>NW_028274835.1:0-728023 GCF_037043125.1 Eumetopias jubatus | reverse complement strand
AAAGTATGTAAAATATGAAAACATATACCCTAACACATGAGGAGGAGTCAACAGTGGGTTTGAACTTAAACAGCATTCAACTTAATATAGACCGAAAAGGCTATATATAATCCAGGGGGTCACCACAAACACAAAGCACTAATACACATGCAAAAGATAAAGGGAAAGAAATCCAGGAATATCATTAAAGAAAACGAGCAAACCATGAGAGAGAGAGCAAGAGAAGAAAGGATCAGAGAAAAACTACACAAAAAACTATGAAACAAGTAACAAAACATCAATAAATACATGTCTAATGATAATCAGTTTGAATGTAAATGGACTAAATGCCCCAAGCAAAAGAGCATGACAGAGTTTGTCTATATATATAAAAGATTTCACACCTAAAGACACCTGCAGATGGAAATTAAGAGATGGAGAAACATTAATCATGCAAGCGGATGTCAAAAGAAGTCAGAGTAGCAATCCTTATATCAGACCTAATAGAGTTTTTTAAAATTGAAATTGAATTAGCCAACATAGAGTACACCAGTAGTTTCAAATGTAGCGTTCCACAATTCATCAGTTGTGTATAACACCCAGTGTTCATCACATCACAGGCATTCCTTAATGCCCATCACACAGTTACCCCATCTCCCCAGCCACCTTTCCTCCAGCAACCCTCAGTTGGTTTCCAATAGTTAGGAACCTGTCATGGATTTTCTTCCTCTCTGGTTTCTTCGCATTCATTTTCCCTCCCTTCCCCTATGATCCTCTGTGCTGTTCCTTCTATTCCACATATGAGTAAAACCATATAATAATTGTTTTTCTCTGACTGACTTATTTTGCTCAGCATAATACCCTCCAGTGCCATCCACATCGATATGCTAAATATTGATCCTTTCTGATGGCTGAGTCATATTCCATTGTATATGTATATACCATGTTTTCTTTATCCATTAACTGTCGATGGATGTCTTGGTTCCTTCCACGGTTTGGCTATTGTGGACAATGTTGCTATAAACATTCGGGGTGCAGTTGCCCCTTCAGATCACTACATTGGTAGCTTTGGGGTAAATAAAATTGCTGGGTTGTAAGGGAGCTCTGTTTTAAGTTCTTGAGGAACCTCCATATTGTTTTCCAAAGTGGCTGTACCAGTTTTCATTCCCACTTAGAAGTGTAAGAGAGTTCCCCTTTCTCCTCACCAACATTTGTTATTTCTCCGCTTGTTAATTTTTGCAATTCTGACTGGTGTGAAGTGGTATCTCATTGTCATTTGGATTTCTTTTTCCCCATGCCAAGTGATGTTGAGCAGTTTGTCATATGTCTGTTGGCCATTTGTGTGTCTTCTTTGGAGAAATATCTGTTCATATCTTCTGCCCATTTCTTGACTCGCTTATTTGTTTTTTGGGTGTTGAGTTTGGGTGTTGAACGGTAGTAAAGCGTACGGCACATTCATGATGCTTCCACACCCACTTTTGGAAATGCTTCTCTCTCAAGGATACCTGAATATGTTAGTGGAGAGTTGCCGTATACGCAGACTTGCTTTTCCCAGGTGAGTGCATGGCACATTCCTTATTCCCTCACGCGCGCACGCGCACACACACACACACACAAACACACACGCACACACAGACACACACAGAGTTGAACATGTTTCTGTCTCGTCAGGAAAGAAGGTGTTCGTTGAGTGACGGTTTCTCACTGATGCTTTTGGGTTCTTGCTTTTATTCCCCCGGAGAGTGAAGTGTAGGCGCTTTTTCCGTAGGCTTGCGTACACACCCTTGAGAAGCCTTCCGTCAGCCAGAAACAAGCCGTGAGTTGAAAGAGGCGTCCACGCAGACCTCCTTCTCAGAGCGAAGCCTTTCACACTTTTCCTTGTGAAGTAAACTACAGAGATACAAATACTTTATCAATGATTGCTTTAACAAAAAAGGACTAAATATCCCAATCAGAAAACATAGACTGTAAAGAGGAAGCAAGACCCATCTCTATGCTGCCTACCAGAGAATCACTTCAGACCTAAAAATAAAAGCAGATTCGAAGTAATGGGAAACAAAACGATTTATGATGCAAATGGAAGTGAAAAGAAAGTTGGAGTCGTAATATTTTTATGAGACAAAATAAACTGAATTGTGGGGAAGATGGCAGAGTAGAAGGACCCTAAACTCACCTCATCCCACAGATACAACTAGATCACACTCACACCAGAGTCACCCAGAAATGGACCTTCAGATTTCCCAACAAAACTCTACAACTAAATGGAGAGAGGAAATCACATCAAAGATGGTAGGAAGGACAAGGACTCTGTAGGAATCTAAACCCCGTATTTCTGACCAGCAGAGGGAGGGAACCACAGTCACAGAGGGGCCAGAAACAAACTACTACACCGGGGAGCCCCTAAGCGTAGAGACATCCTCATAGCTTATGGCTTTGAAAATCAGAAGGGATGACATTTGTGAGCGTATACAACCAGCAGACTTAAAGCTTGGAACTTTTAAAAATCAGCTGTCTCAGCTCTGAGAGAGCACAGAAGGTGATCGGAAGCTGAGATCTGTCCTTAAAGAGAAAGCACAGCAAACAGTCTGGAGAAGCTTGGGTGAAGCAGGTTGAAACGTGCTTGAGGATTAAACAAGGGAGACATAGTTCCTGAACTCAGAGTTTGCTAAGGGACTTGTCCAGGAACAAAGGAGCTGGCAGGTTCCATTTCCCTCTACGGCCCCTCATTATAAACACACACCTACCTGCAAGATCAAGCACAATCTAGCAATCACTAACTTGCATAAACCATGGCCCATCCCCACACCTACCACACCTGCTTCAGTCCCAGTGCTGTGGATACCCTCCCTGATAAGACCCACACAATCCTTGACAACAATAGGTCTCCCCATCACCCACAGAACACGCATGCATCTTGTTAAAACAGCACACCCCATGCGTTGTGCACAATGACACAGTCCAGATCCAGTCTCTGTTGTTGCTATGCATTACCTTCAGAGGAGAACCAGCATCACCAAGTTAAAAATCTATGTTCTGCCCCGTATTTTCAAGAACAAGCAATATATCTGACCTTCCTAACCGAGAGATATTCTCTGAGAAGTAGGCCAAATGAGCAGACAGAGGACTATGTCCTAAACGAAAGAAGAGGACAAAGCCACAGCAAGAGACCTAAACAAAATGGAGATAAGGAACATGCCTGAGAGAAAATTTAAGATAACAATTATAAAGATACTCACTGGGGAAATGAAAAGAGGGAGGACATCAGAAGGGGGAACATCATTGAGACTCTTAACAAAGAGATATGAAAGAAATAATCAGAGATGTGGAACACAAGAAATGAAATGAAGAATATACTAGATAGAATAATTAGCAGGATGGACGAAGCAGAGGAACAAATTAATGAACTAGAAGACAGTAATGGAAAGTAATCAAGCGGAACAAATGAGAGGAAAAAGAAGTATGCAAAAATGAGAAGAGACTTAGGGAATTCAGTGACTCCATCCAGTGTAACAACACCCACATTAGAGGGATCCCAGAAGGTTGAAAGGGGGAAAAGGGGGCAGAAAATCTATTTGAGCAAAGAAGAGCTGAAAACTTAACCTAATCTGGTGAAGGAAACCTATACAAATCCATAAGGCATAGAGATCCCCTCCCACAAAGTCAACCGAAGGAGGTCCACATCAAGACACATAGTAATCCAAATGGGAAAAGGTAGTGATAAAGAAAAAACATTTAAAGCAGCAAGATAAAAGAAGACAGGTAACATGCAAGGGAAAGCCCATAAAGCTATCAGCTGAGTTTTCAGCAGAAACTATGCAGGACAGAAGAAAGTGGCGTTAAATATTCAAAGTGCTGAATGAGAAAAATCTGCAGGAAGGAATAATTTATCCAGCAAGCCTATCCTTCAGAAAAGAAGGGGAGAAAAAGAGTTTCTTAGCCACACAAACTAAAAGAGTTCATGACCACTAAATTAACTACAAAAAATATTGAAGGGGACACTATGAGTGGAAAAAAATCTTAAGTGAGAGTATGACAATAATGAATCAAGGAAGCAGTAAAAATAAGTATTTCTGTAAAAATCAGTTAAGGGATTCACAAAATAAAAGTATGTAAAATATGAAAACATATACCCTAACACATGAGGAGGAGTCAACAGTGGGTTTGAACTTAAACAGCATTCAACTTAATATAGACCGAAAAGGCTATATATAATCCAGGGGGTCACCACAAACCCAAAGCACTAATACACATGCAAAAGATAAAGGGAAAGAAATCCAGGAATATCATTAAAGAAAACGAGCAAACCATGAGAGAGAGAGCAAGAGAAGAAAGGATCAGAGAAAAACTACACAAAAAACTATGAAACAAGTAACAAAACATCAATAAATACATGTCTAATGATAATCAGTTTGAATGTAAACGGACTAAATGCCCCAAGCAAAAGAGCATGACAGAGTTTGTCTATATATATAAAAGATTTCACACCTAAAGACACCTGCAGATGGAAATTAAGAGATGGAGAAACATTAATCATGCAAGCGGATGTCAAAAGAAGTCAGAGTAGCAATCCTTATATCAGACCTAATAGAGTTTTTTAAAATTGAAATTGAATTAGCCAACATAGAGTACACCAGTAGTTTCAAATGTAGCGTTCCACAATTCATCAGTTGTGTATAACACCCAGTGTTCATCACATCACAGGCATTCCTTAATGCCCATCACACAGTTACCCCATCTCCCCAGCCACCTTTCCTCCAGCAACCCTCAGTTGGTTTCCAATAGTTAGGAACCTGTCATGGATTTTCTTCCTCTCTGGTTTCTTCGCATTCATTTTCCCTCCCTTCCCCTATGATCCTCTGTGCTGTTCCTTCTATTCCACATATGAGTAAAACCATATAATAATTGTTTTTCTCTGACTGACTTATTTTGCTCAGCATAATACCCTCCAGTGCCATCCACATCGATATGCTAAATATTGATCCTTTCTGATGGCTGAGTCATATTCCATTGTATATGTATATACCATGTTTTCTTTATCCATTTATCTGTCGATGGATGTCTTGGTTCCTTCCACGGTTTGGCTATTGTGGACAATGTTGCTATAAACATTCGGGGTGCAGTTGCCCCTTCAGATCACTACATTGGTAGCTTTGGGGTAAATAAAATTGCTGGGTTGTAAGGGAGCTCTGTTTTAAGTTCTTGAGGAACCTCCATATTGTTTTCCAAAGTGGCTGTACCAGTTTTCATTCCCACTTAGAAGTGTAAGAGAGTTCCCCTTTCTCCTCACCAACATTTGTTATTTCTCCGCTTGTTAATTTTTGCAATTCTGACTGGTGTGAAGTGGTATCTCATTGTCATTTGGATTTCTTTTTCCCCATGCCAAGTGATGTTGAGCAGTTTGTCATATGTCTGTTGGCCATTTGTGTGTCTTCTTTGGAGAAATATCTGTTCATATCTTCTGCCCATTTCTTGACTCGCTTATTTGTTTTTTGGGTGTTGAGTTTGGGTGTTGAACGGTAGTAAAGCGTACGGCACATTCATGATGCTTCCACACCCACTTTTGGAAATGCTTCTCTCTCAAGGATACCTGAATATGTTAGTGGAGAGTTGCCGTATACGCAGACTTGCTTTTCCCAGGTGAGTGCATGGCACATTCCTTATTCCCTCACGCGCGCACGCGCACACACACACACACACAAACACACACGCACACACAGACACACACAGAGTTGAACATGTTTCTGTCTCGTCAGGAAAGAAGGTGTTCGTTGAGTGACGGTTTCTCACTGATGCTTTTGGGTTCTTGCTTTTATTCCCCCCGGAGAGTGAAGTGTAGGCGCTTTTTCCGTAGGCTTGCGTACACACCCTTGAGAAGCCTTCCGTCAGCCAGAAACAAGCCGTGAGTTGAAAGAGGCGTCCACGCAGACCTCCTTCTCAGAGCGAAGCCTTTCACACTTTTCCTTGTGAAGTAAACTACAGAGATACAAATACTTTATCAATGATTGCTTTAACAAAAAAGGACTAAATATCCCAATCAGAAAACATAGACTGTAAAGAGGAAGCAAGACCCATCTCTATGCTGCCTACCAGAGAATCACTTCAGACCTAAAAATAAAAGCAGATTCGAAGTAATGGGAAACAAAACGATTTATGATGCAAATGGAAGTGAAAAGAAAGTTGGAGTCGTAATATTTTTATGAGACAAAATAAACTGAATTGTGGGGAAGATGGCAGAGTAGAAGGACCCTAAACTCACCTCATCCCACAGATACAACTAGATCACACTCACACCAGAGTCACCCAGAAATGGACCTTCAGATTTCCCAACAAAACTCTACAACTAAATGGAGAGAGGAAATCACATCAAAGATGGTAGGAAGGACAAGGACTCTGTAGGAATCTAAACCCCGTATTTCTGACCAGCAGAGGGAGGGAACCACAGTCACAGAGGGGCCAGAAACAAACTACTACACCGGGGAGCCCCTAAGCGTAGAGACATCCTCATAGCTTATGGCTTTGAAAATCAGAAGGGATGACATTTGTGAGCGTATACAACCAGCAGACTTAAAGCTTGGAACTTTTAAAAATCAGCTGTCTCAGCTCTGAGAGAGCACAGAAGGTGATCGGAAGCTGAGATCTGTCCTTAAAGAGAAAGCACAGCAAACAGTCTGGAGAAGCTTGGGTGAAGCAGGTTGAAACGTGCTTGAGGATTAAACAAGGGAGACATAGTTCCTGAACTCAGAGTTTGCTAAGGGACTTGTCCAGGAACAAAGGAGCTGGCAGGTTCCATTTCCCTCTACGGCCCCTCATTATAAACACACACCTACCTGCAAGATCAAGCACAATCTAGCAATCACTAACTTGCATAAACCATGGCCCATCCCCACACCTACCACACCTGCTTCAGTCCCAGTGCTGTGGATACCCTCCCTGATAAGACCCACACAATCCTTGACAACAATAGGTCTCCCCATCACCCACAGAACACGCATGCATCTTGTTAAAACAGCACACCCCATGCGTTGTGCACAATGACACAGTCCAGATCCAGTCTCTGTTGTTGCTATGCATTACCTTCAGAGGAGAACCAGCATCACCAAGTTAAAAATCTATGTTCTGCCCCGTATTTTCAAGAACAAGCAATATATCTGACCTTCCTAACCGAGAGATATTCTCTGAGAAGTAGGCCAAATGAGCAGACAGAGGACTATGTCCTAAACGAAAGAAGAGGACAAAGCCACAGCAAGAGACCTAAACAAAATGGAGATAAGGAACATGCCTGACAGAAAATTTAAGATAACAATTATAAAGATACTCACTGGGGAAATGAAAAGAGGGAGGACATCAGAAGGGGGAACATCATTGAGACTCTTAACAAAGAGATATGAAAGAAATAATCAGAGATGTGGAACACAAGAAATGAAATTAAGAATATACTAGATAGAATAATTAGCAGGATGGACGAAGCAGAGGAACAAATTAATGAACTAGAAGACAGTAATGGAAAGTAATCAAGCGGAACAAATGAGAGGAAAAAGAAGTATGCAAAAATGAGAAGAGACTTAGGGAATTCAGTGACTCCATCCAGTGTAACAACACCCACATTAGAGGGATCCCAGAAGGTTGAAAGGGGGAAAAGGGGGCAGAAAATCTATTTGAGCAAAGAAGAGCTGAAAACTTAACCTAATCTGGTGAAGGAAACCTATACAAATCCATAAGGCATAGAGATCCCCTCCCACAAAGTCAACCGAAGGAGGTCCACATCAAGACACATAGTAATCCAAATGGGACAAGGTAGTGATAAAGAAAAAACATTTAAAGCAGCAAGATAAAAGAAGACAGGTAACATGCAAGGGAAAGCCCATAAAGCTATCAGCTGAGTTTTCAGCAGAAACTATGCAGGACAGAAGAAAGTGGCGTTAAATATTCAAAGTGCTGAATGAGAAAAATCTGCAGGAAGGAATAATTTATCCAGCAAGCCTATCCTTCAGAAAAGAAGGGGAGAAAAAGAGTTTCTTAGCCACACAAACTAAAAGAGTTCATGACCACTAAATTAACTACAAAAAATATTGAAGGGGACACTATGAGTGGAAAAAAATCTTAAGTGAGAGTATGACAATAATGAATCAAGGAAGCAGTAAAAATAAGTATTTCTGTAAAAATCAGTTAAGGGATTCACAAAATAAAAGTATGTAAAATATGAAAACATATACCCTAACACATGAGGAGGAGTCAACAGTGGGTTTGAACTTAAACAGCATTCAACTTAATATAGACCGAAAAGGCTATATATAATCCAGGGGGTCACCACAAACCCAAAGCACTAATACACATGCAAAAGATAAAGGGAAAGAAATCCAGGAATATCATTAAAGAAAACGAGCAAACCATGAGAGAGAGAGCAAGAGAAGAAAGGATCAGAGAAAAACTACACAAAAAACTATGAAACAAGTAACAAAACATCAATAAATCCATGTCTAATGATAATCAGTTTGAATGTAAATGGACTAAATGCCCCAAGCAAAAGAGCATGACAGAGTTTGTCTATATATATAAAAGATTTCACACCTAAAGACACCTGCAGATGGAAATTAAGAGATGGAGAAACATTAATCATGCAAGCGGATGTCAAAAGAAGTCAGAGTAGCAATCCTTATATCAGACCAAATAGAGTTTTTTAAAATTGAAATTGAATTAGCCAACATAGAGTACACCAGTAGTTTCAAATGTAGCGTTCCACAATTCATCAGTTGTGTATAACACCCAGTGTTCATCACATCACAGGCATTCCTTAATGCCCATCACACAGTTACCCCATCTCCCCAGCCACCTTTCCTCCAGCAACCCTCAGTTGGTTTCCAATAGTTAGGAACCTGTCATGGATTTTCTTCCTCTCTGGTTTCTTCGCATTCATTTTCCCTCCCTTCCCCTATGATCCTCTGTGCTGTTCCTTCTATTCCACATATGAGTAAAACCATATAATAATTGTTTTTCTCTGACTGACTTATTTTGCTCAGCATAATACCCTCCAGTGCCATCCACATCGATATGCTAAATATTGATCCTTTCTGATGGCTGAGTCATATTCCATTGTATATGTATATACCATGTTTTCTTTATCCATTTATCTGTCGATGGATGTCTTGGTTCCTTCCACGGTTTGGCTATTGTGGACAATGTTGCTATAAACATTCGGGGTGCAGTTGCCCCTTCAGATCACTACATTGGTAGCTTTGGGGTAAATAAAATTGCTGGGTTGTAAGGGAGCTCTGTTTTAAGTTCTTGAGGAACCTCCATATTGTTTTCCAAAGTGGCTGTACCAGTTTTCATTCCCACTTAGAAGTGTAAGAGAGTTCCCCTTTCTCCTCACCAACATTTGTTATTTCTCCGCTTGTTAATTTTTGCAATTCTGACTGGTGTGAAGTGGTATCTCATTGTCATTTGGATTTCTTTTTCCCCATGCCAAGTGATGTTGAGCAGTTTGTCATATGTCTGTTGGCCATTTGTGTGTCTTCTTTGGAGAAATATCTGTTCATATCTTCTGCCCATTTCTTGACTCGCTTATTTGTTTTTTGGGTGTTGAGTTTGGGTGTTGAACGGTAGTAAAGCGTACGGCACATTCATGATGCTTCCACACCCACTTTTGGAAATGCTTCTCTCTCAAGGATACCTGAATATGTTAGTGGAGAGTTGCCGTATACGCAGACTTGCTTTTCCCAGGTGAGTGCATGGCACATTCCTTATTCCCTCACGCGCGCACGCGCACACACACACACACACAAACACACACGCACACACAGACACACACAGAGTTGAACATGTTTCTGTCTCGTCAGGAAAGAAGGTGTTCGTTGAGTGACGGTTTCTCACTGATGCTTTTGGGTTCTTGCTTTTATTCCCCCGGAGAGTGAAGTGTAGGCGCTTTTTCCGTAGGCTTGCGTACACACCCTTGAGAAGCCTTCCGTCAGCCAGAAACAAGCCGTGAGTTGAAAGAGGCGTCCACGCAGACCTCCTTCTCAGAGCGAAGCCTTTCACACTTTTCCTTGTGAAGTAAACTACAGAGATACAAATACTTTATCAATGATTGCTTTAACAAAAAAGGACTAAATATCCCAATCAGAAAACATAGACTGTAAAGAGGAAGCAAGACCCATCTCTATGCTGCCTACCAGAGAATCACTTCAGACCTAAAAATAAAAGCAGATTCGAAGTAATGGGAAACAAAACGATTTATGATGCAAATGGAAGTGAAAAGAAAGTTGGAGTCGTAATATTTTTATGAGACAAAATAAACTGAATTGTGGGGAAGATGGCAGAGTAGAAGGACCCTAAACTCACCTCATCCCACAGATACAACTAGATCACACTCACACCAGAGTCACCCAGAAATGGACCTTCAGATTTCCCAACAAAACTCTACAACTAAATGGAGAGAGGAAATCACATCAAAGATGGTAGGAAGGACAAGGACTCTGTAGGAATCTAAACCCCGTATTTCTGACCAGCAGAGGGAGGGAACCACAGTCACAGAGGGGCCAGAAACAAACTACTACACCGGGGAGCCCCTAAGCGTAGAGACATCCTCATAGCTTATGGCTTTGAAAATCAGAAGGGATGACATTTGTGAGCGTATACAACCAGCAGACTTAAAGCTTGGAACTTTTAAAAATCAGCTGTCTCAGCTCTGAGAGAGCACAGAAGGTGATCGGAAGCTGAGATCTGTCCTTAAAGAGAAAGCACAGCAAACAGTCTGGAGAAGCTTGGGTGAAGCAGGTTGAAACGTGCTTGAGGATTAAACAAGGGAGACATAGTTCCTGAACTCAGAGTTTGCTAAGGGACTTGTCCAGGAACAAAGGAGCTGGCAGGTTCCATTTCCCTCTACGGCCCCTCATTATAAACACACACCTACCTGCAAGATCAAGCACAATCTAGCAATCACTAACTTGCATAAACCATGGCCCATCCCCACACCTACCACACCTGCTTCAGTCCCAGTGCTGTGGATACCCTCCCTGATAAGACCCACACAATCCTTGACAACAATAGGTCTCCCCATCACCCACAGAACACGCATGCATCTTGTTAAAACAGCACACCCCATGCGTTGTGCACAATGACACAGTCCAGATCCAGTCTCTGTTGTTGCTATGCATTACCTTCAGAGGAGAACCAGCATCACCAAGTTAAAAATCTATGTTCTGCCCCGTATTTTCAAGAACAAGCAATATATCTGACCTTCCTAACCGAGAGATATTCTCTGAGAAGTAGGCCAAATGAGCAGACAGAGGACTATGTCCTAAACGAAAGAAGAGGACAAAGCCACAGCAAGAGACCTAAACAAAATGGAGATAAGGAACATGCCTGAGAGAAAATTTAAGATAACAATTATAAAGATACTCACTGGGGAAATGAAAAGAGGGAGGACATCAGAAGGGGGAACATCATTGAGACTCTTAACAAAGAGATATGAAAGAAATAATCAGAGATGTGGAACACAAGAAATGAAATGAAGAATATACTAGATAGAATAATTAGCAGGATGGACGAAGCAGAGGAACAAATTAATGAACTAGAAGACAGTAATGGAAAGTAATCAAGCGGAACAAATGAGAGGAAAAAGAAGTATGCAAAAATGAGAAGAGACTTAGGGAATTCAGTGACTCCATCCAGTGTAACAACACCCACATTAGAGGGATCCCAGAAGGTTGAAAGGGGGAAAAGGGGGCAGAAAATCTATTTGAGCAAAGAAGAGCTGAAAACTTAACCTAATCTGGTGAAGGAAACCTATACAAATCCATAAGGCATAGAGATCCCCTCCCACAAAGTCAACCGAAGGAGGTCCACATCAAGACACATAGTAATCCAAATGGGAAAAGGTAGTGATAAAGAAAAAACATTTAAAGCAGCAAGATAAAAGAAGACAGGTAACATGCAAGGGAAAGCCCATAAAGCTATCAGCTGAGTTTTCAGCAGAAACTATGCAGGACAGAAGAAAGTGGCGTTAAATATTCAAAGTGCTGAATGAGAAAAATCTGCAGGAAGGAATAATTTATCCAGCAAGCCTATCCTTCAGAAAAGAAGGGGAGAAAAAGAGTTTCTTAGCCACACAAACTAAAAGAGTTCATGACCACTAAATTAACTACAAAAAATATTGAAGGGGACACTATGAGTGGAAAAAAATCTTAAGTGAGAGTATGACAATAATGAATCAAGGAAGCAGTAAAAATAAGTATTTCTGTAAAAATCAGTTAAGGGATTCACAAAATAAAAGTATGTAAAATATGAAAACATATACCCTAACACATGAGGAGGAGTCAACAGTGGGTTTGAACTTAAACAGCATTCAACTTAATATAGACCGAAAAGGCTATATATAATCCAGGGGGTCACCACAAACCCAAAGCACTAATACACATGCAAAAGATAAAGGGAAAGAAATCCAGGAATATCATTAAAGAAAACGAGCAAACCATGAGAGAGAGAGCAAGAGAAGAAAGGATCAGAGAAAAACTACACAAAAAACTATGAAACAAGTAACAAAACATCAATAAATACATGTCTAATGATAATCAGTTTGAATGTAAACGGACTAAATGCCCCAAGCAAAAGAGCATGACAGAGTTTGTCTATATATATAAAAGATTTCACACCTAAAGACACCTGCAGATGGAAATTAAGAGATGGAGAAACATTAATCATGCAAGCGGATGTCAAAAGAAGTCAGAGTAGCAATCCTTATATCAGACCTAATAGAGTTTTTTAAAATTGAAATTGAATTAGCCAACATAGAGTACACCAGTAGTTTCAAATGTAGCGTTCCACAATTCATCAGTTGTGTATAACACCCAGTGTTCATCACATCACAGGCATTCCTTAATGCCCATCACACAGTTACCCCATCTCCCCAGCCACCTTTCCTCCAGCAACCCTCAGTTGGTTTCCAATAGTTAGGAACCTGTCATGGATTTTCTTCCTCTCTGGTTTCTTCGCATTCATTTTCCCTCCCTTCCCCTATGATCCTCTGTGCTGTTCCTTCTATTCCACATATGAGTAAAACCATATAATAATTGTTTTTCTCTGACTGACTTATTTTGCTCAGCATAATACCCTCCAGTGCCATCCACATCGATATGCTAAATATTGATCCTTTCTGATGGCTGAGTCATATTCCATTGTATATGTATATACCATGTTTTCTTTATCCATTTATCTGTCGATGGATGTCTTGGTTCCTTCCACGGTTTGGCTATTGTGGACAATGTTGCTATAAACATTCGGGGTGCAGTTGCCCCTTCAGATCACTACATTGGTAGCTTTGGGGTAAATAAAATTGCTGGGTTGTAAGGGAGCTCTGTTTTAAGTTCTTGAGGAACCTCCATATTGTTTTCCAAAGTGGCTGTACCAGTTTTCATTCCCACTTAGAAGTGTAAGAGAGTTCCCCTTTCTCCTCACCAACATTTGTTATTTCTCCGCTTGTTAATTTTTGCAATTCTGACTGGTGTGAAGTGGTATCTCATTGTCATTTGGATTTCTTTTTCCCCATGCCAAGTGATGTTGAGCAGTTTGTCATATGTCTGTTGGCCATTTGTGTGTCTTCTTTGGAGAAATATCTGTTCATATCTTCTGCCCATTTCTTGACTCGCTTATTTGTTTTTTGGGTGTTGAGTTTGGGTGTTGAACGGTAGTAAAGCGTACGGCACATTCATGATGCTTCCACACCCACTTTTGGAAATGCTTCTCTCTCAAGGATACCTGAATATGTTAGTGGAGAGTTGCCGTATACGCAGACTTGCTTTTCCCAGGTGAGTGCATGGCACATTCCTTATTCCCTCACGCGCGCACGCGCACACACACACACACACAAACACACACGCACACACAGACACACACAGAGTTGAACATGTTTCTGTCTCGTCAGGAAAGAAGGTGTTCGTTGAGTGACGGTTTCTCACTGATGCTTTTGGGTTCTTGCTTTTATTCCCCCCGGAGAGTGAAGTGTAGGCGCTTTTTCCGTAGGCTTGCGTACACACCCTTGAGAAGCCTTCCGTCAGCCAGAAACAAGCCGTGAGTTGAAAGAGGCGTCCACGCAGACCTCCTTCTCAGAGCGAAGCCTTTCACACTTTTCCTTGTGAAGTAAACTACAGAGATACAAATACTTTATCAATGATTGCTTTAACAAAAAAGGACTAAATATCCCAATCAGAAAACATAGACTGTAAAGAGGAAGCAAGACCCATCTCTATGCTGCCTACCAGAGAATCACTTCAGACCTAAAAATAAAAGCAGATTCGAAGTAATGGGAAACAAAACGATTTATGATGCAAATGGAAGTGAAAAGAAAGTTGGAGTCGTAATATTTTTATGAGACAAAATAAACTGAATTGTGGGGAAGATGGCAGAGTAGAAGGACCCTAAACTCACCTCATCCCACAGATACAACTAGATCACACTCACACCAGAGTCACCCAGAAATGGACCTTCAGATTTCCCAACAAAACTCTACAACTAAATGGAGAGAGGAAATCACATCAAAGATGGTAGGAAGGACAAGGACTCTGTAGGAATCTAAACCCCGTATTTCTGACCAGCAGAGGGAGGGAACCACAGTCACAGAGGGGCCAGAAACAAACTACTACACCGGGGAGCCCCTAAGCGTAGAGACATCCTCATAGCTTATGGCTTTGAAAATCAGAAGGGATGACATTTGTGAGCGTATACAACCAGCAGACTTAAAGCTTGGAACTTTTAAAAATCAGCTGTCTCAGCTCTGAGAGAGCACAGAAGGTGATCGGAAGCTGAGATCTGTCCTTAAAGAGAAAGCACAGCAAACAGTCTGGAGAAGCTTGGGTGAAGCAGGTTGAAACGTGCTTGAGGATTAAACAAGGGAGACATAGTTCCTGAACTCAGAGTTTGCTAAGGGACTTGTCCAGGAACAAAGGAGCTGGCAGGTTCCATTTCCCTCTACGGCCCCTCATTATAAACACACACCTACCTGCAAGATCAAGCACAATCTAGCAATCACTAACTTGCATAAACCATGGCCCATCCCCACACCTACCACACCTGCTTCAGTCCCAGTGCTGTGGATACCCTCCCTGATAAGACCCACACAATCCTTGACAACAATAGGTCTCCCCATCACCCACAGAACACGCATGCATCTTGTTAAAACAGCACACCCCATGCGTTGTGCACAATGACACAGTCCAGATCCAGTCTCTGTTGTTGCTATGCATTACCTTCAGAGGAGAACCAGCATCACCAAGTTAAAAATCTATGTTCTGCCCCGTATTTTCAAGAACAAGCAATATATCTGACCTTCCTAACCGAGAGATATTCTCTGAGAAGTAGGCCAAATGAGCAGACAGAGGACTATGTCCTAAACGAAAGAAGGGGACAAAGCCACAGCAAGAGACCTAAACAAAATGGAGATAAGGAACATGCCTGACAGAAAATTTAAGATAACAATTATAAAGATACTCACTGGGGAAATGAAAAGAGGGAGGACATCAGAAGGGGGAACATCATTGAGACTCTTAACAAAGAGATATGAAAGAAATAATCAGAGATGTGGAACACAAGAAATGAAATTAAGAATATACTAGATAGAATAATTAGCAGGATGGACGAAGCAGAGGAACAAATTAATGAACTAGAAGACAGTAATGGAAAGTAATCAAGCGGAACAAATGAGAGGAAAAAGAAGTATGCAAAAATGAGAAGAGACTTAGGGAATTCAGTGACTCCATCCAGTGTAACAACACCCACATTAGAGGGATCCCAGAAGGTTGAAAGGGGGAAAAGGGGGCAGAAAATCTATTTGAGCAAAGAAGAGCTGAAAACTTAACCTAATCTGGTGAAGGAAACCTATACAAATCCATAAGGCATAGAGATCCCCTCCCACAAAGTCAACCGAAGGAGGTCCACATCAAGACACATAGTAATCCAAATGGGACAAGGTAGTGATAAAGAAAAAACATTTAAAGCAGCAAGATAAAAGAAGACAGGTAACATGCAAGGGAAAGCCCATAAAGCTATCAGCTGAGTTTTCAGCAGAAACTATGCAGGACAGAAGAAAGTGGCGTTAAATATTCAAAGTGCTGAATGAGAAAAATCTGCAGGAAGGAATAATTTATCCAGCAAGCCTATCCTTCAGAAAAGAAGGGGAGAAAAAGAGTTTCTTAGCCACACAAACTAAAAGAGTTCATGACCACTAAATTAACTACAAAAAATATTGAAGGGGACACTATGAGTGGAAAAAAATCTTAAGTGAGAGTATGACAATAATGAATCAAGGAAGCAGTAAAAATAAGTATTTCTGTAAAAATCAGTTAAGGGATTCACAAAATAAAAGTATGTAAAATATGAAAACATATACCCTAACACATGAGGAGGAGTCAACAGTGGGTTTGAACTTAAACAGCATTCAACTTAATATAGACCGAAAAGGCTATATATAATCCAGGGGGTCACCACAAACCCAAAGCACTAATACACATGCAAAAGATAAAGGGAAAGAAATCCAGGAATATCATTAAAGAAAACGAGCAAACCATGAGAGAGAGAGCAAGAGAAGAAAGGATCAGAGAAAAACTACACAAAAAACTATGAAACAAGTAACAAAACATCAATAAATCCATGTCTAATGATAATCAGTTTGAATGTAAATGGACTAAATGCCCCAAGCAAAAGAGCATGACAGAGTTTGTCTATATATATAAAAGATTTCACACCTAAAGACACCTGCAGATGGAAATTAAGAGATGGAGAAACATTAATCATGCAAGCGGATGTCAAAAGAAGTCAGAGTAGCAATCCTTATATCAGACCAAATAGAGTTTTTTAAAATTGAAATTGAATTAGCCAACATAGAGTACACCAGTAGTTTCAAATGTAGCGTTCCACAATTCATCAGTTGTGTATAACACCCAGTGTTCATCACATCACAGGCATTCCTTAATGCCCATCACACAGTTACCCCATCTCCCCAGCCACCTTTCCTCCAGCAACCCTCAGTTGGTTTCCAATAGTTAGGAACCTGTCATGGATTTTCTTCCTCTCTGGTTTCTTCGCATTCATTTTCCCTCCCTTCCCCTATGATCCTCTGTGCTGTTCCTTCTATTCCACATATGAGTAAAACCATATAATAATTGTTTTTCTCTGACTGACTTATTTTGCTCAGCATAATACCCTCCAGTGCCATCCACATCGATATGCTCAATATTGATCCTTTCTGATGGCTGAGTCATATTCCATTGTATATGTATATACCATGTTTTCTTTATCCATTTATCTGTCGATGGATGTCTTGGTTCCTTCCACGGTTTGGCTATTGTGGACAATGTTGCTATAAACATTCGGGGTGCAGTTGCCCCTTCAGATCACTACATTGGTAGCTTTGGGGTAAATAAAATTGCTGGGTTGTAAGGGAGCTCTGTTTTAAGTTCTTGAGGAACCTCCATATTGTTTTCCAAAGTGGCTGTACCAGTTTTCATTCCCACTTAGAAGTGTAAGAGAGTTCCCCTTTCTCCTCACCAACATTTGTTATTTCTCCGCTTGTTAATTTTTGCAATTCTGACTGGTGTGAAGTGGTATCTCACTGTCATTTGGATTTCTTTATCACCATGCCAAGTGATGTTGAGCAGTTTGTCATATGTCTGTTGGCCATTTGTGTGTCTTCTTTGGAGAAATACCTGTTCATATCTTCTGCCCATTTCTTGACTCGCTTATTTGTTTTTTGGGTGTTGAGTTTGGGTGTTGAACGGTAGTAAAGCTTACGGCACATTCATGATGCTTCCACACCCACTTTTGGAAATGCTTCTCTCTCAAGGATACCTGAATATGTTAGTGGAGAGTTGCCGTATACGCAGACTTGCTTTTCCCAGGTGAGTGCATGGCACATTCCTTATTCCCTCACGCGCGCGCGCGCACACACACACACACACACACACACACACACACACACAGAGTTGAACATGTTTCTGTCTCGTCAGGAAAGAATGTGTTCGTTGAGTGACGGTTTCTCACTGATGCTTTTGGGTTCTTGCTTTTATTCCCCCCGGAGAGTGAAGTGTAGGCGCTTTTTCCGTAGGCTTGCGTACACACCCTTGAGAAGCCTTCCGTCAGCCAGAAACAAGCCGTGAGTTGAAAGAGGCGTCCACGCAGACCTCCTTCTCAGAGCGAAGCCTTTCACACTTTTCCTTGTGAAGTAAACTAGAGAGATACAAATACTTTATCAATGATTGCTTTAACAAAAAAGGACTAAATATCCCAATCAGAAAACATAGACTGTAAAGAGGAAGCAAGACCCATCTCTATGCTGCCTACCAGAGAATCACTTCAGACCTAAAAATAAAAGCAGATTCGAAGTAATGGGAAACAAAACCATTTATGATGCAAATGGAAGTGAAAAGAAAGTTGGAGTCGTAATATTTTTATGAGACAAAATAAACTGAATTGTGGGGAAGATGGCAGAGTAGAAGGACCCTAAACTCACCTCATCCCACAGATACAACTAGATCACACTCACACCAGAGTCACCCAGAAATGGACCTTCAGATTTCCCAACAAAACTCTACAACTAAATGGAGAGAGGAAATCACATCAAAGATGGTAGGAAGGACAAGGACTCTGTAGGAATCTAAACCCCGTATTTCTGACCACCAGAGGGAGGGAACCACAGTCACAGAGGGGCTAGAAACAAACTACTACACCGGGGAGCCTCTAAAGCGTAGAGACATCCTCATAGCTTGTGGCTTTGAAAATCAGAAGGGATGACATTTGTGAGCGTATACAACCAGCAGACTTAAAGCTTGGAACTTTTAAAAATCAGCTGTCTCAGCTCTGAGAGAGCACAGAAGGTGATCGGAAGCTGAGAACTGTCCTTAAAGAGAAAGCACAGCAAACAGTCTGGAGAAGCTTGGGTGAAGCAGGTTGAAACGTGCTTGAGGATTAAACAAGGGAGACATAGTTCCTGAACTCAGAGTTTGCTAAGGGACTTGTCCAGGAACAAAGGAGCTGGCAGGTGCCATTTCCCTCTACGGCCCCTCATTATAAACACACACCTACCTGCAAGATCAAGCACAATCTAGCAATCACTAACTTGCATAAACCATGGCCCATCCCCACACCTACCACACTTGCTTCAGTCCCAGTGCTGTGGATACCCTCCCTGATAAGACCCACACAATCCTTGACAACAATATGTCTCCCCATCACCCACAGAACACGCATGCATCTTGTTAAAACAGCACACCCCATGTGTTGTGCACAATGACACAGTCCAGATCCAGTCTCTGTTGTTGCTATGCATTACCTTCAGAGGAGAACCAGCATCACCAAGTTAAAAATGTATGTTCTGCCCCGTATTTTCAAGAACAAGCAATATATCTGACCTTCCTAACCGAGAGATATTCTCTGAGAAGTAGGCCAAATGAGCAGACAGAGGACTATGTCCTAAACGAAAGAAGAGGACAAAGCCACAGCAAGAGACCTAAACAAAATGGATATAAGGAACATGCCTGACAGAAAATTTAAGATAACAATTATAAAGATACTCACTGGGGAAATGAAAAGAGGGAGGACATCAGAAGGGGGAACATCATTGAGACTCTTAACAAAGAGATATGAAAGAAATAATCAGAGATGTGGAACACAAGAAATGAAATTAAGAATATACTAGATAGAATAATTAGCAGGATGGACGAAGCAGAGGAACAAATTAATGAACTAGAAGACAGTAATGGAAAGTAATCAAGCGGAACAAATGAGAGGAAAAAGAAGTATGCAAAAATGAGAAGAGACTTAGGGAATTCAGTGACTCCATCCAGTGTAACAACACCCACATTAGAGGGATCCCAGAAGGTGAAAAGGGGGAAAAGGGGGCAGAAAATCTATTTGAGCAAAGAAGAGCTGAAAACTTAACCTAATCTGGTGAAGGAAACCTATACAAATCCATAAGGCATAGAGATCCCCTCCCACAAAGTCAACCGAAGGAGGTCCACATCAAGACACATAGTAATCCAAATGGGAAAAGGTAGTGATAAAGAAAAAACATTTAAAGCAGCAAGATAAAAGAAGACAGGTAACATGCAAGGGAAAGCCCATAAAGCTATCAGCTGAGTTTTCAGCAGAAACTATGCAGGACAGAAGAAAGTGGCGTTAAATATTCAAAGTGCTGAATGAGAAAAATCTGCAGCAAGGAATAATTTATCCAGCAAGCCTATCCTTCAGAAAAGAAGGGGAGAAAAAGAGTTTCTTAGCCACACAAACTAAAAGAGTTCATGACCACTAAATTAACTACAAAAAATATTGAAGGGGACACTATGAGTGGAAAAAAATCGTAAGTGAGAGTATGACAATAATGAATCAAGGAAGCAGTAAAAATAAGAATTTCTGTAAAAATCAGTTAAGGGATTCACAAAATAAAAGTATGTAAAATATGAAAACATATACCCTAACACATGAGGAGGAGTCAACAGTGGGTTTGAACTTAAACAGCATTCAACTTAATATAGACCGAAAAGGCTATATATAATCCAGGGGGTCACCACAAACCCAAAGCACTAATACACATGCAAAAGATAAAGGGAAAGAAATCCAAGAATATCATTAAAGAAAACGAGCAAACCATGAGAGAGAGAGCAAGAGAAGAAAGGATCAGAGAAAAACTACACAAAAAACTATGAAACAAGTAACAAAACATCAATAAATACATGTCTAATGATAATCAGTTTGAATGTAAATGGACTAAATGCTCCAAGCAAAAGAGCATGACAGAGTTTGTCTATATATATAAAAGATTTCACACCTAAAGACACCTGCAGATGGAAATTAAGAGATGGAGAAACATTAATCACGCAAGTGGATGTCAAAAGAAGTCAGAGTAGCAATCCTTATATCAGACCAAATAGAGTTTTTTAAAATTGAAATTGAATTAGCCAACATAGAGTACACCAGTAGTTTCAAATGTAGCGTTCCACAATTCATCAGTTGTGTATAACACCCAGTGTTCATCACATCACAGGCATTCCTTAATGCCCATCACACAGTTACCCCATCTCCCCAGCCACCTTTCCTCCAGCAACCCTCAGTTGGTTTCCAATAGTTAGGAACCTGTCATGGATTTTCTTCCTCTCTGGTTTCTTCGCATTCATTTTCCCTCCCTTCCCCTATGATCCTCTGTGCTGTTCCTTCTATTCCACATATGAGTAAAACCATATAATAATTGTTTTTCTCTGACTGACTTATTTTGCTCAGCATAATACCCTCCAGTGCCATCCACATCGATATGCTCAATATTGATCCTTTCTGATGGCTGAGTCATATTCCATTGTATATGTATATACCATGTTTTCTTTATCCATTTATCTGTCGATGGATGTCTTGGTTCCTTCCACGGTTTGGCTATTGTGGACAATGTTGCTATAAACATTCGGGGTGCAGTTGCCCCTTCAGATCACTACATTGGTAGCTTTGGGGTAAATAAAATTGCTGGGTTGTAAGGGAGCTCTGTTTTAAGTTCTTGAGGAACCTCCATATTGTTTTCCAAAGTGGCTGTACCAGTTTTCATTCCCACTTAGAAGTGTAAGAGAGTTCCCCTTTCTCCTCACCAACATTTGTTATTTCTCCGCTTGTTAATTTTTGCAATTCTGACTGGTGTGAAGTGGTATCTCACTGTCATTTGGATTTCTTTTTCCCCATGCCAAGTGATGTTGAGCAGTTTGTCATATGTCTGTTGGCCATTTGTGTGTCTTCTTTGGAGAAATACCTGTTCATATCTTCTGCCCATTTCTTGACTCGCTTATTTGTTTTTTGGGTGTTGAGTTTGGGTGTTGAACGGTAGTAAAGCGTACGGCACATTCATGATGCTTCCACACCCACTTTTGGAAATGCTTCTCTCTCAAGGATACCTGAATATGTTAGTGGAGAGTTGCCGTATACGCAGACTTGCTTTTCCCAGGTGAGTGCATGGCACATTCCTTATTCCCTCACGCGCGCGCGCGCAAACACACACACACACACACACACACAGAGTTGAACATGTTTCTGTCTCGTCAGGAAAGAAGGTGTTCGTTGAGTGACGGTTTCTCACTGATGCTTTTGGGTTCTTGCTTTTATTCCCCCCGGAGAGTGAAGTGTAGGCGCTTTTTCCGTAGGCTTCCGTACACACCCTTGAGAAGCCTTCCGTCAGCCAGAAACAAGCCGTGAGTTGAAAGAGGCGTCCACGCAGACCTCCTTCTCAGAGCGAAGCCTTTCACACTTTTCCTTGTGAAGTAAACTACAGAGATACAAATACTTTATCAATGATTGCTTTAACAAAAAAGGACTAAATATCCCAAACAGAAAACATAGACTGTAAAGAGGAAGCAAGACCCATCTCTATGCTGCCTACCAGAGAATCACTTCAGACCTAAAAATAAAAGCAGATTCGAAGTAATGGGAAACAAAACCATTTATGATGCAAATGGAAGTGAAAAGAAAGTTGGAGTCGTAATATTTTTATGAGACAAAATAAACTGAATTGTGGGGAAGATGGCAGAGTAGAAGGACCCTAAACTCACCTCATCCCACAGATACAACTAGATCACACTCACACCAGAGTCACCCAGAAATGGACCTTCAGATTTCCCAACAAAACTCTACAACTAAATGGAGAGAGGAAATCACATCAAAGATGGTAGGAAGGACAAGGACTCTGTAGGAATCTAAACCCCGTATTTCTGACCAGCAGAGGGAGGGAACCACAGTCACAGAGGGGCCAGAAACAAACTACTACACCGGGGAGCCTCTAAAGCGTAGAGACATCCTCATAGCTTATGGCTTTGAAAATCAGAAGGGATGACATTTGTGAGCGTATACAACCAGCAGACTTAAAGCTTGGAACTTTTAAAAATCAGCTGTCTCAGCTCTGAGAGAGCACAGAAGGTGATCGGAAGCTGAGATCTGTCCTTAAAGAGAAAGCACAGCAAACAGTCTGGAGAAGTTTGGGTGAAGCAGGTTGAAACGTGCTTGAGGATTAAACAAGGGAGACATAGTTCCTGAACTCAGAGTTTGCTAAGGGACTTGTCCAGGAACAAAGGAGCTGGCAGGTTCCATTTCCCTCTACGGCCCCTCATTATAAACACACACCTACCTGCAAGATCAAGCAGAATCTAGCAATCACTAACTTGCATAAACCATGGCCCATCCCCACACCTACCACACCTGCTTCAGTCCCAGTGCTGTGGATACCCTCCCTGATAAGACCCACACAATCCTTGACAACAATATGTCTCCCCATCACCCACAGAACACGCATGCATCTTGTTAAAACAGCACACCCCATGAGTTGAGCACAATGACACAGTCCAGATCCAGTCTCTGTTGTTGCTATGCATTACCTTCAGAGGAGAACCAGCATCACCAAGTTAAAAATGTATGTTCTGCCCCGTATTTTCAAGAACAAGCAATATATCTGACCTTCCTAACCGAGAGATATTCTCTGAGAAGTAGGCCAAATGAGCAGACAGAGGACTATGTCCTAAACGAAAGAAGAGGACAAAGCCACAGCAAGAGACCTAAACAAAATGGATATAAGGAACATGCCTGACAGAAAATTTAAGATAACAATTATAAAGATACTCACTGGGGAAATGAAAAGAGGGAGGACATCAGAAGGGGGAACATCACTGAGACTCTTAACAAAGAGATATGAAAGAAATAATCAGAGATGTGGAACACAAGAAATGAAATTAAGAATATCCTAGATAGAATAATTAGCAGGATGGACGAAGCAGAGGAACAAATTAATGAACTAGAAGACAGTAATGGAAAGTAATCAAGCGGAACAAATGAGAGGAAAAAGATGTATGCAAAAATGAGAAGAGACTTAGGGAATTCAGTGACTCCATCCAGTGTAACAACACCCACATTAGAGGGATCCCAGAAGGTGAAAAGGGGGAAAAGGGGGCAGAAAATCTATTTGAGCAAAGAAGAGCTGAAAACTTAACCTAATCTGGTGAAGGAAACGTATACAAATCCATAAGGCATAGAGATCCCCTCCCACAAAGTCAACCGAAGGAGGTCCACATCAAGACACATAGTAATCCAAATGGGAAAAGGTAGTGATAAAGAAAAAACATTTAAAGCAGCAAGATAAAAGAAGACAGGTAACATGCAAGGGAAAGCCCATAAAGCTATCAGCTGAGTTTTCAGCAGAAACTATGCAGGACAGAAGAAAGTGGCGTTAAATATTCAAAGTGCTGAATGAGAAAAATCTGCAGCAAGGAATAATTTATCCAGCAAGCCTATCCTTCAGAAAAGAAGGGGAGAAAAAGAGTTTCTTAGCCACACAAACTAAAAGAGTTCATGACCACTAAATTAACTACAAAAAATATTGAAGGGGACACTATGAGTGGAAAAAAATCGTAAGTGAGAGTATGACAATAATGAATCAAGGAAGCAGTAAAAATAAGTATTTCTGTAAAAATCAGTTAAGGGATTCACAAAATAAAAGTATGTAAAATATGAAAACATATACCCTAACACATGAGGAGGAGTCAACAGTGGGTTTGAACTTAAACAGCATTCAACTTAATATAGACCGAAAAGGCTATATATAATCCAGGGGGTCACCACAAACCCAAAGCACTAATACACATGCAAAAGATAAAGGGAAAGAAATCCAAGAATATCATTAAAGAAAACGAGCAAACCATGAGAGAGAGAGCAAGAGAAGAAAGGATCAGAGAAAAACTACACAAAAAACTATGAAACAAGTAACAAAACATCAATAAATACATGTCTAATGATAATCAGTTTGAATGTAAATGGACTAAATGCTCCAAGCAAAAGAGCATGACAGAGTTTGTCTATATATATAAAAGATTTCACACCTAAAGACACCTGCAGATGGAAATTAAGAGATGGAGAAACATTAATCACGCAAGTGGATGTCAAAAGAAGTCAGAGTAGCAATCCTTATATCAGACCAAATAGAGTTTTTTAAAATTGAAATTGAATTAGCCAACATAGAGTACACCAGTAGTTTCAAATGTAGCGTTCCACAATTCATCAGTTGTGTATAACACCCAGTGTTCATCACATCACAGGCATTCCTTAATGCCCATCACACAGTTACCCCATCTCCCCAGCCACCTTTCCTCCAGCAACCCTCAGTTGGTTTCCAATAGTTAGGAACCTGTCATGGATTTTCTTCCTCTCTGGTTTCTTCGCATTCATTTTCCCTCCCTTCCCCTATGATCCTCTGTGCTGTTCCTTCTATTCCACATATGAGTAAAACCATATAATAATTGTTTTTCTCTGACTGACTTATTTTGCTCAGCATAATACCCTCCAGTGCCATCCACATCGATATGCTCAATATTGATCCTTTCTGATGGCTGAGTCATATTCCATTGTATATGTATATACCATGTTTTCTTTATCCATTTATCTGTCGATGGATGTCTTGGTTCCTTCCACGGTTTGGCTATTGTGGACAATGTTGCTATAAACATTCGGGGTGCAGTTGCCCCTTCAGATCACTACATTGGTAGCTTTGGGGTAAATAAAATTGCTGGGTTGTAAGGGAGCTCTGTTTTAAGTTCTTGAGGAACCTCCATATTGTTTTCCAAAGTGGCTGTACCAGTTTTCATTCCCACTTAGAAGTGTAAGAGAGTTCCCCTTTCTCCTCACCAACATTTGTTATTTCTCCGCTTGTTAATTTTTGCAATTCTGACTGGTGTGAAGTGGTATCTCATTGTCATTTGGTTTTCTTTTTCCCCATGCCAAGTGATGTTGAGCAGTTTGTCATATGTCTGTTGGCCATTTGTGTGTCTTCTTTGGAGAAATATCTGTTCATATCTTCTGCCCATTTCTTGACTCGCTTATTTGTTTTTTGGGTGTTGAGTTTGGGTGTTGAACGGTAGTAAAGCGTACGGCACATTCATGATGCTTCCACACCCACTTTTGGAAATGCTTCTCTCTCAAGGATACCTGAATATGTTAGTGGAGAGTTGCCGTATACGCAGACTTGCTTTTCCCAGGTGAGTGCATGGCACATTCCTTATTCCCTCACGCGCGCGCGCGCAAACACACACACACACACACACACACAGAGTTGAACATGTTTCTGTCTCGTCAGGAAAGAAGGTGTTCGTTGAATGACGGTTTCTCACTGATGCTTTTGGGTTCTTGCTTTTATTCCCCCCGGAGAGTGAAGTGTAGGCGCTTTTTCCGTAGGCTTCCGTACACACCCTTGAGAAGCCTTCCGTCAGCCAGAAACAAGCCGTGAGTTGAAAGAGGCGTCCACGCAGACCTCCTTCTCAGAGCGAAGCCTTTCACACTTTTCCTTGTGAAGTAAACTACAGAGATACAAATACTTTATCAATGATTGCTTTAACAAAAAAGGACTAAATATCCCAAACAGAAAACATAGACTGTAAAGAGGAAGCAAGACCCATCTCTATGCTGCCTACCAGAGAATCACTTCAGACCTAAAAATAAAAGCAGATTCGAAGTAATGGGAAACAAAACCATTTATGATGCAAATGGAAGTGAAAAGAAAGTTGGAGTCGTAATATTTTTATGAGACAAAATAAACTGAATTGTGGGGAAGATGGCAGAGTAGAAGGACCCTAAACTCACCTCATCCCACAGATACAACTAGATCACACTCACACCAGAGTCACCCAGAAATGGACCTTCAGATTTCCCAACAAAACTCTACAACTAAATGGAGAGAGGAAATCACATCAAAGATGGTAGGAAGGACAAGGACTCTGTAGGAAAATAAACCCCGTATTTCTGACCACCAGAGGGAGGGAACCACAGTCACAGAGGGGCCAGAAACAAACTACTACACCGGGGAGCCTCTAAAGCGTAGAGACATCCTCATAGCTTATGGCTTTGAAAATCAGAAGGGATGACATTTGTGAGCGTATACAACCAGCAGACTTAAAGCTTGGAACTTTTAAAAATCAGCTGTCTCAGCTCTGAGAGAGCACAGAAGGTGATCGGAAGCTGAGATCTGTCCTTAAAGAGAAAGCACAGCAAACAGTCTGGAGAAGTTTGGGTGAAGCAGGTTGAAACGTGCTTGAGGATTAAACAAGGGAGACATAGTTCCTGAACTCAGAGTTTGCTAAGGGACTTGTCCAGGAACAAAGGAGCTGGCAGGTTCCATTTCCCTCTACGGCCCCTCATTATAAACACACACCTACCTGCAAGATCAAGCAGAATCTAGCAATCACTAACTTGCATAAACCATGGCCCATCCCCACACCTACCACACCTGCTTCAGTCCCAGTGCTGTGGATACCCTCCCTGATAAGACCCACACAATCCTTGACAACAATATGTCTCCCCATCACCCACAGAACACGCATGCATCTTGTTAAAACAGCACACCCCATGAGTTGAGCACAATGACACAGTCCAGATCCAGTCTCTGTTGTTGCTATGCATTACCTTCAGAGGAGTACCAGCATCACCAAGTTAAAAATGTATGTTCTGCCCCGTATTTTCAAGAACAAGCAATATATCTGACCTTCCTAACCGAGAGATATTCTCTGAGAAGTAGGCCAAATGAGCACAGAGGACTATGTCCTAAACGAAAGAAGAGGACAAAGCCACAGCAAGAGACCTAAACAAAATGGATATAAGGAACATGCCTGACAGAAAATTTAAGATAACAATTATAAAGATACTCACTGGGGAAATGAAAAGAGGGAGGACATCAGAAGGGGGAACATCACTGAGACTCTTAACAAAGAGATATGAAAGAAATAATCAGAGATGTGGAACACAAGAAATGAAATTAAGAATATCCTAGATAGAATAATTAGCAGGATGGACGAAGCAGAGGAACAAATTAATGAACTAGAAGACAGTAATGGAAAGTAATCAAGCGGAACAAATGAGAGGAAAAAGAAGTATGCAAAAATGAGAAGAGACTTAGGGAATTCAGTGACTCCATCCAGTGTAACAACACCCACATTAGAGGGATCCCAGAAGGTGAAAAGGGGGAAAAGGGGGCAGAAAATCTATTTGAGCAAAGAAGAGCTGAAAACTTAACCTAATCTGGTGAAGGAAACCTATACAAATCCATAAGGCATAGAGATCCCCTCCCACAAAGTCAACCGAAGGAGGTCCACATCAAGACACATAGTAATCCAAATGGGAAAAGGTAGTGATAAAGAAAAAACATTTAAAGCAGCAAGATAAAAGAAGACAGGTAACATGCAAGGGAAAGCCCATAAAGCTATCAGCTGAGTTTTCAGCAGAAACTATGCAGGACAGAAGAAAGTGGCGTTAAATATTCAAAGTGCTGAATGAGAAAAATCTGCAGCAAGGAATAATTTATCCAGCAAGCCTATCCTTCAGAAAAGAAGGGGAGAAAAAGAGTTTCTTAGCCACACAAACTAAAAGAGTTCATGACCACTAAATTAACTACAAAAAATATTGAAGGGGACACTATGAGTGGAAAAAAATCGTAAGTGAGAGTATGACAATAATGAATCAAGGAAGCAGTAAAAATAAGTATTTCTGTAAAAATCAGTTAAGGGATTCACAAAATAAAAGTATGTAAAATATGAAAACATATACCCTAACACATGAGGAGGAGTCAACAGTGGGTTTGAACTTAAACAGCATTCAACTTAATATAGACCGAAAAGGCTATATATAATCCAGGGGGTCACCACAAACCCAAAGCACTAATACACATGCAAAAGATAAAGGGAAAGAAATCCAAGAATATCATTAAAGAAAACGAGCAAACCATGAGAGAGAGAGCAAGAGAAGAAAGGATCAGAGAAAAACTACACAAAAAACTATGAAACAAGTAACAAAACATCAATAAATACATGTCTAATGATAATCAGTTTGAATGTAAATGGACTAAATGCTCCAAGCAAAAGAGCATGACAGAGTTTGTCTATATATATAAAAGATTTCACACCTAAAGACACCTGCAGATGGAAATTAAGAGATGGAGAAACATTAATCATGCAAGTGGATGTCAAAAGAAGTCAGAGTAGCAATCCTTATATCAGACCAAATAGACTTTTTTAAAATTGAAATTGAATTAGCCAACATAGAGTACACCAGTAGTTTCAAATGTAGCGTTCCACAATTCATCAGTTGTGTATAATACCCAGTGTTCATCACATCACAGGCATTCCTTAATGCCCATCACACAGTTACCCCATCTCCCCAGCCACCTTTCCTCCAGCAACCCTCAGTTGGTTTCCAATAGTTAGGAACCTGTCATGGATTTTCTTCCTCTCTGGTTTCTTCGCATTCATTTTCCCTCCCTTCCCCTATGATCCTCTGTGCTGTTCCTTCTATTCCACATATGAGTAAAACCATATAATAATTGTTTTTCTCTGACTGACTTATTTTGCTCAGCATAATACCCTCCAGTGCCATCCACATCGATATGCTCAATATTGATCCTTTCTGATGGCTGAGTCATATTCCATTGTATATGTATATACCATGTTTTCTTTATCCATTTATCTGTCGATGGATGTCTTGGTTCCTTCCACGGTTTGGCTATTGTGGACAATGTTGCTATAAACATTCGGGGTGCAGTTGCCCCTTCAGATCACTACATTGGTAGCTTTGGGGTAAATAAAATTGCTGGGTTGTAAGGGAGCTCTGTTTTAAGTTCTTGAGGAACCTCCATATTGTTTTCCAAAGTGGCTGTACCAGTTTTCATTCCCACTTAGAAGTGTAAGAGAGTTCCCCTTTCTCCTCACCAACATTTGTTATTTCTCCGCTTGTTAATTTTTGCAATTCTGACTGGTGTGAAGTGGTATCTCATTGTCATTTGGATTTCTTTTTCCCCATGCCAAGTGATGTTGAGCAGTTTGTCATATGTCTGTTGGCCATTTGTGTGTCTTTTTTGGAGAAATATCTGTTCATATCTTCTGCCCATTTCTTGACTCGCTTATTTGTTTTTTGGGTGTTGAGTTTGGGTGTTGAACGGTAGTAAAGCGTACGGCACATTCATGATGCTTCCACACCCACTTTTGGAAATGCTTCTCTCTCAAGGATACCTGAATATGTTAGTGGGGAGTTGCCGTATACGCAGACTTGCTTTTCCCAGGTGAGTGCATGGCACATTCCTTATTCCCTCACGCGCGCGCGCGCACACACACACACACACACACACAGAGTTGAACATGTTTCTGTCTCGTCAGGAAAGAAGGTGTTCGTTGAGTGACGGTTTCTCACTAATGCTTTTGGGTTCTTGCTTTTATTCCCCCCGGAGAGTGAAGTGTAGGCGCTTTTTCCGTAGGCTTCCGTACACACCCTTGAGAAGCCTTCCGTCAGCCAGAAACAAGCCGTGAGTTGAAAGAGGCGTCCACACAGACCTCCTTCTCAGAGCGAAGCCTTTCACACTTTTCCTTGTGAAGTAAACTACAGAGATACAAATACTTTATCAATGATTGCTTTAACAAAAAAGGACTAAATATCCCAATCAGAAAACATAGACTGTAAAGAGGAAGCAAGACCCATCTCTATGCTGCCTACCAGAGAATCACTTCAGACCTAAAAATAAAAGCAGATTCGAAGTAATGGGAAACAAAACCATTTATGATGCAAATGGAAGTGAAAAGAAAGTTGGAGTCGTAATATTTTTATGAGACAAAATAAACTGAATTGTGGGGAAGATGGCAGAGTAGAAGGACCCTAAACTCACCTCATCCCACAGATACAACTAGATCACACACCAGAGTCACCCAGAAATGGACCTTCAGATTTCCCAACAAAACTCTACAACTAAATGGAGAGAGGAAATCACATCAAAGATGGTAGGAAGGACAAGGACTCTGTAGGAATCTAAACCCCGTATTTCTGACCAGCAGAGGGAGGGAACCACAGTCACAGAGGGGCCAGAAACAAACTACTACACCGGGGAGCCTCTAAAGCGTAGAGACATCCTCATAGCTTATGGCTTTGAAAATCAGAAGGGATGACATTTGTGAGCGTATACAACCAGCAGACTTAAAGCTTGGAACTTTTAAAAATCAGCTGTCTCAGCTCTGAGAGAGCACAGAAGGTGATCGGAAGCTGAGATCTGTCCTTAAAGAGAAAGCACAGCAAACAGTCTGGAGAAGTTTGGGTGAAGCAGGTTGAAACGTGCTTGAGGATTAAACAAGGGAGACATAGTTCCTGAACTCAGAGTTTGCTAAGGGACTTGTCCAGGAACAAAGGAGCTGGCAGGTTCCATTTCCCTCTACGGCCCCTCATTATAAACACACACCTACCTGCAAGATCAAGCACAATCTAGCAATCACTAACTTGCATAAACCATGGCCCATCCCCACACCTACCACACCTGCTTCAGTCCCAGTGCTGTGGATACCCTCCCTGATAAGACCCACACAATCCTTGACAACAATATGTCTCCCCATCACCCACAGAACACGCATGCATCTTGTTAAAACAGCACACCCCATGTGTTGTGCACAATGACACAGTCCAGATCCAGTCTCTGTTGTTGCTATGCATTACCTTCAGAGGAGAACCAGCATCACCAAGTTAAAAATGTATATTCTGCCCCGTATTTTCAGAACAAGCAATATATCTGACCTTCCTCACCGAGAGATATTCTCTGAGAAGTAGGCCAAATGAGCAGACAGAGGACTATGTCCTAAACGAAAGAAGAGGACAAAGCCACAGCAAGAGACCTAAACAAAATGGATATAAGGAACATGCCTGACAGAAAATTTAAGATAACAATTATAAAGATACTCACTGGGGAAATGAAAAGAGGGAGGACATCAGAAGGGGGAACATCACTGAGACTCTTAACAAAGAGATATGAAAGAAATAATCAGAGATGTGGAACACAAGAAATGAAATGAAGAATATACTAGATAGAATAATTAGCAGGATGGACGAAGCAGAGGAACAAATTAATGAACTAGAAGACAGTAATGGAAAGTAATCAAGCGGAACAAATGAGAGGAAAAAGAAGTATGCAAAAATGAGAAGAGACTTAGGGAATTCAGTGACTCCATCCAGTGTAACAACACCCACATTAGAGGGATCCCAGAAGGTGAAAAGGGGGAAAAGGGGGCAGAAAATCTATTTGAGCAAAGAAGAGCTGAAAACTTAACCTAATCTGGTGAAGGAAACCTATACAAATCCATAAGGCATAGAGATCCCCTCCCACAAAGTCAACCGAAGGAGGTCCACATCAAGACACATAGTAATCCAAATGGGAAAAGGTAGTGATAAAGAAAAAACATTTAAAGCAGCAAGATAAAAGAAGACAGGTAACATGCAAGGGAAAGCCCATAAAGCTATCAGCTGAGTTTTCAGCAGAAACTATGCAGGACAGAAGAAAGTGGCGTTAAATATTCAAAGTGCTGAATGAGAAAAATCTGCAGCAAGGAATAATTTATCCAGCAAGCCTATCCTTCAGAAAAGAAGGGGAGAAAAAGAGTTTCTTAGCCACACAAACTAAAAGAGTTCATGACCACTAAATTAACTACAAAAAATATTGAAGGGGACACTATGAGTGGAAAAAAATCGTAAGTGAGAGTATGACAATAATGAATCAAGGAAGCAGTAAAAATAAGTATTTCTGTAAAAATCAGTTAAGGGATTCACAAAATAAAAGTATGTAAAATATGAAAACATATACCCTAACACATGAGGAGGAGTCAACAGTGGGTTTGAACTTAAACAGCATTCAACTTAATATAGACCGAAAAGGCTATATATAATCCAGGGGGTCACCACAAACCCAAAGCACTAATACACATGCAAAAGATAAAGGGAAAGAAATCCAAGAATATCATTAAAGAAAACGAGCAAACCATGAGAGAGAGAGCAAGAGAAGAAAGGATCAGAGAAAAACTACACAAAAAACTATGAAACAAGTAACAAAACATCAATAAATACATGTCTAATGATAATCAGTTTGAATGTAAATGGACTAAATGCTCCAAGCAAAAGAGCATGACAGAGTTTGTCTATATATATAAAAGATTTCACACCTAAAGACACCTGCAGATGGAAATTAAGAGATGGAGAAACATTAATCATGCAAGTGGATGTCAAAAGAAGTCAGAGTAGCAATCCTTATATCAGACCAAATAGAGTTTTTTAAAATTGAAATTGAATTAGCCAACATAGAGTACACCAGTAGTTTCAAATGTAGCGTTCCACAATTCATCAGTTGTGTATAACACCCAGTGTTCATCACATCACAGGCATTCCTTAATGCCCATCACACAGTTACCCCATCTCCCCAGCCACCTTTCCTCCAGCAACCCTCAGTTGGTTTCCAATAGTTAGGAACCTGTCATGGATTTTCTTCCTCTCTGGTTTCTTCGCATTCATTTTCCCTCCCTTCCCCTATGATCCTCTGTGCTGTTCCTTCTATTCCACATATGAGTAAAACCATATAATAATTGTTTTTCTCTGACTGACTTATTTTGCTCAGCATAATACCCTCCAGTGCCATCCACATCGATATGCTCAATATTGATCCTTTCTGATGGCTGAGTCATATTCCATTGTATATCTATATACCATGTTTTCTTTATCCATTTATCTGTCGATGGATGTCTTGGTTCCTTCCACGGTTTGGCTATTGTGGACAATGTTGCTATAAACATTCGGGGTGCAGTTGCCCCTTCAGATCACTACATTGGTAGCTTTGGGGTAAATAAAATTGCTGGGTTGTAAGGGAGCTCTGTTTTAAGTTCTTGAGGAACCTCCATATTGTTTTCCAAAGTGGCTGTACCAGTTTTCATTCCCACTTAGAAGTGTAAGAGAGTTCCCCTTTCTCCTCACCAACATTTGTTACTTCTCCGCTTGTTAATTTTTGCAATTCTGACTGGTGTGAAGTGGTATCTCATTGTCATTTGGATTTCTTTTTCCCCATGCCAAGTGATGTTGAGCAGTTTGTCATATATCTGTTGGCCATTTGTGTGTCTTCTTTGGAGAAATATCTGTTCATATCTTCTGCCCATTTCTTGACTCGCTTATTTGTTTTTTGGGTGTTGAGTTTGGGTGTTGAACGGTAGTAAAGCTTACGGCACATTCATGATGCTTCCACACCCACTTTTGGAAATGCTTCTCTCTCAAGGATACCTGAATATATTAGTGGAGAGTTGCCGTATACGCAGAATTGCTTTTCCCAGGTGAGTGCATGGCACATTCCTTATTCCCTCACGCGCGCGCGCGTGCACACACACACACACACACACACAGAGTTGAACATGTTTCTGTCTCGTCAGGAAAGAAGGTGTTCGTTGAGTGACGGTTTCTCACTGATGCTTTTGGGTTCTTGCTTTTATTCCCCCCGGAGAGTGAAGTGTAGGCGCTTTTTCCGTAGGCTTCCGTACACACCCTTGAGAAGCCTTCCGTCAGCCAGAAACAAGCCGTGAGTTGAAAGAGGCGTCCACGCAGACCTCCTTCTCAGAGCGAAGCCTTTCACACTTTTCCTTGTGAAGTAAACTAGAGAGATACAAATACTTTATCAATGATTGCTTTAACAAAAAAGGACTAAATATCCCAATCAGAAAACATAGACTGTAAAGAGGAAGCAAGACCCATCTCTATGCTGCCTACCAGAGAATCACTTCAGACCTAAAAATAAAAGCAGATTCGAAGTAATGGGAAACAAAACGATTTATGATGCAAATGGAAGTGAAAAGAAAGTTGGAGTCGTAATATTTTTATGAGACAAAATAAACTGAATTGTGGGGAAGATGGCAGAGTAGAAGGACCCTAAACTCACCTCATCCCACAGATACAACTAGATCACACTCACACCAGAGTCACCCAGAAATGGACCTTCAGATTTCCCAACAAAACTCTACAACTAAATGGAGAGAGGAAATCACATCAAAGATGGTAGGAAGGACAAGGACTCTGTAGGAATCTAAACCCCGTATTTCTGACCACCAGAGGGAGGGAACCACAGTCACAGAGGGGCCAGAAACAAACTACTACACCGGGGAGCCTCTAAAGCGTAGAGACATCCTCATAGCTTATGGCTTTGAAAATCAGAAGGGATGACATTTGTGAGCGTATACAACCAGCAGACTTAAAGCTTGGAACTTTTAAAAATCAGCTGTCTCAGCTCTGAGAGAGCACAGAAGGTGATCGGAAGCTGAGATCTGTCCTTAAAGAGAAAGCACAGCAAACAGTCTGGAGAAGCTTGGGTGAAGCAGGTTGAAACGTGCTTGAGGATTAAACAAGGGAGACATAGTTCCTGAACTCAGAGTTTGCTAAGGGACTTGTCCAGGAACAAAGGAGCTGGCAGGTTCCATTTCCCTCTACGGCCCCTCATTATAAACACACACCTACCTGCAAGATCAAGCACAATCTAGCAATCACTAACTTGCATAAACCATGGCCCATCCCCACACCTACCACACCTGCTTCAGTCCCAGTGCTGTGGATACCCTCCCTGATAAGACCCACACAATCCTTGACAACAATATGTCTCCCCATCACCCACAGAACACGCATGCATCTTGTTAAAACAGCACACCCCATGTGTTGTGCACAATGACACAGTCCAGATCCAGTCTCTGTTGTTGCTATGCATTACCTTCAGAGGAGAACCAGCATCACCAAGTTAAAAATGTATGTTCTGCCCCGTATTTTCAAGAACAAGCAATATATCTGACCTTCCTCACCGAGAGATATTCTCTGAGAAGTAGGCCAAATGAGCAGACAGAGGACTATGTCCTAAACGAAAGAAGAGGAAAAAGCCACAGCAAGAGACCTAAACAAAATGGATATAAGGAACATGCCTGACAGAAAATTTAAGATAACAATTATAAAGATACTCACTGGGGAAATGAAAAGAGGGAGGACATCAGAAGGGGGAACATCATTGAGACTCTTAACAAAGAGATATGAAAGAAATAATCAGAGATGTGGAACACAAGAAATGAAATGAAGAATATACTAGATAGAATAATTAGCAGGATGGACGAAGCAGAGGAACAAATTAATGAACTAGAAGACAGTAATGGAAAGTAATCAAGCGGAACAAATGAGAGGAAAAAGAAGTATGCAAAAATGAGAAGAGACTTAGGGAATTCAGTGACTCCATCCAGTGTAACAACACCCACATTAGAGGGATCCCAGAAGGTGAAAAGGGGGAAAAGGGGGCAGAAAATCTATTTGAGCAAAGAAGAGCTGAAAACTTACCCTAATCTGGTGAAGGAAACCTATACAAATCCATAAGGCATAGAGATCCCCTCCCACAAAGTCAACCGAAGGAGGTCCACATCAAGACACATAGTAATCCAAATGGGAAAAGGTAGTGATAAAGAAAAAACATTTAAAGCAGCAAGATAAAAGAAGACAGGTAACATGCAAGGGAAAGCCCATAAAGCTATCAGCTGAGTTTTCAGCAGATACTATGCAGGACAGAAGAAAGTGGCGTTAAATATTCAAAGTGCTGAATGAGAAAAATCTGCAGCAAGGAATAATTTATCCAGCAAGCCTATCCTTCAGAAAAGAAGGGGAGAAAAAGAGTTTCTTAGCCACACAAACTAAAAGAGTTCATGACCACTAAATTAACTACAAAAAATATTGAAGGGGACACTATGAGTGGAAAAAAATCGTAAGTGAGAGTATGACAATAATGAATCAAGGAAGCAGTAAAAATAAGTATTTCTGTAAAAATCAGTTAAGGGATTCACAAAATAAAAGTATGTAAAATATGAAAACATATACCCTAACACATGAGGAGGAGTCAACAGTGGGTTTGAACTTAAACAGCATTCAACTTAATATAGACCGAAAAGGCTATATATAATCCAGGGGGTCACCACAAACCCAAAGCACTAATACACATGCAAAAGATAAAGGGAAAGAAATCCAAGAATATCATTAAAGAAAACGAGCAAACCATGAGAGAGAGAGCAAGAGAAGAAAGGATCAGAGAAAAACTACACAAAAAACTATGAAACAAGTAACAAAACATCAATAAATACATGTCTAATGATAATCAGTTTGAATGTAAATGGACTAAATGCTCCAAGCAAAAGAGCATGACAGAGTTTGTCTATATATATAAAAGATTTCACACCTAAAGACACCTGCAGATGGAAATTAAGAGATGGAGAAACATTAATCATGCAAGTGGATGTCAAAAGAAGTCAGAGTAGCAATCCTTATATCAGACCAAATAGACTTTTTTAAAATTGAAATTGAATTAGCCAACATAGAGTACACCAGTAGTTTCAAATGTAGCGTTCCACAATTCATCAGTTGTGTATAACACCCAGTGTTCATCACATCACAGGCATTCCTTAATGCCCATCACACAGTTACCCCATCTCCCCAGCCACCTTTCCTCCAGCAACCCTCAGTTGGTTTCCAATAGTTAGGAACCTGTCATGGATTTTCTTCCTCTCTGGTTTCTTCGCATTCATTTTCCCTCCCTTCCCCTATGATCCTCTGTGCTGTTCCTTCTATTCCACATATGAGTAAAACCATATAATAATTGTTTTTCTCTGACTGACTTATTTTGCTCAGCATAATACCCTCCAGTGCCATCCACATCGATATGCTCAATATTGATCCTTTCTGATGGCTGAGTCATATTCCATTGTATATGTATATACCATGTTTTCTTTATCCATTTATCTGTCGATGGATGTCTTGGTTCCTTCCACGGTTTGGCTATTGTGGACAATGTTGCTATAAACATTCGGGGTGCAGTTGCCCCTTCAGATCACTACATTGGTAGCTTTGGGGTAAATAAAATTGCTGGGTTGTAAGGGAGCTCTGTTTTAAGTTCTTGAGGAACCTCCATATTGTTTTCCAAAGTGGCTGTACCAGTTTTCATTCCCACGTAGAAGTGTAAGAGAGTTCCCCTTTCTCCTCACCAACATTTGTTATTTCTCCGCTTGTTAATTTTTGCAATTCTGACTGGTGTGAAGTGGTATCTCACTGTCATTTGGATTTCTTTTTCCCCATGCCAAGTGATGTTGAGCAGTTTGTCATATCTGTTGGCCATTTGTGTGTCTTCTTTGGAGAAATATCTGTTCATATCTTCTGCCCATTTCTTGACTCGCTTATTTGTTTTTTGGGTGTTGAGTTTGGGTGTTGAACGGTAGTAAAGCTTACGGCACATTCATGATGCTTCCACACCCACTTTTGGAAATGCTTCTCTCTCAAGGATACCTGAATATGTTAGTGGAGAGTTGCCGTATACGCAGACTTGCTTTTCCCAGGTGAGTGCATGGCACATTCCTTATTCCCTCACGCGCGCGCGCGCACACACACACACACACACACACACACACACACACACACAGAGTTGAACATGTTTCTGTCTCGTCAGGAAAGAAGGTGTTCGTTGAGTGAAGGTTTCGCACTGATGCTTTTGGGTTTTTGCTTTTATTCCCCCCGGAGAGTGAAGTGTAGGCGCTTTTTCCGTAGGCTTCCGTACACACCCTTGAGAAGCCTTCCGTCAGCCAGAAACAAGCCGTGAGTTGAAAGAGGCGTCCACGCAGACCTCCTTCTCAGAGCGAAGCCTTTCACACTTTTCCTTGTGAAGTAGACTAGAGAGATACAAATACTTTATCAATGATTGCTTTAACAAAAAAGGACTAAATATCCCAATCAGAAAACATAGACTGTAAAGAGGAAGCAAGACCCATCTCTATGCTGCCTACCAGAGAATCACTTCAGACCTAAAAATAAAAGCAGATTCGAAGTAATGGGAAACAAAACGATTTATGATGCAAATGGAAGTGAAAAGAAAGTTGGAGTCGTAATATTTTTATGAGACAAAATAAACTGAATTGTGGGGAAGATGGCAGAGTAGAAGGACCCTAAACTCACCTCATCCCACAGATACAACTAGATCACACTCACACCAGAGTCACCCAGAAATGGACCTTCAGATTTCACAACAAAACTCTACAACTAAATGGAGAGAGGAAATCACATCAAAGATGGTAGGAAGGACAAGGACTCTGTAGGAATCTAAACCCCGTATTTCTGACCACCAGAGGGAGGGAACCACAGTCACAGAGGGGCCAGAAACAAACTACTACACCGGGGAGCCTCTAAAGCGTAGAGACATCCTCATAGCTTATGGCTTTGAAAATCAGAAGGGATGACATTTGTGAGCGTATACAACCAGCAGACTTAAAGCTTGGAACTTTTAAAAATCAGCTGTCTCAGCTCTGAGAGAGCACAGAAGGTGATCGGAAGCTGAGATCTGTCCTTAAAGAGAAAGCACAGCAAACAGTCTGGAGAAGCTTGGGTGAAGCAGGTTGAAACGTGCTTGAGGATTAAACAAGGGAGACATAGTTCCTGAACTCAGAGTTTGCTAAGGGACTTGTCCAGGAACAAAGGAGCTGGCAGGTTCCATTTCCCTCTACGGCCCCTCATTATAAACACACACCTACCTGCAAGATCAAGCACAATCTAGCAATCACTAACTTGCATAAACCATGGCCCATCCCCACACCTACCACACCTGCTTCAGTCCCAGTGCTGTGGATACCCTCCCTGATAAGACCCACACAATCCTTGACAACAATATGTCTCCCCATCACCCACAGAACACGCATGCATCTTGTTAAAACAGCACACCCCATGTGTTGTGCACAATGACACAGTCCAGATCCAGTCTCTGTTGTTGCTATGCATTACCTTCAGAGGAGAACCAGCATCACCAAGTTAAAAATGTATGTTCTGCCCCGTATTTTCCAGAACAAGCAATATATCTGACCTTCCTCACCGAGAGATATTCTCTGAGAAGTAGGCCAAATGAGCAGACAGAGGACTATGTCCTAAACGAAAGAAGAGGACAAAGCCACAGCAAGAGACCTAAACAAAATGGATATAAGGAACATGCCTGACAGAAAATTTAAGATAACAATTATAAAGATACTCACTGGGGAAATGAAAAGAGGGAGGACATCAGAAGGGGGAACATCACTGAGACTCTTAACAAAGAGATATGAAAGAAATAATCAGAGATGTGGAACACAAGAAATGAAATGAAGAATATACTAGATAGAATAAGTAGCAGGATGGACGAAGCAGAGGAACAAATTAATGAACTAGAAGACAGTAATGGAAAGTAATCAAGCGGAACAAATGAGAGGAAAAAGAAGTATGCAAAAATGAGAAGAGACTTAGGGAATTCAGTGACTCCATCCAGTGTAACAACACCCACATTAGAGGGATCCCAGAAGGTGAAAAGGGGGAAAAGGGGGCAGAAAATCTATTTGAGCAAAGAAGAGCTGAAAACTTAACCTAATCTGGTGAAGGAAACCTATACAAATCCATAAGGCATAGAGATCCCCTCCCACAAAGTCAACCGAAGGAGGTCCACATCAAGACACATAGTAATCCAAATGGGAAAAGGTAGTGATAAAGAAAAAACATTTAAAGCAGCAAGATAAAAGAAGACAGGTAACATGCAAGGGAAAGCCCATAAAGCTATCAGCTGAGTTTTCAGCAGAAACTATGCAGGACAGAAGAAAGTGGCGTTAAATATTCAAAGTGCTGAATGAGAAAAATCTGCAGCAAGGAATAATTTATCCAGCAAGCCTATCCTTCAGAAAAGAAGGGGAGAAAAAGAGTTTCTTAGCCACACAAACTAAAAGAGTTCATGACCACTAAATTAACTACAAAAAATATTGAAGGGGACACTATGAGTGGAAAAAAATCGTAAGTGAGAGTAGGACAATAATGAATCAAGGAAGCAGTAAAAATAAGTATTTCTGTAAAAATCAGTTAAGGGATTCACAAAATAAAAGTATGTAAAATATGAAAACATATACCCTAACACATGAGGAGGAGTCAACAGTGGGTTTGAACTTAAACAGCATTCAACTTAATATAGACCGAAAAGGCTATATATAATCCAGGGGGTCACCACAAACCCAAAGCACTAATACACATGCAAAAGATAAAGGGAAAGAAATCCAAGAATATCATTAAAGAAAACGAGCAAACCATGAGAGAGAGAGCAAGAGAAGAAAGGATCAGAGAAAAACTACACAAAAAACTATGAAACAAGTAACAAAACATCAATAAATACATGTCTAATGATAATCAGTTTGAATGTAAATGGACTAAATGCTCCAAGCAAAAGAGCATGACAGAGTTTGTCTATATATATAAAAGATTTCACACCTAAAGACACCTGCAGATGGAAATTAAGAGATGGAGAAACATTAATCATGCAAGTGGATGTCAAAAGAAGTCAGAGTAGCAATCCTTATATCAGACCAAATAGACTTTTTTAAAATTGAAATTGAATTAGCCAACATAGAGTACACCAGTAGTTTCAAATGTAGCGTTCCACAATTCATCAGTTGTGTATAACACCCAGTGTTCATCACATCACAGGCATTCCTTAATGCCCATCACACAGTTACCCCATCTCCCCAGCCACCTTTCCTCCAGCAACCCTCAGTTGGTTTCCAATAGTTAGGAACCTGTCATGGATTTTCTTCCTCTCTGGTTTCTTCGCATTCATTTTCCCTCCCTTCCCCTATGATCCTCTGTGCTGTTCCTTCTATTCCACATATGAGTAAAACCATATAATAATTGTTTTTCTCTGACTGACTTATTTTGCTCAGCATAATACCCTCCAGTGCCATCCACATCGATATGCTCAATATTGATCCTTTCTGATGGCTGAGTCATATTCCATTGTATATCTATATACCATGTTTTCTTTATCCATTTATCTGTCGATGGATGTCTTGGTTCCTTCCACGGTTTGGCTATTGTGGACAATGTTGCTATAAACATTCGGGGTGCAGTTGCCCCTTCAGATCACTACATTGGTAGCTTTGGGGTAAATAAAATTGCTGGGTTGTAAGGGAGCTCTGTTTTAAGTTCTTGAGGAACCTCCATATTGTTTTCCAAAGTGGCTGTACCAGTTTTCATTCCCACTTAGAAGTGTAAGAGAGTTCCCCTTTCTCCTCACCAACATTTGTTATTTCTCCGCTTGTTAATTTTTGCAATTCTGACTGGTGTCAAGTGGTATCTCACTGTCATTTGGATTTCTTTTTCCCCATGCCAAGTGATGTTGAGCAGTTTGTCATATGTCTGTTGGCCATTTGTGTGTCTTCTTTGGAGAAATATCTGTTCATATCTTCTGCCCATTTCTTGACTCGCTTATTTGTTTTTTGGGTGTTGAGTTTGGGTGTTGAACGGTAGTAAAGCGTACGGCACATTCATGATGCTTCCACACCCACTTTTGGAAATGCTTCTCTCTCAAGGATACCTGAATATGTTAGTGGAGAGTTGCCGTATACGCAGACTTGCTTTTCCCAGGGGAGTGCATGGCACATTCCTTATTCCCTCACGCGCGCGCGCGCACACACACACACACACACACACACACACACAGAGTTGAACATGTTTCTGTCTCGTCAGGAAAGAAGGTGTTCGTTGAGTGACGGTTTCTCACTGATGCTTTTGGGTTCTTGCTTTTATTCCCCCCGGAGAGTGAAGTGTAGGCGCTTTTTCCGTAGGCTTCCGTACACACCCTTGAGAAGCCTTCCGTCAGCCAGAAACAAGCCGTGAGTTGAAAGAGGCGTCCACGCAGACCTCCTTCTCAGAGCGAAGCCTTTCACACTTTTCCTTGTGAAGTAAACTAGAGAGATACAAATACTTTATCAATGATTGCTTTAACAAAAAAGGACTAAATATCCCAATCAGAAAACATAGACTGTAAAGAGGAAGCAAGACCCATCTCTATGCTGCCTACCAGAGAATCACTTCAGACCTAAAAATAAAAGCAGATTCGAAGTAATGGGAAACAAAACGATTTATGATGCAAATGGAAGTGAAAAGAAAGTTGGAGTCGTAATATTTTTATGAGACAAAATAAACTGAATTGTGGGGAAGATGGCAGAGTAGAAGGACCCTAAACTCACCTCATCCCACAGATACAACTAGATCACACTCACACCAGAGTCACCCAGAAATGGACCTTCAGATTTCCCAACAAAACTCTACAACTAAATGGAGAGAGGAAATCACATCAAAGATGGTAGGAAGGACAAGGACTCTGTAGGAATCTAAACCCCGTATTTCTGACCAGCAGAGGGAGGGAACCACAGTCACAGAGGGGCCAGAAACAAACTACTACACCGGGGAGCCTCTAAAGCGTAGAGACATCCTCATAGCTTGTGGCTTTGAAAATCAGAAGGGATGACATTTGTGAGCGTATACAACCAGCAGACTTAAAGCTTGGAACTTTTAAAAATCAGCTGTCTCAGCTCTGAGAGAGCACAGAAGGTGATCGGAAGCTGAGATCTGTCCTTAAAGAGAAAGCACAGCAAACAGTCTGGAGAAGCTTGGGTGAAGCAGGTTGAAACGTGCTTGAGGATTAAACAAGGGAGACATAGTTCCTGAACTCAGAGTTTGCTAAGGGTCTTGTCCAGGAACAAAGGAGCTGGCAGGTGCCATTTCCCTCTACGGCCCCTCATTATAAACACACACCTACCTGCAAGATCAAGCACAATCTAGCAATCACTAACTTGCATAAACCATGGCCCATCCCCACACCTACCACACCTGCTTCAGTCCCAGTGCTGTGGATACCCTCCCTGATAAGACCCACACAATCCTTGACAACAATATGTCTCCCCATCACCCACAGAACACGCATGCATCTTGTTAAAACAGCACACCCCATGTGTTGTGCACAATGACACAGTCCAGATCCAGTCTCTGTTGTTGCTATGCATTACCTTCAGAGGAGAACCAGCATCACCAAGTTAAAAATGTATGTTCTGCCCCGTATTTTCCAGAACAAGCAATATATCTGACCTTCCTCACCGAGAGATATTCTCTGAGAAGTAGGCCAAATGAGCAGACAGAGGACTATGTCCTAAACGAAAGAAGAGGACAAAGCCACAGCAAGAGACCTAAACAAAATGGATATAAGGAACATGCCTGACAGAAAATTTAAGATAACAATTATAAAGATACTCACTGGGGAAATGAAAAGAGGGAGGACATCAGAAGGGGGAACATCACTGAGACTCTTAACAAAGAGATATGAAAGAAATAATCAGAGATGTGGAACACAAGAAATGAAATGAAGAATATACTAGATAGAATAATTAGCAGGATGGACGAAGCAGAGGAACAAATTAATGAACTAGAAGACAGTAATGGAAAGTAATCAAGCGGAACAAATGAGAGGAAAAAGGTGTATGCAAAAATGAGAAGAGACTTAGGGAATTCAGTGACTCCATCCAGTGTAACAACACCCACATTAGAGGGATCCCAGAAGGTGAAAAGGGGGAAAAGGGGGCAGAAAATCTATTTGAGCAAAGAAGAGCTGAAAACTTAACCTAATCTGGTGAAGGAAACCTATACAAATCCATAAGGCATAGAGATCCCCTCCCACAAAGTCAACCGAAGGAGGTCCACATCAAGACACATAGTAATCCAAATGGGAAAAGGTAGTGATAAAGAAAAAACATTTAAAGCAGCAAGATAAAAGAAGACAGGTAACATGCAAGGGAAAGCCCATAAAGCTATCAGCTGAGTTTTCAGCAGAAACTATGCAGGACAGAAGAAAGTGGCGTTAAATATTCAAAGTGCTGAATGAGAAAAATCTGCAGCAAGGAATAATTTATCCAGCAAGCCTATCCTTCAGAAAAGAAGGGGAGAAAAAGAGTTTCTTAGCCACACAAACTAAAAGAGTTCATGACCACTAAATTAACTACAAAAAATATTGAAGGGGACACTATGAGTGGAAAAAAATCGTAAGTGAGAGTATGACAATAATGAATCAAGGAAGCAGTAAAAATAAGTATTTCTGTAAAAATCAGTTAAGGGATTCACAAAATAAAAGTATGTAAAATATGAAAACATATACCCTAACACATGAGGAGGAGTCAACAGTGGGTTTGAACTTAAACAGCATTCAACTTAATATAGACCGAAAAGGCTATATATAATCCAGGGGGTCACCACAAACCCAAAGCACTAATACACATGCAAAAGATAAAGGGAAAGAAATCCAAGAATATCATTAAAGAAAACGAGCAAACCATGAGAGAGAGAGCAAGAGAAGAAAGGATCAGAGAAAAACTACACAAAAAACTATGAAACAAGTAACAAAACATCAATAAATACATGTCTAATGATAATCAGTTTGAATGTAAATGGACTAAATGCTCCAAGCAAAAGAGCATGACAGAGTTTGTCTATATATATAAAAGATTTCACACCTAAAGACACCTGCAGATGGAAATTAAGAGATGGAGAAACATTAATCATGCAAGTGGATGTCAAAAGAAGTCAGAGTAGCAATCCTTATATCAGACCAAATAGACTTTTTTAAAATTGAAATTGAATTAGCCAACATAGAGTACACCAGTAGTTTCAAATGTAGCGTTCCACAATTCATCAGTTGTGTATAACACCCAGTGTTCATCACATCACAGGCATTCCTTAATGCCCATCACACAGTTACCCCATCTCCCCAGCCACCTTTCCTCCAGCAACCCTCAGTTGGTTTCCAATAGTTAGGAACCTGTCATGGATTTTCTTCCTCTCTGGTTTCTTCGCATTCATTTTCCCTCCCTTCCCCTATGATCCTCTGTGCTGTTCCTTCTATTCCACATATGAGTAAAACCATATAATAATTGTTTTTCTCTGACTGACTTATTTTGCTCAGCATAATACCCTCCAGTGCCATCCACATCGATATGCTCAATATTGATCCTTTCTGATGGCTGAGTCATATTCCATTGTATATCTATATACCATGTTTTCTTTATCCATTTATCTGTCGATGGATGTCTTGGTTCCTTCCACGGTTTGGCTATTGTGGACAATGTTGCTATAAACATTCGGGGTGCAGTTGCCCCTTCAGATCACTACATTGGTAGCTTTGGGGTAAATAAAATTGCTGGGTTGTAAGGGAGCTCTGTTTTAAGTTCTTGAGGAACCTCCATATTGTTTTCCAAAGTGGCTGTACCAGTTTTCATTCCCACGTAGAAGTGTAAGAGAGTTCCCCTTTCTCCTCACCAACATTTGTTATTTCTCCGCTTGTTAATTTTTGCAATTCTGACTGGTGTGAAGTGGTATCTCACTGTCATTTGGATTTCTTTTTCCCCATGCCAAGTGATGTTGAGCAGTTTGTCATATGTCTGTTGGCCATTTGTGTGTCTTCTTTGGAGAAATATCTGTTCATATCTTCTGCCCATTTCTTGACTCGCTTATTTGTTTTTTGGGTGTTGAGTTTGGGTGTTGAACGGTAGTAAAGCTTACGGCACATTCATGATGCTTCCACACCCACTTTTGGAAATGCTTCTCTCTCAAGGATACCTGAATATGTTAGTGGAGAGTTGCCGTATACGCAGACTTGCTTTTCCCAGGGGAGTGCATGGCACATTCCTTATTCCCTCACGCGCGCGCGCGCGCACACACACACACACACACACACACACACACACACACACACACAGTTGAACATGTTTCTGTCTCGTCAGGAAAGAAGGTGTTCGTTGAGTGACGGTTTCTCACTGATGCTTTTGGGTTCTTGCTTTTATTCCCCCCGGAGAGTGAAGTGTAGGCGCTTTTTCCGTAGGCTTCCGTACACACCCTTGAGAAGCCTTCCGTCAGCCAGAAACAAGCCGTGAGTTGAAAGAGGCGTCCACGCAGACCTCCTTCTCAGAGCGAAGCCTTTCACACTTTTCCTTGTGAAGTAAACTACAGAGATACAAATACTTTATCAATGATTGCTTTAACAAAAAAGGACTAAATATCCCAATCAGAAAACATAGACTGTAAAGAGGAAGCAAGACCCATCTCTATGCTGCCTACCAGAGAATAACTTCAGACCTAAAAATAAAAGCAGATTCGAAGTAATGGGAAACAAAACGATTTATGATGCAAATGGAAGTGAAAAGAAAGTTGGAGTCGTAATATTTTTATGAGACAAAATAAACTGAATTGTGGGGAAGATGGCAGAGTAGAAGGACCCTAAACTCACCTCATCCCACAGATACAACTAGATCACACTCACACCAGAGTCACCCAGAAATGGACCTTCAGATTTCCCAACAAAACTCTACAACTAAATGGAGAGAGGAAATCACATCAAAGATGGTAGGAAGGACAAGGACTCTGTAGGAATCTAAACCCCGTATTTCTGAACAGCAGAGGGAGGGAACCACAGTCACAGAGGGGCCAGAAACAAACTACTACACCGGGGAGCCTCTAAAGCGTAGAGACATCCTCATAGCTTGTGGCTTTGAAAATCAGAAGGGATGACATTTGTGAGCGTATACAACCAGCAGACTTAAAGCTTGGAACTTTTAAAAATCAGCTGTCTCAGCTCTGAGAGAGCACAGAAGGTGATCGGAAGCTGAGATCTGTCCTTAAAGAGAAAGCACAGCAAACAGTCTGGAGAAGCTTGGGTGAAGCAGGTTGAAACGTGCTTGAGGATTAAACAAGGGAGACATAGTTCCTGAACTCAGAGTTTGCTAAGGGACTTGTCCAGGAACAAAGGAGCTGGCAGGTTCCATTTCCCTCTACGGCCCCTCATTATAAACACACACCTACCTGCAAGATCAAGCACAATCTAGCAATCACTAACTTGCATAAACCATGGCCCATCCCCACACCTACCACACCTGCTTCAGTCCCAGTGCTGTGGATACCCTCCCTGATAAGACCCACACAATCCTTGACAACAATATGTCTCCCCATCACCCACAGAACACGCATGCATCTTGTTAAAACAGCACACCCCATGTGTTGTGCACAATGACACAGTCCAGATCCAGTCTCTGTTGTTGCTATGCATTACCTTCAGAGGAGAACCAGCATCACCAAGTTAAAAATGTATGTTCTGCCCCGTATTTTCAAGAACAAGCAATATATCTGACCTTCCTCACCGAGAGATATTCTCTGAGAAGTAGGACAAATGAGCAGACAGAGGACTATGTCCTAAACGAAAGAAGAGGACAAAGCCACAGCAAGAGACCTAAACAAAATGGAGATAAGGAACATGCCTGAGAGAAAATTTAAGATAACAATTATAAAGATACTCACTGGGGAAATGAAAAGAGGGAGGACATCAGAAGGGGGAACATCATTGAGACTCTTAACAAAGAGATATGAAAGAAATAATCAGAGATGTGGAACACAAGAAATGAAATGAAGAATATACTAGATAGAATAATTAGCAGGATGGACGAAGCAGAGGAACAAATTAATGAACTAGAAGACAGTAATGGAAAGTAATCAAGCGGAACAAATGAGAGGAAAAAGAAGTATGCAAAAATGAGAAGAGACTTAGGGAATTCAGTGACTCCATCCAGTGTAACAACACCCACATTAGAGGGATCCCAGAAGGTGAAAAGGGGGAAAAGGGGGCAGAAAATCTATTTGAGCAAAGAAGAGCTGAAAACTTAACCTAATCTGGTGAAGGAAACCTATACAAATCCATAAGGCATAGAGATCCCCTCCCACAAAGTCAACCGAAGGAGGTCCACATCAAGACACATAGTAATCCAAATGGGAAAAGGTAGTGATAAAGAAAAAACATTTAAAGCAGCAAGATAAAAGAAGACAGGTAACATGCAAGGGAAAGCCCATAAAGCTATCAGCTGAGTTTTCAGCAGAAACTATGCAGGACAGAAGAAAGTGGCGTTAAATATTCAAAGTGCTGAATGAGAAAAATCTGCAGCAAGGAATAATTTATCCAGCAAGCCTATCCTTCAGAAAAGAAGGGGAGAAAAAGAGTTTCTTAGCCACACAAACTAAAAGAGTTCATGACCACTAAATTAACTACAAAAAATATTGAAGGGGACACTATGAGTGGAAAAAAATCGTAAGTGAGAGTATGACAATAATGAATCAAGGAAGCAGTAAAAATAAGTATTTCTGTAAAAATCAGTTAAGGGATTCACAAAATAAAAGTATGTAAAATATGAAAACATATACCCTAACACATGAGGAGGAGTCAACAGTGGGTTTGAACTTAAACAGCATTCAACTTAATATAGACCGAAAAGGCTATATATAATCCAGGGGGTCACCACAAACCCAAAGCACTAATACACATGCAAAAGATAAAGGGAAAGAAATCCAAGAATATCATTAAAGAAAACGAGCAAACCATGAGAGAGAGAGCAAGAGAAGAAAGGATCAGAGAAAAACTACACAAAAAACTATGAAACAAGTAACAAAACATCAATAAATACATGTCTAATGATAATCAGTTTGAATGTAAATGGACTAAATGCTCCAAGCAAAAGAGCATGACAGAGTTTGTCTATATATATAAAAGATTTCACACCTAAAGACACCTGCAGATGGAAATTAAGAGATGGAGAAACATTAATCATGCAAGTGGATGTCAAAAGAAGTCAGAGTAGCAATCCTTATATCAGACCAAATAGACTTTTTTAAAATTGAAATTGAATTAGCCAACATAGAGTACACCAGTAGTTTCAAATGTAGCGTTCCACAATTCATCAGTTGTGTATAACACCCAGTGTTCATCACATCACAGGCATTCCTTAATGCCCATCACACAGTTACCCCATCTCCCCAGCCACCTTTCCTCCAGCAACCCTCAGTTGGTTTCCAATAGTTAGGAACCTGTCATGGATTTTCTTCCTCTCTGGTTTCTTCGCATTCATTTTCCCTCCCTTCCCCTATGATCCTCTGTGCTGTTCCTTCTATTCCACATATGAGTAAAACCATATAATAATTGTTTTTCTCTGACTGACTTATTTTGCTCAGCATAATACCCTCCAGTGCCATCCACATCGATATGCTCAATATTGATCCTTTCTGATGGCTGAGTCATATTCCATTGTATATCTATATACCATGTTTTCTTTATCCATTTAACTGTCGATGGATGTCTTGGTTCCTTCCACGGTTTGGCTATTGTGGACAATGTTGCTATAAACATTCGGGGTGCAGTTGCCCCTTCAGATCACTACATTGGTAGCTTTGGGGTAAATAAAATTGCTGGGTTGTAAGGGAGCTCTGTTTTAAGTTCTTGAGGAACCTCCATATTGTTTTCCAAAGTGGCTGTACCAGTTTTCATTCCCACGTAGAAGTGTAAGAGAGTTCCCCTTTCTCCTCACCAACATTTGTTATTTCTCCGCTTGTTAATTTTTGCAATTCTGACTGGTGTGAAGTGGTATCTCACTGTCATTTGGATTTCTTTTTCCCCATGCCAAGTGATGTTGAGCAGTTTGTCATATGTCTGTTGGCCATTTGTGTGTCTTCTTTGGAGAAATATCTGTTCATATCTTCTGCCCATTTCTTGACTCGCTTATTTGTTTTTTGGGTGTTGAGTTTGGGTGTTGAACGGTAGTAAAGCTTACGGCACATTCATGATGCTTCCACACCCACTTTTGGAAATGCTTCTCTCTCAAGGATACCTGAATATGTTAGTGGAGAGTTGCCGTATACGCAGACTTGCTTTTCCCAGGGGAGTGCATGGCACATTCCTTATTCCCTCACGCGCGCGCGCGCACACACACACACACACACACACACACACACACACACACACACAGAGTTGAACATGTTTCTGTCTCGTCAGGAAAGAAGGTGTTCGTTGAGTGACGGTTTCTCACTGATGCTTTTGGGTTCTTGCTTTTATTCCCCCCGGAGAGTGAAGTGTAGGCGCTTTTTCCGTAGGCTTCCGTACACACCCTTGAGAAGCCTTCCGTCAGCCAGAAACAAGCCGTGAGTTGAAAGAGGCGTCCACGCAGACCTCCTTCTCAGAGCGAAGCCTTTCACACTTTTCCTTGTGAAGTAAACTAGAGAGATACAAATACTTTATCAATGATTGCTTTAACAAAAAAGGACTAAATATCCCAATCAGAAAACATAGACTGTAAAGAGGAAGCAAGACCCAGCTCTATGCTGCCTACCAGAGAATCACTTCAGACCTAAAAATAAAAGCAGATTCGAAGTAATGGGAAACAAAACGATTTATGATGCAAATGGAAGTGAAAAGAAAGTTGGAGTCGTAATATTTTTATGAGACAAAATAAACTGAATTGTGGGGAAGATGGCAGAGTAGAAGGACCCTAAACTCACCTCATCCCACAGATACAACTAGATCACACTCACACCAGAGTCACCCAGAAATGGACCTTCAGATTTCCCAACAAAACTCTACAACTAAATGGAGAGAGGAAATCACATCAAAGATGGTAGGAAGGACAAGGACTCTGTAGGAATCTAAACCCCGTATTTCTGACCACCAGAGGGAGGGAACCACAGTCACAGAGGGGCCAGAAACAAACTACTACACCGGGGAGCCTCTAAAGCGTAGAGACATCCTCATAGCTTGTGGCTTTGAAAATCAGAAGGGATGACATTTGTGAGCGTATACAACCAGCAGACTTAAAGCTTGGAACTTTTAAAAATCAGCTGTCTCAGCTCTGAGAGAGCACAGAAGGTGATCGGAAGCTGAGATCTGTCCTTAAAGAGAAAGCACAGCAAACAGTCTGGAGAAGCTTGGGTGAAGCAGGTTGAAACGTGCTTGAGGATTAAACAAGGGAGACATAGTTCCTGAACTCAGAGTTTGCTAAGGGACTTGTCCAGGAACAAAGGAGCTGGCAGGTTCCATTTCCCTCTACGGCCCCTCATTATAAACACACACCTACCTGCAAGATCAAGCACAATCTAGCAATCACTAACTTGCATAAACCATGGCCCATCCCCACACCTAACACAACTGCTTCAGTCCCAGTGCTGTGGATACCCTCCCTGATAAGACCCACACAATCCTTGACAACAATATGTCTCCCCATCACCCACAGAACACGCATGCATCTTGTTAAAACAGCACACCCCATGTGTTGTGCACAATGACACAGTCCAGATCCAGTCTCTGTTGTTGCTATGCATTACCTTCAGAGGAGAACCAGCATCACCAAGTTAAAAATGTATGTTCTGCCCCGTATTTTCCAGAACAAGCAATATATCTGACCTTCCTCACCGAGAGATATTCTCTGAGAAGTAGGCCAAATGAGCAGACAGAGGACTATGTCCTAAACGAAAGAAGAGGACAAAGCCACAGCAAGAGACCTAAACAAAATGGATATAAGGAACATGCCTGACAGAAAATTTAAGATAACAATTATAAAGATACTCACTGGGGAAATGAAAAGAGGGAGGACATCAGAAGGGGGAACATCATTGAGACTCTTAACAAAGAGATATGAAAGAAATAATCAGAGATGTGGAACACAAGAAATGAAATGAAGAATATACTAGATAGAATAATTAGCAGGATGGACGAAGCAGAGGAACAAATTAATGAACTAGAAGACAGTAATGGAAAGTAATCAAGCGGAACAAATGAGAGGAAAAAGAAGTATGCAAAAATGAGAAGAGACTTAGGGAATTCAGTGACTCCATCCAGTGTAACAACACCCACATTAGAGGGATCCCAGAAGGTGAAAAGGGGGAAAAGGGGGCAGAAAATCTATTTGAGCAAAGAAGAGCTGAAAACTTAACCTCATCTGGTGAAGGAAACCTATACAAATCCATAAGGCATAGAGATCCCCTCCCACAAAGTCAACCGAAGGAGGTCCACATCAAGACACATAGTAATCCAAATGGGAAAAGGTAGTGATAAAGAAAAAACATTTAAAGCAGCAAGATAAAAGAAGACAGGTAACATGCAAGGGAAAGCCCATAAAGCTATCAGCTGAGTTTTCAGCAGAAACTATGCAGGACAGAAGAAAGTGGCGTTAAATATTCAAAGTGCTGAATGAGAAAAATCTGCAGCAAGGAATAATTTATCCAGCAAGCCTATCCTTCAGAAAAGAAGGGGAGAAAAAGAGTTTCTTAGCCACACAAACTAAAAGAGTTCATGACCACTAAATTAACTACAAAAAATATTGAAGGGGACACTATGAGTGGAAAAAAATCGTAAGTGAGAGTATGACAATAATGAATCAAGGAAGCAGTAAAAATAAGTATTTCTGTAAAAATCAGTTAAGGGATTCACAAAATAAAAGTATGTAAAATATGAAAACATATACCCTAACACATGAGGAGGAGTCAACAGTGGGTTTGAACTTAAACAGCATTCAACTTAATATAGACCGAAAAGGCTATATATAATCCAGGGGGTCACCACAAACCCAAAGCACTAATACACATGCAAAAGATAAAGGGAAAGAAATCCAAGAATATCATTAAAGAAAACGAGCAAACCATGAGAGAGAGAGCAAGAGAAGAAAGGATCAGAGAAAAACTACACAAAAAACTATGAAACAAGTAACAAAACATCAATAAATACATGTCTAATGATAATCAGTTTGAATGTAAATGGACTAAATGCTCCAAGCAAAAGAGCATGACAGAGTTTGTCTATATATATAAAAGATTTCACACCTAAAGACACCTGCAGATGGAAATTAAGAGATGGAGAAACATTAATCATGCAAGTGGATGTCAAAAGAAGTCAGAGTAGCAATCCTTATATCAGACCAAATAGAGTTTTTTAAAATTGAAATTGAATTAGCCAACATAGAGTACACCAGTAGTTTCAAATGTAGCGTTCCACAATTCATCAGTTGTGTATAACACCCAGTGTTCATCACATCACAGGCATTCCTTAATGCCCATCACACAGTTACCCCATCTCCCCAGCCACCTTTCCTCCAGCAACCCTCAGTTGGTTTCCAATAGTTAGGAACCTGTCATGGATTTTCTTCCTCTCTGGTTTCTTCGCATTCATTTTCCCTCCCTTCCCCTATGATCCTCTGTGCTGTTCCTTCTATTCCACATATGAGTAAAACCATATAATAATTGTTTTTCTCTGACTGACTTATTTTGCTCAGCATAATACCCTCCAGTGCCATCCACATCGATATGCTCAATATTGATCCTTTCTGATGGCTGAGTCATATTCCATTGTATATGTATATACCATGTTTTCTTTATCCATTTATCTGTCGATGGATGTCTTGGTTCCTTCCACGGTTTGGCTATTGTGGACAATGTTGCTATAAACATTCGGGGTGCAGTTGCCCCTTCAGATCACTACATTGGTAGCTTTGGGGTAAATAAAATTGCTGGGTTGTAAGGGAGCTCTGTTTTAAGTTCTTGAGGAACCTCCATATTGTTTTCCAAAGTGGCTGTACCAGTTTTCATTCCCACGTAGAAGTGTAAGAGAGTTCCCCTTTCTCCTCACCAACATTTGTTATTTCTCCGCTTGTTAATTTTTGCAATTCTGACTGGTGTGAAGTGGTATCTCATTGTCATTTGGATTTCTTTTTCCCCATGCCAAGTGATGTTGAGCAGTTTGTCATATGTCTGTTGGCCATTTGTGTGTCTTCTTTGGAGAAATATCTGTTCATATCTTCTGCCCATTTCTTGACTCGCTTATTTGTTTTTTGTGTGTTGAGTTTGGGTGTTGAACGGTAGTAAAGCGTACGGCACATTCATGATGCTTCCACACCCACTTTTGGAAATGCTTCTCTCTCAAGGATACCTGAATATGTTAGTGGAGAGTTGCCGTATACGCAGACTTGCTTTTCCCAGGTGAGTGCATGGCACATTCCTTATTCCCTCACGCGCGCGCGCGCACACACACACACACACACACACACACAGAGTTGAACATGTTTCTGTCTCGTCAGGAAAGAAGGTGTTCGTTGAGTGACGGTTTCTCACTGATGCTTTTGGGTTCTTGCTTTTATTCCCCCCGGAGAGTGAAGTGTAGGCGCTTTTTCCGTAGGCTTCCGTACACACCCTTGAGAAGCCTTCCGTCAGCCAGAAACAAGCCGTGAGTTGAAAGAGGCGTCCACGCAGACCTCCTTCTCAGAGCGAAGCCTTTCACACTTTTCCTTGTGAAGTAAACTACAGAGATACAAATACTTTATCAATGATTGCTTTAACAAAAAAGGACTAAATATCCCAAACAGAAAACATAGACTGTAAAGAGGAAGCAAGACCCATCTCTATGCTGCCTACCAGAGAATCACTTCAGACCTAAAAATAAAAGCAGATTCGAAGTAATGGGAAACAAAACCATTTATGATGCAAATGGAAGTGAAAAGAAAGTTGGAGTCGTAATATTTTTATGAGACAAAATAAACTGAATTGTGGGGAAGATGGCAGAGTAGAAGGACCCTAAACTCACCTCATCCCACAGATACAACTAGATCACACTCACACCAGAGTCACCCAGAAATGGACCTTCAGATTTCCCAACAAAACTCTACAACTAAATGGAGAGAGGAAATCACATCAAAGATGGTAGGAAGGACAAGGACTCTGTAGGAATCTAAACCCCGTATTTCTGACCACCAGAGGGAGGGAACCACAGTCACAGAGGGGCCAGAAACAAACTACTACACCGGGGAGCCTCTAAAGCGTAGAGACATCCTCATAGCTTATGGCTTTGAAAATCAGAAGGGATGACATTTGTGAGCGTATACAACCAGCAGACTTAAAGCTTGGAACTTTTAAAAATCAGCTGTCTCAGCTCTGAGAGAGCACAGAAGGTGATCGGAAGCTGAGATCTGTCCTTAAAGAGAAAGCACAGCAAACAGTCTGGAGAAGTTTGGGTGAAGCAGGTTGAAACGTGCTTGAGGATTAAACAAGGGAGACATAGTTCCTGAACTCAGAGTTTGCTAAGGGACTTGTCCAGGAACAAAGGAGCTGGCAGGTTCCATTTCCCTCTACGGCCCCTCATTATAAACACACACCTACCTGCAAGATCAAGCACAATCTAGCAATCACTAACTTGCATAAACCATGGCCCATCCCCACACCTACCACACCTGCTTCAGTCCCAGTGCTGTGGATACCCTCCCTGATAAGACCCACACAATCCTTGACAACAATATGTCTCCCCATCACCCACAGAACACGCATGCATCTTGTTAAAACAGCACACCCCATGTGTTGTGCACAATGACACAGTCCAGATCCAGTCTCTGTTGTTGCTATGCATTACCTTCAGAGGAGAACCAGCATCACCAAGTTAAAAATGTATGTTCTGCCCCGTATTTTCAAGAACAAGCAATATATCTGACCTTCCTAACCGAGAGATATTCTCTGAGAAGTAGGCCAAATGAGCAGACAGAGGACTATGTCCTAAACGAAAGAAGAGGACAAAGCCACAGCAAGAGACCTAAACAAAATGGATATAAGGAACATGCCTGACAGAAAATTTAAGATAACAATTATAAAGATACTCACTGGGGAAATGAAAAGAGGGAGGACATCAGAAGGGGGAACATCATTGAGACTCTTAACAAAGAGATATGAAAGAAATAATCAGAGATGTGGAACACAAGAAATGAAATGAAGAATATACTAGATAGAATAATTAGCAGGATGGACGAAGCAGAGGAACAAATTAATGATCTAGAAGACAGTAATGGAAAGTAATCAAGCGGAACAAATGAGAGGAAAAAGAAGTATGCAAAAATGAGAAGAGACTTAGGGAATTCAGTGACTCCATCCAGTGTAACAACACCCACATTAGAGGGATCCCAGAAGGTGAAAAGGGGGAAAAGGGGGCAGAAAATCTATTTGAGCAAAGAAGAGCTGAAAACTTAACCTAATCTGGTGAAGGAAACCTATACAAATCCATAAGGCATAGAGATCCCCTCCCACAAAGTCAACCGAAGGAGGTCCACATCAAGACACATAGTAATCCAAATGGGAAAAGGTAGTGATAAAGAAAAAACATTTAAAGCAGCAAGATAAAAGAAGACAGGTAACATGCAAGGGAAAGCCCATAAAGCTATCAGCTGAGTTTTCAGCAGAAACTATGCAGGACAGAAGAAAGTGGCGTTAAATATTCAAAGTGCTGAATGAGAAAAATCTGCAGCAAGGAATAATTTATCCAGCAAGCCTATCCTTCAGAAAAGAAGGGGAGAAAAAGAGTTTCTTAGCCACACAAACTAAAAGAGTTCATGACCACTAAATTAACTACAAAAAATATTGAAGGGGACACTATGAGTGGAAAAAAATCGTAAGTGAGAGTATGACAATAATGAATCAAGGAAGCAGTAAAAATAAGTATTTCTGTAAAAATCAGTTAAGGGATTCACAAAATAAAAGTATGTAAAATATGAAAACATATACCCTAACACATGAGGAGGAGTCAACAGTGGGTTTGAACTTAAACAGCATTCAACTTAATATAGACCGAAAAGGCTATATATAATCCAGGGGGTCACCACAAACCCAAAGCACTAATACACATGCAAAAGATAAAGGGAAAGAAATCCAAGAATATCATTAAAGAAAACGAGCAAACCATGAGAGAGAGAGCAAGAGAAGAAAGGATCAGAGAAAAACTACACAAAAAACTATGAAACAAGTAACAAAACATCAATAAATACATGTCTAATGATAATCAGTTTGAATGTAAATGGACTAAATGCTCCAAGCAAAAGAGCATGACAGAGTTTGTCTATATATATAAAAGATTTCACACCTAAAGACACCTGCAGATGGAAATTAAGAGATGGAGAAACATTAATCATGCAAGTGGATGTCAAAAGAAGTCAGAGTAGCAATCCTTATATCAGACCAAATAGACTTTTTTAAAATTGAAATTGAATTAGCCAACATAGAGTACACCAGTAGTTTCAAATGTAGCGTTCCACAATTCATCAGTTGTGTATAACACCCAGTGTTCATCACATCACAGGCATTCCTTAATGCCCATCACACAGTTACCCCATCTCCCCAGCCACCTTTCCTCCAGCAACCCTCAGTTGGTTTCCAATAGTTAGGAACCTGTCATGGATTTTCTTCCTCTCTGGTTTCTTCGCATTCATTTTCCCTCCCTTCCCCTATGATCCTCTGTGCTGTTCCTTCTATTCCACATATGAGTAAAACCATATAATAATTGTTTTTCTCTGACTGACTTATTTTGCTCAGCATAATACCCTCCAGTGCCATCCACATCGATATGCTCAATATTGATCCTTTCTGATGGCTGAGTCATATTCCATTGTATATGTATATACCATGTTTTCTTTATCCATTTATCTGTCGATGGATGTCTTGGTTCCTTCCACGGTTTGGCTATTGTGGACAATGTTGCTATAAACATTCGGGGTGCAGTTGCCCCTTCAGATCACTACATTGGTAGCTTTGGGGTAAATAAAATTGCTGGGTTGTAAGGGAGCTCTGTTTTAAGTTCTTGAGGAACCTCCATATTGTTTTCCAAAGTGGCTGTACCAGTTTTCATTCCCACTTAGAAGTGTAAGAGAGTTCCCCTTTCTCCTCACCAACATTTGTTATTTCTCCGCTTGTTAATTTTTGCAATTCTGACTGGTGTGAAGTGGTATCTCATTGTCATTTGGATTTCTTTTTCCCCATGCCAAGTGATGTTGAGCAGTTTGTCATATGTCTGTTGGCCATTTGTGTGTCTTCTTTGGAGAAATATCTGTTCATATCTTCTGCCCATTTCTTGACTCGCTTATTTGTTTTTTGGGTGTTGAGTTTGGGTGTTGAACGGTAGTAAAGCGTACGGCACATTCATGATGCTTCCACACCCACTTTTGGAAATGCTTCTCTCTCAAGGATACCTGAATATGTTAGTGGAGAGTTGCCGTATACGCAGACTTGCTTTTCCCAGGTGAGTGCATGGCACATTCCTTATTCCCTCACGCGCGCGCGGGCACACACACACACACACACACACACACACACACAGAGTTGAACATGTTTCTGTCTCGTCAGGAAAGAAGGTGTTCGTTGAGTGACGGTTTCTCACTGATGCTTTTGGGTTCTTGCTTTTATTCCCCCCGGAGAGTGAAGTGTAGGCGCTTTTTCCGTAGGCTTGCGTACACACCCTTGAGAAGCCTTCCGTCAGCCAGAAACAAGCCGTGAGTTGAAAGAGGCGTCCACGCAGACCTCCTTCTCAGAGCGAAGCCTTTCACACTTTTCCTTGTGAAGTAAACTAGAGAGATACAAATACTTTATCAATGATTGCTTTAACAAAAAAGGACTAAATATCCCAATCAGAAAACATAGACTGTAAAGAGGAAGCAAGACCCATCTCTATGCTGCCTACCAGAGAATCACTTCAGACCTAAAAATAAAAGCAGATTCGAAGTAATGGGAAACAAAACCATTTATGATGCAAATGGAAGTGAAAAGAAAGTTGGAGTCGTAATATTTTTATGAGACAAAATAAACTGAATTGTGGGGAAGATGGCAGAGTAGAAGGACCCTAAACTCACCTCATCCCACAGATACAACTAGATCACACTCACACCAGAGTCACCCAGAAATGGACCTTCAGATTTCCCAACAAAACTCTACAACTAAATGGAGAGAGGAAATCACATCAAAGATGGTAGGAAGGACAAGGACTCTGTAGGAATCTAAACCCCGTATTTCTGACCAGCAGAGGGAGGGAACCACAGTCACAGAGGGGCCAGAAACAAACTACTACACCGGGGAGCCTCTAAAGCGTAGAGACATCCTCATAGCTTATGGCTTTGAAAATCAGAAGGGATGACATTTGTGAGCGTATACAACCAGCAGACTTAAAGCTTGGAACTTTTAAAAATCAGCTGTCTCAGCTCTGAGAGAGCACAGAAGGTGATCGGAAGCTGAGATCTGTCCTTAAAGAGAAAGCACAGCAAACAGTCTGGAGAAGCTTGGGTGAAGCAGGTTGAAACGTGCTTGAGGATTAAACAAGGGAGACATAGTTCCTGAACTCAGAGTTTGCTAAGGGACTTGTCCAGGAACAAAGGAGCTGGCAGGTTCCATTTCCCTCTACGGCCCCTCATTATAAACACACACCTACCTGCAAGATCAAGCACAATCTAGCAATCACTAACTTGCATAAACCATGGCCCATCCCCACACCTACCACACCTGCTTCAGTCCCAGTGCTGTGGATACCCTCCCTGATAAGACCCACACAATCCTTGACAACAATATGTCTCCCCATCACCCACAGAACACGCATGCATCTTGTTAAAACAGCACACCCCATGTGTTGTGCACAATGACACAGTCCAGATCCAGTCTCTGTTGTTGCTATGCATTACCTTCAGAGGAGAACCAGCATCACCAAGTTAAAAATGTATGTTCTGCCCCGTATTTTCCAGAACAAGCAATATATCTGACCTTCCTCACCGAGAGATATTCTCTGAGAAGTAGGCCAAATGAGCAGACAGAGGACTATGTCCTAAACGAAAGAAGAGGACAAAGCCACAGCAAGAGACCTAAACAAAATGGATATAAGGAACATGCCTGACAGAAAATTTAAGATAACAATTATAAAGATACTCACTGGGGAAATGAAAAGAGGGAGGACATCAGAAGGGGGAACATCATTGAGACTCTTAACAAAGAGATATGAAAGAAATAATCAGAGATGTGGAACACAAGAAATGAAATGAAGAATATACTAGATAGAATAATTAGCAGGATGGACGAAGCAGAGGAACAAATTAATGAACTAGAAGACAGTAATGGAAAGTAATCAAGCGGAACAAATGAGAGGAAAAAGAAGTATGCAAAAATGAGAAGAGACTTAGGGAATTCAGTGACTCCATCCAGTGTAACAACACCCACATTAGAGGGATCCCAGAAGGTGAAAAGGGGGAAAAGGGGGCAGAAAATCTATTTGAGCAAAGAAGTGCTGAAAACTTAACCTAATCTGGTGAAGGAAACCTATACAAATCCATAAGGCATAGAGATCCCCTCCCACAAAGTCAACCGAAGGAGGTCCACATCAAGACACATAGTAATCCAAATGGGAAAAGGTAGTGATAAAGAAAAAACATTTAAAGCAGCAAGATAAAAGAAGACAGGTAACATGCAAGGGAAAGCCCATAAAGCTATCAGCTGAGTTTTCAGCAGAAACTATGCAGGACAGAAGAAAGTGGCGTTAAATATTCAAAGTGCTGAATGAGAAAAATCTGCAGCAAGGAATAATTTATCCAGCAAGCCTATCCTTCAGAAAAGAAGGGGAGAAAAAGAGTTTCTTAGCCACACAAACTAAAAGAGTTCATGACCACTAAATTAACTACAAAAAATATTGAAGGGGACACTATGAGTGGAAAAAAACCGTAAGTGAGAGTATGACAATAATGAATCAAGGAAGCAGTAAAAATAAGTATTTCTGTAAAAATCAGTTAAGGGATTCACAAAATAAAAGTATGTAAAATATGAAAACATATACCCTAACACATGAGGAGGAGTCAACAGTGGGTTTGAACTTAAACAGCATTCAACTTAATATAGACCGAAAAGGCTATATATAATCCAGGGGGTCACCACAAACCCAAAGCACTAATACACATGCAAAAGATAAAGGGAAAGAAATCCAAGAATATCATTAAAGAAAACGAGCAAACCATGAGAGAGAGAGCAAGAGAAGAAAGGATCAGAGAAAAACTACACAAAAAACTATGAAACAAGTAACAAAACATCAATAAATACATGTCTAATGATAATCAGTTTGAATGTAAATGGACTAAATGCTCCAAGCAAAAGAGCATGACAGAGTTTGTCTATATATATAAAAGATTTCACACCTAAAGACACCTGCAGATGGAAATTAAGAGATGGAGAAACATTAATCACGCAAGTGGATGTCAAAAGAAGTCAGAGTAGCAATCCTTATATCAGACCAAATAGAGTTTTTTAAAATTGAAATTGAATTAGCCAACATAGAGTACACCAGTAGTTTCAAATGTAGCGTTCCACAATTCATCAGTTGTGTATAACACCCAGTGTTCATCACATCACAGGCATTCCTTAATGCCCATCACACAGTTACCCCATCTCCCCAGCCACCTTTCCTCCAGCAACCCTCAGTTGGTTTCCAATAGTTAGGAACCTGTCATGGATTTTCTTCCTCTCTGGTTTCTTCGCATTCATTTTCCCTCCCTTCCCCTATGATCCTCTGTGCTGTTCCTTCTATTCCACATATGAGTAAAACCATATAATAATTGTTTTTCTCTGACTGACTTATTTTGCTCAGCATAATACCCTCCAGTGCCATCCACATCGATATGCTCAATATTGATCCTTTCTGATGGCTGAGTCATATTCCATTGTATATGTATATACCATGTTTTCTTTATCCATTTATCTGTCGATGGATGTCTTGGTTCCTTCCACGGTTTGGCTATTGTGGACAATGTTGCTATAAACATTCGGGGTGCAGTTGCCCCTTCAGATCACTACATTGGTAGCTTTGGGGTAAATAAAATTGCTGGGTTGTAAGGGAGCTCTGTTTTAAGTTCTTGAGGAACCTCCATATTGTTTTCCAAAGTGGCTGTACCAGTTTTCATTCCCACTTAGAAGTGTAAGAGAGTTCCCCTTTCTCCTCACCAACATTTGTTATTTCTCCGCTTGTTAATTTTTGCAATTCTGACTGGTGTGAAGTGGTATCTCATTGTCATTTGGATTTCTTTTTCCCCATGCCAAGTGATGTTGAGCAGTTTGTCATATGTCTGTTGGCCATTTGTGTGTCTTCTTTGGAGAAATATCTGTTCATATCTTCTGCCCATTTCTTGACTCGCTTATTTGTTTTTTGGGTGTTGAGTTTGGGTGTTGAACGGTAGTAAAGCGTACGGCACATTCATGATGCTTCCACACCCACTTTTGGAAATGCTTCTCTCTCAAGGATACCTGAATATGTTAGTGGAGAGTTGCCGTATACGCAGACTTGCTTTTCCCAGGTGAGTGCATGGCACATTCCTTATTCCCTCACGCGCGCGCGCGCACACACACACACACACACACACACACACAGAGTTGAACATGTTTCTGTCTCGTCAGGAAAGAAGGTGTTCGTTGAGTGACGGTTTCTCACTGATGCTTTTGGGTTCTTGCTTTTATTCCCCCCGGAGAGTGAAGTGTAGGCGCTTTTTCCGTAGGCTTCCGTACACACCCTTGAGAAGCCTTCCGTCAGCCAGAAACAAGCCGTGAGTTGAAAGAGGCGTCCACGCAGACCTCCTTCTCAGAGCGAAGCCTTTCACACTTTTCCTTGTGAAGTAAACTACAGAGATACAAATACTTTATCAATGATTGCTTTAACAAAAAAGGACTAAATATCCCAAACAGAAAACATAGACTGTAAAGAGGAAGCAAGACCCATCTCTATGCTGCCTACCAGAGAATCACTTCAGACCTAAAAATAAAAGCAGATTCGAAGTAATGGGAAACAAAACCATTTATGATGCAAATGGAAGTGTAAAGAAAGTTGGAGTCGTAATATTTTTATGAGACAAAATAAACTGAATTGTGGGGAAGATGGCAGAGTAGAAGGACCCTAAACTCACCTCATCCCACAGATACAACTAGATCACACTCACACCAGAGTCACCCAGAAATGGACCTTCAGATTTCCCAACAAAACTCTACAACTAAATGGAGAGAGGAAATCACATCAAAGATGGTAGGAAGGACAAGGACTCTGTAGGAATCTAAACCCCGTATTTCTGACCACCAGAGGGAGGGAACCACAGTCACAGAGGGGCCAGAAACAAACTACTACACCGGGGAGCCTCTAAAGCGTAGAGACATCCTCATAGCTTATGGCTTTGAAAATCAGAAGGGATGACATTTGTGAGCGTATACAACCAGCAGACTTAAAGCTTGGAACTTTTAAAAATCAGCTGTCTCAGCTCTGAGAGAGCACAGAAGGTGATCGGAAGCTGAGATCTGTCCTTAAAGAGAAAGCACAGCAAACAGTCTGGAGAAGTTTGGGTGAAGCAGGTTGAAACGTGCTTGAGGATTAAACAAGGGAGACATAGTTCCTGAACTCAGAGTTTGCTAAGGGACTTGTCCAGGAACAAAGGAGCTGGCAGGTTCCATTTCCCTCTACGGCCCCTCATTATAAACACACACCTACCTGCAAGATCAAGCAGAATCTAGCAATCACTAACTTGCATAAACCATGGCCCATCCCCACACCTACCACACCTGCTTCAGTCCCAGTGCTGTGGATACCCTCCCTGATAAGACCCACACAATCCTTGACAACAATATGTCTCCCCATCACCCACAGAACACGCATGCATCTTGTTAAAACAGCACACCCCATGAGTTGAGCACAATGACACAGTCCAGATCCAGTCTCTGTTGTTGCTATGCATTACCTTCAGAGGAGAACCAGCATCACCAAGTTAAAAATGTATGTTCTGCCCCGTATTTTCAAGAACAAGCAATATATCTGACCTTCCTCACCGAGAGATATTCTCTGAGAAGTAGGCCAAATGAGCAGACAGAGGACTATGTCCTAAACGAAAGAAGAGGACAAAGCCACAGCAAGAGACCTAAACAAAATGGATATAAGGAACATGCCTGACAGAAAATTTAAGATAACAATTATAAAGATACTCACTGGGGAAATGAAAAGAGGGAGGACATCAGAAGGGGGAACATCACTGAGACTCTTAACAAAGAGATATGAAAGAAATAATCAGAGATGTGGAACACAAGAAATGAAATTAAGAATATCCTAGATAGAATAATTAGCAGGATGGACGAAGCAGAGGAACAAATTAATGAACTAGAAGACAGTAATGGAAAGTAATCAAGCGGAACAAATGAGAGGAAAAAGATGTATGCAAAAATGAGAAGAGACTTAGGGAATTCAGTGACTCCATCCAGTGTAACAACACCCACATTAGAGGGATCCCAGAAGGTGAAAAGGGGGAAAAGGGGGCAGAAAATCTATTTGAGCAAAGAAGAGCTGAAAACTTAACCTAATCTGGTGAAGGAAACCTATACAAATCCATAAGGCATAGAGATCCCCTCCCACAAAGTCAACCGAAGGAGGTCCACATCAAGACACATAGTAATCCAAATGGGAAAAGGTAGTGATAAAGAAAAAACATTTAAAGCAGCAAGATAAAAGAAGACAGGTAACATGCAAGGGAAAGCCCATAAAGCTATCAGCTGAGTTTTCAGCAGAAACTATGCAGGACAGAAGAAAGTGGCGTTAAATATTCAAAGTGCTGAATGAGAAAAATCTGCAGCAAGGAATAATTTATCCAGCAAGCCTATCCTTCAGAAAAGAAGGGGAGAAAAAGAGTTTCTTAGCCACACAAACTAAAAGAGTTCATGACCACTAAATTAACTACAAAAAATATTGAAGGGGACACTATGAGTGGAAAAAAATCGTAAGTGAGAGTATGACAATAATGAATCAAGGAAGCAGTAAAAATAAGTATTTCTGTAAAAATCAGTTAAGGGATTCACAAAATAAAAGTATGTAAAATATGAAAACATATACCCTAACACATGAGGAGGAGTCAACAGTGGGTTTGAACTTAAACAGCATTCAACTTAATATAGACCGAAAAGGCTATATATAATCCAGGGGGTCACCACAAACCCAAAGCACTAATACACATGCAAAAGATAAAGGGAAAGAAATCCAAGAATATCATTAAAGAAAACGAGCAAACCATGAGAGAGAGAGCAAGAGAAGAAAGGATCAGAGAAAAACTACACAAAAAACTATGAAACAAGTAACAAAACATCAATAAATACATGTCTAATGATAATCAGTTTGAATGTAAATGGACTAAATGCTCCAAGCAAAAGAGCATGACAGAGTTTGTCTATATATATAAAAGATTTCACACCTAAAGACACCTGCAGATGGAAATTAAGAGATGGAGAAACATTAATCATGCAAGTGGATGTCAAAAGAAGTCAGAGTAGCAATCCTTATATCAGACCAAATAGACTTTTTTAAAATTGAAATTGAATTAGCCAACATAGAGTACACCAGTAGTTTCAAATGTAGCGTTCCACAATTCATCAGTTGTGTATAATACCCAGTGTTCATCACATCACAGGCATTCCTTAATGCCCATCACACAGTTACCCCATCTCCCCAGCCACCTTTCCTCCAGCAACCCTCAGTTGGTTTCCAATAGTTAGGAACCTGTCATGGATTTTCTTCCTCTCTGGTTTCTTCGCATTCATTTTCCCTCCCTTCCCCTATGATCCTCTGTGCTGTTCCTTCTATTCCACATATGAGTAAAACCATATAATAATTGTTTTTCTCTGACTGACTTATTTTGCTCAGCATAATACCCTCCAGTGCCATCCACATCGATATGCTCAATATTGATCCTTTCTGATGGCTGAGTCATATTCCATTGTATATGTATATACCATGTTTTCTTTATCCATTTATCTGTCGATGGATGTCTTGGTTCCTTCCACGGTTTGGCTATTGTGGACAATGTTGCTATAAACATTCGGGGTGCAGTTGCCCCTTCAGATCACTACATTGGTAGCTTTGGGGTAAATAAAATTGCTGGGTTGTAAGGGAGCTCTGTTTTAAGTTCTTGAGGAACCTCCATATTGTTTTCCAAAGTGGCTGTACCAGTTTTCATTCCCACTTAGAAGTGTAAGAGAGTTCCCCTTTCTCCTCACCAACATTTGTTATTTCTCCGCTTGTTAATTTTTGCAATTCTGACTGGTGTGAAGTGGTATCTCATTGTCATTTGGATTTCTTTTTCCCCATGCCAAGTGATGTTGAGCAGTTTGTCATATGTCTGTTGGCCATTTGTGTGTCTTCTTTGGAGAAATATCTGTTCATATCTTCTGCCCATTTCTTGACTCGCTTATTTGTTTTTTGGGTGTTGAGTTTGGGTGTTGAACGGTAGTAAAGCGTACGGCACATTCATGATGCTTCCACACCCACTTTTGGAAATGCTTCTCTCTCAAGGATACCTGAATATGTTAGTGGAGAGTTGCCGTATACGCAGACTTGCTTTTCCCAGGTGAGTGCATGGCACATTCCTTATTCCCTCACGCGCGCGCGCGCACACACACACACACACACACAGAGTTGAACATGTTTCTGTCTCGTCAGGAAAGAAGGTGTTCGTTGAGTGACGGTTTCTCACTAATGCTTTTGGGTTCTTGCTTTTATTCCCCCCGGAGAGTGAAGTGTAGGCGCTTTTTCCGTAGGCTTCCGTACACACCCTTGAGAAGCCTTCCGTCAGCCAGAAACAAGCCGTGAGTTGAAAGAGGCGTCCACACAGACCTCCTTCTCAGAGCGAAGCCTTTCACACTTTTCCTTGTGAAGTAAACTACAGAGATACAAATACTTTATCAATGATTGCTTTAACAAAAAAGGACTAAATATCCCAATCAGAAAACATAGACTGTAAAGAGGAAGCAAGACCCATCTCTATGCTGCCTACCAGAGAATCACTTCAGACCTAAAAATAAAAGCAGATTCGAAGTAATGGGAAACAAAACCATTTATGATGCAAATGGAAGTGAAAAGAAAGTTGGAGTCGTAATATTTTTATGAGACAAAATAAACTGAATTGTGGGGAAGATGGCAGAGTAGAAGGACCCTAAACTCACCTCATCCCACAGATACAACTAGATCACACACCAGAGTCACCCAGAAATGGACCTTCAGATTTCCCAACAAAACTCTACAACTAAATGGAGAGAGGAAATCACATCAAAGATGGTAGGAAGGACAAGGACTCTGTAGGAATCTAAACCCCGTATTTCTGACCAGCAGAGGGAGGGAACCACAGTCACAGAGGGGCCAGAAACAAACTACTACACCGGGGAGCCTCTAAAGCGTAGAGACATCCTCATAGCTTGTGGCTTTGAAAATCAGAAGGGATGACATTTGTGAGCGTATACAACCAGCAGACTTAAAGCTTGGAACTTTTAAAAATCAGCTGTCTCAGCTCTGAGAGAGCACAGAAGGTGATCGGAAGCTGAGATCTGTCCTTAAAGAGAAAGCACAGCAAACAGTCTGGAGAAGCTTGGGTGAAGCAGGTTGAAACGTGCTTGAGGATTAAACAAGGGAGACATAGTTCCTGAACTCAGAGCTTGCTAAGGGACTTGTCCAGGAACAAAGGAGCTGGCAGGTTCCATTTCCCTCTACGGCCCCTCATTATAAACACACACCTACCTGCAAGATCAAGCACAATCTAGCAATCACTAACTTGCATAAACCATGGCCCATCCCCACACCTACCACACCTGCTTCAGTCCCAGTGCTGTGGATACCCTCCCTGATAAGACCCACACAATCCTTGACAACAATATGTCTCCCCATCACCCACAGAACACGCATGCATCTTGTTAAAACAGCACACCCCATGTGTTGTGCACAATGACACAGTCCAGATCCAGTCTCTGTTGTTGCTATGCATTACCTTCAGAGGAGAACCAGCATCACCAAGTTAAAAATGTATATTCTGCCCCGTATTTTCAAGAACAAGCAATATATCTGACCTTCCTCACCGAGAGATATTCTCTGAGAAGTAGGCCAAATGAGCAGACAGAGGACTATGTCCTAAACGAAAGAAGAGGACAAAGCCACAGCAAGAGACCTAAACAAAATGGATATAAGGAACATGCCTGACAGAAAATTTAAGATAACAATTATAAAGATACTCACTGGGGAAATGAAAAGAGGGAGGACATCAGAAGGGGGAACATCATTGAGACTCTTAACAAAGAGATATGAAAGAAATAATCAGAGATGTGGAACACAAGAAATGAAATGAAGAATATACTAGATAGAATAATTAGCAGGATGGACGAAGCAGAGGAACAAATTAATGAACTAGAAGACAGTAATGGAAAGTAATCAAGCGGAACAAATGAGAGGAAAAAGAAGTATGCAAAAATGAGAAGAGACTTAGGGAATTCAGTGACTCCATCCAGTGTAACAACACCCACATTAGAGGGATCCCAGAAGGTGAAAAGGGGGAAAAGGGGGCAGAAAATCTATTTGAGCAAAGAAGAGCTGAAAACTTAACCTAATCTGGTGAAGGAAAGCTATACAAATCCATAAGGCATAGAGATCCCCTCCCACAAAGTCAACCGAAGGAGGTCCACATCAAGACACATAGTAATCCAAATGGGAAAAGGTAGTGATAAAGAAAAAACATTTAAAGCAGCAAGATAAAAGAAGACAGGTAACATGCAAGGGAAAGCCCATAAAGCTATCAGCTGAGTTTTCAGCAGAAACTATGCAGGACAGAAGAAAGTGGCGTTAAATATTCAAAGTGCTGAATGAGAAAAATCTGCAGCAAGGAATAATTTATCCAGCAAGCCTATCCTTCAGAAAAGAAGGGGAGAAAAAGAGTTTCTTAGCCACACAAACTAAAAGAGTTCATGACCACTAAATTAACTACAAAAAATATTGAAGGGGACACTATGAGTGGAAAAAAATCGTAAGTGAGAGTATGACAATAATGAATCAAGGAAGCAGTAAAAATAAGAATTTCTGTAAAAATCAGTTAAGGGATTCACAAAATAAAAGTATGTAAAATATGAAAACATATACCCTAACACATGAGGAGGAGTCAACAGTGGGTTTGAACTTAAACAGCATTCAACTTAATATAGACCGAAAAGGCTATATATAATCCAGGGGGTCACCACAAACCCAAAGCACTAATACACATGCAAAAGATAAAGGGAAAGAAATCCAAGAATATCATTAAAGAAAACGAGCAAACCATGAGAGAGAGAGCAAGAGAAGAAAGGATCAGAGAAAAACTACACAAAAAACTATGAAACAAGTAACAAAACATCAATAAATACATGTCTAATGATAATCAGTTTGAATGTAAATGGACTAAATGCTCCAAGCAAAAGAGCATGACAGAGTTTGTCTATATATATAAAAGATTTCACACCTAAAGACACCTGCAGATGGAAATTAAGAGATGGAGAAACATTAATCATGCAAGTGGATGTCAAAAGAAGTCAGAGTAGCAATCCTTATATCAGACCAAATAGACTTTTTTAAAATTGAAATTGAATTAGCCAACATAGAGTACACCAGTAGTTTCAAATGTAGCGTTCCACAATTCATCAGTTGTGTATAACACCCAGTGTTCATCACATCACAGGCATTCCTTAATGCCCATCACACAGTTACCCCATCTCCCCAGCCACCTTTCCTCCAGCAACCCTCAGTTGGTTTCCAATAGTTAGGAACCTGTCATGGATTTTCTTCCTCTCTGGTTTCTTCGCATTCATTTTCCCTCCCTTCCCCTATGATCCTCTGTGCTGTTCCTTCTATTCCACATATGAGTAAAACCATATAATAATTGTTTTTCTCTGACTGACTTATTTTGCTCAGCATAATACCCTCCAGTGCCATCCACATCGATATGCTCAATATTGATCCTTTCTGATGGCTGAGTCATATTCCATTGTATATCTATATACCATGTTTTCTTTATCCATTTATCTGTCGATGGATGTCTTGGTTCCTTCCACGGTTTGGCTATTGTGGACAATGTTGCTATAAACATTCGGGGTGCAGTTGCCCCTTCAGATCACTACATTGGTAGCTTTGGGGTAAATAAAATTGCTGGGTTGTAAGGGAGCTCTGTTTTAAGTTCTTGAGGAACCTCCATATTGTTTTCCAAAGTGGCTGTACCAGTTTTCATTCCCACTTAGAAGTGTAAGAGAGTTCCCCTTTCTCCTCACCAACATTTGTTATTTCTCCGCTTGTTAATTTTTGCAATTCTGACTGGTGTGAAGTGGTATCTCACTGTCATTTGGATTTCTTTATCCCCATGCCAAGTGATGTTGAGCAGTTTGTCATATGTCTGTTGGCCATTTGTGTGTCTTCTTTGGAGAAATACCTGTTCATATCTTCTGCCCATTTCTTGACTCGCTTATTTGTTTTTTGGGTGTTGAGTTTGGGTGTTGAACGGTAGTAAAGCTTACGGCACATTCATGATGCTTCCACACCCACTTTTGGAAATGCTTCTCTCTCAAGGATACCTGAATATGTTAGTGGAGAGTTGCCGTATACGCAGACTTGCTTTTCCCAGGTGAGTGCATGGCACATTCCTTATTCCCTCACGCGCGCGCGCGCACACACACACACACACACACACACACACACACACACACACACACAGAGTTGAACATGTTTCTGTCTCGTCAGGAAAGAATGTGTTCGTTGAGTGACGGTTTCTCACTGATGCTTTTGGGTTCTTGCTTTTATTCCCCCCGGAGAGTGAAGTGTAGGCGCTTTTTCCGTAGGCTTCCGTACACACCCTTGAGAAGCCTTCCGTCAGCCAGAAACAAGCCGTGAGTTGAAAGAGGCGTCCACGCAGACCTCCTTCTCAGAGCGAAGCCTTTCACACTTTTCCTTGTGAAGTAAACTAGAGAGATACAAATACTTTATCAATGATTGCTTTAACAAAAAAGGACTAAATATCCCAATCAGAAAACATAGACTGTAAAGAGGAAGCAAGACCCATCTCTATGCTGCCTACCAGAGAATCACTTCAGACCTAAAAATAAAAGCAGATTCGAAGTAATGGGAAACAAAACGATTTATGATGCAAATGGAAGTGAAAAGAAAGTTGGAGTCGTAATATTTTTATGAGACAAAATAAACTGAATTGTGGGGAAGATGGCAGAGTAGAAGGACCCTAAACTCACCTCATCCCACAGATACAACTAGATCACACTCACACCAGAGTCACCCAGAAATGGACCTTCAGATTTCCCAACAAAACTCTACAACTAAATGGAGAGAGGAAATCACATCAAAGATGGTAGGAAGGACAAGGACTCTGTAGGAATCTAAACCCCGTATTTCTGACCACCAGAGGGAGGGAACCACAGTCACAGAGGGGCTAGAAACAAACTACTACACCGGGGAGCCTCTAAAGCGTAGAGACATCCTCATAGCTTGTGGCTTTGAAAATCAGAAGGGATGACATTTGTGAGCGTATACAACCAGCAGACTTAAAGCTTGGAACTTTTAAAAATCAGCTGTCTCAGCTCTGAGAGAGCACAGAAGGTGATCGGAAGCTGAGAACTGTCCTTAAAGAGAAAGCACAGCAAACAGTCTGGAGAAGCTTGGGTGAAGCAGGTTGAAACGTGCTTGAGGATTAAACAAGGGAGACATAGTTCCTGAACTCAGAGTTTGCTAAGGGACTTGTCCAGGAACAAAGGAGCTGGCAGGTGCCATTTCCCTCTACGGCCCCTCATTATAAACACACACCTACCTGCAAGATCAAGCACAATCTAGCAATCACTAACTTGCATAAACCATGGCCCATCCCCACACCTACCACACTTGCTTCAGTCCCAGTGCTGTGGATACCCTCCCTGATAAGACCCACACAATCCTTGACAACAATATGTCTCCCCATCACCCACAGAACACGCATGCATCTTGTTAAAACAGCACACCCCATGTGTTGTGCACAATGACACAGTCCAGATCCAGTCTCTGTTGTTGCTATGCATTACCTTCAGAGGAGAACCAGCATCACCAAGTTAAAAATGTATGTTCTGCCCCGTATTTTCAAGAACAAGCAATATATCTGACCTTCCTCACCGAGAGATATTCTCTGAGAAGTAGGCCAAATGAGCAGACAGAGGACTATGTCCTAAACGAAAGAAGAGGACAAAGCCACAGCAAGAGACCTAAACAAAATGGATATAAGGAACATGCCTGACAGAAAATTTAAGATAACAATTATAAAGATACTCACTGGGGAAATGAAAAGAGGGAGGACATCAGAAGGGGGAACATCATTGAGACTCTTAACAAAGAGATATGAAAGAAATAATCAGAGATGTGGAACACAAGAAATGAAATGAAGAATATACTAGATAGAATAATTAGCAGGATGGACGAAGCAGAGGAACAAATTAATGAACTAGAAGACAGTAATGGAAAGTAATCAAGCGGAACAAATGAGAGGAAAAAGAAGTATGCAAAAATGAGAAGAGACTTAGGGAATTCAGTGACTCCATCCAGTGTAACAACACCCACATTAGAGGGATCCCAGAAGGTGAAAAGGGGGAAAAGGGGGCAGAAAATCTATTTGAGCAAAGAAGAGCTGAAAACTTAACCTAATCTGGTGAAGGAAACCTATACAAATCCATAAGGCATAGAGATCCCCTCCCACAAAGTCAACCGAAGGAGGTCCACATCAAGACACATAGTAATCCAAATGGGAAAAGGTAGTGATAAAGAAAAAACATTTAAAGCAGCAAGATAAAAGAAGACAGGTAACATGCAAGGGAAAGCCCATAAAGCTATCAGCTGAGTTTTCAGCAGAAACTATGCAGGACAGAAGAAAGTGGCGTTAAATATTCAAAGTGCTGAATGAGAAAAATCTGCAGCAAGGAATAATTTATCCAGCAAGCCTATCCTTCAGAAAAGAAGGGGAGAAAAAGAGTTTCTTAGCCACACAAACTAAAAGAGTTCATGACCACTAAATTAACTACAAAAAATATTGAAGGGGACACTATGAGTGGAAAAAAACCGTAAGTGAGAGTATGACAATAATGAATCAAGGAAGCAGTAAAAATAAGTATTTCTGTAAAAATCAGTTAAGGGATTCACAAAATAAAAGTATGTAAAATATGAAAACATATACCCTAACACATGAGGAGGAGTCAACAGTGGGTTTGAACTTAAACAGCATTCAACTTAATATAGACCGAAAAGGCTATATATAATCCAGGGGGTCACCACAAACCCAAAGCACTAATACACATGCAAAAGATAAAGGGAAAGAAATCCAAGAATATCATTAAAGAAAACGAGCAAACCATGAGAGAGAGAGCAAGAGAAGAAAGGATCAGAGAAAAACTACACAAAAAACTATGAAACAAGTAACAAAACATCAATAAATACATGTCTAATGATAATCAGTTTGAATGTAAATGGACTAAATGCTCCAAGCAAAAGAGCATGACAGAGTTTGTCTATATATATAAAAGATTTCACACCTAAAGACACCTGCAGATGGAAATTAAGAGATGGAGAAACATTAATCACGCAAGTGGATGTCAAAAGAAGTCAGAGTAGCAATCCTTATATCAGACCAAATAGAGTTTTTTAAAATTGAAATTGAATTAGCCAACATAGAGTACACCAGTAGTTTCAAATGTAGCGTTCCACAATTCATCAGTTGTGTATAACACCCAGTGTTCATCACATCACAGGCATTCCTTAATGCCCATCACACAGTTACCCCATCTCCCCAGCCACCTTTCCTCCAGCAACCCTCAGTTGGTTTCCAATAGTTAGGAACCTGTCATGGATTTTCTTCCTCTCTGGTTTCTTCGCATTCATTTTCCCTCCCTTCCCCTATGATCCTCTGTGCTGTTCCTTCTATTCCACATATGAGTAAAACCATATAATAATTGTTTTTCTCTGACTGACTTATTTTGCTCAGCATAATACCCTCCAGTGCCATCCACATCGATATGCTCAATATTGATCCTTTCTGATGGCTGAGTCATATTCCATTGTATATGTATATACCATGTTTTCTTTATCCATTTATCTGTCGATGGATGTCTTGGTTCCTTCCACGGTTTGGCTATTGTGGACAATGTTGCTATAAACATTCGGGGTGCAGTTGCCCCTTCAGATCACTACATTGGTAGCTTTGGGGTAAATAAAATTGCTGGGTTGTAAGGGAGCTCTGTTTTAAGTTCTTGAGGAACCTCCATATTGTTTTCCAAAGTGGCTGTACCAGTTTTCATTCCCACTTAGAAGTGTAAGAGAGTTCCCCTTTCTCCTCACCAACATTTGTTATTTCTCCGCTTGTTAATTTTTGCAATTCTGACTGGTGTGAAGTGGTATCTCATTGTCATTTGGATTTCTTTTTCCCCATGCCAAGTGATGTTGAGCAGTTTGTCATATGTCTGTTGGCCATTTGTGTGTCTTCTTTGGAGAAATATCTGTTCATATCTTCTGCCCATTTCTTGACTCGCTTATTTGTTTTTTGGGTGTTGAGTTTGGGTGTTGAACGGTAGTAAAGCGTACGGCACATTCATGATGCTTCCACACCCACTTTTGGAAATGCTTCTCTCTCAAGGATACCTGAATATGTTAGTGGAGAGTTGCCGTATACGCAGACTTGCTTTTCCCAGGTGAGTGCATGGCACATTCCTTATTCCCTCACGCGCGCGCGCGCACACACACACACACACACACACACACAGAGTTGAACATGTTTCTGTCTCGTCAGGAAAGAAGGTGTTCGTTGAGTGACGGTTTCTCACTGATGCTTTTGGGTTCTTGCTTTTATTCCCCCCGGAGAGTGAAGTGTAGGCGCTTTTTCCGTAGGCTTCCGTACACACCCTTGAGAAGCCTTCCGTCAGCCAGAAACAAGCCGTGAGTTGAAAGAGGCGTCCACGCAGACCTCCTTCTCAGAGCGAAGCCTTTCACACTTTTCCTTGTGAAGTAAACTACAGAGATACAAATACTTTATCAATGATTGCTTTAACAAAAAAGGACTAAATATCCCAAACAGAAAACATAGACTGTAAAGAGGAAGCAAGACCCATCTCTATGCTGCCTACCAGAGAATCACTTCAGACCTAAAAATAAAAGCAGATTCGAAGTAATGGGAAACAAAACCATTTATGATGCAAATGGAAGTGAAAAGAAAGTTGGAGTCGTAATATTTTTATGAGACAAAATAAACTGAATTGTGGGGAAGATGGCAGAGTAGAAGGACCCTAAACTCACCTCATCCCACAGATACAACTAGATCACACTCACACCAGAGTCACCCAGAAATGGACCTTCAGATTTCCCAACAAAACTCTACAACTAAATGGAGAGAGGAAATCACATCAAAGATGGTAGGAAGGACAAGGACTCTGTAGGAATCTAAACCCCGTATTTCTGACCAGCAGAGGGAGGGAACCACAGTCACAGAGGGGCCAGAAACAAACTACTACACCGGGGAGCCTCTAAAGCGTAGAGACATCCTCATAGCTTATGGCTTTGAAAATCAGAAGGGATGACATTTGTGAGCGTATACAACCAGCAGACTTAAAGCTTGGAACTTTTAAAAATCAGCTGTCTCAGCTCTGAGAGAGCACAGAAGGTGATCGGAAGCTGAGATCTGTCCTTAAAGAGAAAGCACAGCAAACAGTCTGGAGAAGTTTGGGTGAAGCAGGTTGAAACGTGCTTGAGGATTAAACAAGGGAGACATAGTTCCTGAACTCAGAGTTTGCTAAGGGACTTGTCCAGGAACAAAGGAGCTGGCAGGTTCCATTTCCCTCTACGGCCCCTCATTATAAACACACACCTACCTGCAAGATCAAGCAGAATCTAGCAATCACTAACTTGCATAAACCATGGCCCATCCCCACACCTACCACACCTGCTTCAGTCCCAGTGCTGTGGATACCCTCCCTGATAAGACCCACACAATCCTTGACAACAATATGTCTCCCCATCACCCACAGAACACGCATGCATCTTGTTAAAACAGCACACCCCATGAGTTGAGCACAATGACACAGTCCAGATCCAGTCTCTGTTGTTGCTATGCATTACCTTCAGAGGAGAACCAGCATCACCAAGTTAAAAATGTATGTTCTGCCCCGTATTTTCAAGAACAAGCAATATATCTGACCTTCCTCACCGAGAGATATTCTCTGAGAAGTAGGCCAAATGAGCAGACAGAGGACTATGTCCTAAACGAAAGAAGAGGACAAAGCCACAGCAAGAGACCTAAACAAAATGGATATAAGGAACATGCCTGACAGAAAATTTAAGATAACAATTATAAAGATACTCACTGGGGAAATGAAAAGAGGGAGGACATCAGAAGGGGGAACATCACTGAGACTCTTAACAAAGAGATATGAAAGAAATAATCAGAGATGTGGAACACAGGAAATGAAATTAAGAATATCCTAGATAGAATAATTAGCAGGATGGACGAAGCAGAGGAACAAATTAATGAACTAGAAGACAGTAATGGAAAGTAATCAAGCGGAACAAATGAGAGGAAAAAGATGTATGCAAAAATGAGAAGAGACTTAGGGAATTCAGTGACTCCATCCAGTGTAACAACACCCACATTAGAGGGATCCCAGAAGGTGAAAAGGGGGAAAAGGGGGCAGAAAATCTATTTGAGCAAAGAAGAGCTGAAAACTTAACCTAATCTGGTGAAGGAAACCTATACAAATCCATAAGGCATAGAGATCCCCTCCCACAAAGTCAACCGAAGGAGGTCCACATCAAGACACATAGTAATCCAAATGGGAAAAGGTAGTGATAAAGAAAAAACATTTAAAGCAGCAAGATAAAAGAAGACAGGTAACATGCAAGGGAAAGCCCATAAAGCTATCAGCTGAGTTTTCAGCAGAAACTATGCAGGACAGAAGAAAGTGGCGTTAAATATTCAAAGTGCTGAATGAGAAAAATCTGCAGCAAGGAATAATTTATCCAGCAAGCCTATCCTTCAGAAAAGAAGGGGAGAAAAAGAGTTTCTTAGCCACACAAACTAAAAGAGTTCATGACCACTAAATTAACTACAAAAAATATTGAAGGGGACACTATGAGTGGAAAAAAATCGTAAGTGAGAGTATGACAATAATGAATCAAGGAAGCAGTAAAAATAAGTATTTCTGTAAAAATCAGTTAAGGGATTCACAAAATAAAAGTATGTAAAATATGAAAACATATACCCTAACACATGAGGAGGAGTCAACAGTGGGTTTGAACTTAAACAGCATTCAACTTAATATAGACCGAAAAGGCTATATATAATCCAGGGGGTCACCACAAACCCAAAGCACTAATACACATGCAAAAGATAAAGGGAAAGAAATCCAAGAATATCATTAAAGAAAACGAGCAAACCATGAGAGAGAGAGCAAGAGAAGAAAGGATCAGAGAAAAACTACACAAAAAACTATGAAACAAGTAACAAAACATCAATAAATACATGTCTAATGATAATCAGTTTGAATGTAAATGGACTAAATGCTCCAAGCAAAAGAGCATGACAGAGTTTGTCTATATATATAAAAGATTTCACACCTAAAGACACCTGCAGATGGAAATTAAGAGATGGAGAAACATTAATCATGCAAGTGGATGTCAAAAGAAGTCAGAGTAGCAATCCTTATATCAGACCAAATAGACTTTTTTAAAATTGAAATTGAATTAGCCAACATAGAGTACACCAGTAGTTTCAAATGTAGCGTTCCACAATTCATCAGTTGTGTATAACACCCAGTGTTCATCACATCACAGGCATTCCTTAATGCCCATCACACAGTTACCCCATCTCCCCAGCCACCTTTCCTCCAGCAACCCTCAGTTGGTTTCCAATAGTTAGGAACCTGTCATGGATTTTCTTCCTCTCTGGTTTCTTCGCATTCATTTTCCCTCCCTTCCCCTATGATCCCCTGTGCTGTTCCTTCTATTCCACATATGAGTAAAACCATATAATAATTGTTTTTCTCTGACTGACTTATTTTGCTCAGCATAATACCCTCCAGTGCCATCCACATCGATATGCTCAATATTGATCCTTTCTGATGGCTGAGTCATATTCCATTGTATATGTATATACCATGTTTTCTTTATCCATTTATCTGTCGATGGATGTCTTGGTTCCTTCCACGGTTTGGCTATTGTGGACAATGTTGCTATAAACATTCGGGGTGCAGTTGCCCCTTCAGATCACTACATTGGTAGCTTTGGGGTAAATAAAATTGCTGGGTTGTAAGGGAGCTCTGTTTTAAGTTCTTGAGGAACCTCCATATTGTTTTCCAAAGTGGCTGTACCAGTTTTCATTCCCACTTAGAAGTGTAAGAGAGTTCCCCTTTCTCCTCACCAACATTTGTTATTTCTCCGCTTGTTAATTTTTGCAATTCTGACTGGTGTGAAGTGGTATCTCATTGTCATTTGGATTTCTTTTTCCCCATGCCAAGTGATGTTGAGCAGTTTGTCATATGTCTGTTGGCCATTTGTGTGTCTTTTTTGGAGAAATATCTGTTCATATCTTCTGCCCATTTCTTGACTCGCTTATTTGTTTTTTGGGTGTTGAGTTTGGGTGTTGAACGGTAGTAAAGCTTACGGCACATTCATGATGCTTCCACACCCACTTTTGGAAATGCTTCTCTCTCAAGGATACCTGAATATGTTAGTGGAGAGTTGCCGTATACGCAGACTTGCTTTTCCCAGGTGAGTGCATGGCACATTCCTTATTCCCTCACGCGCGCGCGCGCACACACACACACACACACACAGAGTTGAACATGTTTCTGTCTCGTCAGGAAAGAAGGTGTTCGTTGAGTGACGGTTTCTCACTAATGCTTTTGGGTTCTTGCTTTTATTCCCCCCGGAGAGTGAAGTGTAGGCGCTTTTTCCGTAGGCTTCCGTACACACCCTTGAGAAGCCTTCCGTCAGCCAGAAACAAGCCGTGAGTTGAAAGAGGCGTCCACGCAGACCTCCTTCTCAGAGCGAAGCCTTTCACACTTTTCCTTGTGAAGTAAACTACAGAGATACAAATACTTTATCAATGATTGCTTTAACAAAAAAGGACTAAATATCCCAATCAGAAAACATAGACTGTAAAGAGGAAGCAAGACCCATCTCTATGCTGCCTACCAGAGAATCACTTCAGACCTAAAAATAAAAGCAGATTCGAAGTAATGGGAAACAAAACCATTTATGATGCAAATGGAAGTGAAAAGAAAGTTGGAGTCGTAATATTTTTATGAGACAAAATAAACTGAATTGTGGGGAAGATGGCAGAGTAGAAGGACCCTAAACTCACCTCATCCCACAGATACAACTAGATCACACACCAGAGTCACCCAGAAATGGACCTTCAGATTTCCCAACAAAACTCTACAACTAAATGGAGAGAGGAAATCACATCAAAGATGGTAGGAAGGACAAGGACTCTGTAGGAATATAAACCCCGTATTTCTGACCACCAGAGGGAGGGAACCACAGTCACAGAGGGGCCAGAAACAAACTACTACACCGGGGAGCCTCTAAAGCGTAGAGACATCCTCATAGCTTGTGGCTTTGAAAATCAGAAGGGATGACATTTGTGAGCGTATACAACCAGCAGACTTAAAGCTTGGAACTTTTAAAAATCAGCTGTCTCAGCTCTGAGAGAGCACAGAAGGTGATCGGAAGCTGAGATCTGTCCTTAAAGAGAAAGCACAGCAAACAGTCTGGAGAAGCTTGGGTGAAGCAGGTTGAAACGTGCTTGAGGATTAAACAAGGGAGACATAGTTCCTGAACTCAGAGTTTGCTAAGGGACTTGTCCAGGAACAAAGGAGCTGGCAGGTTCCATTTCCCTCTACGGCCCCTCATTATAAACACACACCTACCTGCAAGATCAAGCACAATCTAGCAATCACTAACTTGCATAAACCATGGCCCATCCCCACACCTACCACACCTGCTTCAGTCCCAGTGCTGTGGATACCCTCCCTGATAAGACCCACACAATCCTTGACAACAATATGTCTCCCCATCACCCACAGAACACGCATGCATCTTGTTAAAACAGCACACCCCATGTGTTGTGCACAATGACACAGTCCAGATCCAGTCTCTGTTGTTGCTATGCATTACCTTCAGAGGAGAACCAGCATCACCAAGTTAAAAATGTATGTTCTGCCCCGTATTTTCCAGAACAAGCAATATATCTGACCTTCCTCACCGAGAGATATTCTCTGAGAAGTAGGCCAAATGAGCAGACAGAGGACTATGTCCTAAACGAAAGAAGAGGACAAAGCCACAGCAAGAGACCTAAACAAAATGGATATAAGGAACATGCCTGACAGAAAATTTAAGATAACAATTATAAAGATACTCACTGGGGAAATGAAAAGAGGGAGGACATCAGAAGGGGGAACATCATTGAGACTCTTAACAAAGAGATATGAAAGAAATAATCAGAGATGTGGAACACAAGAAATGAAATTAAGAATATCCTAGATAGAATAATTAGCAGGATGGACGAAGCAGAGGAACAAATTAATGAACTAGAAGACAGTAATGGAAAGTAATCAAGCGGAACAAATGAGAGGAAAAAGATGTATGCAAAAATGAGAAGAGACTTAGGGAATTCAGTGACTCCATCCAGTGTAACAACACCCACATTAGAGGGATCCCAGAAGGTGAAAAGGGGGAAAAGGGGGCAGAAAATCTATTTGAGCAAAGAAGAGCTGAAAACTTAACCTAATCTGGTGAAGGAAACCTATACAAATCCATAAGGCATAGAGATCCCCTCCCACAAAGTCAACCGAAGGAGGTCCACATCAAGACACATAGTAATCCAAATGGGAAAAGGTAGTGATAAAGAAAAAACATTTAAAGCAGCAAGATAAAAGAAGACAGGTAACATGCAAGGGAAAGCCCATAAAGCTATCAGCTGAGTTTTCAGCAGAAACTATGCAGGACAGAAGAAAGTGGCGTTAAATATTCAAAGTGCTGAATGAGAAAAATCTGCAGCAAGGAATAATTTATCCAGCAAGCCTATCCTTCAGAAAAGAAGGGGAGAAAAAGAGTTTCTTAGCCACACAAACTAAAAGAGTTCATGACCACTAAATTAACTACAAAAAATATTGAAGGGGACACTATGAGTGGAAAAAAATCGTAAGTGAGAGTATGACAATAATGAATCAAGGAAGCAGTAAAAATAAGTATTTCTGTAAAAATCAGTTAAGGGATTCACAAAATAAAAGTATGTAAAATATGAAAACATATACCCTAACACATGAGGAGGAGTCAACAGTGGGTTTGAACTTAAACAGCATTCAACTTAATATAGACCGAAAAGGCTATATATAATCCAGGGGGTCACCACAAACCCAAAGCACTAATACACATGCAAAAGATAAAGGGAAAGAAATCCAAGAATATCATTAAAGAAAACGAGCAAACCATGAGAGAGAGAGCAAGAGAAGAAAGGATCAGAGAAAAACTACACAAAAAACTATGAAACAAGTAACAAAACATCAATAAATACATGTCTAATGATAATCAGTTTGAATGTAAATGGACTAAATGCTCCAAGCAAAAGAGCATGACAGAGTTTGTCTATATATATAAAAGATTTCACACCTAAAGACACCTGCAGATGGAAATTAAGAGATGGAGAAACATTAATCATGCAAGTGGATGTCAAAAGAAGTCAGAGTAGCAATCCTTATATCAGACCAAATAGACTTTTTTAAAATTGAAATTGAATTAGCCAACATAGAGTACACCAGTAGTTTCAAATGTAGCGTTCCACAATTCATCAGTTGTGTATAATACCCAGTGTTCATCACATCACAGGCATTCCTTAATGCCCATCACACAGTTACCCCATCTCCCCAGCCACCTTTCCTCCAGCAACCCTCAGTTGGTTTCCAATAGTTAGGAACCTGTCATGGATTTTCTTCCTCTCTGGTTTCTTCGCATTCATTTTCCCTCCCTTCCCCTATGATCCTCTGTGCTGTTCCTTCTATTCCACATATGAGTAAAACCATATAATAATTGTTTTTCTCTGACTGACTTATTTTGCTCAGCATAATACCCTCCAGTGCCATCCACATCGATATGCTCAATATTGATCCTTTCTGATGGCTGAGTCATATTCCATTGTATATGTATATACCATGTTTTCTTTATCCATTTATCTGTCGATGGATGTCTTGGTTCCTTCCACGGTTTGGCTATTGTGGACAATGTTGCTATAAACATTCGGGGTGCAGTTGCCCCTTCAGATCACTACATTGGTAGCTTTGGGGTAAATAAAATTGCTGGGTTGTAAGGGAGCTCTGTTTTAAGTTCTTGAGGAACCTCCATATTGTTTTCCAAAGTGGCTGTACCAGTTTTCATTCCCACTTAGAAGTGTAAGAGAGTTCCCCTTTCTCCTCACCAACATTTGTTATTTCTCCGCTTGTTAATTTTTGCAATTCTGACTGGTGTGAAGTGGTATCTCATTGTCATTTGGATTTCTTTTTCCCCATGCCAAGTGATGTTGAGCAGTTTGTCATATGTCTGTTGGCCATTTGTGTGTCTTCTTTGGAGAAATATCTGTTCATATCTTCTGCCCATTTCTTGACTCGCTTATTTGTTTTTTGGGTGTTGAGTTTGGGTGTTGAACGGTAGTAAAGCGTACGGCACATTCATGATGCTTCCACACCCACTTTTGGAAATGCTTCTCTCTCAAGGATACCTGAATATGTTAGTGGAGAGTTGCCGTATACGCAGACTTGCTTTTCCCAGGTGAGTGCATGGCACATTCCTTATTCCCTCACGCGCGCGCGCGCACACACACACACACACACACAGAGTTGAACATGTTTCTGTCTCGTCAGGAAAGAAGGTGTTCGTTGAGTGACGGTTTCTCACTAATGCTTTTGGGTTCTTGCTTTTATTCCCCCCGGAGAGTGAAGTGTAGGCGCTTTTTCCGTAGGCTTCCGTACACACCCTTGAGAAGCCTTCCGTCAGCCAGAAACAAGCCGTGAGTTGAAAGAGGCGTCCACGCAGACCTCCTTCTCAGAGCGAAGCCTTTCACACTTTTCCTTGTGAAGTAAACTACAGAGATACAAATACTTTATCAATGATTGCTTTAACAAAAAAGGACTAAATATCCCAATCAGAAAACATAGACTGTAAAGAGGAAGCAAGACCCATCTCTATGCTGCCTACCAGAGAATCACTTCAGACCTAAAAATAAAAGCAGATTCGAAGTAATGGGAAACAAAACCATTTATGATGCAAATGGAAGTGAAAAGAAAGTTGGAGTCGTAATATTTTTATGAGACAAAATAAACTGAATTGTGGGGAAGATGGCAGAGTAGAAGGACCCTAAACTCACCTCATCCCACAGATACAACTAGATCACACACCAGAGTCACCCAGAAATGGACCTTCAGATTTCCCAACAAAACTCTACAACTAAATGGAGAGAGGAAATCACATCAAAGATGGTAGGAAGGACAAGGACTCTGTAGGAATCTAAACCCCGTATTTCTGACCAGCAGAGGGAGGGAACCACAGTCACAGAGGGGCCAGAAACAAACTACTACACCGGGGAGCCTCTAAAGCGTAGAGACATCCTCATAGCTTATGGCTTTGAAAATCAGAAGGGATGACATTTGTGAGCGTATACAACCAGCAGACTTAAAGCTTGGAACTTTTAAAAATCAGCTGTCTCAGCTCTGAGAGAGCACAGAAGGTGATCGGAAGCTGAGATCTGTCCTTAAAGAGAAAGCACAGCAAACAGTCTGGAGAAGTTTGGGTGAAGCAGGTTGAAACGTGCTTGAGGATTAAACAAGGGAGACATAGTTCCTGAACTCAGAGTTTGCTAAGGGACTTGTCCAGGAACAAAGGAGCTGGCAGGTTCCATTTCCCTCTACGGCCCCTCATTATAAACACACACCTACCTGCAAGATCAAGCAGAATCTAGCAATCACTAACTTGCATAAACCATGGCCCATCCCCACACCTACCACACCTGCTTCAGTCCCAGTGCTGTGGATACCCTCCCTGATAAGACCCACACAATCCTTGACAACAATATGTCTCCCCATCACCCACAGAACACGCATGCATCTTGTTAAAACAGCACACCCCATGTGTTGTGCACAATGACACAGTCCAGATCCAGTCTCTGTTGTTGCTATGCATTACCTTCAGAGGAGAACCAGCATCACCAAGTTAAAAATGTATATTCTGCCCCGTATTTTCAAGAACAAGCAATATATCTGACCTTCCTCACCGAGAGATATTCTCTGAGAAGTAGGCCAAATGAGCAGACAGAGGACTATGTCCTAAACGAAAGAAGAGGACAAAGCCACAGCAAGAGACCTAAACAAAATGGATATAAGGAACATGCCTGACAGAAAATTTAAGATAACAATTATAAAGATACTCACTGGGGAAATGAAAAGAGGGAGGACATCAGAAGGGGGAACATCATTGAGACTCTTAACAAAGAGATATGAAAGAAATAATCAGAGATGTGGAACACAAGAAATGAAATGAAGAATATACTAGATAGAATAATTAGCAGGATGGACGAAGCAGAGGAACAAATTAATGAACTAGAAGACAGTAATGGAAAGTAATCAAGCGGAACAAATGAGAGGAAAAAGAAGTATGCAAAAATGAGAAGAGACTTAGGGAATTCAGTGACTCCATCCAGTGTAACAACACCCACATTAGAGGGATCCCAGAAGGTGAAAAGGGGGAAAAGGGGGCAGAAAATCTATTTGAGCAAAGAAGAGCTGAAAACTTAACCTAATCTGGTGAAGGAAAGCTATACAAATCCATAAGGCATAGAGATCCCCTCCCACAAAGTCAACCGAAGGAGGTCCACATCAAGACACATAGTAATCCAAATGGGAAAAGGTAGTGATAAAGAAAAAACATTTAAAGCAGCAAGATAAAAGAAGACAGGTAACATGCAAGGGAAAGCCCATAAAGCTATCAGCTGAGTTTTCAGCAGAAACTATGCAGGACAGAAGAAAGTGGCGTTAAATATTCAAAGTGCTGAATGAGAAAAATCTGCAGCAAGGAATAATTTATCCAGCAAGCCTATCCTTCAGAAAAGAAGGGGAGAAAAAGAGTTTCTTAGCCACACAAACTAAAAGAGTTCATGACCACTAAATTAACTACAAAAAATATTGAAGGGGACACTATGAGTGGAAAAAAATCGTAAGTGAGAGTATGACAATAATGAATCAAGGAAGCAGTAAAAATAAGAATTTCTGTAAAAATCAGTTAAGGGATTCACAAAATAAAAGTATGTAAAATATGAAAACATATACCCTAACACATGAGGAGGAGTCAACAGTGGGTTTGAACTTAAACAGCATTCAACTTAATATAGACCGAAAAGGCTATATATAATCCAGGGGGTCACCACAAACCCAAAGCACTAATACACATGCAAAAGATAAAGGGAAAGAAATCCAAGAATATCATTAAAGAAAACGAGCAAACCATGAGAGAGAGAGCAAGAGAAGAAAGGATCAGAGAAAAACTACACAAAAAACTATGAAACAAGTAACAAAACATCAATAAATACATGTCTAATGATAATCAGTTTGAATGTAAATGGACTAAATGCTCCAAGCAAAAGAGCATGACAGAGTTTGTCTATATATATAAAAGATTTCACACCTAAAGACACCTGCAGATGGAAATTAAGAGATGGAGAAACATTAATCATGCAAGTGGATGTCAAAAGAAGTCAGAGTAGCAATCCTTATATCAGACAAAATAGACTTTTTTAAAATTGAAATTGAATTAGCCAACATAGAGTACACCAGTAGTTTCAAATGTAGCGTTCCACAATTCATCAGTTGTGTATAACACCCAGTGTTCATCACATCACAGGCATTCCTTAATGCCCATCACACAGTTACCCCATCTCCCCAGCCACCTTTCCTCCAGCAACCCTCAGTTGGTTTCCAATAGTTAGGAACCTGTCATGGATTTTCTTCCTCTCTGGTTTCTTCGCATTCATTTTCCCTCCCTTCCCCTATGATCCTCTGTGCTGTTCCTTCTATTCCACATATGAGTAAAACCATATAATAATTGTTTTTCTCTGACTGACTTATTTTGCTCAGCATAATACCCTCCAGTGCCATCCACATCGATATGCTCAATATTGATCCTTTCTGATGGCTGAGTCATATTCCATTGTATATGTATATACCATGTTTTCTTTATCCATTTATCTGTCGATGGATGTCTTGGTTCCTTCCACGGTTTGGCTATTGTGGACAATGTTGCTATAAACATTCGGGGTGCAGTTGCCCCTTCAGATCACTACATTGGTAGCTTTGGGGTAAATAAAATTGCTGGGTTGTAAGGGAGCTCTGTTTTAAGTTCTTGAGGAACCTCCATATTGTTTTCCAAAGTGGCTGTACCAGTTTTCATTCCCACTTAGAAGTGTAAGAGAGTTCCCCTTTCTCCTCACCAACATTTGTTATTTCTCCGCTTGTTAATTTTTGCAATTCTGACTGGTGTGAAGTGGTATCTCACTGTCATTTGGATTTCTTTATCCCCATGCCAAGTGATGTTGAGCAGTTTGTCATATGTCTGTTGGCCATTTGTGTGTCTTCTTTGGAGAAATACCTGTTTATATCTTCTGCCCATTTCTTGACTCGCTTATTTGTTTTTTGGGTGTTGAGTTTGGGTGTTGAACGGTAGTAAAGCTTACGGCACATTCATGATGCTTCCACACCCACTTTTGGAAATGCTTCTCTCTCAAGGATACCTGAATATGTTAGTGGAGAGTTGCCGTATACGCAGACTTGCTTTTCCCAGGTGAGTGCATGGCACATTCCTTATTCCCTCACGCGCGCGCGCGCACACACACACACACACACACACACACACACACACACAGAGTTGAACATGTTTCTGTCTCGTCAGGAAAGAATGTGTTCGTTGAGTGACGGTTTCTCACTGATGCTTTTGGGTTCTTGCTTTTATTCCCCCCGGAGAGTGAAGTGTAGGCGCTTTTTCCGTAGGCTTCCGTACACGCCCTTGAGAAGCCTTCCGTCAGCCAGAAACAAGCCGTGAGTTGAAAGAGGCGTCCACGCAGACCTCCTTCTCAGAGCGAAGCCTTTCACACTTTTCCTTGTGAAGTAAACTAGAGAGATACAAATACTTTATCAATGATTGCTTTAACAAAAAAGGACTAAATATCCCAATCAGAAAACATAGACTGTAAAGAGGAAGCAAGACCCATCTCTATGCTGCCTACCAGAGAATCACTTCAGACCTAAAAATAAAAGCAGATTCGAAGTAATGGGAAACAAAACGATTTATGATGCAAATGGAAGTGAAAAGAAAGTTGGAGTCGTAATATTTTTATGAGACAAAATAAACTGAATTGTGGGGAAGATTGCAGAGTAGAAGGACCCTAAACTCACCTCATCCCACAGATACAACTAGATCACACTCACACCAGAGTCACCCAGAAATGGACCTTCAGATTTCCCAACAAAACTCTACAACTAAATGGAGAGAGGAAATCACATCAAAGATGGTAGGAAGGACAAGGACTCTGTAGGAATCTAAACCCCGTATTTCTGACCACCAGAGGGAGGGAACCACAGTCACAGAGGGGCTAGAAACAAACTACTACACCGGGGAGCCTCTAAAGCGTAGAGACATCCTCATAGCTTGTGGCTTTGAAAATCAGAAGGGATGACATTTGTGAGCGTATACAACCAGCAGACTTAAAGCTTGGAACTTTTAAAAATCAGCTGTCTCAGCTCTGAGAGAGCACAGAAGGTGATCGGAAGCTGAGAACTGTCCTTAAAGAGAAAGCACAGCAAACAGTCTGGAGAAGCTTGGGTGAAGCAGGTTGAAACGTGCTTGAGGATTAAACAAGGGAGACATAGTTCCTGAACTCAGAGTTTGCTAAGGGACTTGTCCAGGAACAAAGGAGCTGGCAGGTGCCATTTCCCTCTACGGCCCCTCATTATAAACACACACCTACCTGCAAGATCAAGCACAATCTAGCAATCACTAACTTGCATAAACCATGGCCCATCCCCACACCTACCACACTTGCTTCAGTCCCAGTGCTGTGGATACCCTCCCTGATAAGACCCACACAATCCTTGACAACAATATGTCTCCCCATCACCCACAGAACACGCATGCATCTTGTTAAAACAGCACACCCCATGTGTTGTGCACAATGACACAGTCCAGATCCAGTCTCTGTTGTTGCTATGCATTACCTTCAGAGGAGAACCAGCATCACCAAGTTAAAAATGTATGTTCTGCCCCGTATTTTCAAGAACAAGCAATATATCTGACCTTCCTAACCGAGAGATATTCTCTGAGAAGTAGGCCAAATGAGCAGACAGAGGACTATGTCCTAAACGAAAGAAGAGGACAAAGCCACAGCAAGAGACCTAAACAAAATGGATATAAGGAACATGCCTGACAGAAAATTTAAGATAACAATTATAAAGATACTCACTGGGGAAATGAAAAGCGGGAGGACATCAGAAGGGGGAACATCATTGAGACTCTTAACAAAGAGATATGAAAGAAATAATCAGAGATGTGGAACACAAGAAATGAAATGAAGAATATACTAGATAGAATAATTAGCAGGATGGACGAAGCAGAGGAACAAATTAATGAACTAGAAGACAGTAATGGAAAGTAATCAAGCGGAACAAATGAGAGGAAAAAGAAGTATGCAAAAATGAGAAGAGACTTAGGGAATTCAGTGACTCCATCCAGTGTAACAACACCCACATTAGAGGGATCCCAGAAGGTGAAAAGGGGGAAAAGGGGGCAGAAAATCTATTTGAGCAAAGAAGAGCTGAAAACTTAACCTCATCTGGTGAAGGAAACCTATACAAATCCATAAGGCATAGAGATCCCCTCCCACAAAGTCAACCGAAGGAGGTCCACATCAAGACACATAGTAATCCAAATGGGAAAAGGTAGTGATAAAGAAAAAACATTTAAAGCAGCAAGATAAAAGAAGACAGGTAACATGCAAGGGAAAGCCCATAAAGCTATCAGCTGAGTTTTCAGCAGAAACTATGCAGGACAGAAGAAAGTGGCGTTAAATATTCAAAGTGCTGAATGAGAAAAATCTGCAGCAAGGAATAATTTATCCAGCAAGCCTATCCTTCAGAAAAGAAGGGGAGAAAAAGAGTTTCTTAGCCACACAAACTAAAAGAGTTCATGACCACTAAATTAACTACAAAAAATATTGAAGGGGACACTATGAGTGGAAAAAAACCGTAAGTGAGAGTATGACAATAATGAATCAAGGAAGCAGTAAAAATAAGTATTTCTGTAAAAATCAGTTAAGGGATTCACAAAATAAAAGTATGTAAAATATGAAAACATATACCCTAACACATGAGGAGGAGTCAACAGTGGGTTTGAACTTAAACAGCATTCAACTTAATATAGACCGAAAAGGCTATATATAATCCAGGGGGTCACCACAAACCCAAAGCACTAATACACATGCAAAAGATAAAGGGAAAGAAATCCAAGAATATCATTAAAGAAAACGAGCAAACCATGAGAGAGAGAGCAAGAGAAGAAAGGATCAGAGAAAAACTACACAAAAAACTATGAAACAAGTAACAAAACATCAATAAATACATGTCTAATGATAATCAGTTTGAATGTAAATGGACTAAATGCTCCAAGCAAAAGAGCATGACAGAGTTTGTCTATATATATAAAAGATTTCACACCTAAAGACACCTGCAGATGGAAATTAAGAGATGGAGAAACATTAATCATGCAAGTGGATGTCAAAAGAAGTCAGAGTAGCAATCCTTATATCAGACCAAATAGACTTCTTTAAAATTGAAATTGAATTAGCCAACATAGAGTACACCAGTAGTTTCAAATGTAGCGTTCCACAATTCATCAGTTGTGTATAACACCCAGTGTTCATCACATCACAGGCATTCCTTAATGCCCATCACACAGTTACCCCATCTCCCCAGCCACCTTTCCTCCAGCAACCCTCAGTTGGTTTCCAATAGTTAGGAACCTGTCATGGATTTTCTTCCTCTCTGGTTTCTTCGCATTCATTTTCCCTCCCTTCCCCTATGATCCTCTGTGCTGTTCCTTCTATTCCACATATGAGTAAAACCATATAATAATTGTTTTTCTCTGACTGACTTATTTTGCTCAGCATAATACCCTCCAGTGCCATCCACATCGATATGCTCAATATTGATCCTTTCTGATGGCTGAGTCATATTCCATTGTATATGTATATACCATGTTTTCTTTATCCATTTATCTGTCGATGGATGTCTTGGTTCCTTCCACGGTTTGGCTATTGTGGACAATGTTGCTATAAACATTCGGGGTGCAGTTGCCCCTTCAGATCACTACATTGGTAGCTTTGGGGTAAATAAAATTGCTGGGTTGTAAGGGAGCTCTGTTTTAAGTTCTTGAGGAACCTCCATATTGTTTTCCAAAGTGGCTGTACCAGTTTTCATTCCCACGTAGAAGTGTAAGAGAGTTCCCCTTTCTCCTCACCAACATTTGTTATTTCTCCGCTTGTTAATTTTTGCAATTCTGACTGGTGTGAAGTGGTATCTCATTGTCATTTGGATTTCTTTTTCCCCATGCCAAGTGATGTTGAGCAGTTTGTCATATGTCTGTTGGCCATTTGTGTGTCTTCTTTGGAGAAATATCTGTTCATATCTTCTGCCCATTTCTTGACTCGCTTATTTGTTTTTTGGGTGTTGAGTTTGGGTGTTGAACGGTAGTAAAGCGTACGGCACATTCATGATGCTTCCACACCCACTTTTGGAAATGCTTCTCTCTCAAGGATACCTGAATATGTTAGTGGAGAGTTGCCGTATACGCAGACTTGCTTTTCCCAGGTGAGTGCATGGCACATTCCTTATTCCCTCACGCGCGCGCGCGCACACACACACACACACACACACACACACAGAGTTGAACATGTTTCTGTCTCGTCAGGAAAGAAGGTGTTCGTTGAGTGACGGTTTCTCACTGATGCTTTTGGGTTCTTGCTTTTATTCCCCCCGGAGAGTGAAGTGTAGGCGCTTTTTCCGTAGGCTTCCGTACACACCCTTGAGAAGCCTTCCGTCAGCCAGAAACAAGCCGTGAGTTGAAAGAGGCGTCCACGCAGACCTCCTTCTCAGAGCGAAGCCTTTCACACTTTTCCTTGTGAAGTAAACTACAGAGATACAAATACTTTATCAATGATTGCTTTAACAAAAAAGGACTAAATATCCCAATCAGAAAACATAGACTGTAAAGAGGAAGCAAGACCCATCTCTATGCTGCCTACCAGAGAATCACTTCAGACCTAAAAATAAAAGCAGATTCGAAGTAATGGGAAACAAAACGATTTATGATGCAAATGGAAGTGAAAAGAAAGTTGGAGTCGTAATATTTTTATGAGACAAAATAAACTGAATTGTGGGGAAGATGGCAGAGTAGAAGGACCCTAAACTCACCTCATCCCACAGATACAACTAGATCACACTCACACCAGAGTCACCCAGAAATGGACCTTCAGATTTCCCAACAAAACTCTACAACTAAATGGAGAGAGGAAATCACATCAAAGATGATAGGAAGGACAAGGACTCTGTAGGAATCTAAACCCCGTATTTCTGACCACCAGAGGGAGGGAACCACAGTCACAGAGGGGCCAGAAACAAACTACTACACCGGGGAGCCTCTAAAGCGTAGAGACATCCTCATAGCTTATGGCTTTGAAAATCAGAAGGGATGACATTTGTGAGCGTATACAACCAGCAGACTTAAAGCTTGGAACTTTTAAAAATCAGCTGTCTCAGCTCTGAGAGAGCACAGAAGGTGATCGGAAGCTGAGATCTGTCCTTAAAGAGAAAGCACAGCAAACAGTCTGGAGAAGTTTGGGTGAAGCAGGTTGAAACGTGCTTGAGGATTAAACAAGGGAGACATAGTTCCTGAACTCAGAGTTTGCTAAGGGACTTGTCCAGGAACAAAGGAGCTGGCAGGTTCCATTTCCCTCTACGGCCCCTCATTATAAACACACACCTACCTGCAAGATCAAGCACAATCTAGCAATCACTAACTTGCATAAACCATGGCCCATCCCCACACCTACCACACCTGCTTCAGTCCCAGTGCTGTGGATACCCTCCCTGATAAGACCCACACAATCCTTGACAACAATATGTCTCCCGATCACCCACAGAACACGCATGCATCTTGTTAAAACAGCACACCCCATGTGTTGTGCACAATGACACAGTCCAGATCCAGTCTCTGTTGTTGCTATGCATTACCTTCAGAGGAGAACCAGCATCACCAAGTTAAAAATGTATGTTCTGCCCCGTATTTTCAAGAACAAGCAATATATCTGACCTTCCTCACCGAGAGATATTCTCTGAGAAGTAGGCCAAATGAGCAGACAGAGGACTATGTCCTAAACGAAAGAAGAGGACAAAGCCACAGCAAGAGACCTAAACAAAATGGATATAAGGAACATGCCTGACAGAAAATTTAAGATAACAATTATAAAGATACTCACTGGGGAAATGAAAAGAGGGAGGACATCAGAAGGGGGAACATCATTGAGACTCTTAACAAAGAGATATGAAAGAAAAAATCAGAGATGTGGAACACAAGAAATGAAATGAAGAATATCCTAGATAGAATAATTAGCAGGATGGACGAAGCAGAGGAACAAATTAATGAACTAGAAGACAGTAATGGAAAGTAATCAAGCGGAACAAATGAGAGGAAAAAGAAGTATGCAAAAATGAGAAGAGACATGGGAATTCAGTGACTCCATCCAGTGTAACAACACCCACATTAGAGGGATCCCAGAAGGTGAAAAGGGGGAAAAGGGGGCAGAAAATCTATTTGAGCAAAGAAGAGCTGAAAACTTAACCTAATCTGGTGAAGGAAACCTATACAAATCCATAAGGCATAGAGATCCCCTCCCACAAAGTCAACCGAAGGAGGTCCACATCAAGACACATAGTAATCCAAATGGGAAAAGGTAGTGATAAAGAAAAAACATTTAAAGCAGCAAGATAAAAGAAGACAGGTAACATGCAAGGGAAAGCCCATAAAGCTATCAGCTGAGTTTTCAGCAGAAACTATGCAGGACAGAAGAAAGTGGCGTTAAATATTCAAAGTGCTGAATGAGAAAAATCTGCAGCAAGGAATAATTTATCCAGCAAGCCTATCCTTCAGAAAAGAAGGGGAGAAAAAGAGTTTCTTAGCCACACAAACTAAAAGAGTTCATGACCACTAAATTAACTACAAAAAATATTGAAGGGGACACTATGAGTGGAAAAAAATCGTAAGTGAGAGTATGACAATAATGAATCAAGGAAGCAGTAAAAATAAGTATTTCTGTAAAAATCAGTTAAGGGATTCACAAAATAAAAGTATGTAAAATATGAAAACATATACCCTAACACATGAGGAGGAGTCAACAGTGGGTTTGAACTTAAACAGCATTCAACTTAATATAGACCGAAAAGGCTATATATAATCCAGGGGGTCACCACAAACCCAAAGCACTAATACACATGCAAAAGATAAAGGGAAAGAAATCCAAGAATATCATTAAAGAAAACGAGCAAACCATGAGAGAGAGAGCAAGAGAAGAAAGGATCAGAGAAAAACTACACAAAAAACTATGAAACAAGTAACAAAACATGAATAAATACATATCTAATGATAATCAGTTTGAATGTAAATGGACTAAATGCTCCAAGCAAAAGAGCATGACAGAGTTTGTCTATATATATAAAAGATTTCACACCTAAAGACACCTGCAGATGGAAATTAAGAGATGGAGAAACATTAATCATGCAAGTGGATGTCAAAAGAAGTCAGAGTAGCAATCCTTATATCAGACCAAATAGACTTTTTTAAAATTGAAATTGAATTAGCCAACATAGAGTACACCAGTAGTTTCAAATGTAGCGTTCCACAATTCATCAGTTGTGTATAACACCCAGTGTTCATCACATCACAGGCATTCCTTAATGCCCATCACACAGTTACCCCATCTCCCCAGCCACCTTTCCTCCAGCAACCCTCAGTTGGTTTCCAATAGTTAGGAACCTGTCATGGAATTTCTTCCTCTCTGGTTTCTTCGCATTCATTTTCCCTCCCTTCCCCTATGATCCTCTGTGCTGTTCCTTCTATTCCACATATGAGTAAAACCATATAATAATTGTTTTTCTCTGACTGACTTATTTTGCTCAGCATAATACCCTCCAGTGCCATCCACATCGATATGCTCAATATTGATCCTTTCTGATGGCTGAGTCATATTCCATTGTATATCTATATACCATGTTTTCTTTATCCATTTATCTGTCGATGGATGTCTTGGTTCCTTCCACGGTTTGGCTATTGTGGACAATGTTGCTATAAACATTCGGGGTGCAGTTGCCCCTTCAGATCACTACATTGGTAGCTTTGGGGTAAATAAAATTGCTGGGTTGTAAGGGAGCTCTGTTTTAAGTTCTTGAGGAACCTCCATATTGTTTTCCAAAGTGGCTGTACCAGTTTTCATTCCCACTTAGAAGTGTAAGAGAGTTCCCCTTTCTCCTCACCAACATTTGTTATTTCTCCGCTTGTTAATTTTTGCAATTCTGACTGGTGTGAAGTGGTATCTCACTATCATTTGGATTTCTTTATCCCCATGCCAAGTGATGTTGAGCAGTTTGTCATATGTCTGTTGGCCATTTGTGTGTCTTCTTTGGAGAAATACCTGTTCATATCTTCTGCCCATTTCTTGACTCGCTTATTTGTTTTTTGGGTGTTGAGTTTGGGTGTTGAACGGTAGTAAAGCTTACGGCACATTCATGATGCTTCCACACCCACTTTTGGAAATGCTTCTCTCTCAAGGATACCTGAATATGTTAGTGGAGAGTTGCCGTATACGCAGACTTGCTTTTCCCAGGTGAGTGCATGGCACATTCCTTATTCCCTCACGCGCGCGCGCGCACACACACACACACACACACACACACACACACACAGAGTTGAACATGTTTCTGTCTCGTCAGGAAAGAATGTGTTCGTTGAGTGACGGTTTCTCACTGATGCTTTTGGGTTCTTGCTTTTATTCCCCCCGGAGAGTGAAGTGTAGGCGCTTTTTCCGTAGGCTTCCGTACACACCCTTGAGAAGCCTTCCGTCAGCCAGAAACAAGCCGTGAGTTGAAAGAGGCGTCCACGCAGACCTCCTTCTCAGAGCGAAGCCTTTCACACTTTTCCTTGTGAAGTAAACTAGAGAGATACAAATACTTTATCAATGATTGCTTTAACAAAAAAGGACTAAATATCCCAATCAGAAAACATAGACTGTAAAGAGGAAGCAAGACCCATCTCTATGCTGCCTACCAGAGAATCACTTCAGACCTAAAAATAAAAGCAGATTCGAAGTAATGGGAAACAAAACGATTTATGATGCAAATGGAAGTGAAAAGAAAGTTGGAGTCGTAATATTTTTATGAGACAAAATAAACTGAATTGTGGGGAAGATGGCAGAGTAGAAGGACCCTAAACTCACCTCATCCCACAGATACAACTAGATCACACTCACACCAGAGTCACCCAGAAATGGACCTTCAGATTTCCCAACAAAACTCTACAACTAAATGGAGAGAGGAAATCACATCAAAGATGGTAGGAAGGACAAGGACTCTGTAGGAATCTAAACCCCGTATTTCTGACCACCAGAGGGAGGGAACCACAGTCACAGAGGGGCTAGAAACAAACTACTACACCGGGGAGCCTCTAAAGCGTAGAGACATCCTCATAGCTTGTGGCTTTGAAAATCAGAAGGGATGACATTTGTGAGCGTATACAACCAGCAGACTTAAAGCTTGGAACTTTTAAAAATCAGCTGTCTCAGCTCTGAGAGAGCACAGAAGGTGATCGGAAGCTGAGAACTGTCCTTAAAGAGAAAGCACAGCAAACAGTCTGGAGAAGCTTGGGTGAAGCAGGTTGAAACGTGCTTGAGGATTAAACAAGGGAGACATAGTTCCTGAACTCAGAGTTTGCTAAGGGACTTGTCCAGGAACAAAGGAGCTGGCAGGTGCCATTTCCCTCTACGGCCCCTCATTATAAACACACACCTACCTGCAAGATCAAGCACAATCTAGCAATCACTAACTTGCATAAACCATGGCCCATCCCCACACCTACCACACTTGCTTCAGTCCCAGTGCTGTGGATACCCTCCCTGATAAGACCCACACAATCCTTGACAACAATATGTCTCCCCATCACCCACAGAACACGCATGCATCTTGTTAAAACAGCACACCCCATGTGTTGTGCACAATGACACAGTCCAGATCCAGTCTCTGTTGTTGCTATGCATTACCTTCAGAGGAGAACCAGCATCACCAAGTTAAAAATGTATGTTCTGCCCCGTATTTTCAAGAACAAGCAATATATCTGACCTTCCTAACCGAGAGATATTCTCTGAGAAGTAGGCCAAATGAGCAGACAGAGGACTATGTCCTAAACGAAAGAAGAGGACAAAGCCACAGCAAGAGACCTAAACAAAATGGATATAAGGAACATGCCTGACAGAAAATTTAAGATAACAATTATAAAGATACTCACTGGGGAAATGAAAAGAGGGAGGACATCAGAAGGGGGAACATCATTGAGACTCTTAACAAAGAGATATGAAAGAAATAATCAGAGATGTGGAACACAAGAAATGAAATTAAGAATATACTAGATAGAATAATTAGCAGGTTGGACGAAGCAGAGGAACAAATTAATGAACTAGAAGACAGTAATGGAAAGTAATCAAGCGGAACAAATGAGAGGAAAAAGAAGTATGCAAAAATGAGAAGAGACTTAGGGAATTCAGTGACTCCATCCAGTGTAACAACACCCACATTAGAGGGATCCCAGAAGGTGAAAAGGGGGAAAAGGGGGCAGAAAATCTATTTGAGCAAAGAAGAGCTGAAAACTTAACCTCATCTGGTGAAGGAAACCTATACAAATCCATAAGGCATAGAGATCCCCTCCCACAAAGTCAACCGAAGGAGGTCCACATCAAGACACATAGTAATCCAAATGGGAAAAGGTAGTGATAAAGAAAAAACATTTAAAGCAGCAAGATAAAAGAAGACAGGTAACATGCAAGGGAAAGCCCATAAAGCTATCAGCTGAGTTTTCAGCAGAAACTATGCAGGACAGAAGAAAGTGGCGTTAAATATTCAAAGTGCTGAATGAGAAAAATCTGCAGCAAGGAATAATTTATCCAGCAAGCCTATCCTTCAGAAAAGAAGGGGAGAAAAAGAGTTTCTTAGCCACACAAACTAAAAGAGTTCATGACCACTAAATTAACTACAAAAAATATTGAAGGGGACACTATGAGTGGAAAAAAACCGTAAGTGAGAGTATGACAATAATGAATCAAGGAAGCAGTAAAAATAAGTATTTCTGTAAAAATCAGTTAAGGGATTCACAAAATAAAAGTATGTAAAATATGAAAACATATACCCTAACACATGAGGAGGAGTCAACAGTGGGTTTGAACTTAAACAGCATTCAACTTAATATAGACCGAAAAGGCTATATATAATCCAGGGGGTCACCACAAACCCAAAGCACTAATACACATGCAAAAGATAAAGGGAAAGAAATCCAAGAATATCATTAAAGAAAACGAGCAAACCATGAGAGAGAGAGCAAGAGAAGAAAGGATCAGAGAAAAACTACACAAAAAACTATGAAACAAGTAACAAAACATCAATAAATACATGTCTAATGATAATCAGTTTGAATGTAAATGGACTAAATGCTCCAAGCAAAAGAGCATGACAGAGTTTGTCTATATATATAAAAGATTTCACACCTAAAGACACCTGCAGATGGAAATTAAGAGATGGAGAAACATTAATCATGCAAGTGGATGTCAAAAGAAGTCAGAGTAGCAATCCTTATATCAGACCAAATAGAGTTTTTTAAAATTGAAATTGAATTAGCCAACATAGAGTACACCAGTAGTTTCAAATGTAGCGTTCCACAATTCATCAGTTGTGTATAACACCCAGTGTTCATCACATCACAGGCATTCCTTAATGCCCATCACACAGTTACCCCATCTCCCCAGCCACCTTTCCTCCAGCAACCCTCAGTTGGTTTCCAATAGTTAGGAACCTGTCATGGATTTTCTTCCTCTCTGGTTTCTTCGCATTCATTTTCCCTCCCTTCCCCTATGATCCTCTGTGCTGTTCCTTCTATTCCACATATGAGTAAAACCATATAATAATTGTTTTTCTCTGACTGACTTATTTTGCTCAGCATAATACCCTCCAGTGCCATCCACATCGATATGCTCAATATTGATCCTTTCTGATGGCTGAGTCATATTCCATTGTATATCTATATACCATGTTTTCTTTATCCATTTATCTGTCGATGGATGTCTTGGTTCCTTCCACGGTTTGGCTATTGTGGACAATGTTGCTATAAACATTCGGGGTGCAGTTGCCCCTTCAGATCACTACATTGGTAGCTTTGGGGTAAATAAAATTGCTGGGTTGTAAGGGAGCTCTGTTTTAAGTTCTTGAGGAACCTCCATATTGTTTTCCAAAGTGGCTGTACCAGTTTTCATTCCCACTTAGAAGTGTAAGAGAGTTCCCCTTTCTCCTCACCAACATTTGTTATTTCTCCGCTTGTTAATTTTTGCAATTCTGACTGGTGTGAAGTGGTATCTCACTATCATTTGGATTTCTTTATCCCCATGCCAAGTGATGTTGAGCAGTTTGTCATATGTCTGTTGGCCATTTGTGTGTCTTCTTTGGAGAAATACCTGTTCATATCTTCTGCCCATTTCTTGACTCGCTTATTTGTTTTTTGGGTGTTGAGTTTGGGTGTTGAACGGTAGTAAAGCTTACGGCACATTCATGATGCTTCCACACCCACTTTTGGAAATGCTTCTCTCTCAAGGATACCTGAATATGTTAGTGGAGAGTTGCCGTATACGCAGACTTGCTTTTCCCAGGTGAGTGCATGGCACATTCCTTATTCCCTCACGCGCGCGCGCACACACACACACACACACACACACACACACACACAGAGTTGAACATGTTTCTGTCTCGTCAGGAAAGAATGTGTTCGTTGAGTGACGGTTTCTCACTGATGCTTTTGGGTTCTTGCTTTTATTCCCCCCGGAGAGTGAAGTGTAGGCGCTTTTTCCGTAGGCTTCCGTACACACCCTTGAGAAGCCTTCCGTCAGCCAGAAACAAGCCGTGAGTTGAAAGAGGCGTCCACGCAGACCTCCTTCTCAGAGCGAAGCCTTTCACACTTTTCCTTGTGAAGTAAACTAGAGAGATACAAATACTTTATCAATGATTGCTTTAACAAAAAAGGACTAAATATCCCAATCAGAAAACATAGACTGTAAAGAGGAAGCAAGACCCATCTCTATGCTGCCTACCAGAGAATCACTTCAGACCTAAAAATAAAAGCAGATTCGAAGTAATGGGAAACAAAACGATTTATGATGCAAATGGAAGTGAAAAGAAAGTTGGAGTCGTAATATTTTTATGAGACAAAATAAACTGAATTGTGGGGAAGATGGCAGAGTAGAAGGACCCTAAACTCACCTCATCCCACAGATACAACTAGATCACACTCACACCAGAGTCACCCAGAAATGGACCTTCAGATTTCCCAACAAAACTCTACAACTAAATGGAGAGAGGAAATCACATCAAAGATGGTAGGAAGGACAAGGACTCTGTAGGAATCTAAACCCCGTATTTCTGACCACCAGAGGGAGGGAACCACAGTCACAGAGGGGCTAGAAACAAACTACTACACCGGGGAGCCTCTAAAGCGTAGAGACATCCTCATAGCTTGTGGCTTTGAAAATCAGAAGGGATGACATTTGTGAGCGTATACAACCAGCAGACTTACAGCTTGGAACTTTTAAAAATCAGCTGTCTCAGCTCTGAGAGAGCACAGAAGGTGATCGGAAGCTGAGAACTGTCCTTAAAGAGAAAGCACAGCAAACAGTCTGGAGAAGCTTGGGTGAAGCAGGTTGAAACGTGCTTGAGGATTAAACAAGGGAGACATAGTTCCTGAACTCAGAGTTTGCTAAGGGACTTGTCCAGGAACAAAGGAGCTGGCAGGTGCCATTTCCCTCTACGGCCCCTCATTATAAACACACACCTACCTGCAAGATCAAGCACAATCTAGCAATCACTAACTTGCATAAACCATGGCCCATCCCCACACCTACCACACTTGCTTCAGTCCCAGTGCTGTGGATACCCTCCCTGATAAGACCCACACAATCCTTGACAACAATATGTCTCCCCATCACCCACAGAACACGCATGCATCTTGTTAAAACAGCACACCCCATGTGTTGTGCACAATGACACAGTCCAGATCCAGTCTCTGTTGTTGCTATGCATTACCTTCAGAGGAGAACCAGCATCACCAAGTTAAAAATGTATGTTCTGCCCCGTATTTTCAAGAACAAGCAATATATCTGACCTTCCTAACCGAGAGATATTCTCTGAGAAGTAGGCCAAATGAGCAGACAGAGGACTATGTCCTAAACGAAAGAAGAGGACAAAGCCACAGCAAGAGACCTAAACAAAATGGATATAAGGAACATGCCTGACAGAAAATTTAAGATAACAATTATAAAGATACTCACTGGGGAAATGAAAAGAGGGAGGACATCAGAAGGGGGAACATCATTGAGACTCTTAACAAAGAGATATGAAAGAAATAATCAGAGATGTGGAACACAAGAAATGAAATTAAGAATATACTAGATAGAATAATTAGCAGGATGGACGAAGCAGAGGAACAAATTAATGAACTAGAAGACAGTAATGGAAAGTAATCAAGCGGAACAAATGAGAGGAAAAAGAAGTATGCAAAAATGAGAAGAGACTTAGGGAATTCAGTGACTCCATCCAGTGTAACAACACCCACATTAGAGGGATCCCAGAAGGTGAAAAGGGGGAAAAGGGGGCAGAAAATCTATTTGAGCAAAGAAGAGCTGAAAACTTAACCTCATCTGGTGAAGGAAACCTATACAAATCCATAAGGCATAGAGATCCCCTCCCACAAAGTCAACCGAAGGAGGTCCACATCAAGACACATAGTAATCCAAATGGGAAAAGGTAGTGATAAAGAAAAAACATTTAAAGCAGCAAGATAAAAGAAGACAGGTAACATGCAAGGGAAAGCCCATAAAGCTATCAGCTGAGTTTTCAGCAGAAACTATGCAGGACAGAAGAAAGTGGCGTTAAATATTCAAAGTGCTGAATGAGAAAAATCTGCAGCAAGGAATAATTTATCCAGCAAGCCTATCCTTCAGAAAAGAAGGGGAGAAAAAGAGTTTCTTAGCCACACAAACTAAAAGAGTTCATGACCACTAAATTAACTACAAAAAATATTGAAGGGGACACTATGAGTGGAAAAAAACCGTAAGTGAGAGTATGACAATAATGAATCAAGGAAGCAGTAAAAATAAGTATTTCTGTAAAAATCAGTTAAGGGATTCACAAAATAAAAGTATGTAAAATATGAAAACATATACCCTAACACATGAGGAGGAGTCAACAGTGGGTTTGAACTTAAACAGCATTCAACTTAATATAGACCGAAAAGGCTATATATAATCCAGGGGGTCACCACAAACCCAAAGCACTAATACACATGCAAAAGATAAAGGGAAAGAAATCCAAGAATATCATTAAAGAAAACGAGCAAACCATGAGAGAGAGAGCAAGAGAAGAAAGGATCAGAGAAAAACTACACAAAAAACTATGAAACAAGTAACAAAACATCAATAAATACATGTCTAATGATAATCAGTTTGAATGTAAATGGACTAAATGCTCCAAGCAAAAGAGCATGACAGAGTTTGTCTATATATATAAAAGATTTCACACCTAAAGACACCTGCAGATGGAAATTAAGAGATGGAGAAACATTAATCATGCAAGTGGATGTCAAAAGAAGTCAGAGTAGCAATCCTTATATCAGACCAAATAGAGTTTTTTAAAATTGAAATTGAATTAGCCAACATAGAGTACACCAGTAGTTTCAAATGTAGCGTTCCACAATTCATCAGTTGTGTATAACACCCAGTGTTCATCACATCACAGGCATTCCTTAATGCCCATCACACAGTTACCCCATCTCCCCAGCCACCTTTCCTCCAGCAACCCTCAGTTGGTTTCCAATAGTTAGGAACCTGTCATGGATTTTCTTCCTCTCTGGTTTCTTCGCATTCATTTTCCCTCCCTTCCCCTATGATCCTCTGTGCTGTTCCTTCTATTCCACATATGAGTAAAACCATATAATAATTGTTTTTCTCTGACTGACTTATTTTGCTCAGCATAATACCCTCCAGTGCCATCCACATCGATATGCTCAATATTGATCCTTTCTGATGGCTGAGTCATATTCCATTGTATATGTATATACCATGTTTTCTTTATACATTTATCTGTCGATGGATGTCTTGGTTCCTTCCACGGTTTGGCTATTGTGGACAATGTTGCTATAAACATTCGGGGTGCAGTTGCCCCTTCAGATCACTACATTGGTAGCTTTGGGGTAAATAAAATTGCTGGGTTGTAAGGGAGCTCTGTTTTAAGTTCTTGAGGAACCTCCATATTGTTTTCCAAAGTGGCTGTACCAGTTTTCATTCCCACGTAGAAGTGTAAGAGAGTTCCCCTTTCTCCTCACCAACATTTGTTATTTCTCCGCTTGTTAATTTTTGCAATTCTGACTGGTGTGAAGTGGTATCTCATTGTCATTTGGATTTCTTTTTCCCCATGCCAAGTGATGTTGAGCAGTTTGTCATATGTCTGTTGGCCATTTGTGTGTCTTCTTTGGAGAAATATCTGTTCATATCTTCTGCCCATTTCTTGACTCGCTTATTTGTTTTTTGGGTGTTGAGTTTGGGTGTTGAACGGTAGTAAAGCGTACGGCACATTCATGATGCTTCCACACCCACTTTTGGAAATGCTTCTCTCTCAAGGATACCTGAATATGTTAGTGGAGAGTTGCCGTATACGCAGACTTGCTTTTCCCAGGTGAGTGCATGGCACATTCCTTATTCCCTCACGCGCGCGCGCGCACACACACACACACACACACACACACAGAGTTGAACATGTTTCTGTCTCGTCAGGAAAGAAGGTGTTCGTTGAGTGACGGTTTCTCACTGATGCTTTTGGGTTCTTGCTTTTATTCCCCCCGGAGAGTGAAGTGTAGGCGCTTTTTCCGTAGGCTTCCGTACACACCCTTGAGAAGCCTTCCGTCAGCCAGAAACAAGCCGTGAGTTGAAAGAGGCGTCCACGCAGACCTCCTTCTCAGAGCGAAGCCTTTCACACTTTTCCTTGTGAAGTAAACTACAGAGATACAAATACTTTATCAATGATTGCTTTAACAAAAAAGGACTAAATATCCCAATCAGAAAACATAGACTGTAAAGAGGAAGCAAGACCCATCTCTATGCTGCCTACCAGAGAATCACTTCAGACCTAAAAATAAAAGCAGATTCGAAGTAATGGGAAACAAAACCATTTATGATGCAAATGGAAGTGAAAAGAAAGTTGGAGTCGTAATATTTTTATGAGACAAAATAAACTGAATTGTGGGGAAGATGGCAGAGTAGAAGGACCCTAAACTCACCTCATCCCACAGATACAACTAGATCACACTCACACCAGAGTCACCCAGAAATGGACCTTCAGATTTCCCAACAAAACTCTACAACTAAATGGAGAGAGGAAATCACATCAAAGATGGTAGGAAGGACAAGGACTCTGTAGGAATCTAAACCCCGTATTTCTGACCACCAGAGGGAGGGAACCACAGTCACAGAGGGGCCAGAAACAAACTACTACACCGGGGAGCCTCTAAAGCGTAGAGACATCCTCATAGCTTATGGCTTTGAAAATCAGAAGGGATGACATTTGTGAGCGTATACAACCAGCAGACTTAAAGCTTGGAACTTTTAAAAATCAGCTGTCTCAGCTCTGAGAGAGCACAGAAGGTGATCGGAAGCTGAGATCTGTCCTTAAAGAGAAAGCACAGCAAACAGTCTGGAGAAGTTTGGGTGAAGCAGGTTGAAACGTGCTTGAGGATTAAACAAGGGAGACATAGTTCCTGAACTCAGAGTTTGCTAAGGGACTTGTCCAGGAACAAAGGAGCTGGCAGGTTCCATTTCCCTCTACGGCCCCTCATTATAAACACACACCTACCTGCAAGATCAAGCACAATCTAGCAATCACTAACTTGCATAAACCATGGCCCATCCCCACACCTACCACACCTGCTTCAGTCCCAGTGCTGTGGATACCCTCCCTGATAAGACCCACACAATCCTTGACAACAATATGTCTCCCCATCACCCACAGAACACGCATGCATCTTGTTAAAACAGCACACCCCATGTGTTGTGCACAATGACACAGTCCAGATCCAGTCTCTGTTGTTGCTATGCATTACCTTCAGAGGAGAACCAGCATCACCAAGTTAAAAATGTATGTTCTGCCCCGTATTTTCCAGAACAAGCAATATATCTGACCTTCCTCACCGAGAGATATTCTCTGAGAAGTAGGCCAAATGAGCAGACAGAGGACTATGTCCTAAACGAAAGAAGAGGACAAAGCCACAGCAAGAGACCTAAACAAAATGGATATAAGGAACATGCCTGACAGAAAATTTAAGATAACAATTATAAAGATACTCACTGGGGAAATGAAAAGAGGGAGGACATCAGAAGGGGGAACATCATTGAGACTCTTAACAAAGAGATATGAAAGAAATAATCAGAGATGTGGAACACAAGAAATGAAATGAAGAATATCCTAGATAGAATAATTAGCAGGATGGACGAAGCAGAGGAACAAATTAATGAACTAGAAGACAGTAATGGAAAGTAATCAAGCGGAACAAATGAGAGGAAAAAGAAGTATGCAAAAATGAGAAGAGACTTAGGGAATTCAGTGACTCCATCCAGTGTAACAACACCCACATTAGAGGGATCCCAGAAGGTGAAAAGGGGGAAAAGGGGGCAGAAAATCTATTTGAGCAAAGAAGAGCTGAAAACTTAACCTAATCTGGTGAAGGAAACCTATACAAATCCATAAGGCATAGAGATCCCCTCCCACAAAGTCAACCGAAGGAGGTCCACATCAAGACACATAGTAATCCAAATGGGAAAAGGTAGTGATAAAGAAAAAACATTTAAAGCAGCAAGATAAAAGAAGACAGGTAACATGCAAGGGAAAGCCCATAAAGCTATCAGCTGAGTTTTCAGCAGAAACTATGCAGGACAGAAGAAAGTGGCGTTAAATATTCAAAGTGCTGAATGAGAAAAATCTGCAGCAAGGAATAATTTATCCAGCAAGCCTATCCTTCAGAAAAGAAGGGGAGAAAAAGAGTTTCTTAGCCACACAAACTAAAAGAGTTCATGACCACTAAATTAACTACAAAAAATATTGAAGGGGACACTATGAGTGGAAAAAAATCGTAAGTGAGAGTATGACAATAATGAATCAAGGAAGCAGTAAAAATAAGTATTTCTGTAAAAATCAGTTAAGGGATTCACAAAATAAAAGTATGTAAAATATGAAAACATATACCCTAACACATGAGGAGGAGTCAACAGTGGGTTTGAACTTAAACAGCATTCAACTTAATATAGACCGAAAAGGCTATATATAATCCAGGGGGTCACCACAAACCCAAAGCACTAATACACATGCAAAAGATAAAGGGAAAGAAATCCAAGAATATCATTAAAGAAAACGAGCAAACCATGAGAGAGAGAGCAAGAGAAGAAAGGATCAGAGAAAAACTACACAAAAAACTATGAAACAAGTAACAAAACATCAATAAATACATGTCTAATGATAATCAGTTTGAATGTAAATGGACTAAATGCTCCAAGCAAAAGAGCATGACAGAGTTTGTCTATATATATAAAAGATTTCACACCTAAAGACACCTGCAGATGGAAATTAAGAGATGGAGAAACATTAATCATGCAAGTGGATGTCAAAAGAAGTCAGAGTAGCAATCCTTATATCAGACCAAATAGACTTTTTTAAAATTGAAATTGAATTAGCCAACATAGAGTACACCAGTAGTTTCAAATGTAGCGTTCCACAATTCATCAGTTGTGTATAACACCCAGTGTTCATCACATCACAGGCATTCCTTAATGCCCATCACACAGTTACCCCATCTCCCCAGCCACCTTTCCTCCAGCAACCCTCAGTTGGTTTCCAATAGTTAGGAACCTGTCATGGATTTTCTTCCTCTCTGGTTTCTTCGCATTCATTTTCCCTCCCTTCCCCTATGATCCTCTGTGCTGTTCCTTCTATTCCACATATGAGTAAAACCATATAATAATTGTTTTTCTCTGACTGACTTATTTTGCTCAGCATAATACCCTCCAGTGCCATCCACATCGATATGCTCAATATTGATCCTTTCTGATGGCTGAGTCATATTCCATTGTATATGTATATACCATGTTTTCTTTATCCATTTATCTGTCGATGGATGTCTTGGTTCCTTCCACGGTTTGGCTATTGTGGACAATGTTGCTATAAACATTCGGGGTGCAGTTGCCCCTTCAGATCACTACATTGGTAGCTTTGGGGTAAATAAAATTGCTGGGTTGTAAGGGAGCTCTGTTTTAAGTTCTTGAGGAACCTCCATATTGTTTTCCAAAGTGGCTGTACCAGTTTTCATTCCCACGTAGAAGTGTAAGAGAGTTCCCCTTTCTCCTCACCAACATTTGTTATTTCTCCGCTTGTTAATTTTTGCAATTCTGACTGGTGTGAAGTGGTATCTCACTGTCATTTGGATTTCTTTTTCCCCATGCCAAGTGATGTTGAGCAGTTTGTCATATGTCTGTTGGCCATTTGTGTGTCTTCTTTGGAGAAATATCTGTTCATATCTTCTGCCCATTTCTTGACTCGCTTATTTGTTTTTTGGGTGTTGAGTTTGGGTGTTGAACGGTAGTAAAGCTTACGGCACATTCATGATGCTTCCACACCCACTTTTGGAAATGCTTCTCTCTCAAGGATACCTGAATATGTTAGTGGAGAGTTGCCGTATACGCAGACTTGCTTTTCCCAGGGGAGTGCATGGCACATTCCTTATTCCCTCACGCGCGCGCGCGCACACACACACACACACACACACACACACACACACACACAGAGTTGAACATGTTTCTGTCTCGTCAGGAAAGAAGGTGTTCGTTGAGTGACGGTTTCTCACTGATGCTTTTGGGTTCTTGCTTTTATTCCCCCCGGAGAGTGAAGTGTAGGCGCTTTTTCCGTAGGCTTCCGTACACACCCTTGAGAAGCCTTCCGTCAGCCAGAAACAAGCCGTGAGTTGAAAGAGGCGTCCACGCAGACCTCCTTCTCAGAGCGAAGCCTTTCACACTTTTCCTTGTGAAGTAAACTAGAGAGATACAAATACTTTATCAATGATTGCTTTAACAAAAAAGGACTAAATATCCCAATCAGAAAACATAGACTGTAAAGAGGAAGCAAGACCCATCTCTATGCTGCCTACCAGAGAATCACTTCAGACCTAAAAATAAAAGCAGATTCGAAGTAATGGGAAACAAAACGATTTATGATGCAAATGGAAGTGAAAAGAAAGTTGGAGTCGTAATATTTTTATGAGACAAAATAAACTGAATTGTGGGGAAGATGGCAGAGTAGAAGGACCCTAAACTCACCTCATCCCACAGATACAACTAGATCACACTCACACCAGAGTCACCCAGAAATGGACCTTCAGATTTCCCAACAAAACTCTACAACTAAATGGAGAGAGGAAATCACATCAAAGATGGTAGGAAGGACAAGGACTCTGTAGGAATCTAAACCCCGTATTTCTGACCACCAGAGGGAGGGAACCACAGTCACAGAGGGGCCAGAAACAAACTACTACACCGGGGAGCCTCTAAAGCGTAGAGACATCCTCATAGCTTGTGGCTTTGAAAATCAGAAGGGATGACATTTGTGAGCGTATACAACCAGCAGACTTAAAGCTTGGAACTTTTAAAAATCAGCTGTCTCAGCTCTGAGAGAGCACAGAAGGTGATCGGAAGCTGAGATCTGTCCTTAAAGAGAAAGCACAGCAAACAGTCTGGAGAAGCTTGGGTGAAGCAGGTTGAAACGTGCTTGAGGATTAAACAAGGGAGACATAGTTCCTGAACTCAGAGTTTGCTAAGGGACTTGTCCAGGAACAAAGGAGCTGGCAGGTTCCATTTCCCTCTACGGCCCCTCATTATAAACACACACCTACCTGCAAGATCAAGCACAATCTAGCAATCACTAACTTGCATAAACCATGGCCCATCCCCACACCTACCACACCTGCTTCAGTCCCAGTGCTGTGGATACCCTCCCTGATAAGACCCACACAATCCTTGACAACAATATGTCTCCCCATCACCCACAGAACACGCATGCATCTTGTTAAAACAGCACACCCCATGTGTTGTGCACAATGACACAGTCCAGATCCAGTCTCTGTTGTTGCTATGCATTACCTTCAGAGGAGAACCAGCATCACCAAGTTAAAAATGTATGTTCTGCCCCGTATTTTCCAGAACAAGCAATATATCTGACCTTCCTCACCGAGAGATATTCTCTGAGAAGTAGGCCAAATGAGCAGACAGAGGACTATGTCCTAAACGAAAGAAGAGGACAAAGCCACAGCAAGAGACCTAAACAAAATGGATATAAGGAACATGCCTGACAGAAAATTTAAGATAACAATTATAAAGATACTCACTGGGGAAATGAAAAGAGGGAGGACATCAGAAGGGGGAACATCATTGAGACTCTTAACAAAGAGATATGAAAGAAATAATCAGAGATGTGGAACACAAGAAATGAAATGAAGAATATACTAGATAGAATAATTAGCAGGATGGACGAAGCAGAGGAACAAATTAATGAACTAGAAGACAGTAATGGAAAGTAATCAAGCGGAACAAATGAGAGGAAAAAGAAGTATGCAAAAATGAGAAGAGACTTAGGGAATTCAGTGACTCCATCCAGTGTAACAACACCCACATTAGAGGGATCCCAGAAGGTGAAAAGGGGGAAAAGGGGGCAGAAAATCTATTTGAGCAAAGAAGAGCTGAAAACTTAACCTAATCTGGTGAAGGAAACCTATACAAATCCATAAGGCATAGAGATCCCCTCCCACAAAGTCAACCGAAGGAGGTCCACATCAAGACACATAGTAATCCAAATGGGAAAAGGTAGTGATAAAGAAAAAACATTTAAAGCAGCAAGATAAAAGAAGACAGGTAACATGCAAGGGAAAGCCCATAAAGCTATCAGCTGAGTTTTCAGCAGAAACTATGCAGGACAGAAGAAAGTGGCGTTAAATATTCAAAGTGCTGAATGAGAAAAATCTGCAGCAAGGAATAATTTATCCAGCAAGCCTATCCTTCAGAAAAGAAGGGGAGAAAAAGAGTTTCTTAGCCACACAAACTAAAAGAGTTCATGACCACTAAATTAACTACAAAAAATATTGAAGGGGACACTATGAGTGGAAAAAAATCGTAAGTGAGAGTATGACAATAATGAATCAAGGAAGCAGTAAAAATAAGTATTTCTGTAAAAATCAGTTAAGGGATTCACAAAATAAAAGTATGTAAAATATGAAAACATATACCCTAACACATGAGGAGGAGTCAACAGTGGGTTTGAACTTAAACAGCATTCAACTTAATATAGACCGAAAAGGCTATATATAATCCAGGGGGTCACCACAAACCCAAAGCACTAATACACATGCAAAAGATAAAGGGAAAGAAATCCAAGAATATCATTAAAGAAAACGAGCAAACCATGAGAGAGAGAGCAAGAGAAGAAAGGATCAGAGAAAAACTACACAAAAAACTATGAAACAAGTAACAAAACATCAATAAATACATGTCTAATGATAATCAGTTTGAATGTAAATGGACTAAATGCTCCAAGCAAAAGAGCATGACAGAGTTTGTCTATATATATAAAAGATTTCACACCTAAAGACACCTGCAGATGGAAATTAAGAGATGGAGAAACATTAATCATGCAAGTGGATGTCAAAAGAAGTCAGAGTAGCAATCCTTATATCAGACCAAATAGAGTTTTTTAAAATTGAAATTGAATTAGCCAACATAGAGTACACCAGTAGTTTCAAATGTAGCGTTCCACAATTCATCAGTTGTGTATAACACCCAGTGTTCATCACATCACAGGCATTCCTTAATGCCCATCACACAGTTACCCCATCTCCCCAGCCACCTTTCCTCCAGCAACCCTCAGTTGGTTTCCAATAGTTAGGAACCTGTCATGGATTTTCTTCCTCTCTGGTTTCTTCGCATTCATTTTCCCTCCCTTCCCCTATGATCCTCTGTGCTGTTCCTTCTATTCCACATATGAGTAAAACCATATAATAATTGTTTTTCTCTGACTGACTTATTTTGCTCAGCATAATACCCTCCAGTGCCATCCACATCGATATGCTCAATATTGATCCTTTCTGATGGCTGAGTCATATTCCATTGTATATCTATATACCATGTTTTCTTTATCCATTTATCTGTCGATGGATGTCTTGGTTCCTTCCACGGTTTGGCTATTGTGGACAATGTTGCTATAAACATTCGGGGTGCAGTTGCCCCTTCAGATCACTACATTGGTAGCTTTGGGGTAAATAAAATTGCTGGGTTGTAAGGGAGCTCTGTTTTAAGTTCTTGAGGAACCTCCATATTGTTTTCCAAAGTGGCTGTACCAGTTTTCATTCCCACTTAGAAGTGTAAGAGAGTTCCCCTTTCTCCTCACCAACATTTGTTATTTCTCCGCTTGTTAATTTTTGCAATTCTGACTGGTGTGAAGTGGTATCTCACTATCATTTGGATTTCTTTATCCCCATGCCAAGTGATGTTGAGCAGTTTGTCATATGTCTGTTGGCCATTTGTGTGTCTTCTTTGGAGAAATACCTGTTCATATCTTCTGCCCATTTCTTGACTCGCTTATTTGTTTTTTGGGTGTTGAGTTTGGGTGTTGAACGGTAGTAAAGCTTACGGCACATTCATGATGCTTCCACACCCACTTTTGGAAATGCTTCTCTCTCAAGGATACCTGAATATGTTAGTGGAGAGTTGCCGTATACGCAGACTTGCTTTTCCCAGGTGAGTGCATGGCACATTCCTTATTCCCTCACGCGCGCGCGCGCACACACACACACACACACACACACACACACACACACAGAGTTGAACATGTTTCTGTCTCGTCAGGAAAGAATGTGTTCGTTGAGTGACGGTTTCTCACTGATGCTTTTGGGTTCTTGCTTTTATTCCCCCCGGAGAGTGAAGTGTAGGCGCTTTTTCCGTAGGCTTCCGTACACACCCTTGAGAAGCCTTCCGTCAGCCAGAAACAAGCCGTGAGTTGAAAGAGGCGTCCACGCAGACCTCCTTCTCAGAGCGAAGCCTTTCACACTTTTCCTTGTGAAGTAAACTAGAGAGATACAAATACTTTATCAATGATTGCTTTAACAAAAAAGGACTAAATATCCCAATCAGAAAACATAGACTGTAAAGAGGAAGCAAGACCCATCTCTATGCTGCCTACCAGAGAATCACTTCAGACCTAAAAATAAAAGCAGATTCGAAGTAATGGGAAACAAAACGATTTATGATGCAAATGGAAGTGAAAAGAAAGTTGGAGTCGTAATATTTTTATGAGACAAAATAAACTGAATTGTGGGGAAGATGGCAGAGTAGAAGGACCCTAAACTCACCTCATCCCACAGATACAACTAGATCACACTCACACCAGAGTCACCCAGAAATGGACCTTCAGATTTCCCAACAAAACTCTACAACTAAATGGAGAGAGGAAATCACATCAAAGATGGTAGGAAGGACAAGGACTCTGTAGGAATCTAAACCCCGTATTTCTGACCACCAGAGGGAGGGAACCACAGTCACAGAGGGGCTAGAAACAAACTACTACACCGGGGAGCCTCTAAAGCGTAGAGACATCCTCATAGCTTGTGGCTTTGAAAATCAGAAGGGATGACATTTGTGAGCGTATACAACCAGCAGACTTAAAGCTTGGAACTTTTAAAAATCAGCTGTCTCAGCTCTGAGAGAGCACAGAAGGTGATCGGAAGCTGAGAACTGTCCTTAAAGAGAAAGCACAGCAAACAGTCTGGAGAAGCTTGGGTGAAGCAGGTTGAAACGTGCTTGAGGATTAAACAAGGGAGACATAGTTCCTGAACTCAGAGTTTGCTAAGGGACTTGTCCAGGAACAAAGGAGCTGGCAGGTGCCATTTCCCTCTACGGCCCCTCATTATAAACACACACCTACCTGCAAGATCAAGCACAATCTAGCAATCACTAACTTGCATAAACCATGGCCCATCCCCACACCTACCACACTTGCTTCAGTCCCAGTGCTGTGGATACCCTCCCTGATAAGACCCACACAATCCTTGACAACAATATGTCTCCCCATCACCCACAGAACACGCATGCATCTTGTTAAAACAGCACACCCCATGTGTTGTGCACAATGACACAGTCCAGATCCAGTCTCTGTTGTTGCTATGCATTACCTTCAGAGGAGAACCAGCATCACCAAGTTAAAAATGTATGTTCTGCCCCGTATTTTCAAGAACAAGCAATATATCTGACCTTCCTAACCGAGAGATATTCTCTGAGAAGTAGGCCAAATGAGCAGACAGAGGACTATGTCCTAAACGAAAGAAGAGGACAAAGCCACAGCAAGAGACCTAAACAAAATGGATATAAGGAACATGCCTGACAGAAAATTTAAGATAACAATTATAAAGATACTCACTGGGGAAATGAAAAGAGGGAGGACATCAGAAGGGGGAACATCATTGAGACTCTTAACAAAGAGATATGAAAGAAATAATCAGAGATGTGGAACACAAGAAATGAAATTAAGAATATACTAGATAGAATAATTAGCAGGATGGACGAAGCAGAGGAACAAATTAATGAACTAGAAGACAGTAATGGAAAGTAATCAAGCGGAACAAATGAGAGGAAAAAGAAGTATGCAAAAATGAGAAGAGACTTAGGGAATTCAGTGACTCCATCCAGTGTAACAACACCCACATTAGAGGGATCCCAGAAGGTGAAAAGGGGGAAAAGGGGGCAGAAAATCTATTTGAGCAAAGAAGAGCTGAAAACTTAACCTCATCTGGTGAAGGAAACCTATACAAATCCATAAGGCATAGAGATCCCCTCCCACAAAGTCAACCGAAGGAGGTCCACATCAAGACACATAGTAATCCAAATGGGAAAAGGTAGTGATAAAGAAAAAACATTTAAAGCAGCAAGATAAAAGAAGACAGGTAACATGCAAGGGAAAGCCCATAAAGCTATCAGCTGAGTTTTCAGCAGAAACTATGCAGGACAGAAGAAAGTGGCGTTAAATATTCAAAGTGCTGAATGAGAAAAATCTGCAGCAAGGAATAATTTATCCAGCAAGCCTATCCTTCAGAAAAGAAGGGGAGAAAAAGAGTTTCTTAGCCACACAAACTAAAAGAGTTCATGACCACTAAATTAACTACAAAAATTTTTAAGGGGACACTATGAGTGGAAAAAAACCGTAAGTGAGAGTATGACAATAATGAATCAAGGAAGCAGTAAAAATAAGTATTTCTGTAAAAATCAGTTAAGGGATTCACAAAATAAAAGTATGTAAAATATGAAAACATATACCCTAACACATGAGGAGGAGTCAACAGTGGGTTTGAACTTAAACAGCATTCAACTTAATATAGACCGAAAAGGCTATATATAATCCAGGGGGTCACCACAAACCCAAAGCACTAATACACATGCAAAAGATAAAGGGAAAGAAATCCAAGAATATCATTAAAGAAAACGAGCAAACCATGAGAGAGAGAGCAAGAGAAGAAAGGATCAGAGAAAAACTACACAAAAAACTATGAAACAAGTAACAAAACATCAATAAATACATGTCTAATGATAATCAGTTTGAATGTAAATGGACTAAATGCTCCAAGCAAAAGAGCATGACAGAGTTTGTCTATATATATAAAAGATTTCACACCTAAAGACACCTGCAGATGGAAATTAAGAGATGGAGAAACATTAATCATGCAAGTGGATGTCAAAAGAAGTCAGAGTAGCAATCCTTATATCAGACCAAATAGAGTTTTTTAAAATTGAAATTGAATTAGCCAACATAGAGTACACCAGTAGTTTCAAATGTAGCGTTCCACAATTCATCAGTTGTGTATAACACCCAGTGTTCATCACATCACAGGCATTCCTTAATGCCCATCACACAGTTACCCCATCTCCCCAGCCACCTTTCCTCCAGCAACCCTCAGTTGGTTTCCAATAGTTAGGAACCTGTCATGGATTTTCTTCCTCTCTGGTTTCTTCGCATTCATTTTCCCTCCCTTCCCCTATGATCCTCTGTGCTGTTCCTTCTATTCCACATATGAGTAAAACCATATAATAATTGTTTTTCTCTGACTGACTTATTTTGCTCAGCATAATACCCTCCAGTGCCATCCACATCGATATGCTCAATATTGATCCTTTCTGATGGCTGAGTCATATTCCATTGTATATGTATATACCATGTTTTCTTTATCCATTTATCTGTCGATGGATGTCTTGGTTCCTTCCACGGTTTGGCTATTGTGGACAATGTTGCTATAAACATTCGGGGTGCAGTTGCCCCTTCAGATCACTACATTGGTAGCTTTGGGGTAAATAAAATTGCTGGGTTGTAAGGGAGCTCTGTTTTAAGTTCTTGAGGAACCTCCATATTGTTTTCCAAAGTGGCTGTACCAGTTTTCATTCCCACGTAGAAGTGTAAGAGAGTTCCCCTTTCTCCTCACCAACATTTGTTATTTCTCCGCTTGTTAATTTTTGCAATTCTGACTGGTGTGAAGTGGTATCTCATTGTCATTTGGATTTCTTTTTCCCCATGCCAAGTGATGTTGAGCAGTTTGTCATATGTCTGTTGGCCATTTGTGTGTCTTCTTTGGAGAAATATCTGTTCATATCTTCTGCCCATTTCTTGACTCGCTTATTTGTTTTTTGGGTGTTGAGTTTGGGTGTTGAACGGTAGTAAAGCGTACGGCACATTCATGATGCTTCCACACCCACTTTTGGAAATGCTTCTCTCTCAAGGATACCTGAATATGTTAGTGGAGAGTTGCCGTATACGCAGACTTGCTTTTCCCAGGTGAGTGCATGGCACATTCCTTATTCCCTCACGCGCGCGCGCGCACACACACACACACACACACACACACAGAGTTGAACATGTTTCTGTCTCGTCAGGAAAGAAGGTGTTCGTTGAGTGACGGTTTCTCACTGATGCTTTTGGGTTCTTGCTTTTATTCCCCCCGGAGAGTGAAGTGTAGGCGCTTTTTCCGTAGGCTTGCGTACACACCCTTGAGAAGCCTTCCGTCAGCCAGAAACAAGCCGTGAGTTGAAAGAGGCGTCCACGCAGACCTCCTTCTCAGAGCGAAGCCTTTCACACTTTTCCTTGTGAAGTAAACTAGAGAGATACAAATACTTTATCAATGATTGCTTTAACAAAAAAGGACTAAATATCCCAATCAGAAAACATAGACTGTAAAGAGGAAGCAAGACCCATCTCTATGCTGCCTACCAGAGAATCACTTCAGACCTAAAAATAAAAGCAGATTCGAAGTAATGGGAAACAAAACCATTTATGATGCAAATGGAAGTGAAAAGAAAGTTGGAGTCGTAATATTTTTATGAGACAAAATAAACTGAATTGTGGGGAAGATGGCAGAGTAGAAGGACCCTAAACTCACCTCATCCCACAGATACAACTAGATCACACTCACACCAGAGTCACCCAGAAATGGACCTTCAGATTTCCCAACAAAACTCTACAACTAAATGGAGAGAGGAAATCACATCAAAGATGGTAGGAAGGACAAGGACTCTGTAGGAATCTAAACCCCGTATTTCTGACCACCAGAGGGAGGGAACCACAGTCACAGAGGGGCCAGAAACAAACTACTACACCGGGGAGCCTCTAAAGCGTAGAGACATCCTCATAGCTTATGGCTTTGAAAATCAGAAGGGATGACATTTGTGAGCGTATACAACCAGCAGACTTAAAGCTTGGAACTTTTAAAAATCAGCTGTCTCAGCTCTGAGAGAGCACAGAAGGTGATCGGAAGCTGAGATCTGTCCTTAAAGAGAAAGCACAGCAAACAGTCTGGAGAAGTTTGGGTGAAGCAGGTTGAAACGTGCTTGAGGATTAAACAAGGGAGACATAGTTCCTGAACTCAGAGTTTGCTAAGGGACTTGTCCAGGAACAAAGGAGCTGGCAGGTTCCATTTCCCTCTACGGCCCCTCATTATAAACACACACCTACCTGCAAGATCAAGCACAATCTAGCAATCACTAACTTGCATAAACCATGGCCCATCCCCACACCTACCACACCTGCTTCAGTCCCAGTGCTGTGGATACCCTCCCTGATAAGACCCACACAATCCTTGACAACAATATGTCTCCCCATCACCCACAGAACACGCATGCATCTTGTTAAAACAGCACACCCCATGTGTTGTGCACAATGACACAGTCCAGATCCAGTCTCTGTTGTTGCTATGCATTACCTTCAGAGGAGAACCAGCATCACCAAGTTAAAAATGTATGTTCTGCCCCGTATTTTCAAGAACAAGCAATATATCTGACCTTCCTCACCGAGAGATATTCTCTGAGAAGTAGGCCAAATGAGCAGACAGAGGACTATGTCCTAAACGAAAGAAGAGGACAAAGCCACAGCAAGAGACCTAAACAAAATGGATATAAGGAACATGCCTGACAGAAAATTTAAGATAACAATTATAAAGATACTCACTGGGGAAATGAAAAGAGGGAGGACATCAGAAGGGGGAACATCATTGAGACTCTTAACAAAGAGATATGAAAGAAATAATCAGAGATGTGGAACACAAGAAATGAAATTAAGAATATACTAGATAGAATAATTAGCAGGATGGACGAAGCAGAGGAACAAATTAATGATCTAGAAGACAGTAATGGAAAGTAATCAAGCGGAACAAATGAGAGGAAAAAGAAGTATGCAAAAATGAGAAGAGACTTAGGGAATTCAGTGACTCCATCCAGTGTAACAACACCCACATTAGAGGGATCCCAGAAGGTGAAAAGGGGGAAAAGGGGGCAGAAAATCTATTTGAGCAAAGAAGAGCTGAAAACTTAACCTAATCTGGTGAAGGAAACCTATACAAATCCATAAGGCATAGAGATCCCCTCCCACAAAGTCAACCGAAGGAGGTCCACATCAAGACACATAGTAATCCAAATGGGAAAAGGTAGTGATAAAGAAAAAACATTTAAAGCAGCAAGATAAAAGAAGACAGGTAACATGAAAGGGAAAGCCCATAAAGCTATCAGCTGAGTTTTCAGCAGAAACTATGCAGGACAGAAGAAAGTGGCGTTAAATATTCAAAGTGCTGAATGAGAAAAATCTGCAGCAAGGAATAATTTATCCAGCAAGCCTATCCTTCAGAAAAGAAGGGGAGAAAAAGAGTTTCTTAGCCACACAAACTAAAAGAGTTCATGACCACTAAATTAACTACAAAAAATATTGAAGGGGACACTATGAGTGGAAAAAAATCGTAAGTGAGAGTATGACAATAATGAATCAAGGAAGCAGTAAAAATAAGTATTTCTGTAAAAATCAGTTAAGGGATTCACAAAATAAAAGTATGTAAAATATGAAAACATATACCCTAACACATGAGGAGGAGTCAACAGTGGGTTTGAACTTAAACAGCATTCAACTTAATATAGACCGAAAAGGCTATATATAATCCAGGGGGTCACCACAAACCCAAAGCACTAATACACATGCAAAAGATAAAGGGAAAGAAATCCAAGAATATCATTAAAGAAAACGAGCAAACCATGAGAGAGAGAGCAAGAGAAGAAAGGATCAGAGAAAAACTACACAAAAAACTATGAAACAAGTAACAAAACATCAATAAATACATGTCTAATGATAATCAGTTTGAATGTAAATGGACTAAATGCTCCAAGCAAAAGAGCATGACAGAGTTTGTCTATATATATAAAAGATTTCACACCTAAAGACACCTGCAGATGGAAATTAAGAGATGGAGAAACATTAATCATGCAAGTGGATGTCAAAAGAAGTCAGAGTAGCAATCCTTATATCAGACCAAATAGAGTTTTTTAAAATTGAAATTGAATTAGCCAACATAGAGTACACCAGTAGTTTAAAATGTAGCGTTCCACAATTCATCAGTTGTGTATAACACCCAGTGTTCATCACATCACAGGCATTCCTTAATGCCCATCACACAGTTACCCCATCTCCCCAGCCACCTTTCCTCCAGCAACCCTCAGTTGGTTTCCAATAGTTAGGAACCTGTCATGGATTTTCTTCCTCTCTGGTTTCTTCGCATTCATTTTCCCTCCCTTCCCCTATGATCCTCTGTGCTGTTCCTTCTATTCCACATATGAGTAAAACCATATAATAATTGTTTTTCTCTGACTGACTTATTTTGCTCAGCATAATACCCTCCAGTGCCATCCACATCGATATGCTCAATATTGATCCTTTCTGATGGCTGAGTCATATTCCATTGTATATGTATATACCATGTTTTCTTTATCCATTTATCTGTCGATGGATGTCTTGGTTCCTTCCACGGTTTGGCTATTGTGGACAATGTTGCTATAAACATTCGGGGTGCAGTTGCCCCTTCAGATCACTACATTGGTAGCTTTGGGGTAAATAAAATTGCTGGGTTGTAAGGGAGATCTGTTTTAAGTTCTTGAGGAACCTCCATATTGTTTTCCAAAGTGGCTGTACCAGTTTTCATTCCCACTTAGAAGTGTAAGAGAGTTCCCCTTTCTCCTCAACAACATTTGTTATTTCTCCGCTTGTTAATTTTTGCAATTCTGACTGGTGTGAAGTGGTATCTCACTGTCATTTGGATTTCTTTTTCCCCATGCCAAGTGATGTTGAGCAGTTTGTCATATGTCTGTTGGCCATTTGTGTGTCTTCTTTGGAGAAATATCTGTTCATATCTTCTGCCCATTTCTTGACTCGCTTATTTGTTTTTTGGGTGTTGAGTTTGGGTGTTGAACGGTAGTAAAGCGTACGGCACATTCATGATGCTTCCACACCCACTTTTGGAAATGCTTCTCTCTCAAGGATACCTGAATATGTTAGTGGAGAGTTGCCGTATACGCAGACTTGCTTTTCCCAGGTGAGTGCATGGCACATTCCTTATTCCCTCACGCGCGCGCGCGCACACACACACACACACACACACACACAGAGTTGAACATGTTTCTGTCTCGTCAGGAAAGAAGGTGTTCGTTGAGTGACGGTTTCTCACTGATGCTTTTGGGTTCTTGCTTTTATTCCCCCCGGAGAGTGAAGTGTAGGCGCTTTTTCCGTAGGCTTCCGTACACACCCTTGAGAAGCCTTCCGTCAGCCAGAAACAAGCCGTGAGTTGAAAGAGGCGTCCACGCAGACCTCCTTCTCAGAGCGAAGCCTTTCACACTTTTCCTTGTGAAGTAAACTAGAGAGATACAAATACTTTATCAATGATTGCTTTAACAAAAAAGGACTAAATATCCCAATCAGAAAACATAGACTGTAAAGAGGAAGCAAGACCCATCTCTATGCTGCCTACCAGAGAATCACTTCAGACCTAAAAATAAAAGCAGATTCGAAGTAATGGGAAACAAAACCATTTATGATGCAAATGGAAGTGAAAAGAAAGTTGGAGTCGTAATATTTTTATGAGACCAAATAAACTGAATTGTGGGGAAGATGGCAGAGTAGAAGGACCCTAAACTCACCTCATCCCACAGATACAACTAGATCACACTCACACCAGAGTCACCCAGAAATGGACCTTCAGATTTCCCAACAAAACTCTACAACTAAATGGAGAGAGGAAATCACATCAAAGATGGTAGGAAGGACAAGGACTCTGTAGGAATCTAAACCCCGTATTTCTGACCACCAGAGGGAGGGAACCACAGTCACAGAGGGGCCAGAAACAAACTACTACACCGGGGAGCCTCTAAAGCGTAGAGACATCCTCATAGCTTATGGCTTTGAAAATCAGAAGGGATGACATTTGTGAGCGTATACAACCAGCAGACTTAAAGCTTGGAACTTTTAAAAATCAGCTGTCTCAGCTCTGAGAGAGCACAGAAGGTGATCGGAAGCTGAGATCTGTCCTTAAAGAGAAAGCACAGCAAACAGTCTGGAGAAGCTTGGGTGAAGCAGGTTGAAACGTGCTTGAGGATTAAACAAGGGAGACATAGTTCCTGAACTCAGAGTTTGCTAAGGGACTTGTCCAGGAACAAAGGAGCTGGCAGGTTCCATTTCCCTCTACGGCCCCTCATTATAAACACACACCTACCTGCAAGATCAAGCACAATCTAGCAATCACTAACTTGCATAAACCATGGCCCATCCCCACACCTACCACACCTGCTTCAGTCCCAGTGCTGTGGATACCCTCCCTGATAAGACCCACACAATCCTTGACAACAATATGTCTCCCCATCACCCACAGAACACGCATGCATCTTGTTAAAACAGCACACCCCATGTGTTGTGCACAATGACACAGTCCAGATCCAGTCTCTGTTGTTGCTATGCATTACCTTCAGAGGAGAACCAGCATCACCAAGTTAAAAATGTATGTTCTGCCCCGTATTTTCAAGAACAAGCAATATATCTGACCTTCCTCACCGAGAGATATTCTCTGAGAAGTAGGCCAAATGAGCAGACAGAGGACTATGTCCTAAACGAAAGAAGAGGACAAAGCCACAGCAAGAGACCGAAACAAAATGGATATAAGGAACATGCCTGACAGAAAATTTAAGATAACAATTATAAAGATACTCACTGGGGAAATGAAAAGAGGGAGGACATCAGAAGGGGGAACATCATTGAGACTCTTAACAAAGAGATATGAAAGAAATAATCAGAGATGTGGAACACAAGAAATGAAATTAAGAATATACTAGATAGAATAATTAGCAGGATGGACGAAGCAGAGGAACAAATTAATGAACTAGAAGACAGTAATGGAAAGTAATCAAGCGGAACAAATGAGAGGAAAAAGAAGTATGCAAAAATGAGAAGAGACTTAGGGAATTCAGTGACTCCATCCAGTGTAACAACACCCACATTAGAGGGATCCCAGAAGGTGAAAAGGGGGAAAAGGGGGCAGAAAATCTATTTGAGCAAAGAAGTGCTGAAAACTTAACCTAATCTGGTGAAGGAAACCTATACAAATCCATAAGGCATAGAGATCCCCTCCCACAAAGTCAACCGAAGTAGGTCCACATCAAGACACATAGTAATCCAAATGGGAAAAGGTAGTGATAAAGAAAAAACATTTAAAGCAGCAAGATAAAAGAAGACAGGTAACATGCAAGGGAAAGCCCATAAAGCTATCAGCTGAGTTTTCAGCAGAAACTATGCAGGACAGAAGAAAGTGGCGTTAAATATTCAAAGTGCTGAATGAGAAAAATCTGCAGCAAGGAATAATTTATCCAGCAAGCCTATCCTTCAGAAAAGAAGGGGAGAAAAAGAGTTTCTTAGCCACACAAACTAAAAGAGTTCATGACCACTAAATTAACTACAAAAAATATTGAAGGGGACACTATGAGTGGAAAAAAATCGTAAGTGAGAGTATGACAATAATGAATCAAGGAAGCAGTAAAAATAAGTATTTCTGTAAAAATCAGTTAAGGGATTCACAAAATAAAAGTATGTAAAATATGAAAACATATACCCTAACACATGAGGAGGAGTCAACAGTGGGTTTGAACTTAAACAGCATTCAACTTAATATAGACCGAAAAGGCTATATATAATCCAGGGGGTCACCACAAACCCAAAGCACTAATACACATGCAAAAGATAAAGGGAAAGAAATCCAAGAATATCATTAAAGAAAACGAGCAAACCATGAGAGAGAGAGCAAGAGAAGAAAGGATCAGAGAAAAACTACACAAAAAACTATGAAACAAGTAACAAAACATCAATAAATACATGTCTAATGATAATCAGTTTGAATGTAAATGGACTAAATGCTCCAAGCAAAAGAGCATGACAGAGTTTGTCTATATATATAAAAGATTTCACACCTAAAGACACCTGCAGATGGAAATTAAGAGATGGAGAAACATTAATCACGCAAGTGGATGTCAAAAGAAGTCAGAGTAGCAATCCTTATATCAGACCAAATAGAGTTTTTTAAAATTGAAATTGAATTAGCCAACATAGAGTACACCAGTAGTTTCAAATGTAGCGTTCCACAATTCATCAGTTGTGTATAACACCCAGTGTTCATCACATCACAGGCATTCCTTAATGCCCATCACACAGTTACCCCATCTCCCCAGCCACCTTTCCTCCAGCAACCCTCAGTTGGTTTCCAATAGTTAGGAACCTGTCATGGATTTTCTTCCTCTCTGGTTTCTTCGCATTCATTTTCCCTCCCTTCCCCTATGATCCTCTGTGCTGTTCCTTCTATTCCACATATGAGTAAAACCATATAATAATTGTTTTTCTCTGACTGACTTATTTTGCTCAGCATAATACCCTCCAGTGCCATCCACATCGATATGCTCAATATTGATCCTTTCTGATGGCTGAGTCATATTCCATTGTATATGTATATACCATGTTTTCTTTATCCATTTATCTGTCGATGGATGTCTTGGTTCCGTCCACGGTTTGGCTATTGTGGACAATGTTGCTATAAACATTCGGGGTGCAGTTGCCCCTTCAGATCACTACATTGGTAGCTTTGGGGTAAATAAAATTGCTGGGTTGTAAGGGAGCTCTGTTTTAAGTTCTTGAGGAACCTCCATATTGTTTTCCAAAGTGGCTGTACCAGTTTTCATTCCCACTTAGAAGTGTAAGAGAGTTCCCCTTTCTCCTCACCAACATTTGTTATTTCTCCGCTTGTTAATTTTTGCAATTCTGACTGGTGTGAAGTGGTATCTCATTGTCATTTGGATTTCTTTTTCCCCATGCCAAGTGATGTTGAGCAGTTTGTCATATGTCTGTTGGCCATTTGTGTGTCTTCTTTGGAGAAATATCTGTTCATATCTTCTGCCCATTTCTTGACTCGCTTATTTGTTTTTTGGGTGTTGAGTTTGGGTGTTGAACGGTAGTAAAGCGTACGGCACATTCATGATGCTTCCACACCCACTTTTGGAAATGCTTCTCTCTCAAGGATACCTGAATATGTTAGTGGAGAGTTGCCGTATACGCAGACTTGCTTTTCCCAGGTGAGTGCATGGCACATTCCTTATTCCCTCACGCGCGCGCGCGCACACACACACACACACACACACACACAGAGTTGAACATGTTTCTGTCTCGTCAGGAAAGAAGGTGTTCGTTGAGTGACGGTTTCTCACTGATGCTTTTGGGTTCTTGCTTTTATTCCCCCCGGAGAGTGAAGTGTAGGCGCTTTTTCCATAGGCTTCCGTACACACCCTTGAGAAGCCTTCCGTCAGCCAGAAACAAGCCGTGAGTTGAAAGAGGCGTCCACGCAGACCTCCTTCTCAGAGCGAAGCCTTTCACACTTTTCCTTGTGAAGTAAACTACAGAGATACAAATACTTTATCAATGATTGCTTTAACAAAAAAGGACTAAATATCCCAAACAGAAAACATAGACTGTAAAGAGGAAGCAAGACCCATCTCTATGCTGCCTACCAGAGAATCACTTCAGACCTAAAAATAAAAGCAGATTCGAAGTAATGGGAAACAAAACGATTTATGATGCAAATGGAAGTGAAAAGAAAGTTGGAGTCGTAATATTTTTATGAGACAAAATAAACTGAATTGTGGGGAAGATGGCAGAGTAGAAGGACCCTAAACTCACCTCATCCCACAGATACAACTAGATCACACTCACACCAGAGTCACCCAGAAATGGACCTTCAGATTTCCCAACAAAACTCTACAACTAAATGGAGAGAGGAAATCACATCAAAGATGGTAGGAAGGACAAGGACTCTGTAGGAATCTAAACCCCGTATTTCTGACCACCAGAGGGAGGGAACCACAGTCACAGAGGGGCCAGAAACAAACTACTACACCGGGGAGCCTCTAAAGCGTAGAGACATCCTCATAGCTTATGGCTTTGAAAATCAGAAGGGATGACATTTGTGAGCGTATACAACCAGCAGACTTAAAGCTTGGAACTTTTAAAAATCAGCTGTCTCAGCTCTGAGAGAGCACAGAAGGTGATCGGAAGCTGAGATCTGTCCTTAAAGAGAAAGCACAGCAAACAGTCTGGAGAAGTTTGGGTGAAGCAGGTTGAAACGTGCTTGAGGATTAAACAAGGGAGACATAGTTCCTGAACTCAGAGTTTGCTAAGGGACTTGTCCAGGAACAAAGGAGCTGGCAGGTTCCATTTCCCTCTACGGCCCCTCATTATAAACACACACCTACCTGCAAGATCAAGCAGAATCTAGCAATCACTAACTTGCATAAACCATGGCCCATCCCCACACCTACCACACCTGCTTCAGTCCCAGTGCTGTGGATACCCTCCCTGATAAGACCCACACAATCCTTGACAACAATATGTCTCCCCATCACCCACAGAACACGCATGCATCTTGTTAAAACAGCACACCCCATGAGTTGAGCACAATGACACAGTCCAGATCCAGTCTCTGTTGTTGCTATGCATTACCTTCAGAGGAGAACCAGCATCACCAAGTTAAAAATGTATGTTCTGCCCCGTATTTTCAAGAACAAGCAATATATCTGACCTTCCTAACCGAGAGATATTCTCTGAGAAGTAGGCCAAATGAGCAGACAGAGGACTATGTCCTAAACGAAAGAAGAGGACAAAGCCACAGCAAGAGACCTAAACAAAATGGATATAAGGAACATGCCTGACAGAAAATTTAAGATAACAATTATAAAGATACTCACTGGGGAAATGAAAAGAGGGAGGACATCAGAAGGGGGAACATCACTGAGACTCTTAACAAAGAGATATGAAAGAAATAATCAGAGATGTGGAACACAAGAAATGAAATTAAGAATATCCTAGATAGAATAATTAGCAGGATGGACGAAGCAGAGGAACAAATTAATGAACTAGAAGACAGTAATGGAAAGTAATCAAGCGGAACAAATGAGAGGAAAAAGATGTATGCAAAAATGAGAAGAGACTTAGGGAATTCAGTGACTCCATCCAGTGTAACAACACCCACATTAGAGGGATCCCAGAAGGTGAAAAGGGGGAAAAGGGGGCAGAAAATCTATTTGAGCAAAGAAGTGCTGAAAACTTAACCTAATCTGGTGAAGGAAACCTATACAAATCCATAAGGCATAGAGATCCCCTCCCACAAAGTCAACCGAAGGAGGTCCACATCAAGACACATAGTAATCCAAATGGGAAAAGGTAGTGATAAAGAAAAAACATTTAAAGCAGCAAGATAAAAGAAGACAGGTAACATGCAAGGGAAAGCCCATAAAGCTATCAGCTGAGTTTTCAGCAGAAACTATGCAGGGCAGAAGAAAGTGGCGTTAAATATTCAAAGTGCTGAATGAGAAAAATCTGCAGCAAGGAATAATTTATCCAGCAAGCCTATCCTTCAGAAAAGAAGGGGAGAAAAAGAGTTTCTTAGCCACACAAACTAAAAGAGTTCATGACCACTAAATTAACTACAAAAAATATTGAAGGGGACACTATGAGTGGAAAAAAATCGTAAGTGAGAGTATGACAATAATGAATCAAGGAAGCAGTAAAAATAAGTATTTCTGTAAAAATCAGTTAAGGGATTCACAAAATAAAAGTATGTAAAATATGAAAACATATACCCTAACACATGAGGAGGAGTCAACAGTGGGTTTGAACTTAAACAGCATTCAACTTAATATAGACCGAAAAGGCTATATATAATCCAGGGGGTCACCACAAACCCAAAGCACTAATACACATGCAAAAGATAAAGGGAAAGAAATCCAAGAATATCATTAAAGAAAACGAGCAAACCATGAGAGAGAGAGCAAGAGAAGAAAGGATCAGAGAAAAACTACAAAAAAAACTATGAAACAAGTAACAAAACATCAATAAATACATGTCTAATGATAATCAGTTTGAATGTAAATGGACTAAATGCTCCAAGCAAAAGAGCATGACAGAGTTTGTCTATATATATAAAAGATTTCACACCTAAAGACACCTGCAGATGGAAATTAAGAGATGGAGAAACATTAATCATGCAAGTGGATGTCAAAAGAAGTCAGAGTAGCAATCCTTATATCAGACCAAATAGACTTTTTTAAAATTGAAATTGAATTAGCCAACATAGAGTACACCAGTAGTTTCAAATGTAGCGTTCCACAATTCATCAGTTGTGTATAATACCCAGTGTTCATCACATCACAGGCATTCCTTAATGCCCATCACACAGTTACCCCATCTCCCCAGTCACCTTTCCTCCAGCAACCCTCAGTTGGTTTCCAATAGTTAGGAACCTGTCATGGATTTTCTTCCTCTCTGGTTTCTTCGCATTCATTTTCCCTCCCTTCCCCTATGATCCTCTGTGCTGTTCCTTCTATTCCACATATGAGTAAAACCATATAATAATTGTTTTTCTCTGACTGACTTATTTTGCTCAGCATAATACCCTCCAGTGCCATCCACATCGATATGCTCAATATTGATCCTTTCTGATGGCTGAGTCATATTCCATTGTATATGTATATACCATGTTTTCTTTATCCATTTATCTGTCGATGGATGTCTTGGTTCCTTCCACGGTTTGGCTATTGTGGACAATGTTGCTATAAACATTCGGGGTGCAGTTGCCCCTTCAGATCACTACATTGGTAGCTTTGGGGTAAATAAAATTGCTGGGTTGTAAGGGAGCTCTGTTTTAAGTTCTTGAGGAACCTCCATATTGTTTTCCAAAGTGGCTGTACCAGTTTTCATTCCCACTTAGAAGTGTAAGAGAGTTCCCCTTTCTCCTCACCAACATTTGTTATTTCTCCGCTTGTTAATTTTTGCAATTCTGACTGGTGTGAAGTGGTATCTCATTGTCATTTGGATTTCTTTTTCCCCATGCCAAGTGATGTTGAGCAGTTTGTCATATGTCTGTTGGCCATTTGTGTGTCTTTTTTGGAGAAATATCTGTTCATATCTTCTGCCCATTTCTTGACTCGCTTATTTGTTTTTTGGGTGTTGAGTTTGGGTGTTGAACGGTAGTAAAGCGTACGGCACATTCATGATGCTTCCACACCCACTTTTGGAAATGCTTCTCTCTCAAGGATACCTGAATATGTTAGTGGAGAGTTGCCGTATACGCAGACTTGCTTTTCCCAGGTGAGTGCATGGCACATTCCTTATTCCCTCACGCGCGCGCGCGCACACACACACACACACACACAGAGTTGAACATGTTTCTGTCTCGTCAGGAAAGAAGGTGTTCGTTGAGTGACGGTTTCTCACTAATGCTTTTGGGTTCTTGCTTTTATTCCCCCCGGAGAGTGAAGTGTAGGCGCTTTTTCCGTAGGCTTCCGTACACACCCTTGAGAAGCCTTCCGTCAGCCAGAAACAAGCCGTGAGTTGAAAGAGGCGTCCACACAGACCTCCTTCTCAGAGCGAAGCCTTTCACACTTTTCCTTGTGAAGTAAACTACAGAGATACAAATACTTTATCAATGATTGCTTTAACAAAAAAGGACTAAATATCCCAATCAGAAAACATAGACTGTAAAGAGGAAGCAAGACCCATCTCTATGCTGCCTACCAGAGAATCACTTCAGACCTAAAAATAAAAGCAGATTCGAAGTAATGGGAAACAAAACCATTTATGATGCAAATGGAAGTGAAAAGAAAGTTGGAGTCGTAATATTTTTATGAGACAAAATAAACTGAATTGTGGGGAAGATGGCAGAGTAGAAGGACCCTAAACTCACCTCATCCCACAGATACAACTAGATCACACACCAGAGTCACCCAGAAATGGACCTTCAGATTTCCCAACAAAACTCTACAACTAAATGGAGAGAGGAAATCACATCAAAGATGGTAGGAAGGACAAGGACTCTGTAGGAATCTAAACCCCGTATTTCTGACCAGCAGAGGGAGGGAACCACAGTCACAGAGGGGCCAGAAACAAACTACTACACCGGGGAGCCTCTAAAGCGTAGAGACATCCTCATAGCTTATGGCTTTGAAAATCAGAAGGGATGACATTTGTGAGCGTATACAACCAGCAGACTTAAAGCTTGGAACTTTTAAAAATCAGCTGTCTCAGCTCTGAGAGAGCACAGAAGGTGATCGGAAGCTGAGATCTGTCCTTAAAGAGAAAGCACAGCAAACAGTCTGGAGAAGTTTGGGTGAAGCAGGTTGAAACGTGCTTGAGGATTAAACAAGGGAGACATAGTTCCTGAACTCAGAGTTTGCTAAGGGACTTGTCCAGGAACAAAGGAGCTGGCAGGTTCCATTTCCCTCTACGGCCCCTCATTATAAACACACACCTACCTGCAAGATCAAGCACAATCTAGCAATCACTAACTTGCATAAACCATGGCCCATCCCCACACCTACCACACCTGCTTCAGTCCCAGTGCTGTGGATACCCTCCCTGATAAGACCCACACAATCCTTGACAACAATATGTCTCCCCATCACCCACAGAACACGCATGCATCTTGTTAAAACAGCACACCCCATGTGTTGTGCACAATGACACAGTCCAGATCCAGTCTCTGTTGTTGCTATGCATTACCTTCAGAGGAGAACCAGCATCACCAAGTTAAAAATGTATATTCTGCCCCGTATTTTCAAGAACAAGCAATATATCTGACCTTCCTCACCGAGAGATATTCTCTGAGAAGTAGGCCAAATGAGCAGACAGAGGACTATGTCCTAAACGAAAGAAGAGGACAAAGCCACAGCAAGAGACCTAAACAAAATGGATATAAGGAACATGCCTGACAGAAAATTTAAGATAACAATTATAAAGATACTCACTGGGGAAATGAAAAGAGGGAGGACATCAGAAGGGGGAACATCATTGAGACTCTTAACAAAGAGATATGAAAGAAATAATCAGAGATGTGGAACACAAGAAATGAAATGAAGAATATACTAGATAGAATAATTAGCAGGATGGACGAAGCAGAGGAACAAATTAATGAACTAGAAGACAGTAATGGAAAGTAATCAAGCGGAACAAATGAGAGGAAAAAGAAGTATGCAAAAATGAGAAGAGACTTAGGGAATTCAGTGACTCCATCCAGTGTAACAACACCCACATTAGAGGGATCCCAGAAGGTGAAAAGGGGGAAAAGGGGGCAGAAAATCTATTTGAGCAAAGAAGAGCTGAAAACTTAACCTAATCTGGTGAAGGAAAGCTATACAAATCCATAAGGCATAGAGATCCCCTCCCACAAAGTCAACCGAAGGAGGTCCACATCAAGACACATAGTAATCCAAATGGGAAAAGGTAGTGATAAAGAAAAAACATTTAAAGCAGCAAGATAAAAGAAGACAGGTAACATGCAAGGGAAAGCCCATAAAGCTATCAGCTGAGTTTTCAGCAGAAACTATGCAGGACAGAAGAAAGTGGCGTTAAATATTCAAAGTGCTGAATGAGAAAAATCTGCAGCAAGGAATAATTTATCCAGCAAGCCTATCCTTCAGAAAAGAAGGGGAGAAAAAGAGTTTCTTAGCCACACAAACTAAAAGAGTTCATGACCACTAAATTAACTACAAAAAATATTGAAGGGGACACTATGAGTGGAAAAAAATCGTAAGTGAGAGTATGACAATAATGAATCAAGGAAGCAGTAAAAATAAGAATTTCTGTAAAAATCAGTTAAGGGATTCACAAAATAAAAGTATGTAAAATATGAAAACATATACCCTAACACATGAGGAGGAGTCAACAGTGGGTTTGAACTTAAACAGCATTCAACTTAATATAGACCGAAAAGGCTATATATAATCCAGGGGGTCACCACAAACCCAAAGCACTAATACACATGCAAAAGATAAAGGGAAAGAAATCCAAGAATATCATTAAAGAAAACGAGCAAACCATGAGAGAGAGAGCAAGAGAAGAAAGGATCAGAGAAAAACTACACAAAAAACTATGAAACAAGTAACAAAACATCAATAAATACATGTCTAATGATAATCAGTTTGAATGTAAATGGACTAAATGCTCCAAGCAAAAGAGCATGACAGAGTTTGTCTATATATATAAAAGATTTCACACCTAAAGACACCTGCAGATGGAAATTAAGAGATGGAGAAACATTAATCATGCAAGTGGATGTCAAAAGAAGTCAGAGTAGCAATCCTTATATCAGACCAAATAGAGTTTTTTAAAATTGAAATTGAATTAGCCAACATAGAGTACACCAGTAGTTTCAAATGTAGCATTCCACAATTCATCAGTTGTGTATAACACCCAGTGTTCATCACATCACAGGCATTCCTTAATGCCCATCACACAGTTACCCCATCTCCCCAGCCACCTTTCCTCCAGCAACCCTCAGTTGGTTTCCAATAGTTAGGAACCTGTCATGGATTTTCTTCCTCTCTGGTTTCTTCGCATTCATTTTCCCTCCCTTCCCCTATGATCCTCTGTGCTGTTCCTTCTATTCCACATATGAGTAAAACCATATAATAATTGTTTTTCTCTGACTGACTTATTTTGCTCAGCATAATACCCTCCAGTGCCATCCACATCGATATGCTCAATATTGATCCTTTCTGATGGCTGAGTCATATTCCATTGTATATCTATATACCATGTTTTCTTTATCCATTTATCTGTCGATGGATGTCTTGGTTCCTTCCACGGTTTGGCTATTGTGGACAATGTTGCTATAAACATTCGGGGTGCAGTTGCCCCTTCAGATCACTACATTGGTAGCTTTGGGGTAAATAAAATTGCTGGGTTGTAAGGGAGCTCTGTTTTAAGTTCTTGAGGAACCTCCATATTGTTTTCCAAAGTGGCTGTACCAGTTTTCATTCCCACTTAGAAGTGTAAGAGAGTTCCCCTTTCTCCTCACCAACATTTGTTATTTCTCCGCTTGTTAATTTTTGCAATTCTGACTGGTGTGAAGTGGTATCTCACTGTCATTTGGATTTCTTTATCCCCATGCCAAGTGATGTTGAGCAGTTTGTCATATGTCTGTTGGCCATTTGTGTGTCTTCTTTGGAGAAATACCTGTTCATATCTTCTGCCCATTTCTTGACTCGCTTATTTGTTTTTTGGGTGTTGAGTTTGGGTGTTGAACGGTAGTAAAGCTTACGGCACATTCATGATGCTTCCACACCCACTTTTGGAAATGCTTCTCTCTCAAGGATACCTGAATATGTTAGTGGAGAGTTGCCGTATACGCAGACTTGCTTTTCCCAGGTGAGTGCATGGCACATTCCTTATTCCCTCACGCGCGCGCGCGCGCACACACACACACACACACACACACACACACACACACACAGAGTTGAACATGTTTCTGTCTCGTCAGGAAAGAATGTGTTCGTTGAGTGACGGTTTCTCACTGATGCTTTTGGGTTCTTGCTTTTATTCCCCCCGGAGAGTGAAGTGTAGGCGCTTTTTCCATAGGCTTCCGTACACACCCTTGAGAAGCCTTCCGTCAGCCAGAAACAAGCCGTGAGTTGAAAGAGGCGTCCACGCAGACCTCCTTCTCAGAGCGAAGCCTTTCACACTTTTCCTTGTGAAGTAAACTAGAGAGATACAAATACTTTATCAATGATTGCTTTAACAAAAAAGGACTAAATATCCCAATCAGAAAACATAGACTGTAAAGAGGAAGCAAGACCCATCTCTATGCTGCCTACCAGAGAATCACTTCAGACCTAAAAATAAAAGCAGATTCGAAGTAATGGGAAACAAAACGATTTATGATGCAAATGGAAGTGAAAAGAAAGTTGGAGTCGTAATATTTTTATGAGACAAAATAAACTGAATTGTGGGGAAGATGGCAGAGTAGAAGGACCCTAAACTCACCTCATCCCACAGATACAACTAGATCACACTCACACCAGAGTCACCCAGAAATGGACCTTCAGATTTCCCAACAAAACTCTACAACTAAATGGAGAGAGGAAATCACATCAAAGATGGTAGGAAGGACAAGGACTCTGTAGGAATCTAAACCCCGTATTTCTGACCACCAGAGGGAGGGAACCACAGTCACAGAGGGGCTAGAAACAAACTACTACACCGGGGAGCCTCTAAAGCGTAGAGACATCCTCATAGCTTGTGGCTTTGAAAATCAGAAGGGATGACATTTGTGAGCGTATACAACCAGCAGACTTAAAGCTTGGAACTTTTAAAAATCAGCTGTCTCAGCTCTGAGAGAGCACAGAAGGTGATCGGAAGCTGAGAACTGTCCTTAAAGAGAAAGCACAGCAAACAGTCTGGAGAAGCTTGGGTGAAGCAGGTTGAAACGTGCTTGAGGATTAAACAAGGGAGACATAGTTCCTGAACTCAGAGTTTGCTAAGGGACTTGTCCAGGAACAAAGGAGCTGGCAGGTTCCATTTCCCTCTACGGCCCCTCATTATAAACACACACCTACCTGCAAGATCAAGCAGAATCTAGCAATCACTAACTTGCATAAACCATGGCCCATCCCCACACCTACCACACCTGCTTCAGTCCCAGTGCTGTGGATACCCTCCCTGATAAGACCCACACAATCCTTGACAACAATATGTCTCCCCATCACCCACAGAACACGCATGCATCTTGTTAAAACAGCACACCCCATGAGTTGAGCACAATGACACAGTCCAGATCCAGTCTCTGTTGTTGCTATGCATTACCTTCAGAGGAGAACCAGCATCACCAAGTTAAAAATGTATGTTCTGCCCCGTATTTTCAAGAACAAGCAATATATCTGACCTTCCTAACCGAGAGATATTCTCTGAGAAGTAGGCCAAATGAGCAGACAGAGGACTATGTCCTAAACGAAAGAAGAGGACAAAGCCACAGCAAGAGACCTAAACAAAATGGATATAAGGAACATGCCTGACAGAAAATTTAAGATAACAATTATAAAGATACTCACTGGGGAAATGAAAAGAGGGAGGACATCAGAAGGGGGAACATCACTGAGACTCTTAACAAAGAGATATGAAAGAAATAATCAGAGATGTGGAACACAAGAAATGAAATTAAGAATATCCTAGATAGAATAATTAGCAGGATGGACGAAGCAGAGGAACAAATTAATGAACTAGAAGACAGTAATGGAAAGTAATCAAGCGGAACAAATGAGAGGAAAAAGATGTATGCAAAAATGAGAAGAGACTTAGGGAATTCAGTGACTCCATCCAGTGTAACAACACCCACATTAGAGGGATCCCAGAAGGTGAAAAGGGGGAAAAGGGGGCAGAAAATCTATTTGAGCAAAGAAGTGCTGAAAACTTAACCTAATCTGGTGAAGGAAACCTATACAAATCCATAAGGCATAGAGATCCCCTCCCACAAAGTCAACCGAAGGAGGTCCACATCAAGACACATAGTAATCCAAATGGGAAAAGGTAGTGATAAAGAAAAAACATTTAAAGCAGCAAGATAAAAGAAGACAGGTAACATGCAAGGGAAAGCCCATAAAGCTATCAGCTGAGTTTTCAGCAGAAACTATGCAGGACAGAAGAAAGTGGCGTTAAATATTCAAAGTGCTGAATGAGAAAAATCTGCAGCAAGGAATAATTTATCCAGCAAGCCTATCCTTCAGAAAAGAAGGGGAGAAAAAGAGTTTCTTAGCCACACAAACTAAAAGAGTTCATGACCACTAAATTAACTACAAAAAATATTGAAGGGGACACTATGAGTGGAAAAAAATCGTAAGTGAGAGTATGACAATAATGAATCAAGGAAGCAGTAAAAATAAGTATTTCTGTAAAAATCAGTTAAGGGATTCACAAAATAAAAGTATGTAAAATATGAAAACATATACCCTAACACATGAGGAGGAGTCAACAGTGGGTTTGAACTTAAACAGCATTCAACTTAATATAGACCGAAAAGGCTATATATAATCCAGGGGGTCACCACAAACCCAAAGCACTAATACACATGCAAAAGATAAAGGGAAAGAAATCCAAGAATATCATTAAAGAAAACGAGCAAACCATGAGAGAGAGAGCAAGAGAAGAAAGGATCAGAGAAAAACTACACAAAAAACTATGAAACAAGTAACAAAACATCAATAAATACATGTCTAATGATAATCAGTTTGAATGTAAATGGACTAAATGCTCCAAGCAAAAGAGCATGACAGAGTTTGTCTATATATATAAAAGATTTCACACCTAAAGACACCTGCAGATGGAAATTAAGAGATGGAGAAACATTAATCATGCAAGTGGATGTCAAAAGAAGTCAGAGTAGCAATCCTTATATCAGACCAAATAGACTTTTTTAAAATTGAAATTGAATTAGCCAACATAGAGTACACCAGTAGTTTCAAATGTAGCGTTCCACAATTCATCAGTTGTGTATAACACCCAGTGTTCATCACATCACAGGCATTCCTTAATGCCCATCACACAGTTACCCCATCTCCCCAGCCACCTTTCCTCCAGCAACCCTCAGTTGGTTTCCAATAGTTAGGAACCTGTCATGGATTTTCTTCCTCTCTGGTTTCTTCGCATTCATTTTCCCTCCCTTCCCCTATGATCCTCTGTGCTGTTCCTTCTATTCCACATATGAGTAAAACCATATAATAATTGTTTTTCTCTGACTGACTTATTTTGCTCAGCATAATACCCTCCAGTGCCATCCACATCGATATGCTCAATATTGATCCTTTCTGATGGCTGAGTCATATTCCATTGTATATGTATATACCATGTTTTCTTTATCCATTTATCTGTCGATGGATGTCTTGGTTCCTTCCACGGTTTGGCTATTGTGGACAATGTTGCTATAAACATTCGGGGTGCAGTTGCCCCTTCAGATCACTACATTGGTAGCTTTGGGGTAAATAAAATTGCTGGGTTGTAAGGGAGCTCTGTTTTAAGTTCTTGAGGAACCTCCATATTGTTTTCCAAAGTGGCTGTACCAGTTTTCATTCCCACTTAGAAGTGTAAGAGAGTTCCCCTTTCTCCTCACCAACATTTGTTATTTCTCCGCTTGTTAATTTTTGCAATTCTGACTGGTGTGAAGTGGTATCTCATTGTCATTTGGATTTCTTTTTCCCCATGCCAAGTGATGTTGAGCAGTTTGTCATATGTCTGTTGGCCATTTGTGTGTCTTTTTTGGAGAAATATCTGTTCATATCTTCTGCCCATTTCTTGACTCGCTTATTTGTTTTTTGGGTGTTGAGTTTGGGTGTTGAACGGTAGTAAAGCGTACGGCACATTCATGATGCTTCCACACCCACTTTTGGAAATGCTTCTCTCTCAAGGATACCTGAATATGTTAGTGGAGAGTTGCCGTATACGCAGACTTGCTTTTCCCAGGTGAGTGCATGGCACATTCCTTATTCCCTCACGCGCGCGCGCGCACACACACACACACACACACACAGAGTTGAACATGTTTCTGTCTCGTCAGGAAAGAAGGTGTTCGTTGAGTGACGGTTTCTCACTAATGCTTTTGGGTTCTTGCTTTTATTCCCCCCGGAGAGTGAAGTGTAGGCGCTTTTTCCGTAGGCTTCCGTACACACCCTTGAGAAGCCTTCCGTCAGCCAGAAACAAGCCGTGAGTTGAAAGAGGCGTCCACACAGACCTCCTTCTCAGAGCGAAGCCTTTCACACTTTTCCTTGTGAAGTAAACTACAGAGATACAAATACTTTATCAATGATTGCTTTAACAAAAAAGGACTAAATATCCCAATCAGAAAACATAGACTGTAAAGAGGAAGCAAGACCCATCTCTATGCTGCCTACCAGAGAATCACTTCAGACCTAAAAATAAAAGCAGATTCGAAGTAATGGGAAACAAAACCATTTATGATGCAAATGGAAGTGAAAAGAAAGTTGGAGTCGTAATATTTTTATGAGACAAAATAAACTGAATTGTGGGGAAGATGGCAGAGTAGAAGGACCCTAAACTCACCTCATCCCACAGATACAACTAGATCACACACCAGAGTCACCAAGAAATGGACCTTCAGATTTCCCAACAAAACTCTACAACTAAATGGAGAGAGGAAATCACATCAAAGATGGTAGGAAGGACAAGGACTCTGTAGGAATCTAAACCCCGTATTTCTGACCAGCAGAGGGAGGGAACCACAGTCACAGAGGGGCCAGAAACAAACTACTACACCGGGGAGCCTCTAAAGCGTAGAGACATCCTCATAGCTTATGGCTTTGAAAATCAGAAGGGATGACATTTGTGAGCGTATACAACCAGCAGACTTAAAGCTTGGAACTTTTAAAAATCAGCTGTCTCAGCTCTGAGAGAGCACAGAAGGTGATCGGAAGCTGAGATCTGTCCTTAAAGAGAAAGCACAGCAAACAGTCTGGAGAAGTTTGGGTGAAGCAGGTTGAAACGTGCTTGAGGATTAAACAAGGGAGACATAGTTCCTGAACTCAGAGTTTGCTAAGGGACTTGTCCAGGAACAAAGGAGCTGGCAGGTTCCATTTCCCTCTACGGCCCCTCATTATAAACACACACCTACCTGCAAGATCAAGCACAATCTAGCAATCACTAACTTGCATAAACCATGGCCCATCCCCACACCTACCACACCTGCTTCAGTCCCAGTGCTGTGGATACCCTCCCTGATAAGACCCACACAATCCTTGACAACAATATGTCTCCCCATCACCCACAGAACACGCATGCATCTTGTTAAAACAGCACACCCCATGTGTTGTGCACAATGACACAGTCCAGATCCAGTCTCTGTTGTTGCTATGCATTACCTTCAGAGGAGAACCAGCATCACCAAGTTAAAAATGTATATTCTGCCCCGTATTTTCAAGAACAAGCAATATATCTGACCTTCCTCACCGAGAGATATTCTCTGAGAAGTAGGCCAAATGAGCAGACAGAGGACTATGTCCTAAACGAAAGAAGAGGACAAAGCCACAGCAAGAGACCTAAACAAAATGGATATAAGGAACATGCCTGACAGAAAATTTAAGATAACAATTATAAAGATACTCACTGGGGAAATGAAAAGAGGGAGGACATCAGAAGGGGGAACATCATTGAGACTCTTAACAAAGAGATATGAAAGAAATAATCAGAGATGTGGAACACAAGAAATGAAATGAAGAATATACTAGATAGAATAATTAGCAGGATGGACGAAGCAGAGGAACAAATTAATGAACTAGAAGACAGTAATGGAAAGTAATCAAGCGGAACAAATGAGAGGAAAAAGAAGTATGCAAAAATGAGAAGAGACTTAGGGAATTCAGTGACTCCATCCAGTGTAACAACACCCACATTAGAGGGATCCCAGAAGGTGAAAAGGGGGAAAAGGGGGCAGAAAATCTATTTGAGCAAAGAAGAGCTGAAAACTTAACCTAATCTGGTGAAGGAAAGCTATACAAATCCATAAGGCATAGAGATCCCCTCCCACAAAGTCAACCGAAGGAGGTCCACATCAAGACACATAGTAATCCAAATGGGAAAAGGTAGTGATAAAGAAAAAACATTTAAAGCAGCAAGATAAAAGAAGACAGGTAACATGCAAGGGAAAGCCCATAAAGCTATCAGCTGAGTTTTCAGCAGAAACTATGCAGGACAGAAGAAAGTGGCGTTAAATATTCAAAGTGCTGAATGAGAAAAATCTGCAGCAAGGAATAATTTATCCAGCAAGCCTATCCTTCAGAAAAGAAGGGGAGAAAAAGAGTTTCTTAGCCACACAAACTAAAAGAGTTCATGACCACTAAATTAACTACAAAAAATATTGAAGGGGACACTATGAGTGGAAAAAAATCGTAAGTGAGAGTATGACAATAATGAATCAAGGAAGCAGTAAAAATAAGAATTTCTGTAAAAATCAGTTAAGGGATTCACAAAATAAAAGTATGTAAAATATGAAAACATATACCCTAACACATGAGGAGGAGTCAACAGTGGGTTTGAACTTAAACAGCATTCAACTTAATATAGACCGAAAAGGCTATATATAATCCAGGGGGTCACCACAAACCCAAAGCACTAATACACATGCAAAAGATAAAGGGAAAGAAATCCAAGAATATCATTAAAGAAAACGAGCAAACCATGAGAGAGAGAGCAAGAGAAGAAAGGATCAGAGAAAAACTACACAAAAAACTATGAAACAAGTAACAAAACATCAATAAATACATGTCTAATGATAATCAGTTTGAATGTAAATGGACTAAATGCTCCAAGCAAAAGAGCATGACAGAGTTTGTCTATATATATAAAAGATTTCACACCTAAAGACACCTGCAGATGGAAATTAAGAGATGGAGAAACATTAATCATGCAAGTGGATGTCAAAAGAAGTCAGAGTAGCAATCCTTATATCAGACCAAATAGAGTTTTTTAAAATTGAAATTGAATTAGCCAACATAGAGTACACCAGTAGTTTCAAATGTAGCGTTCCACAATTCATCAGTTGTGTATAACACCCAGTGTTCATCACATCACAGGCATTCCTTAATGCCCATCACACAGTTACCCCATCTCCCCAGCCACCTTTCCTCCAGCAACCCTCAGTTGGTTTCCAATAGTTAGGAACCTGTCATGGATTTTCTTCCTCTCTGGTTTCTTCGCATTCATTTTCCCTCCCTTCCCCTATGATCCTCTGTGCTGTTCCTTCTATTCCACATATGAGTAAAACCATATAATAATTGTTTTTCTCTGACTGACTTATTTTGCTCAGCATAATACCCTCCAGTGCCATCCACATCGATATGCTCAATATTGATCCTTTCTGATGGCTGAGTCATATTCCATTGTATATCTATATACCATGTTTTCTTTATCCATTTATCTGTCGATGGATGTCTTGGTTCATTCCACGGTTTGGCTATTGTGGACAATGTTGCTATAAACATTCGGGGTGCAGTTGCCCCTTCAGATCACTACATTGGTAGCTTTGGGGTAAATAAAATTGCTGGGTTGTAAGGGAGCTCTGTTTTAAGTTCTTGAGGAACCTCCATATTGTTTTCCAAAGTGGCTGTACCAGTTTTCATTCCCACGTAGAAGTGTAAGAGAGTTCCCCTTTCTCCTCACCAACATTTGTTATTTCTCCGCTTGTTAATTTTTGCAATTCTGACTGGTGTGAAGTGGTATCTCACTGTCATTTGGATTTCTTTATCCCCATGCCAAGTGATGTTGAGCAGTTTGTCATATGTCTGTTGGCCATTTGTGTGTCTTCTTTGGAGAAATACCTGTTCATATCTTCTGCCCATTTCTTGACTCGCTTATTTGTTTTTTGGGTGTTGAGTTTGGGTGTTGAACGGTAGTAAAGCTTACGGCACATTCATGATGCTTCCACACCCACTTTTGGAAATGCTTCTCTCTCAAGGATACCTGAATATGTTAGTGGAGAGCTGCCGTATACGCAGACTTGCTTTTCCCAGGTGAGTGCATGGCACATTCCTTATTCCCTCACGCGCGCGCGCGCGCACACACACACACACACACACACACACACACACACAGAGTTGAACATGTTTCTGTCTCGTCAGGAAAGAATGTGTTCGTTGAGTGACGGTTTCTCACTGATGCTTTTGGGTTCTTGCTTTTATTCCCCCCGGAGAGTGAAGTGTAGGCGCTTTTTCCGTAGGCTTCCGTACACACCCTTGAGAAGCCTTCCGTCAGCCAGAAACAAGCCGTGAGTTGAAAGAGGCGTCCACGCAGACCTCCTTCTCAGAGCGAAGCCTTTCACACTTTTCCTTGTGAAGTAAACTAGAGAGATACAAATACTTTATCAATGATTGCTTTAACAAAAAAGGACTAAATATCCCAATCAGAAAACATAGACTGTAAAGAGGAAGCAAGACCCATCTCTATGCTGCCTACCAGAGAATCACTTCAGACCTAAAAATAAAAGCAGATTCGAAGTAATGGGAAACAAAACCATTTATGATGCAAATGGAAGTGAAAAGAAAGTTGGAGTCGTAATATTTTTATGAGACAAAATAAACTGAATTGTGGGGAAGATGGCAGAGTAGAAGGACCCTAAACTCACCTCATCCCACAGATACAACTAGATCACACTCACACCAGAGTCACCCAGAAATGGACCTTCAGATTTCCCAACAAAACTCTACAACTAAATGGAGAGAGGAAATCACATCAAAGATGGTAGGAAGGACAAGGACTCTGTAGGAATCTAAACCCCGTATTTCTGACCACCAGAGGGAGGGAACCACAGTCACAGAGGGGCTAGAAACAAACTACTACACCGGGGAGCCTCTAAAGCGTAGAGACATCCTCATAGCTTGTGGCTTTGAAAATCAGAAGGGATGACATTTGTGAGCGTATACAACCAGCAGACTTAAAGCTTGGAACTTTTAAAAATCAGCTGTCTCAGCTCTGAGAGAGCACAGAAGGTGATCGGAAGCTGAGAACTGTCCTTAAAGAGAAAGCACAGCAAACAGTCTGGAGAAGCTTGGGTGAAGCAGGTTGAAACGTGCTTGAGGATTAAACAAGGGAGACATAGTTCCTGAACTCAGAGTTTGCTAAGGGACTTGTCCAGGAACAAAGGAGCTGGCAGGTGCCATTTCCCTCTACGGCCCCTTATTATAAACACACACCTACCTGCAAGATCAAGCACAATCTAGCAATCACTAACTTGCATAAACCATGGCCCATCCCCACACCTACCACACTTGCTTCAGTCCCAGTGCTGTGGATACCCTCCCTGATAAGACCCACACAATCCTTGACAACAATATGTCTCCCCATCACCCACAGAACACGCATGCATCTTGTTAAAACAGCACACCCCATGTGTTGTGCACAATGACACAGTCCAGATCCAGTCTCTGTTGTTGCTATGCGTTACCTTCAGAGGAGAACCAGCATCACCAAGTTAAAAATGTATGTTCTGCCCCGTATTTTCAAGAACAAGCAATATATCTGACCTTCCTAACCGAGAGATATTCTCTGAGAAGTAGGCCAAATGAGCAGACAGAAGACTATGTCCTAAACGAAAGAAGAGGACAAAGCCACAGCAAGAGACCTAAACAAAATGGATATAAGGAACATGCCTGACAGAAAATTTAAGATAACAATTATAAAGATACTCACTGGGGAAATGAAAAGAGGGAGGACATCAGAAGGGGGAACATCATTGAGACTCTTAACAAAGAGATATGAAAGAAATAATCAGAGATGTGGAACACAAGAAATGAAATGAAGAATATACTAGATAGAATAATTAGCAGGATGGACGAAGCAGAGGAACAAATTAATGAACTAGAAGACAGTAATGGAAAGTAATCAAGCGGAACAAATGAGAGGAAAAAGAAGTATGCAAAAATGAGAAGAGACTTAGGGAATTCAGTGACTCCATCCAGTGTAACAACACCCACATTAGAGGGATCCCAGAAGGTGAAAAGGGGGAAAAGGGGGCAGAAAATCTATTTGAGCAAAGAAGAGCTGAAAACTTAACCTAATCTGGTGAAGGAAACCTATACAAATCCATAAGGCATAGAGATCCCCTCCCACAAAGTCAACCGAAGGAGGTCCACATCAAGACACATAGTAATCCAAATGGGAAAAGGTAGTGATAAAGAAAAAACATTTAAAGCAGCAAGATAAAAGAAGACAGGTAACATGCAAGGGAAAGCCCATAAAGCTATCAGCTGAGTTTTCAGCAGAAACTATGCAGGACAGAAGAAAGTGGCGTTAAATATTCAAAGTGCTGAATGAGAAAAATCTGCAGCAAGGAATAATTTATCCAGCAAGCCTATCCTTCAGAAAAGAAGGGGAGAAAAAGAGTTTCTTAGCCACACAAACTAAAAGAGTTCATGACCACTAAATTAACTACAAAAAATATTGAAGGGGACACTATGAGTGGAAAAAAACCGTAAGTGAGAGTATGACAATAATGAATCAAGGAAGCAGTAAAAATAAGTATTTCTGTAAAAATCAGTTAAGGGATTCACAAAATAAAAGTATGTAAAATATGAAAACATATACCCTAACACATGAGGAGGAGTCAACAGTGGGTTTGAACTTAAACAGCATTCAACTTAATATAGACCGAAAAGGCTATATATAATCCAGGGGGTCACCACAAACCCAAAGCACTAATACACATGCAAAAGATAAAGGGAAAGAAATCCAAGAATATCATTAAAGAAAACGAGCAAACCATGAGAGAGAGAGCAAGAGAAGAAAGGATCAGAGAAAAACTACACAAAAAACTATGAAACAAGTAACAAAACATCAATAAATACATGTCTAATGATAATCAGTTTGAATGTAAATGGACTAAATGCTCCAAGCAAAAGAGCATGACAGAGTTTGTCTATATATATAAAAGATTTCACACCTAAAGACACCTGCAGATGGAAATTAAGAGATGGAGAAACATTAATCACGCAAGTGGATGTCAAAAGAAGTCAGAGTAGCAATCCTTATATCAGACCAAATAGAGTTTTTTAAAATTGAAATTGAATTAGCCAACATAGAGTACACCAGTAGTTTCAAATGTAGCGTTCCACAATTCATCAGTTGTGTATAACACCCAGTGTTCATCACATCACAGGCATTCCTTAATGCCCATCACACAGTTACCCCATCTCCCCAGCCACCTTTCCTCCAGCAACCCTCAGTTGGTTTCCAATAGTTAGGAACCTGTCATGGATTTTCTTCCTCTCTGGTTTCTTCGCATTCATTTTCCCTCCCTTCCCCTATGATCCTCTGTGCTGTTCCTTCTATTCCACATATGAGTAAAACCATATAATAATTGTTTATCTCTGACTGACTTATTTTGCTCAGCCTAATACCCTCCAGTGCCATCCACATCGATATGCTCAATATTGATCCTTTCTGATGGCTGAGTCATATTCCATTGTATATGTATATACCATGTTTTCTTTATCCATTTATCTGTCGATGGATGTCTTGGTTCCTTCCACGGTTTGGCTATTGTGGACAATGTTGCTATAAACATTCGGGGTGCAGTTGCCCCTTCAGATCACTACATTGGTAGCTTTGGGGTAAATAAAATTGCTGGGTTGTAAGGGAGCTCTGTTTTAAGTTCTTGAGGAACCTCCATATTGTTTTCCAAAGTGGCTGTACCAGTTTTCATTCCCACTTAGAAGTGTAAGAGAGTTCCCCTTTCTCCTCACCAACATTTGTTATTTCTCCGCTTGTTAATTTTTGCAATTCTGACTGGTGTGAAGTGGTATCTCATTGTCATTTGGATTTCTTTTTCCCCATGCCAAGTGATGTTGAGCAGTTTGTCATATGTCTGTTGGCCATTTGTGTGTCTTCTTTGGAGAAATATCTGTTCATATCTTCTGCCCATTTCTTGACTCGCTTATTTGTTTTTTGGGTGTTGAGTTTGGGTGTTGAACGGTAGTAAAGCGTACGGCACATTCATGATGCTTCCACACCCACTTTTGGAAATGCTTCTCTCTCAAGGATACCTGAATATGTTAGTGGAGAGTTGCCGTATACGCAGACTTGCTTTTCCCAGGTGAGTGCATGGCACATTGCTTATTCCCTCACGCGCGCGCGCGCACACACACACACACACACACACACACACACAGAGTTGAACATGTTTCTGTCTCGTCAGGAAAGAAGGTGTTCGTTGAGTGACGGTTTCTCACTGATGCTTTTGGGTTCTTGCTTTTATTCCCCCCGGAGAGTGAAGTGTAGGCGCTTTTTCCGTAGGCTTCCGTACACACCCTTGAGAAGCCTTCCGTCAGCCAGAAACAAGCCGTGAGTTGAAAGAGGCGTCCACGCAGACCTCCTTCTCAGAGCGAAGCCTTTCACACTTTTCCTTGTGAAGTAAACTACAGAGATACAAATACTTTATCAATGATTGCTTTAACAAAAAAGGACTAAATATCCCAAACAGAAAACATAGACTGTAAAGAGGAAGCAAGACCCATCTCTATGCTGCCTACCAGAGAATCACTTCAGACCTAAAAATAAAAGCAGATTCGAAGTAATGGGAAACAAAACCATTTATGATGCAAATGGAAGTGAAAAGAAAGTTGGAGTCGTAATATTTTTATGAGACAAAATAAACTGAATTGTGGGGAAGATGGCAGAGTAGAAGGACCCTAAACTCACCTCATCCCACAGATAGAACTAGATCACACTCACACCAGAGTCACCCAGAAATGGACCTTCAGATTTCCCAACAAAACTCTACAACTAAATGGAGAGAGGAAATCACATCAAAGATGGTAGGAAGGACAAGGACTCTGTAGGAATCTAAACCCCGTATTTCTGACCAGCAGAGGGAGGGAACCACAGTCACAGAGGGGCCAGAAACAAACTACTACACCGGGGAGCCTCTAAAGCGTAGAGACATCCTCATAGCTTATGGCTTTGAAAATCAGAAGGGATGACATTTGTGAGCGTATACAACCAGCAGACTTAAAGCTTGGAACTTTTAAAAATCAGCTGTCTCAGCTCTGAGAGAGCACAGAAGGTGATCGGAAGCTGAGATCTGTCCTTAAAGAGAAAGCACAGCAAACAGTCTGGAGAAGTTTGGGTGAAGCAGGTTGAAACGTGCTTGAGGATTAAACAAGGGAGACATAGTTCCTGAACTCAGAGTTTGCTAAGGGACTTGTCCAGGAACAAAGGAGCTGGCAGGTTCCATTTCCCTCTACGGCCCCTCATTATAAACACACACCTACCTGCAAGATCAAGCAGAATCTAGCAATCACTAACTTGCATAAACCATGGCCCATCCCCACACCTACCACACCTGCTTCAGTCCCAGTGCTGTGGATACCCTCCCTGATAAGACCCACACAATCCTTGACAACAATATGTCTCCCCATCACCCACAGAACACGCATGCATCTTGTTAAAACAGCACACCCCATGAGTTGAGCACAATGACACAGTCCAGATCCAGTCTCTGTTGTTGCTATGCATTACCTTCAGAGGAGAACCAGCATCACCAAGTTAAAAATGTATGTTCTGCCCCGTATTTTCAAGAACAAGCAATATATCTGAACTTCCTAACCGAGAGATATTCTCTGAGAAGTAGGCCAAATGAGCAGACAGAGGACTATGTCCTAAACGAAAGAAGAGGACAAAGCCACAGCAAGAGACCTAAACAAAATGGATATAAGGAACATGCCTGACAGAAAATTTAAGATAACAATTATAAAGATACTCACTGGGGAAATGAAAAGAGGGAGGACATCAGAAGGGGGAACATCACTGAGACTCTTAACAAAGAGATATGAAAGAAATAATCAGAGATGTGGAACACAAGAAATGAAATTAAGAATATCCTAGATAGAATAATTAGCAGGATGGACGAAGCAGAGGAACAAATTAATGAACTAGAAGACAGTAATGGAAAGTAATCAAGCGGAACAAATGAGAGGAAAAAGATGTATGCAAAAATGAGAAGAGACTTAGGGAATTCAGTGACTCCATCCAGTGTAACAACACCCACATTAGAGGGATCCCAGAAGGTGAAAAGGGGGAAAAGGGGGCAGAAAATCTATTTGAGCAAAGAAGAGCTGAAAACTTAACCTAATCTGGTGAAGGAAACCTATACAAATCCATAAGGCATAGAGATCCCCTCCCACAAAGTCAACCGAAGGAGGTCCACATCAAGACACATAGTAATCCAAATGGGAAAAGGTAGTGATAAAGAAAAAACATTTAAAGCAGCAAGATAAAAGAAGACAGGTAACATGCAAGGGAAAGCCCATAAAGCTATCAGCTGAGTTTTCAGCAGAAACTATGCAGGACAGAAGAAAGTGGCGTTAAATATTCAAAGTGCTGAATGAGAAAAATCTGCAGCAAGGAATAATTTATCCAGCAAGCCTATCCTTCAGAAAAGAAGGGGAGAAAAAGAGTTTCTTAGCCACACAAACTAAAAGAGTTCATGACCACTAAATTAACTACAAAAAATATTGAAGGGGACACTATGAGTGGAAAAAAACCGTAAGTGAGAGTATGACAATAATGAATCAAGGAAGCAGTAAAAATAAGTATTTCTGTAAAAATCAGTTAAGGGATTCACAAAATAAAAGTATGTAAAATATGAAAACATATACCCTAACACATGAGGAGGAGTCAACAGTGGGTTTGAACTTAAACAGCATTCAACTTAATATAGACCGAAAAGGCTATATATAATCCAGGGGGTCACCACAAACCCAAAGCACTAATACACATGCAAAAGATAAAGGGAAAGAAATCCAAGAATATCATTAAAGAAAACGAGCAAACCATGAGAGAGAGAGCAAGAGAAGAAAGGATCAGAGAAAAACTACACAAAAAACTATGAAACAAGTAACAAAACATCAATAAATACATGTCTAATGATAATCAGTTTGAATGTAAATGGACTAAATGCTCCAAGCAAAAGAGCATGACAGAGTTTGTCTATATATATAAAAGATTTCACACCTAAAGACACCTGCAGATGGAAATTAAGAGATGGAGAAACATTAATCATGCAAGTGGATGTCAAAAGAAGTCAGAGTAGCAATCCTTATATCAGACCAAATAGACTTTTTTAAAATTGAAATTGAATTAGCCAACATAGAGTACACCAGTAGTTTCAAATGTAGCGTTCCACAATTCATCAGTTGTGTATAATACCCAGTGTTCATCACATCACAGGCATTCCTTAATGCCCATCACACAGTTACCCCATCTCCCCAGCCACCTTTCCTCCAGCAACCCTCAGTTGGTTTCCAATAGTTAGGAACCTGTCATGGATTTTCTTCCTCTCTGGTTTCTTCGCATTCATTTTCCCTCCCTTCCCCTATGATCCTCTGTGCTGTTCCTTCTATTCCACATATGAGTAAAACCATATAATAATTGTTTTTCTCTGACTGACTTATTTTGCTCAGCATAATACCCTCCAGTGCCATCCACATCGATATGCTCAATATTGATCCTTTCTGATGGCTGAGTCATATTCCATTGTATATGTATATACCATGTTTTCTTTATCCATTTATCTGTCGATGGATGTCTTGGTTCCTTCCACGGTTTGGCTATTGTGGACAATGTTGCTATAAACATTCGGGGTGCAGTTGCCCCTTCAGATCACTACATTGGTAGCTTTGGGGTAAATAAAATTGCTGGGTTGTAAGGGAGCTCTGTTTTAAGTTCTTGAGGAACCTCCATATTGTTTTCCAAAGTGGCTGTACCAGTTTTCATTCCCACTTAGAAGTGTAAGAGAGTTCCCCTTTCTCCTCACCAACATTTGTTATTTCTCCGCTTGTTAATTTTTGCAATTCTGACTGGTGTGAAGTGGTATCTCATTGTCATTTGGATTTCTTTTTCCCCATGCCAAGTGATGTTGAGCAGTTTGTCATATGTCTGTTGGCCATTTGTGTGTCTTTTTTGGAGAAATATCTGTTCATATCTTCTGCCCATTTCTTGACTCGCTTATTTGTTTTTTGGGTGTTGAGTTTGGGTGTTGAACGGTAGTAAAGCTTACGGCACATTCATGATGCTTCCACACCCACTTTTGGAAATGCTTCTCTCTCAAGGATACCTGAATATGTTAGTGGAGAGTTGCCGTATACGCAGACTTGCTTTTCCCAGGTGAGTGCATGGCACATTCCTTATTCCCTCACGCGCGCGCGCGCACACACACACACACACACACAGAGTTGAACATGTTTCTGTCTCGTCAGGAAAGAAGGTGTTCGTTGAGTGACGGTTTCTCACTAATGCTTTTGGGTTCTTGCTTTTATTCCCCCCGGAGAGTGAAGTGTAGGCGCTTTTTCCGTAGGCTTCCGTACACACCCTTGAGAAGCCTTCCGTCAGCCAGAAACAAGCCGTGAGTTGAAAGAGGCGTCCACACAGACCTCCTTCTCAGAGCGAAGCCTTTCACACTTTTCCTTGTGAAGTAAACTACAGAGATACAAATACTTTATCAATGATTGCTTTAACAAAAAAGGACTAAATATCCCAATCAGAAAACATAGACTGTAAAGAGGAAGCAAGACCCATCTCTATGCTGCCTACCAGAGAATCACTTCAGACCTAAAAATAAAAGCAGATTCGAAGTAATGGGAAACAAAACCATTTATGATGCAAATGGAAGTGAAAAGAAAGTTGGAGTCGTAATATTTTTATGAGACAAAATAAACTGAATTGTGGGGAAGATGGCAGAGTAGAAGGACCCTAAACTCACCTCATCCCACAGATACAACTAGATCACACACCAGAGTCACCAAGAAATGGACCTTCAGATTTCCCAACAAAACTCTACAACTAAATGGAGAGAGGAAATCACATCAAAGATGGTAGGAAGGACAAGGACTCTGTAGGAATCTAAACCCCATATTTCTGACCACCAGAGGGAGGGAACCACAGTCATAGAGGGGCCAGAAACAAACTACTACACCGGGGAGCCTCTAAAGCGTAGAGACATCCTCATAGCTTATGGCTTTGAAAATCAGAAGGGATGACATTTGTGAGCGTATACAACCAGCAGACTTAAAGCTTGGAACTTTTAAAAATCAGCTGTCTCAGCTCTGAGAGAGCACAGAAGGTGATCGGAAGCTGAGATCTGTCCTTAAAGAGAAAGCACAGCAAACAGTCTGGAGAAGTTTGGGTGAAGCAGGTTGAAACGTGCTTGAGGATTAAACAAGGGAGACATAGTTCCTGAACTCAGAGTTTGCTAAGGGACTTGTCCAGGAACAAAGGAGCTGGCAGGTTCCATTTCCCTCTACGGCCCCTCATTATAAACACACACCTACCTGCAAGATCAAGCACAATCTAGCAATCACTAACTTGCATAAACCATGGCCCATCCCCACACCTACCACACCTGCTTCAGTCCCAGTGCTGTGGATACCCTCCCTGATAAGACCCACACAATCCTTGACAACAATATGTCTCCCCATCACCCACAGAACACGCATGCATCTTGTTAAAACAGCACACCCCATGTGTTGTGCACAATGACACAGTCCAGATCCAGTCTCTGTTGTTGCTATGCATTACCTTCAGAGGAGAACCAGCATCACCAAGTTAAAAATGTATATTCTGCCCCGTATTTTCAAGAACAAGCAATATATCTGACCTTCCTCACCGAGAGATATTCTCTGAGAAGTAGGCCAAATGAGCAGACAGAGGACTATGTCCTAAACGAAAGAAGAGGACAAAGCCACAGCAAGAGACCTAAACAAAATGGATATAAGGAACATGCCTGACAGAAAATTTAAGATAACAATTATAAAGATACTCACTGGGGAAATGAAAAGAGGGAGGACATCAGAAGGGGGAACATCATTGAGACTCTTAACAAAGAGATATGAAAGAAATAATCAGAGATGTGGAACACAAGAAATGAAATGAAGAATATACTAGATAGAATAATTAGCAGGATGGACGAAGCAGAGGAACAAATTAATGAACTAGAAGACAGTAATGGAAAGTAATCAAGCGGAACAAATGAGAGGAAAAAGAAGTATGCAAAAATGAGAAGAGACTTAGGGAATTCAGTGACTCCATCCAGTGTAACAACACCCACATTAGAGGGATCCCAGAAGGTGAAAAGGGGGAAAAGGGGGCAGAAAATCTATTTGAGCAAAGAAGAGCTGAAAACTTAACCTAATCTGGTGAAGGAAACCTATACAAATCCATAAGGCATAGAGATCCCCTCCCACAAAGTCAACCGAAGGAGGTCCACATCAAGACACATAGTAATCCAAATGGGAAAAGGTAGTGATAAAGAAAAAACATTTAAAGCAGCAAGATAAAAGAAGACAGGTAACATGCAAGGGAAAGCCCATAAAGCTATCAGCTGAGTTTTCAGCAGAAACTATGCAGGACAGAAGAAAGTGGCGTTAAATATTCAAAGTGCTGAATGAGAAAAATCTGCAGCAAGGAATAATTTATCCAGCAAGCCTATCCTTCAGAAAAGAAGGGGAGAAAAAGAGTTTCTTAGCCACACAAACTAAAAGAGTTCATGACCACTAAATTAACTACAAAAAATATTGAAGGGGACACTATGAGTGGAAAAAAATCGTAAGTGAGAGTATGACAATAATGAATCAAGGAAGCAGTAAAAATAAGAATTTCTGTAAAAATCAGGTAAGGGATTCACAAAATAAAAGTATGTAAAATATGAAAACATATACCCTAACACATGAGGAGGAGTCAACAGTGGGTTTGAACTTAAACAGCATTCAACTTAATATAGACCGAAAAGGCTATATATAATCCAGGGGGTCACCACAAACCCAAAGCACTAATACACATGCAAAAGATAAAGGGAAAGAAATCCAAGAATATCATTAAAGAAAACGAGCAAACCATGAGAGAGAGAGCAAGAGAAGAAAGGATCAGAGAAAAACTACACAAAAAACTATGAAACAAGTAACAAAACATCAATAAATACATGTCTAATGATAATCAGTTTGAATGTAAATGGACTAAATGCTCCAAGCAAAAGAGCATGACAGAGTTTGTCTATATATATAAAAGATTTCACACCTAAAGACACCTGCAGATGGAAATTAAGAGATGGAGAAACATTAATCATGCAAGTGGATGTCAAAAGAAGTCAGAGTAGCAATCCTTATATCAGACCAAATAGAGTTTTTTAAAATTGAAATTGAATTAGCCAACATAGAGTACACCAGTAGTTTCAAATGTAGCGTTCCACAATTCATCAGTTGTGTATAACACCCAGTGTTCATCACATCACAGGCATTCCTTAATGCCCATCACACAGTTACCCCATCTCCCCAGCCACCTTTCCTCCAGCAACCCTCAGTTGGTTTCCAATAGTTAGGAACCTGTCATGGATTTTCTTCCTCTCTGGTTTCTTCGCATTCATTTTCCCTCCCTTCCCCTATGATCCTCTGTGCTGTTCCTTCTATTCCACATATGAGTAAAACCATATAATAATTGTTTTTCTCTGACTGACTTATTTTGCTCAGCATAATACCCTCCAGTGCCATCCACATCGATATGCTCAATATTGATCCTTTCTGATGGCTGAGTCATATTCCATTGTATATCTATATACCATGTTTTCTTTATCCATTTATCTGTCGATGGATGTCTTGGTTCCTTCCACGGTTTGGCTATTGTGGACAATGTTGCTATAAACATTCGGGGTGCAGTTGCCCCTTCAGATCACTACATTGGTAGCTTTGGGGTAAATAAAATTGCTGGGTTGTAAGGGAGCTCTGTTTTAAGTTCTTGAGGAACCTCCATATTGTTTTCCAAAGTGGCTGTACCAGTTTTCATTCCCACTTAGAAGTGTAAGAGAGTTCCCCTTTCTCCTCACCAACATTTGTTATTTCTCCGCTTGTTAATTTTTGCAATTCTGACTGGTGTGAAGTGGTATCTCACTGTCATTTGGATTTCTTTATCCCCATGCCAAGTGATGTTGAGCAGTTTGTCATATGTCTGTTGGCCATTTGTGTGTCTTCTTTGGAGAAATACCTGTTCATATCTTCTGCCCATTTCTTGACTCGCTTATTTGTTTTTTGGGTGTTGAGTTTGGGTGTTGAACGGTAGTAAAGCGTACGGCACATTCATGATGCTTCCACACCCACTTTTGGAAATGCTTCTCTCTCAAGGATACCTGAATATGTTAGTGGAGAGTTGCCGTATACGCAGACTTGCTTTTCCCAGGTGAGTGCATGGCACATTCCTTATTCCCTCACGCGCGCGCGCGCACACACACACACACACACACACACACACACACACACACAGAGTTGAACATGCTTCTGTCTCGTCAGGAAAGAATGTGTTCGTTGAGTGACGGTTTCTCACTGATGCTTTTGGGTTCTTGCTTTTATTCCCCCCGGAGAGTGAAGTGTAGGCGCTTTTTCCGTAGGCTTCCGTACACACCCTTGAGAAGCCTTCCGTCAGCCAGAAACAAGCCGTGAGTTGAAAGAGGCGTCCACGCAGACCTCCTTCTCAGAGCGAAGCCTTTCACACTTTTCCTTGTGAAGTAAACTAGAGAGATACAAATACTTTATCAATGATTGCTTTAACAAAAAAGGACTAAATATCCCAATCAGAAAACATAGACTGTAAAGAGGAAGCAAGACCCATCTCTATGCTGCCTACCAGAGAATCACTTCAGACCTAAAAATAAAAGCAGATTCGAAGTAATGGGAAACAAAACCATTTATGATGCAAATGGAAGTGAAAAGAAAGTTGGAGTCGTAATATTTTTATGAGACAAAATAAACTGAATTGTGGGGAAGATGGCAGAGTAGAAGGACCCTAAACTCACCTCATCCCACAGATACAACTAGATCACACTCACACCAGAGTCACCCAGAAATGGACCTTCAGATTTCCCAACAAAACTCTACAACTAAATGGAGAGAGGAAATCACATCAAAGATGGTAGGAAGGACAAGGACTCTGTAGGAATCTAAACCCCGTATTTCTGACCACCAGAGGGAGGGAACCACAGTCACAGAGGGGCTAGAATCAAACTACTACACCGGGGAGCCTCTAAAGCGTAGAGACATCCTCATAGCTTGTGGCTTTGAAAATCAGAAGGGATGACATTTGTGAGCGTATACAACCAGCAGACTTAAAGCTTGGAACTTTTAAAAATCAGCTGTCTCAGCTCTGAGAGAGCACAGAAGGTGATCGGAAGCTGAGAACTGTCCTTAAAGAGAAAGCACAGCAAACAGTCTGGAGAAGCTTGGGTGAAGCAGGTTGAAACGTGCTTGAGGATTAAACAAGGGAGACATAGTTCCTGAACTCAGAGTTTGCTAAGGGACTTGTCCAGGAACAAAGGAGCTGGCAGGTGCCATTTCCCTCTACGGCCCCTCATTATAAACACACACCTACCTGCAAGATCAAGCACAATCTAGCAATCACTAACTTGCATAAACCATGGCCCATCCCCACACCTACCACACTTGCTTCAGTCCCAGTGCTGTGGATACCCTCCCTGATAAGACCCACACAATCCTTGACAACAATATGTCTCCCCATCACCCACAGAACACGCATGCATCTTGTTAAAACAGCACACCCCATGTGTTGTGCACAATGACACAGTCCAGATCCAGTCTCTGTTGTTGCTATGCATTACCTTCAGAGGAGAACCAGCATCACCAAGTTAAAAATGTATGTTCTGCCCCGTATTTTCAAGAACAAGCAATATATCTGACCTTCCTCACCGAGAGATATTCTCTGAGAAGTAGGCCAAATGAGCAGACAGAGGACTATGTCCTAAACGAAAGAAGAGGACAAAGCCACAGCAAGAGACCTAAACAAAATGGATATAAGGAACATGCCTGACAGAAAATTTAAGATAACAATTATAAAGATACTCACTGGGGAAATGAAAAGAGGGAGGACATCAGAAGGGGGAACATCATTGAGACTCTTAACAAAGAGATATGAAAGAAATAATCAGAGATGTGGAACACAAGAAATGAAATGAAGAATATACTAGATAGAATAATTAGCAGGATGGACGAAGCAGAGGAACAAATTAATGAACTAGAAGACAGTAATGGAAAGTAATCAAGCGGAACAAATGAGAGGAAAAAGAAGTATGCAAAAATGAGAAGAGACTTAGGGAATTCAGTGACTCCATCCAGTGTAACAACACCCACATTAGAGGGATCCCAGAAGGTGAAAAGGGGGAAAAGGGGGCAGAAAATCTATTTGAGCAAAGAAGAGCTGAAAACTTAACCTAATCTGGTGAAGGAAACCTATACAAATCCATAAGGCATAGAGATCCCCTCCCACAAAGTCAACCGAAGGAGGTCCACATCAAGACACATAGTAATCCAAATGGGAAAAGGTAGTGATAAAGAAAAAACATTTAAAGCAGCAAGATAAAAGAAGACAGGTAACATGCAAGGGAAAGCCCATAAAGCTATCAGCTGAGTTTTCAGCAGAAACTATGCAGGACAGAAGAAAGTGGCGTTAAATATTCAAAGTGCTGAATGAGAAAAATCTGCAGCAAGGAATAATTTATCCAGCAAGCCTATCCTTCAGAAAAGAAGGGGAGAAAAAGAGTTTCTTAGCCACACAAACTAAAAGAGTTCATGACCACTAAATTAACTACAAAAAATATTGAAGGGGACACTATGAGTGGAAAAAAACCGTAAGTGAGAGTATGACAATAATGAATCAAGGAAGCAGTAAAAATAAGTATTTCTGTAAAAATCAGTTAAGGGATTCACAAAATAAAAGTATGTAAAATATGAAAACATATACCCTAACACATGAGGAGGAGTCAACAGTGGGTTTGAACTTAAACAGCATTCAACTTAATATAGACCGAAAAGGCTATATATAATCCAGGGGGTCACCACAAACCCAAAGCACTAATACACATGCAAAAGATAAAGGGAAAGAAATCCAAGAATATCATTAAAGAAAACGAGCAAACCATGAGAGAGAGAGCAAGAGAAGAAAGGATCAGAGAAAAACTACACAAAAAACTATGAAACAAGTAACAAAACATCAATAAATACATGTCTAATGATAATCAGTTTGAATGTAAATGGACTAAATGCTCCAAGCAAAAGAGCATGACAGAGTTTGTCTATATATATAAAAGATTTCACACCTAAAGACACCTGCAGATGGAAATTAAGAGATGGAGAAACATTAATCACGCAAGTGGATGTCAAAAGAAGTCAGAGTAGCAATCCTTATATCAGACCAAATAGAGTTTTTTAAAATTGAAATTGAATTAGCCAACATAGAGTACACCAGTAGTTTCAAATGTAGCGTTCCACAATTCATCAGTTGTGTATAACACCCAGTGTTCATCACATCACAGGCATTCCTTAATGCCCATCACACAGTTACCCCATCTCCCCAGCCACCTTTCCTCCAGCAACCCTCAGTTGGTTTCCAATAGTTAGGAACCTGTCATGGATTTTCTTCCTCTCTGGTTTCTTCGCATTCATTTTCCCTCCCTTCCCCTATGATCCTCTGTGCTGTTCCTTCTATTCCACATATGAGTAAAACCATATAATAATTGTTTTTCTCTGACTGACTTATTTTGCTCAGCATAATACCCTCCAGTGCCATCCACATCGATATGCTCAATATTGATCCTTTCTGATGGCTGAGTCATATTCCATTGTATATGTATATACCATGTTTTCTTTATCCATTTATCTGTCGATGGATGTCTTGGTTCCTTCCACGGTTTGGCTATTGTGGACAATGTTGCTATAAACATTCGGGGTGCAGTTGCCCCTTCAGATCCCTACATTGGTAGCTTTGGGGTAAATAAAATTGCTGGGTTGTAAGGGAGCTCTGTTTTAAGTTCTTGAGGAACCTCCATATTGTTTTCCAAAGTGGCTGTACCAGTTTTCATTCCCACTTAGAAGTGTAAGAGAGTTCCCCTTTCTCCTCACCAACATTTGTTATTTCTCCGCTTGTTAATTTTTGCAATTCTGACTGGTGTGAAGTGGTATCTCATTGTCATTTGGATTTCTTTTTCCCCATGCCAAGTGATGTTGAGCAGTTTGTCATATGTCTGTTGGCCATTTGTGTGTCTTCTTTGGAGAAATATCTGTTCATATCTTCTGCCCATTTCTTGACTCGCTTATTTGTTTTTTGGGTGTTGAGTTTGGGTGTTGAACGGTAGTAAAGCGTACGGCACATTCATGATGCTTCCACACCCACTTTTGGAAATGCTTCTCTCTCAAGGATACCTGAATATGTTAGTGGAGAGTTGCCGTATACGCAGACTTGCTTTTCCCAGGGGAGTGCATGGCACATTCCTATTCCCTCACGCGCGCGCGCGCACACACACACACACACACACACACACAGAGTTGAACATGTTTCTGTCTCGTCAGGAAAGAAGGTGTTCGTTGAGTGACGGTTTCTCACTGATGCTTTTGGGTTCTTGCTTTTATTCCCCCCGGAGAGTGAAGTGTAGGCGCTTTTTCCGTAGGCTTGCGTACACACCCTTGAGAAGCCTTCCGTCAGCCAGAAACAAGCCGTGAGTTGAAAGAGGCGTCCACGCAGACCTCCTTCTCAGAGCGAAGCCTTTCACACTTTTCCTTGTGAAGTAAACTAGAGAGATACAAATACTTTATCAATGATTGCTTTAACAAAAAAGGACTAAATATCCCAATCAGAAAACATAGACTGTAAAGAGGAAGCAAGACCCATCTCTATGCTGCCTACCAGAGAATCACTTCAGACCTAAAAATAAAAGCAGATTCGAAGTAATGGGAAACAAAACGATTTATGATGCAAATGGAAGTGAAAAGAAAGTTGGAGTCGTAATATTTTTATGAGACAAAATAAACTGAATTGTGGGGAAGATGGCAGAGTAGAAGGACCCTAAACTCACCTCATCCCACAGATACAACTAGATCACACTCACACCAGAGTCACCCAGAAATGGACCTTCAGATTTCCCAACAAAACTCTACAACTAAATGGAGAGAGGAAATCACATCAAAGATGGTAGGAAGGACAAGGACTCTGTAGGAATCTAAACCCCGTATTTCTGACCACCAGAGGGAGGGAACCACAGTCACAGAGGGGCCAGAAACAAACTACTACACCGGGGAGCCTCTAAAGCGTAGAGACATCCTCATAGCTTGTGGCTTTGAAAATCAGAAGGGATGACATTTGTGAGCGTATACAACCAGCAGACTTAAAGCTTGGAACTTTTAAAAATCAGCTGTCTCAGCTCTGAGAGAGCACAGAAGGTGATCGGAAGCTGAGATCTGTCCTTAAAGAGAAAGCACAGCAAACAGTCTGGAGAAGCTTGGGTGAAGCAGGTTGAAACGTGCTTGAGGATTAAACAAGGGAGACATAGTTCCTGAACTCAGAGTTTGCTAAGGGACTTGTCCAGGAACAAAGGAGCTGGCAGGTTCCATTTCCCTCTACGGCCCCTCATTATAAACACACACCTACCTGCAAGATCAAGCACAATCTAGCAATCACTAACTTGCATAAACCATGGCCCATCCCCACACCTACCACACCTGCTTCAGTCCCAGTGCTGTGGATACCCTCCCTGATAAGACCCACACAATCCTTGACAACAATATGTCTCCCCATCACCCACAGAACACGCATGCATCTTGTTAAAACAGCACACCCCATGTGTTGTGCACAATGACACAGTCCAGATCCAGTCTCTGTTGTTGCTATGCATTACCTTCAGAGGAGAACCAGCATCACCAAGTTAAAAATGTATGTTCTGCCCCGTATTTTCCAGAACAAGCAATATATCTGACCTTCCTCACCGAGAGATATTCTCTGAGAAGTAGGCCAAATGAGCAGACAGAGGACTATGTCCTAAACGAAAGAAGAGGACAAAGCCACAGCAAGAGACCTAAACAAAATGGATATAAGGAACATGCCTGACAGAAAATTTAAGATAACAATTATAAAGATACTCACTGGGGAAATGAAAAGAGGGAGGACATCAGAAGGGGGAACATCATTGAGACTCTTAACAAAGAGATATGAAAGAAATAATCAGAGATGTGGAACACAAGAAATGAAATGAAGAATATACTAGATAGAATAATTAGCAGGATGGACGAAGCAGAGGAACAAATTAATGAACTAGAAGACAGTAATGGAAAGTAATCAAGCGGAACAAATGAGAGGAAAAAGAAGTATGCAAAAATGAGAAGAGACTTAGGGAATTCAGTGACTCCATCCAGTGTAACAACACCCACATTAGAGGGATCCCAGAAGGTGAAAAGGGGGAAAAGGGGGCAGAAAATCTATTTGAGCAAAGAAGTGCTGAAAACTTAACCTAATCTGGTGAAGGAAACCTATACAAATCCATTAGGCATAGAGATCCCCTCCCACAAAGTCAACCGAAGGAGGTCCACATCAAGACACATAGTAATCCAAATGGGAAAAGGTAGTGATAAAGAAAAAACATTTAAAGCAGCAAGATAAAAGAAGACAGGTAACATGCAAGGGAAAGCCCATAAAGCTATCAGCTGAGTTTTCAGCAGAAACTATGCAGGACAGAAGAAAGTGGCGTTAAATATTCAAAGTGCTGAATGAGAAAAATCTGCAGCAAGGAATAATTTATCCAGCAAGCCTATCCTTCAGAAAAGAAGGGGAGAAAAAGAGTTTCTTAGCCACACAAACTAAAAGAGTTCATGACCACTAAATTAACTACAAAAAATATTGAAGGGGACACTATGAGTGGAAAAAAATCGTAAGTGAGAGTATGACAATAATGAATCAAGGAAGCAGTAAAAATAAGTATTTCTGTAAAAATCAGTTAAGGGATTCACAAAATAAAAGTATGTAAAATATGAAAACATATACCCTAACACATGAGGAGGAGTCAACAGTGGGTTTGAACTTAAACAGCATTCAACTTAATATAGACCGAAAAGGCTATATATAATCCAGGGGGTCACCACAAACCCAAAGCACTAATACACATGCAAAAGATAAAGGGAAAGAAATCCAAGAATATCATTAAAGAAAACGAGCAAACCATGAGAGAGAGAGCAAGAGAAGAAAGGATCAGAGAAAAACTACACAAAAAACTATGAAACAAGTAACAAAACATCAATAAATACATGTCTAATGATAATCAGTTTGAATGTAAATGGACTAAATGCTCCAAGCAAAAGAGCATGACAGAGTTTGTCTATATATATAAAAGATTTCACACCTAAAGACACCTGCAGATGGAAATTAAGAGATGGAGAAACATTAATCATGCAAGTGGATGTCAAAAGAAGTCAGAGTAGCAATCCTTATATCAGACCAAATAGACTTTTTTAAAATTGAAATTGAATTAGCCAACATAGAGTACACCAGTAGTTTCAAATGTAGCGTTCCACAATTCATCAGTTGTGTATAACACCCAGTGTTCATCACATCACAGGCATTCCTTAATGCCCATCACACAGTTACCCCATCTCCCCAGCCACCTTTCCTCCAGCAACCCTCAGTTGGTTTCCAATAGTTAGGAACCTGTCATGGATTTTCTTCCTCTCTGGTTTCTTCGCATTCATTTTCCCTCCCTTCCCCTATGATCCTCTGTGCTGTTCCTTCTATTCCACATATGAGTAAAACCATATAATAATTGTTTTTCTCTGACTGACTTATTTTGCTCAGCATAATACCCTCCAGTGCCATCCACATCGATATGCTCAATATTGATCCTTTCTGATGGCTGAGTCATATTCCATTGTATATGTATATACCATGTTTTCTTTATCCATTTATCTGTCGATGGATGTCTTGGTTCCTTCCACGGTTTGGCTATTGTGGACAATGTTGCTATAAACATTCGGGGTGCAGTTGCCCCTTCAGATCACTACATTGGTAGCTTTGGGGTAAATAAAATTGCTGGGTTGTAAGGGAGCTCTGTTTTAAGTTCTTGAGGAACCTCCATATTGTTTTCCAAAGTGGCTGTACCAGTTTTCATTCCCACTTAGAAGTGTAAGAGAGTTCCCCTTTCTCCTCACCAACATTTGTTATTTCTCCGCTTGTTAATTTTTGCAATTCTGACTGGTGTGAAGTGGTATCTCATTGTCATTTGGATTTCTTTTTCCCCATGCCAAGTGATGTTGAGCAGTTTGTCATATGTCTGTTGGCCATTTGTGTGTCTTCTTTGGAGAAATATCTGTTCATATCTTCTGCCCATTTCTTGACTCGCTTATTTGTTTTTTGGGTGTTGAGTTTGGGTGTTGAACGGTAGTAAAGCGTACGGCACATTCATGATGCTTCCACACCCACTTTTGGAAATGCTTCTCTCTCAAGGATACCTGAATATGTTAGTGGAGAGTTGCCGTATACGCAGACTTGCTTTTCCCAGGTGAGTGCATGGCACATTCCTTATTCCCTCACGCGCGCGCGCGCACACACACACACACACACACACACACACAGAGTTGAACATGTTTCTGTCTCGTCAGGAAAGAAGGTGTTCGTTGAGTGACGGTTTCTCACTGATGCTTTTGGGTTCTTGCTTTTATTCCCCCCGGAGAGTGAAGTGTAGGCGCTTTTTCCGTAGGCTTCCGTACACACCCTTGAGAAGCCTTCCGTCAGCCAGAAACAAGCCGTGAGTTGAAAGAGGCGTCCACGCAGACCTCCTTCTCAGAGCGAAGCCTTTCACACTTTTCCTTGTGAAGTAAACTACAGAGATACAAATACTTTATCAATGATTGCTTTAACAAAAAAGGACTAAATATCCCAAACAGAAAACATAGACTGTAAAGAGGAAGCAAGACCCATCTCTATGCTGCCTACCAGAGAATCACTTCAGACCTAAAAATAAAAGCAGATTCGAAGTAATGGGAAACAAAACGATTTATGATGCAAATGGAAGTGAAAAGAAAGTTGGAGTCGTAATATTTTTATGAGACAAAATAAACTGAATTGTGGGGAAGATGGCAGAGTAGAAGGACCCTAAACTCACCTCATCCCACAGATACAACTAGATCACACTCACACCAGAGTCACCCAGAAATGGACCTTCAGATTTCCCAACAAAACTCTACAACTAAATGGAGAGAGGAAATCACATCAAAGATGGTAGGAAGGACAAGGACTCTGTAGGAATCTAAACCCCGTATTTCTGACCACCAGAGGGAGGGAACCACAGTCACAGAGGGGCCAGAAACAAACTACTACACCGGGGAGCCTCTAAAGCGTAGAGACATCCTCATAGCTTATGGCTTTGAAAATCAGAAGGGATGACATTTGTGAGCGTATACAACCAGCAGACTTAAAGCTTGGAACTTTTAAAAATCAGCTGTCTCAGCTCTGAGAGAGCACAGAAGGTGATCGGAAGCTGAGATCTGTCCTTAAAGAGAAAGCACAGCAAACAGTCTGGAGAAGTTTGGGTGAAGCAGGTTGAAACGTGCTTGAGGATTAAACAAGGGAGACATAGTTCCTGAACTCAGAGTTTGCTAAGGGACTTGTCCAGGAACAAAGGAGCTGGCAGGTTCCATTTCCCTCTACGGCCCCTCATTATAAACACACACCTACCTGCAAGATCAAGCACAATCTAGCAATCACTAACTTGCATAAACCATGGCCCATCCCCACACCTACCACACCTGCTTCAGTCCCAGTGCTGTGGATACCCTCCCTGATAAGACCCACACAATCCTTGACAACAATATGTCTCCCCATCACCCACAGAACACGCATGCATCTTGTTAAAACAGCACACCCCATGTGTTGTGCACAATGACACAGTCCAGATCCAGTCTCTGTTGTTGCTATGCATTACCTTCAGAGGAGAACCAGCATCACCAAGTTAAAAATGTATGTTCTGCCCCGTATTTTCAAGAACAAGCAATATATCTGACCTTCCTCACCGAGAGATATTCTCTGAGAAGTAGGCCAAATGAGCAGACAGAGGACTATGTCCTAAACGAAAGAAGAGGACAAAGCCACAGCAAGAGACCTAAACAAAATGGATATAAGGAACATGCCTGACAGAAAATTTAAGATAACAATTATAAAGATACTCACTGGGGAAATGAAAAGAGGGAGGACATCAGAAGGGGGAACATCATTGAGACTCTTAACAAAGAGATATGAAAGAAATAATCAGAGATGTGGAACACAAGAAATGAAATGAAGAATATACTAGATAGAATAATTAGCAGGATGGACGAAGCAGAGGAACAAATTAATGAACTAGAAGACAGTAATGGAAAGTAATCAAGCGGAACAAATGAGAGGAAAAAGAAGTATGCAAAAATGAGAAGAGACTTAGGGAATTCAGTGACTCCATCCAGTGTAACAACACCCACATTAGAGGGATCCCAGAAGGTGAAAAGGGGGAAAAGGGGGCAGAAAATCTATTTGAGCAAAGAAGTGCTGAAAACTTAACCTAATCTGGTGAAGGAAACCTATACAAATCCATTAGGCATAGAGATCCCCTCCCACAAAGTCAACCGAAGGAGGTCCACATCAAGACACATAGTAATCCAAATGGGAAAAGGTAGTGATAAAGAAAAAACATTTAAAGCAGCAAGATAAAAGAAGACAGGTAACATGCAAGGGAAAGCCCATAAAGCTATCAGCTGAGTTTTCAGCAGAAACTATGCAGGACAGAAGAAAGTGGCGTTAAATATTCAAAGTGCTGAATGAGAAAAATCTGCAGCAAGGAATAATTTATCCAGCAAGCCTATCCTTCAGAAAAGAAGGGGAGAAAAAGAGTTTCTTAGCCACACAAACTAAAAGAGTTCATGACCACTAAATTAACTACAAAAAATATTGAAGGGGACACTATGAGTGGAAAAAAATCGTAAGTGAGAGTATGACAATAATGAATCAAGGAAGCAGTAAAAATAAGTATTTCTGTAAAAATCAGTTAAGGGATTCACAAAATAAAAGTATGTAAAATATGAAAACATATACCCTAACACATGAGGAGGAGTCAACAGTGGGTTTGAACTTAAACAGCATTCAACTTAATATAGACCGAAAAGGCTATATATAATCCAGGGGGTCACCACAAACCCAAAGCACTAATACACATGCAAAAGATAAAGGGAAAGAAATCCAAGAATATCATTAAAGAAAACGAGCAAACCATGAGAGAGAGAGCAAGAGAAGAAAGGATCAGAGAAAAACTACACAAAAAACTATGAAACAAGTAACAAAACATCAATAAATACATGTCTAATGATAATCAGTTTGAATGTAAATGGACTAAATGCTCCAAGCAAAAGAGCATGACAGAGTTTGTCTATATATATAAAAGATTTCACACCTAAAGACACCTGCAGATGGAAATTAAGAGATGGAGAAACATTAATCATGCAAGTGGATGTCAAAAGAAGTCAGAGTAGCAATCCTTATATCAGACCAAATAGACTTTTTTAAAATTGAAATTGAATTAGCCAACATAGAGTACACCAGTAGTTTCAAATGTAGCGTTCCACAATTCATCAGTTGTGTATAACACCCAGTGTTCATCACATCACAGGCATTCCTTAATGCCCATCACACAGTTACCCCATCTCCCCAGCCACCTTTCCTCCAGCAACCCTCAGTTGGTTTCCAATAGTTAGGAACCTGTCATGGATTTTCTTCCTCTCTGGTTTCTTCGCATTCATTTTCCCTCCCTTCCCCTATGATCCTCTGTGCTGTTCCTTCTATTCCACATATGAGTAAAACCATATAATAATTGTTTTTCTCTGACTGACTTATTTTGCTCAGCATAATACCCTCCAGTGCCATCCACATCGATATGCTCAATATTGATCCTTTCTGATGGCTGAGTCATATTCCATTGTATATCTATATACCATGTTTTCTTTATCCATTTATCTGTCGATGGATGTCTTGGTTCCTTCCACGGTTTGGCTATTGTGGACAATGTTGCTATAAACATTCGGGGTGCAGTTGCCCCTTCAGATCACTACATTGGTAGCTTTGGGGTAAATAAAATTGCTGGGTTGTAAGGGAGCTCTGTTTTAAGTTCTTGAGGAACCTCCATATTGTTTTCCAAAGTGGCTGTACCAGTTTTCATTCCCACTTAGAAGTGTAAGAGAGTTCCCCTTTCTCCTCACCAACATTTGTTATTTCTCCGCTTGTTAATTTTTGCAATTCTGACTGGTGTGAAGTGGTATCTCATTGTCATTTGGATTTCTTTTTCCCCATGCCAAGTGATGTTGAGCAGTTTGTCATATGTCTGTTGGCCATTTGTGTGTCTTCTTTGGAGAAATATCTGTTCATATCTTCTGCCCATTTCTTGACTCGCTTATTTGTTTTTTGGGTGTTGAGTTTGGGTGTTGAACGGTAGTAAAGCGTACGGCACATTCATGATGCTTCCACACCCACTTTTGGAAATGCTTCTCTCTCAAGGATACCTGAATATGTTAGTGGAGAGTTGCCGTATACGCAGACTTGCTTTTCCCAGGTGAGTGCATGGCACATTCCTTATTCCCTCACGCGCGCGCGCGCACACACACACACACACACACACACACACAGAGTTGAACATGTTTCTGTCTCGTCAGGAAAGAAGGTGTTCGTTGAGTGACGGTTTCTCACTGATGCTTTTGGGTTCTTGCTTTTATTCCCCCCGGAGAGTGAAGTGTAGGCGCTTTTTCCGTAGGCTTCCGTACACACCCTTGAGAAGCCTTCCGTCAGCCAGAAACAAGCCGTGAGTTGAAAGAGGCGTCCACGCAGACCTCCTTCTCAGAGCGAAGCCTTTCACACTTTTCCTTGTGAAGTAAACTACAGAGATACAAATACTTTATCAATGATTGCTTTAACAAAAAAGGACTAAATATCCCAAACAGAAAACATAGACTGTAAAGAGGAAGCAAGACCCATCTCTATGCTGCCTACCAGAGAATCACTTCAGACCTAAAAATAAAAGCAGATTCGAAGTAATGGGAAACAAAACGATTTATGATGCAAATGGAAGTGAAAAGAAAGTTGGAGTCGTAATATTTTTATGAGACAAAATAAACTGAATTGTGGGGAAGATGGCAGAGTAGAAGGACCCTAAACTCACCTCATCCCACAGATACAACTAGATCACACTCACACCAGAGTCACCCAGAAATGGACCTTCAGATTTCCCAACAAAACTCTACAACTAAATGGAGAGAGGAAATCACATCAAAGATGGTAGGAAGGACAAGGACTCTGTAGGAATCTAAACCCCGTATTTCTGACCACCAGAGGGAGGGAACCACAGTCACAGAGGGGCCAGAAACAAACTACTACACCGGGGAGCCTCTAAAGCGTAGAGACATCCTCATAGCTTATGGCTTTGAAAATCAGAAGGGATGACATTTGTGAGCGTATACAACCAGCAGACTTAAAGCTTGGAACTTTTAAAAATCAGCTGTCTCAGCTCTGAGAGAGCACAGAAGGTGATCGGAAGCTGAGATCTGTCCTTAAAGAGAAAGCACAGCAAACAGTCTGGAGAAGTTTGGGTGAAGCAGGTTGAAACGTGCTTGAGGATTAAACAAGGGAGACATAGTTCCTGAACTCAGAGTTTGCTAAGGGACTTGTCCAGGAACAAAGGAGCTGGCAGGTTCCATTTCCCTCTACGGCCCCTCATTATAAACACACACCTACCTGCAAGATCAAGCACAATCTAGCAATCACTAACTTGCATAAACCATGGCCCATCCCCACACCTACCACACCTGCTTCAGTCCCAGTGCTGTGGATACCCTCCCTGATAAGACCCACACAATCCTTGACAACAATATGTCTCCCCATCACCCACAGAACACGCATGCATCTTGTTAAAACAGCACACCCCATGTGTTGTGCACAATGACACAGTCCAGATCCAGTCTCTGTTGTTGCTATGCATTACCTTCAGAGGAGAACCAGCATCACCAAGTTAAAAATGTATGTTCTGCCCCGTATTTTCAAGAACAAGCAATATATCTGACCTTCCTCACCGAGAGATATTCTCTGAGAAGTAGGCCAAATGAGCAGACAGAGGACTATGTCCTAAACGAAAGAAGAGGACAAAGCCACAGCAAGAGACCTAAACAAAATGGATATAAGGAACATGCCTGACAGAAAATTTAAGATAACAATTATAAAGATACTCACTGGGGAAATGAAAAGAGGGAGGACATCAGAAGGGGGAACATCATTGAGACTCTTAACAAAGAGATATGAAAGAAATAATCAGAGATGTGGAACACAAGAAATGAAATGAAGAATATACTAGATAGAATAATTAGCAGGATGGACGAAGCAGAGGAACAAATTAATGAACTAGAAGACAGTAATGGAAAGTAATCAAGCGGAACAAATGAGAGGAAAAAGAAGTATGCAAAAATGAGAAGAGACTTAGGGAATTCAGTGACTCCATCCAGTGTAACAACACCCACATTAGAGGGATCCCAGAAGGTGAAAAGGGGGAAAAGGGGGCAGAAAATCTATTTGAGCAAAGAAGTGCTGAAAACTTAACCTAATCTGGTGAAGGAAACCTATACAAATCCATTAGGCATAGAGATCCCCTCCCACAAAGTCAACCGAAGGAGGTCCACATCAAGACACATAGTAATCCAAATGGGAAAAGGTAGTGATAAAGAAAAAACATTTAAAGCAGCAAGATAAAAGAAGACAGGTAACATGCAAGGGAAAGCCCATAAAGCTATCAGCTGAGTTTTCAGCAGAAACTATGCAGGACAGAAGAAAGTGGCGTTAAATATTCAAAGTGCTGAATGAGAAAAATCTGCAGCAAGGAATAATTTATCCAGCAAGCCTATCCTTCAGAAAAGAAGGGGAGAAAAAGAGTTTCTTAGCCACACAAACTAAAAGAGTTCATGACCACTAAATTAACTACAAAAAATATTGAAGGGGACACTATGAGTGGAAAAAAATCGTAAGTGAGAGTATGACAATAATGAATCAAGGAAGCAGTAAAAATAAGTATTTCTGTAAAAATCAGTTAAGGGATTCACAAAATAAAAGTATGTAAAATATGAAAACATATACCCTAACACATGAGGAGGAGTCAACAGTGGGTTTGAACTTAAACAGCATTCAACTTAATATAGACCGAAAAGGCTATATATAATCCAGGGGGTCACCACAAACCCAAAGCACTAATACACATGCAAAAGATAAAGGGAAAGAAATCCAAGAATATCATTAAAGAAAACGAGCAAACCATGAGAGAGAGAGCAAGAGAAGAAAGGATCAGAGAAAAACTACACAAAAAACTATGAAACAAGTAACAAAACATCAATAAATACATGTCTAATGATAATCAGTTTGAATGTAAATGGACTAAATGCTCCAAGCAAAAGAGCATGACAGAGTTTGTCTATATATATAAAAGATTTCACACCTAAAGACACCTGCAGATGGAAATTAAGAGATGGAGAAACATTAATCATGCAAGTGGATGTCAAAAGAAGTCAGAGTAGCAATCCTTATATCAGACCAAATAGACTTTTTTAAAATTGAAATTGAATTAGCCAACATAGAGTACACCAGTAGTTTCAAATGTAGCGTTCCACAATTCATCAGTTGTGTATAACACCCAGTGTTCATCACATCACAGGCATTCCTTAATGCCCATCACACAGTTACCCCATCTCCCCAGCCACCTTTCCTCCAGCAACCCTCAGTTGGTTTCCAATAGTTAGGAACCTGTCATGGATTTTCTTCCTCTCTGGTTTCTTCGCATTCATTTTCCCTCCCTTCCCCTATGATCCTCTGTGCTGTTCCTTCTATTCCACATATGAGTAAAACCATATAATAATTGTTTTTCTCTGACTGACTTATTTTGCTCAGCATAATACCCTCCAGTGCCATCCACATCGATATGCTCAATATTGATCCTTTCTGATGGCTGAGTCATATTCCATTGTATATCTATATACCATGTTTTCTTTATCCATTTATCTGTCGATGGATGTCTTGGTTCCTTCCACGGTTTGGCTATTGTGGACAATGTTGCTATAAACATTCGGGGTGCAGTTGCCCCTTCAGATCACTACATTGGTAGCTTTGGGGTAAATAAAATTGCTGGGTTGTAAGGGAGCTCTGTTTTAAGTTCTTGAGGAACCTCCATATTGTTTTCCAAAGTGGCTGTACCAGTTTTCATTCCCACTTAGAAGTGTAAGAGAGTTCCCCTTTCTCCTCACCAACATTTGTTATTTCTCCGCTTGTTAATTTTTGCAATTCTGACTGGTGTGAAGTGGTATCTCATTGTCATTTGGATTTCTTTTTCCCCATGCCAAGTGATGTTGAGCAGTTTGTCATATGTCTGTTGGCCATTTGTGTGTCTTCTTTGGAGAAATATCTGTTCATATCTTCTGCCCATTTCTTGACTCGCTTATTTGTTTTTTGGGTGTTGAGTTTGGGTGTTGAACGGTAGTAAAGCGTACGGCACATTCATGATGCTTCCACACCCACTTTTGGAAATGCTTCTCTCTCAAGGATACCTGAATATGTTAGTGGAGAGTTGCCGTATACGCAGACTTGCTTTTCCCAGGTGAGTGCATGGCACATTCCTTATTCCCTCACGCGCGCGCGCGCACACACACACACACACACACACACAGAGTTGAACATGTTTCTGTCTCGTCAGGAAAGAAGGTGTTCGTTGAGTGACGGTTTCTCACTGATGCTTTTGGGTTCTTGCTTTTATTCCCCCCGGAGAGTGAAGTGTAGGCGCTTTTTCCGTAGGCTTCCGTACACACCCTTGAGAAGCCTTCCGTCAGCCAGAAACAAGCCGTGAGTTGAAAGAGGCGTCCACGCAGACCTCCTTCTCAGAGCGAAGCCTTTCACACTTTTCCTTGTGAAGTAAACTAGAGAGATACAAATACTTTATCAATGATTGCTTTAACAAAAAAGGACTAAATATCCCAATCAGAAAACATAGACTGTAAAGAGGAAGCAAGACCCATCTCTATGCTGCCTACCAGAGAATCACTTCAGACCTAAAAATAAAAGCAGATTCGAAGTAATGGGAAACAAAACCATTTATGATGCAAATGGAAGTGAAAAGAAAGTTGGAGTCGTAATATTTTTATGAGACAAAATAAACTGAATTGTGGGGAAGATGGCAGAGTAGAAGGACCCTAAACTCACCTCATCCCACAGATACAACTAGATCACACTCACACCAGAGTCACCCAGAAATGGACCTTCAGATTTCCCAACAAAACTCTACAACTAAATGGAGAGAGGAAATCACATCAAAGATGGTAGGAAGGACAAGGACTCTGTAGGAATCTAAACCCCGTATTTCTGACCACCAGAGGGAGGGAACCACAGTCACAGAGGGGCCAGAAACAAACTACTACACCGGGGAGCCTCTAAAGCGTAGAGACATCCTCATAGCTTATGGCTTTGAAAATCAGAAGGGATGACATTTGTGAGCGTATACAACCAGCAGACTTAAAGCTTGGAACTTTTAAAAATCAGCTGTCTCAGCTCTGAGAGAGCACAGAAGGTGATCGGAAGCTGAGATCTGTCCTTAAAGAGAAAGCACAGCAAACAGTCTGGAGAAGTTTGGGTGAAGCAGGTTGAAACGTGCTTGAGGATTAAACAAGGGAGACATAGTTCCTGAACTCAGAGTTTGCTAAGGGACTTGTCCAGGAACAAAGGAGCTGGCAGGTTCCATTTCCCTCTACGGCCCCTCATTATAAACACACACCTACCTGCAAGATCAAGCACAATCTAGCAATCACTAACTTGCATAAACCATGGCCCATCCCCACACCTACCACACCTGCTTCAGTCCCAGTGCTGTGGATACCCTCCCTGATAAGACCCACACAATCCTTGACAACAATATGTCTCCCCATCACCCACAGAACACGCATGCATCTTGTTAAAACAGCACACCCCATGTGTTGTGCACAATGACACAGTCCAGATCCAGTCTCTGTTGTTGCTATGCATTACCTTCAGAGGAGAACCAGCATCACCAAGTTAAAAATGTATGTTCTGCCCCGTATTTTCAAGAACAAGCAATATATCTGACCTTCCTAACCGAGAGATATTCTCTGAGAAGTAGGCCAAATGAGCAGACAGAGGACTATGTCCTAAACGAAAGAAGAGGACAAAGCCACAGCAAGAGACCTAAACAAAATGGATATAAGGAACATGCCTGACAGAAAATTTAAGATAACAATTATAAAGATACTCACTGGGGAAATGAAAAGAGGGAGGACATCAGAAGGGGGAACATCATTGAGACTCTTAACAAAGAGATATGAAAGAAATAATCAGAGATGTGGAACACAAGAAATGAAATGAAGAATATACTAGATAGAATAATTAGCAGGATGGACGAAGCAGAGGAACAAATTAATGAACTAGAAGACAGTAATGGAAAGTAATCAAGCGGAACAAATGAGAGGAAAAAGAAGTATGCAAAAATGAGAAGAGACTTAGGGAATTCAGTGACTCCATCCAGTGTAACAACACCCACATTAGAGGGATCCCAGAAGGTGAAAAGGGGGAAAAGGGGGCAGAAAATCTATTTGAGCAAAGAAGAGCTGAAAACTTAACCTAATCTGGTGAAGGAAACCTATACAAATCCATAAGGCATAGAGATCCCCTCCCACAAAGTCAACCGAAGGAGGTCCACATCAAGACACATAGTAATCCAAATGGGAAAAGGTAGTGATAAAGAAAAAACATTTAAAGCAGCAAGATAAAAGAAGACAGGTAACATGCAAGGGAAAGCCCATAAAGCTATCAGCTGAGTTTTCAGCAGAAACTATGCAGGACAGAAGAAAGTGGCGTTAAATATTCAAAGTGCTGAATGAGAAAAATCTGCAGCAAGGAATAATTTATCCAGCAAGCCTATCCTTCAGAAAAGAAGGGGAGAAAAAGAGTTTCTTAGCCACACAAACTAAAAGAGTTCATGACCACTAAATTAACTACAAAAAATATTGAAGGGGACACTATGAGTGGAAAAAAATCGTAAGTGAGAGTATGACAATAATGAATCAAGGAAGCAGTAAAAATAAGTATTTCTGTAAAAATCAGTTAAGGGATTCACAAAATTAAAGGATGTAAAATATGAAAACATATACCCTAACACATGAGGAGGAGTCAACAGTGGGTTTGAACTTAAACAGCATTCAACTTAATATAGACCGAAAAGGCTATATATAATCCAGGGGGTCACCACAAACCCAAAGCACTAATACACATGCAAAAGATAAAGGGAAAGAAATCCAAGAATATCATTAAAGAAAACGAGCAAACCATGAGAGAGAGAGCAAGAGAAGAAAGGATCAGAGAAAAACTACACAAAAAACTATGAAACAAGTAACAAAACATCAATAAATACATGTCTAATGATAATCAGTTTGAATGTAAATGGACTAAATGCTCCAAGCAAAAGAGCATGACAGAGTTTGTCTATATATATAAAAGATTTCACACCTAAAGACACCTGCAGATGGAAATTAAGAGATGGAGAAACATTAATCATGCAAGTGGATGTCAAAAGAAGTCAGAGTAGCAATCCTTATATCAGACCAAATAGACTTTTTTAAAATTGAAATTGAATTAGCCAACATAGAGTACACCAGTAGTTTCAAATGTAGCGTTCCACAATTCATCAGTTGTGTATAACACCCAGTGTTCATCACATCACAGGCATTCCTTAATGCCCATCACACAGTTACCCCATCTCCCCAGCCACCTTTCCTCCAGCAACCCTCAGTTGGTTTCCAATAGTTAGGAACCTGTCATGGATTTTCTTCCTCTCTGGTTTCTTCGCATTCATTTTCCCTCCCTTCCCCTATGATCCTCTGTGCTGTTCCTTCTATTCCACATATGAGTAAAACCATATAATAATTGTTTTTCTCTGACTGACTTATTTTGCTCAGCATAATACCCTCCAGTGCCATCCACATCGATATGCTCAATATTGATCCTTTCTGATGGCTGAGTCATATTCCATTGTATATGTATATACCATGTTTTCTTTATCCATTTATCTGTCGATGGATGTCTTGGTTCCTTCCACGGTTTGGCTATTGTGGACAATGTTGCTATAAACATTCGGGGTGCAGTTGCCCCTTCAGATCACTACATTGGTAGCTTTGGGGTAAATAAAATTGCTGGGTTGTAAGGGAGCTCTGTTTTAAGTTCTTGAGGAACCTCCATATTGTTTTCCAAAGTGGCTGTACCAGTTTTCATTCCCACTTAGAAGTGTAAGAGAGTTCCCCTTTCTCCTCACCAACATTTGTTATTTCTCCGCTTGTTAATTTTTGCAATTCTGACTGGTGTGAAGTGGTATCTCATTGTCATTTGGATTTCTTTTTCCCCATGCCAAGTGATGTTGAGCAGTTTGTCATATGTCTGTTGGCCATTTGTGTGTCTTCTTTGGAGAAATATCTGTTCATATCTTCTGCCCATTTCTTGACTCGCTTATTTGTTTTTTGGGTGTTGAGTTTGGGTGTTGAACGGTAGTAAAGCGTACGGCACATTCATGATGCTTCCACACCCACTTTTGGAAATGCTTCTCTCTCAAGGATACCTGAATATGTTAGTGGAGAGTTGCCGTATACGCAGACTTGCTTTTCCCAGGTGAGTGCATGGCACATTCCTTATTCCCTCACGCGCGCGCGCGCACACACACACACACACACACACACACAGAGTTGAACATGTTTCTGTCTCGTCAGGAAAGAAGGTGTTCGTTGAGTGACGGTTTCTCACTGATGCTTTTGGGTTCTTGCTTTTATTCCCTCCGGAGAGTGAAGTGTAGGCGCTTTTTCCGTAGGCTTCCGTACACACCCTTGAGAAGCCTTCCGTCAGCCAGAAACAAGCCGTGAGTTGAAAGAGGCGTCCACGCAGACCTCCTTCTCAGAGCGAAGCCTTTCACACTTTTCCTTGTGAAGTAAACTACAGAGATACAAATACTTTATCAATGATTGCTTTAACAAAAAAGGACTAAATATCCCAAACAGAAAACATAGACTGTAAAGAGGAAGCAAGACCCATCTCTATGCTGCCTACCAGAGAATCACTTCAGACCTAAAAATAAAAGCAGATTCGAAGTAATGGGAAACAAAACCATTTATGATGCAAATGGAAGTGAAAGGAAAGTTGGAGTCGTAATATTTTTATGAGACAAAATAAACTGAATTGTGGGGAAGATGGCAGAGTAGAAGGACCCTAAACTCACCTCATCCCACAGATACAACTAGATCACACTCACACCAGAGTCACCCAGAAATGGACCTTCAGATTTCCCAACAAAACTCTACAACTAAATGGAGAGAGGAAATCACATCAAAGATGGTAGGAAGGACAAGGACTCTGTAGGAATCTAAACCCCGTATTTCTGACCAGCAGAGGGAGGGAACCACAGTCACAGAGGGGCCAGAAACAAACTACTACACCGGGGAGCCTCTAAAGCGTAGAGACATCCTCATAGCTTATGGCTTTGAAAATCAGAAGGGATGACATTTGTGAGCGTATACAACCAGCAGACTTAAAGCTTGGAACTTTTAAAAATCAGCTGTCTCAGCTCTGAGAGAGCAGAGAAGGTGATCGGAAGCTGAGATCTGTCCTTAAAGAGAAAGCACAGCAAACAGTCTGGAGAAGTTTGGGTGAAGCAGGTTGAAACGTCCTTGAGGATTAAACAAGGGAGACATAGTTCCTGAACTCAGAGTTTGCTAAGGGACTTGTCCAGGAACAAAGGAGCTGGCAGGTTCCATTTCCCTCTACGGCCCCTCATTATAAACACACACCTACCTGCAAGATCAAGCACAATCTAGCAATCACTAACTTGCATAAACCATGGCCCATCCCCACACCTACCACACCTGCTTCAGTCCCAGTGCTGTGGATACCCTCCCTGATAAGACCCACACAATCCTTGACAACAATATGTCTCCCCATCACCCACAGAACACGCATGCATCTTGTTAAAACAGCACACCCCATGTGTTGTGCACAATGACACAGTCCAGATCCAGTCTCTGTTGTTGCTATGCATTACCTTCAGAGGAGAACCAGCATCACCAAGTTAAAAATGTATGTTCTGCCCCGTATTTTCCAGAACAAGCAATATATCTGACCTTCCTCACCGAGAGATATTCTCTGAGAAGTAGGCCAAATGAGCAGACAGAGGACTATGTCCTAAACGAAAGAAGAGGACAAAGCCACAGCAAGAGACCTAAACAAAATGGATATAAGGAACATGCCTGACAGAAAATTTAAGATAACAATTATAAAGATACTCACTGGGGAAATGAAAAGAGGGAGGACATCAGAAGGGGGAACATCATTGAGACTCTTAACAAAGAGATATGAAAGAAATAATCAGAGATGTGGAACACAAGAAATGAAATGAAGAATATACTAGATAGAATAATTAGCAGGATGGACGAAGCAGAGGAACAAATTAATGAACTAGAAGACAGTAATGGAAAGTAATCAAGCGGAACAAATGAGAGGAAAAAGAAGTATGCAAAAATGAGAAGAGACTTAGGGAATTCAGTGACTCCATCCAGTGTAACAACACCCACATTAGAGGGATCCCAGAAGGTGAAAAGGGGGAAAAGGGGGCAGAAAATCTATTTGAGCAAAGAAGAGCTGAAAACTTAACCTAATCTGGTGAAGGAAACCTATACAAATCCATAAGGCATAGAGATCCCCTCCCACAAAGTCAACCGAAGGAGGTCCACATCAAGACACATAGTAATCCAAATGGGAAAAGGTAGTGATAAAGAAAAAACATTTAAAGCAGCAAGATAAAAGAAGACAGGTAACATGCAAGGGAAAGCCCATAAAGCTATCAGCTGAGTTTTCAGCAGAAACTATGCAGGACAGAAGAAAGTGGCGTTAAATATTCAAAGTGCTGAATGAGAAAAATCTGCAGCAAGGAATAATTTATCCAGCAAGCCTATCCTTCAGAAAAGAAGGGGAGAAAAAGAGTTTCTTAGCCACACAAACTAAAAGAGTTCATGACCACTAAATTAACTACAAAAAATATTGAAGGGGACACTATGAGTGGAAAAAAATCGTAAGTGAGAGTATGACAATAATGAATCAAGGAAGCAGTAAAAATAAGTATTTCTGTAAAAATCAGTTAAGGGATTCACAAAATAAAAGTATGTAAAATATGAAAACATATACCCTAACACATGAGGAGGAGTCAACAGTGGGTTTGAACTTAAACAGCATTCAACTTAATATAGACCGAAAAGGCTATATATAATCCAGGGGGTCACCACAAACCCAAAGCACTAATACACATGCAAAAGATAAAGGGAAAGAAATCCAAGAATATCATTAAAGAAAACGAGCAAACCATGAGAGAGAGAGCAAGAGAAGAAAGGATCAGAGAAAAACTACACAAAAAACTATGAAACAAGTAACAAAACATCAATAAATACATGTCTAATGATAATCAGTTTGAATGTAAATGGACTAAATGCTCCAAGCAAAAGAGCATGACAGAGTTTGTCTATATATATAAAAGATTTCACACCTAAAGACACCTGCAGATGGAAATTAAGAGATGGAGAAACATTAATCATGCAAGTGGATGTCAAAAGAAGTCAGAGTAGCAATCCTTATATCAGACCAAATAGACTTTTTTAAAATTGAAATTGAATTAGCCAACATAGAGTACACCAGTAGTTTCAAATGTAGCGTTCCACAATTCATCAGTTGTGTATAACACCCAGTGTTCATCACATCACAGGCATTCCTTAATGCCCATCACACAGTTACCCCATCTCCCCAGCCACCTTTCCTCCAGCAACCCTCAGTTGGTTTCCAATAGTTAGGAACCTGTCATGGATTTTCTTCCTCTCTGGTTTCTTCGCATTCATTTTCCCTCCCTTCCCCTATGATCCTCTGTGCTGTTCCTTCTATTCCACATATGAGTAAAACCATATAATAATTGTTTTTCTCTGACTGACTTATTTTGCTCAGCATAATACCCTCCAGTGCCATCCACATCGATATGCTCAATATTGATCCTTTCTGATGGCTGAGTCATATTCCATTGTATATGTATATACCATGTTTTCTTTATCCATTTATCTGTCGATGGATGTCTTGGTTCCTTCCACGGTTTGGCTATTGTGGACAATGTTGCTATAAACATTCGGGGTGCAGTTGCCCCTTCAGATCACTACATTGGTAGCTTTGGGGTAAATAAAATTGCTGGGTTGTAAGGGAGCTCTGTTTTAAGTTCTTGAGGAACCTCCATATTGTTTTCCAAAGTGGCTGTACCAGTTTTCATTCCCACGTAGAAGTGTAAGAGAGTTCCCCTTTCTCCTCACCAACATTTGTTATTTCTCCGCTTGTTAATTTTTGCAATTCTGACTGGTGTGAAGTGGTATCTCATTGTCATTTGGATTTCTTTTTCCCCATGCCAAGTGATGTTGAGCAGTTTGTCATATGTCTGTTGGCCATTTGTGTGTCTTCTTTGGAGAAATATCTGTTCATATCTTCTGCCCATTTCTTGACTCGCTTATTTGTTTTTTGGGTGTTGAGTTTGGGTGTTGAACGGTAGTAAAGCGTACGGCACATTCATGATGCTTCCACACCCACTTTTGGAAATGCTTCTCTCTCAAGGATACCTGAATATGTTAGTGGAGAGTTGCCGTATACGCAGACTTGCTTTTCCCAGGGGAGTGCATGGCACATTCCTTATTCCCTCACGCGCGCGCGCGCACACACACACACACACACACACACACACACACACACACACAGAGTTGAACATGTTTCTGTCTCGTCAGGAAAGAAGGTGTTCGTTGAGTGACGGTTTCACACTGATGCTTTTGGGTTCTTGCTTTTATTCCCCCCGGAGAGTGAAGTGTAGGCGCTTTTTCCGTAGGCTTGCGTACACACCCTTGAGAAGCCTTCCGCCAGCCAGAAACAAGCCGTGAGTTGAAAGAGGCGTCCACGCAGACCTCCTTCTCAGAGCGAAGCCTTTCACACTTTTCCTTGTGAAGTAAACTAGAGAGATACAAATACTTTATCAATGATTGCTTTAACAAAAAAGGACTAAATATCCCAATCAGAAAACATAGACTGTAAAGTGGAAGCAAGACCCATCTCTATGCTGCCTACCAGAGAATCACTTCAGACCTAAAAATAAAAGCAGATTCGAAGTAATGGGAAACAAAACCATTTATGATGCAAATGGAAGTGAAAAGAAAGTTGGAGTCGTAATATTTTTATGAGACAAAATAAACTGAATTGTGGGGAAGATGGCAGAGTAGAAGGACCCTAAACTCACCTCATCCCACAGATACAACTAGATCACACTCACACCAGAGTCACCCAGAAATGGACCTTCAGATTTCCCAACAAAACTCTACAACTAAATGGAGAGAGGAAATCACATCAAAGATGGTAGGAAGGACAAGGACTCTGTAGGAATCTAAACCCCGTATTTCTGACCACCAGAGGGAGGGAACCACAGTCACAGAGGGGCCAGAAACAAACTACTACACCGGGGAGCCTCTAAAGCGTAGAGACATCCTCATAGCTTGTGGCTTTGAAAATCAGAAGGGATGACATTTGTGAGCGTATACAACCAGCAGACTTAAAGCTTGGAACTTTTAAAAATCAGCTGTCTCAGCTCTGAGAGAGCACAGAAGGTGATCGGAAGCTGAGATCTGTCCTTAAAGAGAAAGCACAGCAAACAGTCTGGAGAAGCTTGGGTGAAGCAGGTTGAAACGTGCTTGAGGATTAAACAAGGGAGACATAGTTCCTGAACTCAGAGTTTGCTAAGGGACTTGTCCAGGAACAAAGGAGCTGGCAGGTTCCATTTCCCTCTACGGCCCCTCATTATAAACACACACCTACCTGCAAGATCAAGCACAATCTAGCAATCACTAACTTGCATAAACCATGGCCCATCCCCACACCTACCACACCTGCTTCAGTCCCAGTGCTGTGGATACCCTCCCTGATAAGACCCACACAATCCTTGACAACAATATGTCTCCCCATCACCCACAGAACACGCATGCATCTTGTTAAAACAGCACACCCCATGTGTTGTGCACAATGACACAGTCCAGATCCAGTCTCTGTTGTTGCTATGCATTACCTTCAGAGGAGAACCAGCATCACCAAGTTAAAAATGTATGTTCTGCCCCGTATTTTCCAGAACAAGCAATATATCTGACCTTCCTCACCGAGAGATATTCTCTGAGAAGTAGGCCAAATGAGCAGACAGAGGACTATGTCCTAAACGAAAGAAGAGGACAAAGCCACAGCAAGAGACCTAAACAAAATGGATATAAGGAACATGCCTGACAGAAAATTTAAGATAACAATTATAAAGATACTCACTGGGGAAATGAAAAGAGGGAGGACATCAGAAGGGGGAACATCATTGAGACTCTTAACAAAGAGATATGAAAGAAATAATCAGAGATGTGGAACACAAGAAATGAAATGAAGAATATACTAGATAGAATAATTAGCAGGATGGACGAAGCAGAGGAACAAATTAATGAACTAGAAGACAGTAATGGAAAGTAATCAAGCGGAACAAATGAGAGGAAAAAGAAGTATGCAAAAATGAGAAGAGACTTAGGGAATTCAGTGACTCCATCCAGTGTAACAACACCCACATTAGAGGGATCCCAGAAGGTGAAAAGGGGGAAAAGGGGGCAGAAAATCTATTTGAGCAAAGAAGAGCTGAAAACTTAACCTAATCTGGTGAAGGAAACCTATACAAATCCATAAGGCATAGAGATCCCCTCCCACAAAGTCAACCGAAGGAGGTCCACATCAAGACACATAGTAATCCAAATGGGAAAAGGTAGTGATAAAGAAAAAACATTTAAAGAAGCAAGATAAAAGAAGACAGGTAACATGCAAGGGAAAGCCCATAAAGCTATCAGCTGAGTTTTCAGCAGAAACTATGCAGGACAGAAGAAAGTGGCGTTAAATATTCAAAGTGCTGAATGAGAAAAATCTGCAGCAAGGAATAATTTATCCAGCAAGCCTATCCTTCAGAAAAGAAGGGGAGAAAAAGAGTTTCTTAGCCACACAAACTAAAAGAGTTCATGACCACTAAATTAACTACAAAAAATATTGAAGGGGACACTATGAGTGGAAAAAAATCGTAAGTGAGAGTATGACAATAATGAATCAAGGAAGCAGTAAAAATAAGTATTTCTGTAAAAATCAGTTAAGGGATTCACAAAATAAAAGTATGTAAAATATGAAAACATATACCCTAACACATGAGGAGGAGTCAACAGTGGGTTTGAACTTAAACAGCATTCAACTTAATATAGACCGAAAAGGCTATATATAATCCAGGGGGTCACCACAAACCCAAAGCACTAATACACATGCAAAAGATAAAGGGAAAGAAATCCAAGAATATCATTAAAGAAAACGAGCAAACCATGAGAGAGAGAGCAAGAGAAGAAAGGATCAGAGAAAAACTACACAAAAAACTATGAAACAAGTAACAAAACATCAATAAATACATGTCTAATGATAATCAGTTTGAATGTAAATGGACTAAATGCTCCAAGCAAAAGAGCATGACAGAGTTTGTCTATATATATAAAAGATTTCACACCTAAAGACACCTGCAGATGGAAATTAAGAGATGGAGAAACATTAATCATGCAAGTGGATGTCAAAAGAAGTCAGAGTAGCAATCCTTATATCAGACCAAATAGACTTTTTTAAAATTGAAATTGAATTAGCCAACATAGAGTACACCAGTAGTTTCAAATGTAGCGTTCCACAATTCATCAGTTGTGTATAACACCCAGTGTTCATCACATCACAGGCATTCCTTAATGCCCATCACACAGTTACCCCATCTCCCCAGCCACCTTTCCTCCAGCAACCCTCAGTTGGTTTCCAATAGTTAGGAACCTGTCATGGATTTTCTTCCTCTCTGGTTTCTTCGCATTCATTTTCCCTCCCTTCCCCTATGATCCTCTGTGCTGTTCCTTCTATTCCACATATGAGTAAAACCATATAATAATTGTTTTTCTCTGACTGACTTATTTTGCTCAGCATAATACCCTCCAGTGCCATCCACATCGATATGCTCAATATTGATCCTTTCTGATGGCTGAGTCATATTCCATTGTATATGTATATACCATGTTTTCTTTATCCATTTATCTGTCGATGGATGTCTTGGTTCCTTCCACGGTTTGGCTATTGTGGACAATGTTGCTATAAACATTCGGGGTGCAGTTGCCCCTTCAGATCACTACATTGGTAGCTTTGGGGTAAATAAAATTGCTGGGTTGTAAGGGAGCTCTGTTTTAAGTTCTTGAGGAACCTCCATATTGTTTTCCAAAGTGGCTGTACCAGTTTTCATTCCCACGTAGAAGTGTAAGAGAGTTCCCCTTTCTCCTCACCAACATTTGTTATTTCTCCGCTTGTTAATTTTTGCAATTCTGACTGGTGTGAAGTGGTATCTCACTGTCATTTGGATTTCTTTTTCCCCATGCCAAGTGATGTTGAGCAGTTTGTCATATATCTGTTGGCCATTTGTGTGTCTTCTTTGGAGAAATATCTGTTCATATCTTCTGCCCATTTCTTGACTCGCTTATTTGTTTTTTGGGTGTTGAGTTTGGGTGTTGAACGGTAGTAAAGCTTACGGCACATTCATGATGCTTCCACACCCACTTTTGGAAATGCTTCTCTCTCAAGGATACCTGAATATGTTAGTGGAGAGTTGCCGTATACGCAGACTTGCTTTTCCCAGGGGAGTGCATGGCACATTCCTTATTCCCTCACGCGCGCGCGCGCACACACACACACACACACACACACACACACACACACACACAGAGTTGAACATGTTTCTGTCTCGTCAGGAAAGAAGGTGTTCGTTGAGTGACGGTTTCTCACTGATGCTTTTGGGTTCTTGCTTTTATTCCCCCCGGAGAGTGAAGTGTAGGCGCTTTTTCCGTAGGCTTGCGTACACACCCTTGAGAAGCCTTCCGCCAGCCAGAAACAAGCCGTGAGTTGAAAGAGGCGTCCACGCAGACCTCCTTCTCAGAGCGAAGCCTTTCACACTTTTCCTTGTGAAGTAAACTAGAGAGATACAAATACTTTATCAATGATTGCTTTAACAAAAAAGGACTAAATATCCCAATCAGAAAACATAGACTGTAAAGAGGAAGCAAGACCCATCTCTATGCTGCCTACCAGAGAATCACTTCAGACCTAAAAATAAAAGCAGATTCGAAGTAATGGGAAACAAAACGATTTATGATGCAAATGGAAGTGAAAAGAAAGTTGGAGTCGTAATATTTTTATGAGACAAAATAAACTGAATTGTGGGGAAGATGGCAGAGTAGAAGGACCCTAAACTCACCTCATCCCACAGATACAACTAGATCACACTCACACCAGAGTCACCCAGAAATGGACCTTCAGATTTCCCAACAAAACTCTACAACTAAATGGAGAGAGGAAATCACATCAAAGATGGTAGGAAGGACAAGGACTCTGTAGGAATCTAAACCCCGTATTTCTGACCACCAGAGGGAGGGAACCACAGTCACAGAGGGGCCAGAAACAAACTACTACACCGGGGAGCCTCTAAAGCGTAGAGACATCCTCATAGCTTGTGGCTTTGAAAATCAGAAGGGATGACATTTGTGAGCGTATACAACCAGCAGACTTAAAGCTTGGAACTTTTAAAAATCAGCTGTCTCAGCTCTGAGAGAGCACAGAAGGTGATCGGAAGCTGAGATCTGTCCTTAAAGAGAAAGCACAGCAAACAGTCTGGAGAAGCTTGGGTGAAGCAGGTTGAAACGTGCTTGAGGATTAAACAAGGGAGACATAGTTCCTGAACTCAGAGTTTGCTAAGGGACTTGTCCAGGAACAAAGGAGCTGGCAGGTTCCATTTCCCTCTACGGCCCCTCATTATAAACACACACCTACCTGCAAGATCAAGCACAATCTAGCAATCACTAACTTGCATAAACCATGGCCCATCCCCACACCTACCACACCTGCTTCAGTCCCAGTGCTGTGGATACCCTCCCTGATAAGACCCACACAATCCTTGACAACAATATGTCTCCCCATCACCCACAGAACACGCATGCATCTTGTTAAAACAGCACACCCCATGTGTTGTGCACAATGACACAGTCCAGATCCAGTCTCTGTTGTTGCTATGCATTACCTTCAGAGGAGAACCAGCATCACCAAGTTAAAAATGTATGTTCTGCCCCGTATTTTCCAGAACAAGCAATATATCTGACCTTCCTCACCGAGAGATATTCTCTGAGAAGTAGGCCAAATGAGCAGACAGAGGACTATGTCCTAAACGAAAGAAGAGGACAAAGCCACAGCAAGAGACCTAAACAAAATGGATATAAGGAACATGCCTGACAGAAAATTTAAGATAACAATTATAAAGATACTCACTGGGGAAATGAAAAGAGGGAGGACATCAGAAGGGGGAACATCATTGAGACTCTTAACAAAGAGATATGAAAGAAATAATCAGAGATGTGGAACACAAGAAATGAAATGAAGAATATACTAGATAGAATAATTAGCAGGATGGACGAAGCAGAGGAACAAATTAATGAACTAGAAGACAGTAATGGAAAGTAATCAAGCGGAACAAATGAGAGGAAAAAGAAGTATGCAAAAATGAGAAGAGACTTAGGGAATTCAGTGACTCCATCCAGTGTAACAACACCCACATTAGAGGGATCCCAGAAGGTGAAAAGGGGGAAAAGGGGGCAGAAAATCTATTTGAGCAAAGAAGAGCTGAAAACTTAACCTAATCTGGTGAAGGAAACCTATACAAATCCATAAGGCATAGAGATCCCCTCCCACAAAGTCAACCGAAGGAGGTCCACATCAAGACACATAGTAATCCAAATGGGAAAAGGTAGTGATAAAGAAAAAACATTTAAAGCAGCAAGATAAAAGAAGACAGGTAACATGCAAGGGAAAGCCCATAAAGCTATCAGCTGAGTTTTCAGCAGAAACTATGCAGGACAGAAGAAAGTGGCGTTAAATATTCAAAGTGCTGAATGAGAAAAATCTGCAGCAAGGAATAATTTATCCAGCAAGCCTATCCTTCAGAAAAGAAGGGGAGAAAAAGAGTTTCTTAGCCACACAAACTAAAAGAGTTCATGACCACTAAATTAACTACAAAAAATATTGAAGGGGACACTATGAGTGGAAAAAAATCGTAAGTGAGAGTATGACAATAATGAATCAAGGAAGCAGTAAAAATAAGTATTTCTGTAAAAATCAGTTAAGGGATTCACAAAATTAAAGGATGTAAAATATGAAAACATATACCCTAACACATGAGGAGGAGTCAACAGTGGGTTTGAACTTAAACAGCATTCAACTTAATATAGACCGAAAAGGCTATATATAATCCAGGGGGTCACCACAAACCCAAAGCACTAATACACATGCAAAAGATAAAGGGAAAGAAATCCAAGAATATCATTAAAGAAAACGAGCAAACCATGAGAGAGAGAGCAAGAGAAGAAAGGATCAGAGAAAAACTACACAAAAAACTATGAAACAAGTAACAAAACATCAATAAATACATGTCTAATGATAATCAGTTTGAATGTAAATGGACTAAATGCTCCAAGCAAAAGAGCATGACAGAGTTTGTCTATATATATAAAAGATTTCACACCTAAAGACACCTGCAGATGGAAATTAAGAGATGGAGAAACATTAATCATGCAAGTGGATGTCAAAAGAAGTCAGAGTAGCAATCCTTATATCAGACCAAATAGACTTTTTTAAAATTGAAATTGAATTAGCCAACATAGAGTACACCAGTAGTTTCAAATGTAGCGTTCCACAATTCATCAGTTGTGTATAACACCCAGTGTTCATCACATCACAGGCATTCCTTAATGCCCATCACACAGTTACCCCATCTCCCCAGCCACCTTTCCTCCAGCAACCCTCAGTTGGTTTCCAATAGTTAGGAACCTGTCATGGATTTTCTTCCTCTCTGGTTTCTTCGCATTCATTTTCCCTCCCTTCCCCTATGATCCTCTGTGCTGTTCCTTCTATTCCACATATGAGTAAAACCATATAATAATTGTTTTTCTCTGACTGACTTATTTTGCTCAGCATAATACCCTCCAGTGCCATCCACATCGATATGCTCAATATTGATCCTTTCTGATGGCTGAGTCATATTCCATTGTATATGTATATACCATGTTTTCTTTATCCATTTATCTGTCGATGGATGTCTTGGTTCCTTCCACGGTTTGGCTATTGTGGACAATGTTGCTATAAACATTCGGGGTGCAGTTGCCCCTTCAGATCACTACATTGGTAGCTTTGGGGTAAATAAAATTGCTGGGTTGTAAGGGAGCTCTGTTTTAAGTTCTTGAGGAACCTCCATATTGTTTTCCAAAGTGGCTGTACCAGTTTTCATTCCCACGTAGAAGTGTAAGAGAGTTCCCCTTTCTCCTCACCAACATTTGTTATTTCTCCGCTTGTTAATTTTTGCAATTCTGACTGGTGTGAAGTGGTATCTCACTGTCATTTGGATTTCTTTTTCCCCATGCCAAGTGATGTTGAGCAGTTTGTCATATGTCTGTTGGCCATTTGTGTGTCTTCTTTGGAGAAATATCTGTTCATATCTTCTGCCCATTTCTTGACTCGCTTATTTGTTTTTTGGGTGTTGAGTTTGGGTGTTGAACGGTAGTAAAGCTTACGGCACATTCATGATGCTTCCACACCCACTTTTGGAAATGCTTCTCTCTCAAGGATACCTGAATATGTTAGTGGAGAGTTGCCGTATACGCAGACTTGCTTTTCCCAGGGGAGTGCATGGCACATTCCTTATTCCCTCACGCGCGCGCGCGCACAGACACACACACACACACACACACACACACACACACACACAGAGTTGAACATGTTTCTGTCTCGTCAGGAAAGAAGGTGTTCGTTGAGTGACGGTTTCTCACTGATGCTTTTGGGTTCTTGCTTTTATTCCCCCCGGAGAGTGAAGTGTAGGCGCTTTTTCCGTAGGCTTGCGTACACACCCTTGAGAAGCCTTCCGTCAGCCAGAAACAAGCCGTGAGTTGAAAGAGGCGTCCACGCAGACCTCCTTCTCAGAGCGAAGCCTTTCACACTTTTCCTTGTGAAGTAAACTAGAGAGATACAAATACTTTATCAATGATTGCTTTAACAAAAAAGGACTAAATATCCCAATCAGAAAACATAGACTGTAAAGAGGAAGCAAGACCCATCTCTATGCTGCCTACCAGAGAATCACTTCAGACCTAAAAATAAAAGCAGATTCGAAGTAATGGGAAACAAAACCATTTATGATGCAAATGGAAGTGAAAAGAAAGTTGGAGTCGTAATATTTTTATGAGACAAAATAAACTGAATTGTGGGGAAGATGGCAGAGTAGAAGGACCCTAAACTCACCTCATCCCACAGATACAACTAGATCACACTCACACCAGAGTCACCCAGAAATGGACCTTCAGATTTCCCAACAAAACTCTACAAATAAATGGAGAGAGGAAATCACATCAAAGATGGTAGGAAGGACAAGGACTCTGTAGGAATCTAAACCCCGTATTTCTGACCACCAGAGGGAGGGAACCACAGTCACAGAGGGGCCAGAAACAAACTACTACACCGGGGAGCCTCTAAAGCGTAGAGACATCCTCATAGCTTGTGGCTTTGAAAATCAGAAGGGATGACATTTGTGAGCGTATACAACCAGCAGACTTAAAGCTTGGAACTTTTAAAAATCAGCTGTCTCAGCTCTGAGAGAGCACAGAAGGTGATCGGAAGCTGAGATCTGTCCTTAAAGAGAAAGCACAGCAAACAGTCTGGAGAAGCTTGGGTGAAGCAGGTTGAAACGTGCTTGAGGATTAAACAAGGGAGACATAGTTCCTGAACTCAGAGTTTGCTAAGGGACTTGTCCAGGAACAAAGGAGCTGGCAGGTTCCATTTCCCTCTACGGCCCCTCATTATAAACACACACCTACCTGCAAGATCAAGCACAATCTAGCAATCACTAACTTGCATAAACCATGGCCCATCCCCACACCTACCACACCTGCTTCAGTCCCAGTGCTGTGGATACCCTCCCTGATAAGACCCACACAATCCTTGACAACAATATGTCTCCCCATCACCCACAGAACACGCATGCATCTTGTTAAAACAGCACACCCCATGTGTTGTGCACAATGACACAGTCCAGATCCAGTCTCTGTTGTTGCTATGCATTACCTTCAGAGGAGAACCAGCATCACCAAGTTAAAAATGTATGTTCTGCCCCGTATTATCAAGAACAAGCAATATATCTGACCTTCCTCACCGAGAGATATTCTCTGAGAAGTAGGCCAAATGAGCAGACAGAGGACTATGTCCTAAACGAAAGAAGAGGACAAAGCCACAGCAAGAGACCTAAACAAAATGGATATAAGGAACATGCCTGACAGAAAATTTAAGATAACAATTATAAAGATACTCACTGGGGAAATGAAAAGAGGGAGGACATCAGAAGGGGGAACATCATTGAGACTCTTAACAAAGAGATATGAAAGAAATAATCAGAGATGTGGAACACAAGAAATGAAATTAAGAATATCCTAGATAGAATAATTAGCAGGATGGACGAAGCAGAGGAACAAATTAATGAACTAGAAGACAGTAATGGAAAGTAATCAAGCGGAACAAATGAGAGGAAAAAGGTGTATGCAAAAATGAGAAGAGACTTAGGGAATTCAGTGACTCCATCCAGTGTAACAACACCCACATTAGAGGGATCCCAGAAGGTGAAAAGGGGGAAAAGGGGGCAGAAAATCTATTTGAGCAAAGAAGAGCTGAAAACTTAACCTAATCTGGTGAAGGAAACCTATACAAATCCATAAGGCATAGAGATCCCCTCCCACAAAGTCAACCGAAGGAGGTCCACATCAAGACACATAGTAATCCAAATGGGAAAAGGTAGTGATAAAGAAAAAACATTTAAAGCAGCAAGATAAAAGAAGACAGGTAACATGCAAGGGAAAGCCCATAAAGCTATCAGCTGAGTTCTCAGCAGAAACTATGCAGGACAGAAGAAAGTGGCGTTAAATATTCAAAGTGCTGAATGAGAAAAATCTGCAGCAAGGAATAATTTATCCAGCAAGCCTATCCTTCAGAAAAGAAGGGGAGAAAAAGAGTTTCTTAGCCACACAAACTAAAAGAGTTCATGACCACTAAATTAACTACAAAAAATATTGAAGGGGACACTATGAGTGGAAAAAAATCGTAAGTGAGAGTATGACAATAATGAATCAAGGAAGCAGTAAAAATAAGTATTTCTGTAAAAATCAGTTAAGGGATTCACAAAATAAAAGTATGTAAAATATGAAAACATATACCCTAACACATGAGGAGGAGTCAACAGTGGGTTTGAACTTAAACAGCATTCAACTTAATATAGACCGAAAAGGCTATATATAATCCAGGGGGTCACCACAAACCCAAAGCACTAATACACATGCAAAAGATAAAGGGAAAGAAATCCAAGAATATCATTAAAGAAAACGAGCAAACCATGAGAGAGAGAGCAAGAGAAGAAAGGATCAGAGAAAAACTACACAAAAAACTATGAAACAAGTAACAAAACATCAATAAATACATGTCTAATGATAATCAGTTTGAATGTAAATGGACTAAATGCTCCAAGCAAAAGAGCATGACAGAGTTTGTCTATATATATAAAAGATTTCACACCTAAAGACACCTGCAGATGGAAATTAAGAGATGGAGAAACATTAATCATGCAAGTGGATGTCAAAAGAAGTCAGAGTAGCAATCCTTATATCAGACCAAATAGACTTTTTTAAAATTGAAATTGAATTAGCCAACATAGAGTACACCAGTAGTTTCAAATGTAGCGTTCCACAATTCATCAGTTGTGTATAACACCCAGTGTTCATCACATCACAGGCATTCCTTAATGCCCATCACACAGTTACCCCATCTCCCCAGCCACCTTTCCTCCAGCAACCCTCAGTTGGTTTCCAATAGTTAGGAACCTGTCATGGATTTTCTTCCTCTCTGGTTTCTTCGCATTCATTTTCCCTCCCTTCCCCTATGATCCTCTGTGCTGTTCCTTCTATTCCACATATGAGTAAAACCATATAATAATTGTTTTTCTCTGACTGACTTATTTTGCTCAGCATAATACCCTCCAGTGCCATCCACATCGATATGCTCAATATTGATCCTTTCTGATGGCTGAGTCATATTCCATTGTATATCTATATACCATGTTTTCTTTATCCATTTATCTGTCGATGGATGTCTTGGTTCCTTCCACGGTTTGGCTATTGTGGACAATGTTGCTATAAACATTCGGGGTGCAGTTGCCCCTTCAGATCACTACATTGGTAGCTTTGGGGTAAATAAAATTGCTGGGTTGTAAGGGAGCTCTGTTTTAAGTTCTTGAGGAACCTCCATATTGTTTTCCAAAGTGGCTGTACCAGTTTTCATTCCCACTTAGAAGTGTAAGAGAGTTCCCCTTTCTCCTCACCAACATTTGTTATTTCTCCGCTTGTTAATTTTTGCAATTCTGACTGGTGTGAAGTGGTATCTCACTGTCATTTGGATTTCTTTATCCCTATGCCAAGTGATGTTGAGCAGTTTGTCATATGTCTGTTGGCCATTTGTGTGTCTTCTTTGGAGAAATACCTGTTCATATCTTCTGCCCATTTCTTGACTCGCTTATTTGTTTTTTGGGTGTTGAGTTTGGGTGTTGAACGGTAGTAAAGCTTACGGCACATTCATGATGCTTCCACACCCACTTTTGGAAATGCTTCTCTCTCAAGGATACCTGAATATGTTAGTGGAGAGTTGCCGTATACGCAGACTTGCTTTTCCCAGGTGAGTGCATGGCACATTCATTATTCCCTCACGCGCGCGCGCGCACACACACACACACACACACACACACACAGAGTTGAACATGTTTCTGTCTCGTCAGGAAAGAAGGTGTTCGTTGAGTGACGGTTTCTCACTGATGCTTTTGGGTTCTTGCTTTTATTCCCCCCGGAGAGTGAAGTGTAGGCGCTTTTTCCGTAGGCTTCCGTACACACCCTTGAGAAGCCTTCCGTCAGCCAGAAACAAGCCGTGAGTTGAAAGAGGCGTCCACGCAGACCTCCTTCTCAGAGCGAAGCCTTTCACACTTTTCCTTGTGAAGTAAACTAGAGAGATACAAATACTTTATCAATGATTGCTTTAACAAAAAAGGACTAAATATCCCAAACAGAAAACATAGAGTGTAAAGAGGAAGCAAGACCCATCTCTATGCTGCCTACCAGAGAATCACTTCAGACCTAAAAATAAAAGCAGATTCGAAGTAATGGGAAACAAAACCATTTATGATGCAAATGGAAGTGAAAAGAAAGTTGGAGTCGTAATATTTTTATGAGACAAAATAAACTGAATTGTGGGGAAGATGGCAGAGTAGAAGGACCCTAAACTCACCTCATCCCACAGATACAACTAGATCACACTCACACCTAGAGTCACCCAGAAATGGACCTTCAGATTTCCCAACAAAACTCTACAACTAAATGGAGAGAGGAAATCACATCAAAGATGGTAGGAAGGACAAGGACTCTGTAGGAATCTAAACCCCGTATTTCTGACCACCAGAGGGAGGGAACCACAGTCACAGAGGGGCCAGAAACAAACTACTACACCGGGGAGCCTCTAAAGCGTAGAGACATCCTCATAGCTTATGGCTTTGAAAATCAGAAGGGATGACATTTGTGAGCGTATACAACCAGCAGACTTAAAGCTTGGAACTTTTAAAAATCAGCTGTCTCAGCTCTGAGAGAGCACAGAAGGTGATCGGAAGCTGAGATCTGTCCTTAAAGAGAAAGCACAGCAAACAGTCTGGAGAAGTTTGGGTGAAGCAGGTTGAAACGTGCTTGAGGATTAAACAAGGGAGACATAGTTCCTGAACTCAGAGTTTGCTAAGGGACTTGTCCAGGAACAAAGGAGCTGGCAGGTTCCATTTCCCTCTACGGCCCCTCATTATAAACACACACCTACCTGCAAGATCAAGCACAATCTAGCAATCACTAACTTGCATAAACCATGGCCCATCCCCACACCTACCACACCTGCTTCAGTCCCAGTGCTGTGGATACCCTCCCTGATAAGACCCACACAATCCTTGACAACAATATGTCTCCCCATCACCCACAGAACACGCATGCATCTTGTTAAAACAGCACACCCCATGTGTTGTGCACAATGACACAGTCCAGATCCAGTCTCTGTTGTTGCTATGCATTACCTTCAGAGGAGAACCAGCATCACCAAGTTAAAAATGTATGTTCTGCCCCGTATTTTCCAGAACAAGCAATATATCTGACCTTCCTCACCGAGAGATATTCTCTGAGAAGTAGGCCAAATGAGCAGACAGAGGACTATGTCCTAAACGAAAGAAGAGGACAAAGCCACAGCAAGAGACCTAAACAAAATGGATATAAGGAACATGCCTGACAGAAAATTTAAGATAACAATTATAAAGATACTCACTGGGGAAATGAAAAGAGGGAGGACATCAGAAGGGGGAACATCATTGAGACTCTTAACAAAGAGATATGAAAGAAATAATCAGAGATGTGGAACACAAGAAATGAAATGAAGAATATCCTAGATAGAATAATTAGCAGGATGGACGAAGCAGAGGAACAAATTAATGAACTAGAAGACAGTAATGGAAAGTAATCAAGCGGAACAAATGAGAGGAAAAAGAAGTATGCAAAAATGAGAAGAGACTTAGGGAATTCAGTGACTCCATCCAGTGTAACAACACCCACATTAGAGGGATCCCAGAAGGTGAAAAGGGGGAAAAGGGGGCAGAAAATCTATTTGAGCAAAGAAGAGCTGAAAACTTAACCTAATCTGGTGAAGGAAACCTATACAAATCCATAAGGCATAGAGATCCCCTCCCACAAAGTCAACCGAAGGAGGTCCACATCAAGACACATAGTAATCCAAATGGGAAAAGGTAGTGATAAAGAAAAAACATTTAAAGCAGCAAGATAAAAGAAGACAGGTAACATGCAAGGGAAAGCCCATAAAGCTATCAGCTGAGTTTTCAGCAGAAACTATGCAGGACAGAAGAAAGTGGCGTTAAATATTCAAAGTGCTGAATGAGAAAAATCTGCAGCAAGGAATAATTTATCCAGCAAGCCTATCCTTCAGAAAAGAAGGGGAGAAAAAGAGTTTCTTAGCCACACAAACTAAAAGAGTTCATGACCACTAAATTAACTACAAAAAATATTGAAGGGGACACTATGAGTGGAAAAAAATCGTAAGTGAGAGTATGACAATAATGAATCAAGGAAGCAGTAAAAATAAGTATTTCTGTAAAAATCAGTTAAGGGATTCACAAAATAAAAGTATGTAAAATATGAAAACATATACCCTAACACATGAGGAGGAGTCAACAGTGGGTTTGAACTTAAACAGCATTCAACTTAATATAGACCGAAAAGGCTATATATAATCCAGGGGGTCACCACAAACCCAAAGCACTAATACACATGCAAAAGATAAAGGGAAAGAAATCCAAGAATATCATTAAAGAAAACGAGCAAACCATGAGAGAGAGAGCAAGAGAAGAAAGGATCAGAGAAAAACTACACAAAAAACTATGAAACAAGTAACAAAACATCAATAAATACATGTCTAATGATAATCAGTTTGAATGTAAATGGACTAAATGCTCCAAGCAAAAGAGCATGACAGAGTTTGTCTATATATATAAAAGATTTCACACCTAAAGACACCTGCAGATGGAAATTAAGAGATGGAGAAACATTAATCACGCAAGTGGATGTCAAAAGAAGTCAGAGTAGCAATCCTTATATCAGACCAAATAGACTTTTTTAAAATTGAAATTGAATTAGCCAACATAGAGTACACCAGTAGTTTCAAATGTAGCGTTCCACAATTCATCAGTTGTGTATAACACCCAGTGTTCATCACATCACAGGCATTCCTTAATGCCCATCACACAGTTACCCCATCTCCCCAGCCACCTTTCCTCCAGCAACCCTCAGTTGGTTTCCAATAGTTAGGAACCTGTCATGGATTTTCTTCCTCTCTGGTTTCTTCGCATTCATTTTCCCTCCCTTCCCCTATGATCCTCTGTGCTGTTCCTTCTATTCCACATATGAGTAAAACCATATAATAATTGTTTTTCTCTGACTGACTTATTTTGCTCAGCATAATACCCTCCAGTGCCATCCACATCGATATGCTCAATATTGATCCTTTCTGATGGCTGAGTCATATTCCATTGTATATGTATATACCATGTTTTCTTTATCCATTTATCTGTCGATGGATGTCTTGGTTCCTTCCACGGTTTGGCTATTGTGGACAATGTTGCTATAAACATTCGGGGTGCAGTTGCCCCTTCAGATCACTACATTGGTAGCTTTGGGGTAAATAAAATTGCTGGGTTGTAAGGGAGCTCTGTTTTAAGTTCTTGAGGAACCTCCATATTGTTTTCCAAAGTGGCTGTACCAGTTTTCATTCCCACTTAGAAGTGTAAGAGAGTTCCCCTTTCTCCTCACCAACATTTGTTACTTCTCCGCTTGTTAATTTTTGCAATTCTGACTGGTGTGAAGTGGTATCTCATTGTCATTTGGATTTCTTTTTCCCCACGCCAAGTGATGTTGAGCAGTTTGTCATATATCTGTTGGCCATTTGTGTGTCTTCTTTGTAGAAATATCTGTTCATATCTTCTGCCCATTTCTTGACTCGCTTATTTGTTTTTTGGGTGTTGAGTTTGGGTGTTGAACGGTAGTAAAGCTTACGGCACATTCATGATGCTTCCACACCCACTTTTGGAAATGCTTCTCTCTCAAGGATACCTGAATATGTTAGTGGAGAGTTGCCGTATACGCAGACTTGCTTTTCCCAGGTGAGTGCATGGCACATTCCTTATTCCCTCACGCGCGCGCGCGCACACACACACACACACACACACAGAGTTGAACATGTTTCTGTCTCGTCAGGAAAGAAGGTGTTCGTTGAGTGACGGTTTCTCACTGATGCTTTTGGGTTCTTGCTTTTATTCCCCCCGGAGAGTGAAGTGTAGGCGCTTTTTCCGTAGGCTTCCGTACACACCCTTGAGAAGCCTTCCGTCAGCCAGAAACAAGCCGTGAGTTGAAAGAGGCGTCCACGCAGACCTCCTTCTCAGAGCGAAGCCTTTCACACTTTTCCTTGTGTAGTAAACTACAGAGATACAAATACTTTATCAATGATTGCTTTAACAAAAAAGGACTAAATATCCCAAACAGAAAACTTAGACTGTAAAGAGGAAGCAAGACCCATCTCTATGCTGCCTACCAGAGAATCACTTCAGACCTAAAAATAAAAGCAGATTCGAAGTAATGGGAAACAAAATCATTTATGATGCAAATGGAAGTGAAAAGAAAGTTGGAGTCGTAACATTTTTATGAGACAAAATAAACTGAATTGTGGGGAAGATGGCAGAGTAGAAGGACCCTAAACTCACCTCATCCCACAGATACAACTAGATCACACTCACACCAGAGTCACCCAGAAATGGACCTTCAGATTTCCCAACAAAACTCTACAACTAAATGGAGAGAGGAAATCACATCAAAGATGGTAGGAAGGACAAGGACTCTGTAGGAATCTAAACCCCGTATTTCTGACCAGCAGAGGGAGGGAACCACAGTCACAGAGGGGCCAGAAACAAACTACTACACCGGGGAGCCTCTAAAGCGTAGAGACATCCTCATAGCTTATGGCTTTGAAAATCAGAAGGGATGACATTTGTGAGCGTATACAACCAGCAGACTTAAAGCTTGGAACTTTTAAAAATCAGCTGTCTCAGCTCTGAGAGAGCACAGAAGGTGATCGGAAGCTGAGATCTGTCCTTAAAGAGAAAGCACAGCAAACAGTCTGGAGAAGCTTGGGTGAAGCAGGTTGAAACGTGCTTGAGGATTAAACAAGGGAGACATAGTTCCTGAACTCAGAGTTTGCTAAGGGACTTGTCCAGGAACAAAGGAGCTGGCAGGTTCCATTTCCCTCTACGGCCCCTCATTATAAACACACACCTACCTGCAAGATCAAGCACAATCTAGCAATCACTAACTTGCATAAACCATGGCCCATCCCCACACCTACCACACCTGCTTCAGTCCCAGTGCTGTGGATACCCTCCCTGATAAGACCCACACAATCCTTGACAACAATATGTCTCCCCATCACCCACAGAACACGCATGCATCTTGTTAAAACAGCACACCCCATGTGTTGTGCACAATGACACAGTCCAGATCCAGTCTCTGTTGTTGCTATGCATTACCTTCAGAGGAGAACCAGCATCACCAAGTTAAAAATGTATGTTCTGCCCCGTATTTTCAAGAACAAGCAATATATCTGACCTTCCTAACAGAGAGATATTCTCTGAGAAGTAGGCCAAATGAGCAGACAGAGGACTATGTCCTAAACGAAAGAAGAGGACAAAGCCACAGCAAGAGACCTAAACAAAATGGATATAAGGAACATGCCTGACAGAAAATTTAAGATAACAATTATAAAGATACTCACTGGGGAAATGAAAAGAGGGAGGACATCAGAAGGGGGAACATCATTGAGACTCTTAACAAAGAGATATGAAAGAAATAATCAGAGATGTGGAACACAAGAAATGAAATTAAGAATATCCTAGATAGAATAATTAGCAGGATGGACGAAGCAGAGGAACAAATTAATGAACTAGAAGACAGTAATGGAAAGTAATCAAGCGGAACAAATGAGAGGAAAAAGGTGTATGCAAAAATGAGAAGAGACTTAGGGAATTCAGTGACTCCATCCAGTGTAACAACACCCACATTAGAGGGATCCCAGAAGGTGAAAAGGGGGAAAAGGGGGCAGAAAATCTATTTGAGCAAAGAAGAGCTGAAAACTTAACCTAATCTGGTGAAGGAAACCTATACAAATCCATAAGGCATAGAGATCCCCTCCCACAAAGTCAACCGAAGGAGGTCCACATCAAGACACATAGTAATCCAAATGGGAAAAGGTAGTGATAAAGAAAAAACATTTAAAGCAGCAAGATAAAAGAAGACAGGTAACATGCAAGGGAAAGCCCATAAAGCTATCAGCTGAGTTTTCAGCAGAAACTATGCAGGACAGAAGAAAGTGGCGTTAAATATTCAAAGTGCTGAATGAGAAAAATCTGCAGCAAGGAATAATTTATCCAGCAAGCCTATCCTTCAGAAAAGAAGGGGAGAAAAAGAGTTTCTTAGCCACACAAACTAAAAGAGTTCATGACCACTAAATTAACTACAAAAAATATTGAAGGGGACACTATGAGTGGAAAAAAATCGTAAGTGAGAGTATGAAAATAATGAATCAAGGAAGCAGTAAAAATAAGTATTTCTGTAAAAATCAGTTAAGGGATTCACAAAATAAAAGTATGTAAAATATGAAAACATATACCCTAACACATGAGGAGGAGTCAACAGTGGGTTTGAACTTAAACAGCATTCAACTTAATATAGACCGAAAAGGCTATATATAATCCAGGGGGTCACCACAAACCCAAAGCACTAATACACATGCAAAAGATAAAGGGAAAGAAATCCAAGAATATCATTAAAGAAAACGAGCAAACCATGAGAGAGAGAGCAAGAGAAGAAAGGATCAGAGAAAAACTACACAAAAAACTATGAAACAAGTAACAAAACATCAATAAATACATGTCTAATGATAATCAGTTTGAATGTAAATGGACTAAATGCTCCAAGCAAAAGAGCATGACAGAGTTTGTCTATATATATAAAAGATTTCACACCTAAAGACACCTGCAGATGGAAATTAAGAGATGGAGAAACATTAATCACGCAAGTGGATGTCAAAAGAAGTCAGAGTAGCAATCCTTATATCAGACCAAATAGACTTTTTTAAAATTGAAATTGAATTAGCCAACATAGAGTACACCAGTAGTTTCAAATGTAGCGTTCCACAATTCATCAGTTGTGTATAACACCCAGTGTTCATCACATCACAGGCATTCCTTAATGCCCATCACACATTTACCCCATCTCCCCAGCCACCTTTCCTCCAGCAACCCTCAGTTGGTTTCCAATAGTTAGGAACCTGTCATGGATTTTCTTCCTCTCTGGTTTCTTCGCATTCATTTTCCCTCCCTTCCCCTATGATCCTCTGTGCTGTTCCTTCTATTCCACATATGAGTAAAACCATATAATAATTGTTTTTCTCTGACTGACTTATTTTGCTCAGCATAATACCCTCCAGTGCCATCCACATCGATATGCTCAATATTGATCCTTTCTGATGGCTGAGTCATATTCCATTGTATATGTATATACCATGTTTTCTTTATCCATTTATCTGTCGATGGATGTCTTGGTTCCTTCCACGGTTTGGCTATTGTGGACAATGTTGATATAAATATTCGGGGTGCAGTTGCCCCTTCAGATCACTACATTGGTAGCTTTGGGGTAAATAAAATTGCTGGGTTGTAAGGGAGCTCTGTTTTAAGTTCTTGAGGAACCTCCATATTGTTTTCCAAAGTGGCTGTACCAGTTTTCATTCCCACTTAGAAGTGTAAGAGAGTTCCCCTTTCTCCTCACCAACATTTGTTACTTCTCCGCTTGTTAATTTTTGCAATTCTGACTGGTGTGAAGTGGTATCTCATTGTCATTTGGATTTCTTTTTCCCCATGCCAAGTGATGTTGAGCAGTTTGTCATATATCTGTTGGCCATTTGTGTGTCTTCTTTGGAGAAATATCTGTTCATATCTTCTGCCCATTTCTTGACTCGCTTATTTGTTTTTTGGGTGTTGAGTTTGGGTGTTGAACGGTAGTAAAGCTTACGGCACATTCATGATGCTTCCACACCCACTTTTGGAAATGCTTCTCTCTCAAGGATACCTGAATATGTTAGTGGAGAGTTGCCGTATACGCAGACTTGCTTTTCCCAGGTGAGTGCATGGCACATTCCTTATTCCCTCACGCGCGCGCGCGCGCGCACACACACACACACACACACAGAGTTGAACATGTTTCTGTCTCGTCAGGAAAGAAGGTGTTCGTTGAGTGACGGTTTCTCACTGATGCTTTTGGGTTCTTGCTTTTATTCCCCCCGGAGAGTGAAGTGTAGGCGCTTTTTCCGTAGGCTTCCGTACACACCCTTGAGAAGCCTTCCGTCAGCCAGAAACAAGCCGTGAGTTGAAAGAGGCGTCCACGCAGACCTCCTTCTCAGAGCGAAGCCTTTCACACTTTTCCTTGTGAAGTAAACTAGAGAGATACAAATACTTTATCAATGATTGCTTTAACAAAAAAGGACTAAATATCCCAATCAGAAAACATAGACTGTAAAGAGGAAGCAAGACCCATCTCTATGCTGCCTACCAGAGAATCACTTCAGACCTAAAAATAAAAGCAGATTCGAAGTAATGGGAAACAAAACCATTTATGATGCAAATGGAAGTGAAAAGAAAGTTGGAGTCGTAATATTTTTATGAGACAAAATAAACTGAATTGTGGGGAAGATGGCAGAGTAGAAGGACCCTAAACTCACCTCATCCCACAGATACAACTAGATCACACTCACACCAGAGTCACCCAGAAATGGACCTTCAGATTTCCCAACAAAACTCTACAACTAAATGGAGAGAGGAAATCACATCAAAGATGGTAGGAAGGACAAGGACTCTGTAGGAATCTAAACCCCGTATTTCTGACCAGCAGAGGGAGGGAACCACAGTCACAGAGGGGCCAGAAACAAACTACTACACCGGGGAGCCTCTAAAGCGTAGAGACATCCTCATAGCTTATGGCTTTGAAAATCAGAAGGGATGACATTTGTGAGCGTATACAACCAGCAGACTTAAAGCTTGGAACTTTTAAAAATCAGCTGTCTCAGCTCTGAGAGAGCAGAGAAGGTGATCGGAAGCTGAGATCTGTCCTTAAAGAGAAAGCACAGCAAACAGTCTGGAGAAGTTTGGGTGAAGCAGGTTGAAACGTCCTTGAGGATTAAACAAGGGAGACATAGTTCCTGAACTCAGAGTTTGCTAAGGGACTTGTCCAGGAACAAAGGAGCTGGCAGGTTCCATTTCCCTCTACGGCCCCTCATTATAAACACACACCTACCTGCAAGATCAAGCACAATCTAGCAATCACTAACTTGCATAAACCATGGCCCATCCCCACACCTACCACACCTGCTTCAGTCCCAGTGCTGTGGATACCCTCCCTGATAAGACCCACACAATCCTTGACAACAATATGTCTCCCCATCACCCACAGAACACGCATGCATCTTGTTAAAACAGCACACCCCATGTGTTGTGCACAATGACACAGTCCAGATCCAGTCTCTGTTGTTGCTATGCATTACCTTCAGAGGAGAACCAGCATCACCAAGTTAAAAATGTATGTTCTGCCCCGTATTTTCAAGAACAAGCAATATATCTGACCTTCCTAACCGAGAGATATTCTCTGAGAAGTAGGCCAAATGAGCAGACAGAGGACTATGTCCTAAACGAAAGAAGAGGACAAAGCCACAGCAAGAGACCTAAACAAAATGGATATAAGGAACATGCCTGACAGAAAATTTAAGATAACAATTATAAAGATACTCACTGGGGAAATGAAAAGAGGGAGGACATCAGAAGGGGGAACATCATTGAGACTCTTAACAAAGAGATATGAAAGAAATAATCAGAGATGTGGAACACAAGAAATGAAATTAAGAATATCCTAGATAGAATAATTAGCAGGATGGACGAAGCAGAGGAACAAATTAATGATCTAGAAGACAGTAATGGAAAGTAATCAAGCGGAACAAATGAGAGGAAAAAGAAGTATGCAAAAATGAGAAGAGACTTAGGGAATTCAGTGACTCCATCCAGTGTAACAACACCCACATTAGAGGGATCCCAGAAGGTGAAAAGGGGGAAAAGGGGGCAGAAAATCTATTTGAGCAAAGAAGAGCTGAAAACTTAACCTAATCTGGTGAAGGAAACCTATACAAATCCATAAGGCATAGAGATCCCCTCCCACAAAGTCAACCGAAGGAGGTCCACATCAAGACACATAGTAATCCAAATGGGAAAAGGTAGTGATAAAGAAAAAACATTTAAAGCAGCAAGATAAAAGAAGACAGGTAACATGCAAGGGAAAGCCCATAAAGCTATCAGCTGAGTTTTCAGCAGAAACTATGCAGGACAGAAGAAAGTGGCGTTAAATATTCAAAGTGCTGAATGAGAAAAATCTGCAGCAAGGAATAATTTATCCAGCAAGCCTATCCTTCAGAAAAGAAGGGGAGAAAAAGAGTTTCTTAGCCACACAAACTAAAAGAGTTCATGACCACTAAATTAACTACAAAAAATATTGAAGGGGACACTATGAGTGGAAAAAAATCGTAAGTGAGAGTATGACAATAATGAATCAAGGAAGCAGTAAAAATAAGTATTTCTGTAAAAATCAGTTAAGGGATTCACAAAATAAAAGTATGTAAAATATGAAAACATATACCCTAACACATGAGGAGGAGTCAACAGTGGGTTTGAACTTAAACAGCATTCAACTTAATATAGACCGAAAAGGCTATATATAATCCAGGGGGTCACCACAAACCCAAAGCACTAATACACATGCAAAAGATAAAGGGAAAGAAATCCAAGAATATCATTAAAGAAAACGAGCAAACCATGAGAGAGAGAGCAAGAGAAGAAAGGATCAGAGAAAAACTACACAAAAAACTATGAAACAAGTAACAAAACATCAATAAATACATGTCTAATGATAATCAGTTTGAATGTAAATGGACTAAATGCTCCAAGCAAAAGAGCATGACAGAGTTTGTCTATATATATAAAAGATTTCACACCTAAAGACACCTGCAGATGGAAATTAAGAGATGGAGAAACATTAATCATGCAAGTGGATGTCAAAAGAAGTCAGAGTAGCAATCCTTATATCAGACCAAATAGACTTTTTTAAAATTGAAATTGAATTAGCCAACATAGAGTACACCAGTAGTTTCAAATGTAGCGTTCCACAATTCATCAGTTGTGTATAACACCCAGTGTTCATCACATCACAGGCATTCCTTAATGCCCATCACACAGTTACCCCATCTCCCCAGCCACCTTTCCTCCAGCAACCCTCAGTTGGTTTCCAATAGTTAGGAACCTGTCATGGATTTTCTTCCTCTCTGGTTTCTTCGCATTCATTTTCCCTCCCTTCCCCTATGATCCTCTGTGCTGTTCCTTCTATTCCACATATGAGTAAAACCATATAATAATTGTTTTTCTCTGACTGACTTATTTTGCTCAGCATAATACCCTCCAGTGCCATCCACATCGATATGCTCAATATTGATCCTTTCTGATGGCTGAGTCATATTCCATTGTATATGTATATACCATGTTTTCTTTATCCATTTATCTGTCGATGGATGTCTTGGTTCCTTCCACGGTTTGGCTATTGTGGACAATGTTGCTATAAACATTCGGGGTGCAGTTGCCCCTTCAGATCACTACATTGGTAGCTTTGGGGTAAATAAAATTGCTGGGTTGTAAGGGAGCTCTGTTTTAAGTTCTTGAGGAACCTCCATATTGTTTTCCAAAGTGGCTGTACCAGTTTTCATTCCCACTTAGAAGTGTAAGAGAGTTCCCCTTTCTCCTCACCAACATTTGTTATTTCTCCGCTTGTTAATTTTTGCAATTCTGACTGGTGTGAAGTGGTATCTCATTGTCATTTGGATTTCTTTTTCCCCATGCCAAGTGATGTTGAGCAGTTTGTCATATGTCTGTTGGCCATTTGTGTGTCTTCTTTGGAGAAATATCTGTTCATATCTTCTGCCCATTTCTTGACTCGCTTATTTGTTTTTTGGGTGTTGAGTTTGGGTGTTGAACGGTAGTAAAGCGTACGGCACATTCATGATGCTTCCACACCCACTTTTGGAAATGCTTCTCTCTCAAGGATACCTGAATATGTTAGTGGAGAGTTGCCGTATACGCAGACTTGCTTTTCCCAGGTGAGTGCATGGCACATTCCTTATTCCCTCACGCGCGCGCGCGCACAAACACACACACACACACACACACACAGAGTTGAACATGTTTCTGTCTCGTCAGGAAAGAAGGTGTTCGTTGAGTGACGGTTTCTCACTGATGCTTTTGGGTTCTTGCTTTTATTCCCCCCGGAGAGTGAAGTGTAGGCGCTTTTTCCGTAGGCTTGCGTACACACCCTTGAGAAGCCTTCCGTCAGCCAGAAACAAGCCGTGAGTTGAAAGAGGCGTCCACGCAGACCTCCTTCTCAGAGCGAAGCCTTTCACACTTTTCCTTGTGAAGTAAACTAGAGAGATACAAATACTTTATCAATGATTGCTTTACAAAAAAGGACTAAATATCCCAATCAGAAAACATAGACTGTAAAGAGGAAGCAAGACCCATCTCTATGCTGCCTACCAGAGAATCACTTCAGACCTAAAAATAAAAGCAGATTCGAAGTAATGGGAAACAAAACCATTTATGATGCAAATGGAAGTGAAAAGAAAGTTGGAGTCGTAATATTTTTATGAGACAAAATAAACTGAATTGTGGGGAAGATGGCAGAGTAGAAGGACCCTAAACTCACCTCATCCCACAGATACAACTAGATCACACTCACACCAGAGTCACCCAGAAATGGACCTTCAGATTTCCCAACAAAACTCTACAACTAAATGGAGAGACGAAATCACATCAAAGATGGTAGGAAGGATAAGGACTCTGTAGGAATCTAAACCCCGTATTTCTGACCAGCAGAGGGAGGGAACCACAGTCACAGAGGGGCCAGAAACAAACTACTACACCGGGGAGCCCCTAAGCGTAGAGACATCCTCATAGCTTATGGCTTTGAAAATCAGAAGGGATGACATTTGTGAGCGTATACAACCAGCAGACTTAAAGCTTGGAACTTTTAAAAATCAGCTGTCTCAGCTCTGAGAGAGCAGAGAAGGTGATCGGAAGCTGAGATCTGTCCTTAAAGAGAAAGCACAGCAAACAGTCTGGAGAAGTTTGGGTGAAGCAGGTTGAAACGTGCTTGAGGATTAAACAAGGGAGACATAGTTCCTGAACTCAGAGTTTGCTAAGGGACTTGTCCAGGAACAAAGGAGCTGGCAGGTTCCATTTCCCTCTACGGCCCCTCATTATAAACACACACCTACCTGCAAGATCAAGCACAATCTAGCAATCACTAACTTGCATAAACCATGGCCCATCCCCACACCTACCACACCTGCTTCAGTCCCAGTGCTGTGGATACCCTCCCTGATAAGACCCACACAATCCTTGACAACAATATGTCTCCCCATCACCCACAGAACACGCATGCATCTTGTTAAAACAGCACACCCCATGTGTTGTGCACAATGACACAGTCCAGATCCAGTCTCTGTTGTTGCTATGCATTACCTTCAGAGGAGAACCAGCATCACCAAGTTAAAAATGTATGTTCTGCCCCGTATTTTCAAGAACAAGCAATATATCTGACCTTCCTAACCGAGAGATATTCTCTGAGAAGTAGGCCAAATGAGCAGACAGAGGACTATGTCCTAAACGAAAGAAGAGGACAAAGCCACAGCAAGAGACCTAAACAAAATGGATATAAGGAACATGCCTGACAGAAAATTTAAGATAACAATTATAAAGATACTCACTGGGGAAATGAAAAGAGGGAGGACATCAGAAGGGGGAACATCATTGAGACTCTTAACAAAGAGATATGAAAGAAATAATCAGAGATGTGGAACACAAGAAATGAAATGAAGAATATACTAGATAGAATAATTAGCAGGATGGACGAAGCAGAGGAACAAATTAATGAACTAGAAGACAGTAATGGAAAGTAATCAAGCGGAACAAATGAGAGGAAAAAGAAGTATGCAAAAATGAGAAGAGACTTAGGGAATTCAGTGACTCCATCCAGTGTAACAACACCCACATTAGAGGGATCCCAGAAGGTGAAAAGGGGGAAAAGGGGGCAGAAAATCTATTTGAGCAAAGAAGAGCTGAAAACTTAACCTAATCTGGTGAAGGAAACCTATACAAATCCATAAGGCATAGAGATCCCCTCCCACAAAGTCAACCGAAGGAGGTCCACATCAAGACACATAGTAATCCAAATGGGAAAAGGTAGTGATAAAGAAAAAACATTTAAAGCAGCAAGATAAAAGAAGACAGGTAACATGCAAGGGAAAGCCCATAAAGCTATCAGCTGAGTTTTCAGCAGAAACTATGCAGGACAGAAGAAAGTGGCGTTAAATATTCAAAGTGCTGAATGAGAAAAATCTGCAGCAAGGAATAATTTATCCAGCAAGCCTATCCTTCAGAAAAGAAGGGGAGAAAAAGAGTTTCTTAGCCACACAAACTAAAAGAGTTCATGACCACTAAATTAACTACAAAAAATATTGAAGGGGACACTATGAGTGGAAAAAAATCGTAAGTGAGAGTATGACAATAATGAATCAAGGAAGCAGTAAAAATAAGTATTTCTGTAAAAATCAGTTAAGGGATTCACAAAATAAAAGTATGTAAAATATGAAAACATATACCCTAACACATGAGGAGGAGTCAACAGTGGGTTTGAACTTAAACAGCATTCAACTTAATATAGACCGAAAAGGCTATATATAATCCAGGGGGTCACCACAAACCCAAAGCACTAATACACATGCAAAAGATAAAGGGAAAGAAATCCAAGAATATCATTAAAGAAAACGAGCAAACCATGAGAGAGAGAGCAAGAGAAGAAAGGATCAGAGAAAAACTACACAAAAAACTATGAAACAAGTAACAAAACATCAATAAATACATGTCTAATGATAATCAGTTTGAATGTAAATGGACTAAATGCTCCAAGCAAAAGAGCATGACAGAGTTTGTCTATATATATAAAAGATTTCACACCTAAAGACACCTGCAGATGGAAATTAAGAGATGGAGAAACATTAATCATGCAAGTGGATGTCAAAAGAAGTCAGAGTAGCAATCCTTATATCAGACCAAATAGACTTTTTTAAAATTGAAATTGAATTAGCCAACATAGAGTACACCAGTAGTTTCAAATGTAGCGTTCCACAATCCATCAGTTGTGTATAACACCCAGTGTTCATCACATCACAGGCATTCCTTAATGCCCATCACACAGTTACCCCATCTCCCCAGCCACCTTTCCTCCAGCAACCCTCAGTTGGTTTCCAATAGTTAGGAACCTGTCATGGATTTTCTTCCTCTCTGGTTTCTTCGCATTCATTTTCCCTCCCTTCCCCTATGATCCTCTGTGCTGTTCCTTCTATTCCACATATGAGTAAAACCATATAATAATTGTTTTTCTCTGACTGACTTATTTTGCTCAGCATAATACCCTCCAGTGCCATCCACATCGATATGCTCAATATTGATCCTTTCTGATGGCTGAGTCATATTCCATTGTATATCTATATACCATGTTTTCTTTATCCATTTATCTGTCGATGGATGTCTTGGTTCCTTCCACGGTTTGGCTATTGTGGACAATGTTGCTATAAACATTCGGGGTGCAGTTGCCCCTTCAGATCACTACATTGGTAGCTTTGGGGTAAATAAAATTGCTGGGTTGTAAGGGAGCTCTGTTTTAAGTTCTTGAGGAACCTCCATATTGTTTTCCAAAGTGGCTGTACCAGTTTTCATTCCCACGTAGAAGTGTAAGAGAGTTCCCCTTTCTCCTCACCAACATTTGTTATTTCTCCGCTTGTTAATTTTTGCAATTCTGACTGGTGTGAAGTGGTATCTCACTGTCATTTGGATTTCTTTTTCCCCATGCCAAGTGATGTTGAGCAGTTTGTCATATGTCTGTTGGCCATTTGTGTGTCTTCTTTGGAGAAATATCTGTTCATATCTTCTGCCCATTTCTTGACTCGCTTATTTGTTTTTTGGGTGTTGAGTTTGGGTGTTGAACGGTAGTAAAGCTTACGGCACATTCATGATGCTTCCACACCCACTTTTGGAAATGCTTCTCTCTCAAGGATACCTGAATATGTTAGTGGAGAGTTGCCGTATACGCAGACTTGCTTTTCCCAGGGGAGTGCATGGCACATTCCTTATTCCCTCACGCGCGCGCGCGCGCACACACACACACACACACACACACACACACACACACACACAGAGTTGAACATGTTTCTGTCTCGTCAGGAAAGAAGGTGTTCGTTGAGTGACGGTTTCTCACTGATGCTTTTGGGTTCTTGCTTTTATTCCCCCCGGAGAGTGAAGTGTAGGCGCTTTTTCCGTAGGCTTGCGTACACACCCTTGAGAAGCCTTCCGCCAGCCAGAAACAAGCCGTGAGTTGAAAGAGGCGTCCACGCAGACCTCCTTCTCAGAGCGAAGCCTTTCACACTTTTCCTTGTGAAGTAAACTAGAGAGATACAAATACTTTATCAATGATTGCTTTAACAAAAAAGGACTAAATATCCCAATCAGAAAACATAGACTGTAAAGAGGAAGCAAGACCCATCTCTATGCTGCCTACCAGAGAATCACTTCAGACCTAAAAATAAAAGCAGATTCGAAGTAATGGGAAACAAAACGATTTATGATGCAAATGGAAGTGAAAAGAAAGTTGGAGTCGTAATATTTTTATGAGACAAAATAAACTGAATTGTGGGGAAGATGGCAGAGTAGAAGGACCCTAAACTCACCTCATCCCACAGATACAACTAGATCACACTCACACCAGAGTCACCCAGAAATGGACCTTCAGATTTCCCAACAAAACTCTACAACTAAATGGAGAGAGGAAATCACATCAAAGATGGTAGGAAGGACAAGGACTCTGTAGGAATCTAAACCCCGTATTTCTGACCACCAGAGGGAGGGAACCACAGTCACAGAGGGGCCAGAAACAAACTACTACACCGGGGAGCCTCTAAAGCGTAGAGACATCCTCATAGCTTGTGGCTTTGAAAATCAGAAGGGATGACATTTGTGAGCGTATACAACCAGCAGACTTAAAGCTTGGAACTTTTAAAAATCAGCTGTCTCAGCTCTGAGAGAGCACAGAAGGTGATCGGAAGCTGAGATCTGTCCTTAAAGAGAAAGCACAGCAAACAGTCTGGAGAAGCTTGGGTGAAGCAGGTTGAAACGTGCTTGAGGATTAAACAAGGGAGACATAGTTCCTGAACTCAGAGTTTGCTAAGGGACTTGTCCAGGAACAAAGGAGCTGGCAGGTTCCATTTCCCTCTACGGCCCCTCATTATAAACACACACCTACCTGCAAGATCAAGCACAATCTAGCAATCACTAACTTGCATAAACCATGGCCCATCCCCACACCTACCACACCTGCTTCAGTCCCAGTGCTGTGGATACCCTCCCTGATAAGACCCACACAATCCTTGACAACAATATGTCTCCCCATCACCCACAGAACACGCATGCATCTTGTTAAAACAGCACACCCCATGTGTTGTGCACAATGACACAGTCCAGATCCAGTCTCTGTTGTTGCTATGCATTACCTTCAGAGGAGAACCAGCATCACCAAGTTAAAAATGTATGTTCTGCCCCGTATTTTCCAGAACAAGCAATATATCTGACCTTCCTCACCGAGAGATATTCTCTGAGAAGTAGGCCAAATGAGCAGACAGAGGACTATGTCCTAAACGAAAGAAGAGGACAAAGCCACAGCAAGAGACCTAAACAAAATGGATATAAGGAACATGCCTGACAGAAAATTTAAGATAACAATTATAAAGATACTCACTGGGGAAATGAAAAGAGGGAGGACATCAGAAGGGGGAACATCATTGAGACTCTTAACAAAGAGATATGAAAGAAATAATCAGAGATGTGGAACACAAGAAATGAAATGAAGAATATACTAGATAGAATAATTAGCAGGATGGACGAAGCAGAGGAACAAATTAATGAACTAGAAGACAGTAATGGAAAGTAATCAAGCGGAACAAATGAGAGGAAAAAGAAGTATGCAAAAATGAGAAGAGACTTAGGGAATTCAGTGACTCCATCCAGTGTAACAACACCCACATTAGAGGGATCCCAGAAGGTGAAAAGGGGGAAAAGGGGGCAGAAAATCTATTTGAGCAAAGAAGAGCTGAAAACTTAACCTAATCTGGTGAAGGAAACCTATACAAATCCATAAGGCATAGAGATCCCCTCCCACAAAGTCAACCGAAGGAGGTCCACATCAAGACACATAGTAATCCAAATGGGAAAAGGTAGTGATAAAGAAAAAACATTTAAAGCAGCAAGATAAAAGAAGACAGGTAACATGCAAGGGAAAGCCCATAAAGCTATCAGCTGAGTTTTCAGCAGAAACTATGCAGGACAGAAGAAAGTGGCGTTAAATATTCAAAGTGCTGAATGAGAAAAATCTGCAGCAAGGAATAATTTATCCAGCAAGCCTATCCTTCAGAAAAGAAGGGGAGAAAAAGAGTTTCTTAGCCACACAAACTAAAAGAGTTCATGACCACTAAATTAACTACAAAAAATATTGAAGGGGACACTATGAGTGGAAAAAAATCGTAAGTGAGAGTATGACAATAATGAATCAAGGAAGCAGTAAAAATAAGTATTTCTGTAAAAATCAGTTAAGGGATTCACAAAATAAAAGTATGTAAAATATGAAAACATATACCCTAACACATGAGGAGGAGTCAACAGTGGGTTTGAACTTAAACAGCATTCAACTTAATATAGACCGAAAAGGCTATATATAATCCAGGGGGTCACCACAAACCCAAAGCACTAATACACATGCAAAAGATAAAGGGAAAGAAATCCAAGAATATCATTAAAGAAAACGAGCAAACCATGAGAGAGAGAGCAAGAGAAGAAAGGATCAGAGAAAAACTACACAAAAAACTATGAAACAAGTAACAAAACATCAATAAATACATGTCTAATGATAATCAGTTTGAATGTAAATGGACTAAATGCTCCAAGCAAAAGAGCATGACAGAGTTTGTCTATATATATAAAAGATTTCACACCTAAAGACACCTGCAGATGGAAATTAAGAGATGGAGAAACATTAATCATGCAAGTGGATGTCAAAAGAAGTCAGAGTAGCAATCCTTATATCAGACCAAATAGAGTTTTTTAAAATTGAAATTGAATTAGCCAACATAGAGTACACCAGTAGTTTCAAATGTAGCGTTCCACAATCCATCAGTTGTGTATAACACCCAGTGTTCATCACATCACAGGCATTCCTTAATGCCCATCACACAGTTACCCCATCTCCCCAGCCACCTTTCCTCCAGCAACCCTCAGTTGGTTTCCAATAGTTAGGAACCTGTCATGGATTTTCTTCCTCTCTGGTTTCTTCGCATTCATTTTCCCTCCCTTCCCCTATGATCCTCTGTGCTGTTCCTTCTATTCCACATATGAGTAAAACCATATAATAATTGTTTTTCTCTGACTGACTTATTTTGCTCAGCATAATACCCTCCAGTGCCATCCACATCGATATGCTCAATATTGATCCTTTCTGATGGCTGAGTCATATTCCATTGTATATCTATATACCATGTTTTCTTTATCCATTTATCTGTCGATGGATGTCTTGGTTCCTTCCACGGTTTGGCTATTGTGGACAATGTTGCTATAAACATTCGGGGTGCAGTTGCCCCTTCAGATCACTACATTGGTAGCTTTGGGGTAAATAAAATTGCTGGGTTGTAAGGGAGCTCTGTTTTAAGTTCTTGAGGAACCTCCATATTGTTTTCCAAAGTGGCTGTACCAGTTTTCATTCCCACGTAGAAGTGTAAGAGAGTTCCCCTTTCTCCTCACCAACATTTGTTATTTCTCCGCTTGTTAATTTTTGCAATTCTGACTGGTGTGAAGTGGTATCTCACTGTCATTTGGATTTCTTTTTCCCCATGCCAAGTGATGTTGAGCAGTTTGTCATATGTCTGTTGGCCATTTGTGTGTCTTCTTTGGAGAAATATCTGTTCATATCTTCTGCCCATTTCTTGACTCGCTTATTTGTTTTTTGGGTGTTGAGTTTGGGTGTTGAACGGTAGTAAAGCTTACGGCACATTCATGATGCTTCCACACCCACTTTTGGAAATGCTTCTCTCTCAAGGATACCTGAATATGTTAGTGGAGAGTTGCCGTATACGCAGACTTGCTTTTCCCAGGGGAGTGCATGGCACATTCCTTATTCCCTCACGCGCGCGCGCGCGCACACACACACACACACACACACACACACACACACACACACAGAGTTGAACATGTTTCTGTCTCGTCAGGAAAGAAGGTGTTCGTTGAGTGACGGTTTCTCACTGATGCTTTTGGGTTCTTGCTTTTATTCCCCCCGGAGAGTGAAGTGTAGGCGCTTTTTCCGTAGGCTTGCGTACACACCCTTGAGAAGCCTTCCGCCAGCCAGAAACAAGCCGTGAGTTGAAAGAGGCGTCCACGCAGACCTCCTTCTCAGAGCGAAGCCTTTCACACTTTTCCTTGTGAAGTAAACTAGAGAGATACAAATACTTTATCAATGATTGCTTTAACAAAAAAGGACTAAATATCCCAATCAGAAAACATAGACTGTAAAGAGGAAGCAAGACCCATCTCTATGCTGCCTACCAGAGAATCACTTCAGACCTAAAAATAAAAGCAGATTCGAAGTAATGGGAAACAAAACGATTTATGATGCAAATGGAAGTGAAAAGAAAGTTGGAGTCGTAATATTTTTATGAGACAAAATAAACTGAATTGTGGGGAAGATGGCAGAGTAGAAGGACCCTAAACTCACCTCATCCCACAGATACAACTAGATCACACTCACACCAGAGTCACCCAGAAATGGACCTTCAGATTTCCCAACAAAACTCTACAACTAAATGGAGAGAGGAAATCACATCAAAGATGGTAGGAAGGACAAGGACTCTGTAGGAATCTAAACCCCGTATTTCTGACCACCAGAGGGAGGGAACCACAGTCACAGAGGGGCCAGAAACAAACTACTACACCGGGGAGCCTCTAAAGCGTAGAGACATCCTCATAGCTTGTGGCTTTGAAAATCAGAAGGGATGACATTTGTGAGCGTATACAACCAGCAGACTTAAAGCTTGGAACTTTTAAAAATCAGCTGTCTCAGCTCTGAGAGAGCACAGAAGGTGATCGGAAGCTGAGATCTGTCCTTAAAGAGAAAGCACAGCAAACAGTCTGGAGAAGCTTGGGTGAAGCAGGTTGAAACGTGCTTGAGGATTAAACAAGGGAGACATAGTTCCTGAACTCAGAGTTTGCTAAGGGACTTGTCCAGGAACAAAGGAGCTGGCAGGTTCCATTTCCCTCTACGGCCCCTCATTATAAACACACACCTACCTGCAAGATCAAGCACAATCTAGCAATCACTAACTTGCATAAACCATGGCCCATCCCCACACCTACCACACCTGCTTCAGTCCCAGTGCTGTGGATACCCTCCCTGATAAGACCCACACAATCCTTGACAACAATATGTCTCCCCATCACCCACAGAACACGCATGCATCTTGTTAAAACAGCACACCCCATGTGTTGTGCACAATGACACAGTCCAGATCCAGTCTCTGTTGTTGCTATGCATTACCTTCAGAGGAGAACCAGCATCACCAAGTTAAAAATGTATGTTCTGCCCCGTATTTTCCAGAACAAGCAATATATCTGACCTTCCTCACCGAGAGATATTCTCTGAGAAGTAGGCCAAATGAGCAGACAGAGGACTATGTCCTAAACGAAAGAAGAGGACAAAGCCACAGCAAGAGACCTAAACAAAATGGATATAAGGAACATGCCTGACAGAAAATTTAAGATAACAATTATAAAGATACTCACTGGGGAAATGAAAAGAGGGAGGACATCAGAAGGGGGAACATCATTGAGACTCTTAACAAAGAGATATGAAAGAAATAATCAGAGATGTGGAACACAAGAAATGAAATGAAGAATATACTAGATAGAATAATTAGCAGGATGGACGAAGCAGAGGAACAAATTAATGAACTAGAAGACAGTAATGGAAAGTAATCAAGCGGAACAAATGAGAGGAAAAAGGTGTATGCAAAAATGAGAAGAGACTTAGGGAATTCAGTGACTCCATCCAGTGTAACAACACCCACATTAGAGGGATCCCAGAAGGTGAAAAGGGGGAAAAGGGGGCAGAAAATCTATTTGAGCAAAGAAGAGCTGAAAACTTAACCTAATCTGGTGAAGGAAACCTATACAAATCCATAAGGCATAGAGATCCCCTCCCACAAAGTCAACCGAAGGAGGTCCACATCAAGACACATAGTAATCCAAATGGGAAAAGGTAGTGATAAAGAAAAAACATTTAAAGCAGCAAGATAAAAGAAGACAGGTAACATGCAAGGGAAAGCCCATAAAGCTATCAGCTGAGTTTTCAGCAGAAACTATGCAGGACAGAAGAAAGTGGCGTTAAATATTCAAAGTGCTGAATGAGAAAAATCTGCAGCAAGGAATAATTTATCCAGCAAGCCTATCCTTCAGAAAAGAAGGGGAGAAAAAGAGTTTCTTAGCCACACAAACTAAAAGAGTTCATGACCACTAAATTAACTACAAAAAATATTGAAGGGGACACTATGAGTGGAAAAAAATCGTAAGTGAGAGTATGACAATAATGAATCAAGGAAGCAGTAAAAATAAGTATTTCTGTAAAAATCAGTTAAGGGATTCACAAAATAAAAGTATGTAAAATATGAAAACATATACCCTAACACATGAGGAGGAGTCAACAGTGGGTTTGAACTTAAACAGCATTCAACTTAATATAGACCGAAAAGGCTATATATAATCCAGGGGGTCACCACAAACCCAAAGCACTAATACACATGCAAAAGATAAAGGGAAAGAAATCCAAGAATATCATTAAAGAAAACGAGCAAACCATGAGAGAGAGAGCAAGAGAAGAAAGGATCAGAGAAAAACTACACAAAAAACTATGAAACAAGTAACAAAACATCAATAAATACATGTCTAATGATAATCAGTTTGAATGTAAATGGACTAAATGCTCCAAGCAAAAGAGCATGACAGAGTTTGTCTATATATATAAAAGATTTCACACCTAAAGACACCTGCAGATGGAAATTAAGAGATGGAGAAACATTAATCATGCAAGTGGATGTCAAAAGAAGTCAGAGTAGCAATCCTTATATCAGACCAAATAGACTTTTTTAAAATTGAAATTGAATTAGCCAACATAGAGTACACCAGTAGTTTCAAATGTAGCGTTCCACAATTCATCAGTTGTGTATAACACCCAGTGTTCATCACATCACAGGCATTCCTTAATGCCCATCACACAGTTACCCCATCTCCCCAGCCACCTTTCCTCCAGCAACCCTCAGTTGGTTTCCAATAGTTAGGAACCTGTCATGGATTTTCTTCCTCTCTGGTTTCTTCGCATTCATTTTCCCTCCCTTCCCCTATGATCCTCTGTGCTGTTCCTTCTATTCCACATATGAGTAAAACCATATAATAATTGTTTTTCTCTGACTGACTTATTTTGCTCAGCATAATACCCTCCAGTGCCATCCACATCGATATGCTCAATATTGATCCTTTCTGATGGCTGAGTCATATTCCATTGTATATGTATATACCATGTTTTCTTTATCCATTTATCTGTCGATGGATGTCTTGGTTCCTTCCACGGTTTGGCTATTGTGGACAATGTTGCTATAAACATTCGGGGTGCAGTTGCCCCTTCAGATCACTACATTGGTAGCTTTGGGGTAAATAAAATTGCTGGGTTGTAAGGGAGCTCTGTTTTAAGTTCTTGAGGAACCTCCATATTGTTTTCCAAAGTGGCTGTACCAGTTTTCATTCCCACGTAGAAGTGTAAGAGAGTTCCCCTTTCTCCTCACCAACATTTGTTATTTCTCCGCTTGTTAATTTTTGCAATTCTGACTGGTGTGAAGTGGTATCTCACTGTCATTTGGATTTCTTTTTCCCCATGCCAAGTGATGTTGAGCAGTTTGTCATATGTCTGTTGGCCATTTGTGTGTCTTCTTTGGAGAAATATCTGTTCATATCTTCTGCCCATTTCTTGACTCGCTTATTTGTTTTTTGGGTGTTGAGTTTGGGTGTTGAACGGTAGTAAAGCTTACGGCACATTCATGATGCTTCCACACCCACTTTTGGAAATGCTTCTCTCTCAAGGATACCTGAATATGTTAGTGGAGAGTTGCCGTATACGCAGACTTGCTTTTCCCAGGGGAGTGCATGGCACATTCCTTATTCCCTCACGCGCGCGCGCGCACACACACACACACACACACACACACACACACACACACACACAGAGTTGAACATGTTTCTGTCTCGTCAGGAAAGAAGGTGTTCGTTGAGTGACGGTTTCTCACTGATGCTTTTGGGTTCTTGCTTTTATTCCCCCCGGAGAGTGAAGTGTAGGCGCTTTTTCCGTAGGCTTGCGTACACACCCTTGAGAAGCCTTCCGTCAGCCAGAAACAAGCCGTGAGTTGAAAGAGGCGTCCACGCAGACCTCCTTCTCAGAGCGAAGCCTTTCACACTTTTCCTTGTGAAGTAAACTAGAGAGATACAAATACTTTATCAATGATTGCTTTAACAAAAAAGGACTAAATATCCCAATCAGAAAACATAGACTGTAAAGAGGAAGCAAGACCCATCTCTATGCTGCCTACCAGAGAATCACTTCAGACCTAAAAATAAAAGCAGATTCGAAGTAATGGGAAACAAAACCATTTATGATGCAAATGGAAGTGAAAAGAAAGTTGGAGTCGTAATATTTTTATGAGACAAAATAAACTGAATTGTGGGGAAGATGGCAGAGTAGAAGGACCCTAAACTCACCTCATCCCACAGATACAACTAGATCACACTCACACCAGAGTCACCCAGAAATGGACCTTCAGATTTCCCAACAAAACTCTACAACTAAATGGAGAGAGGAAATCACATCAAAGATGGTAGGAAGGACAAGGACTCTGTAGGAATCTAAACCCCGTATTTCTGACCACCAGAGGGAGGGAACCACAGTCACAGAGGGGCCAGAAACAAACTACTACACCGGGGAGCCTCTAAAGCGTAGAGACATCCTCATAGCTTGTGGCTTTGAAAATCAGAAGGGATGACATTTGTGAGCGTATACAACCAGCAGACTTAAAGCTTGGAACTTTTAAAAATCAGCTGTCTCAGCTCTGAGAGAGCACAGAAGGTGATCGGAAGCTGAGATCTGTCCTTAAAGAGAAAGCACAGCAAACAGTCTGGAGAAGCTTGGGTGAAGCAGGTTGAAACGTGCTTGAGGATTAAACAAGGGAGACATAGTTCCTGAACTCAGAGTTTGCTAAGGGACTTGTCCAGGAACAAAGGAGCTGGCAGGTTCCATTTCCCTCTACGGCCCCTCATTATAAACACACACCTACCTGCAAGATCAAGCACAATCTAGCAATCACTAACTTGCATAAACCATGGCCCATCCCCACACCTACCACACCTGCTTCAGTCCCAGTGCTGTGGATACCCTCCCTGATAAGACCCACACAATCCTTGACAACAATATGTCTCCCCATCACCCACAGAACACGCATGCATCTTGTTAAAACAGCACACCCCATGTGTTGTGCACAATGACACAGTCCAGATCCAGTCTCTGTTGTTGCTATGCATTACCTTCAGAGGAGAACCAGCATCACCAAGTTAAAAATGTATGTTCTGCCCCGTATTATCAAGAACAAGCAATATATCTGACCTTCCTCACCGAGAGATATTCTCTGAGAAGTAGGCCAAATGAGCAGACAGAGGACTATGTCCTAAACGAAAGAAGAGGACAAAGCCACAGCAAGAGACCTAAACAAAATGGATATAAGGAACATGCCTGACAGAAAATTTAAGATAACAATTATAAAGATACTCACTGGGGAAATGAAAAGAGGGAGGACATCAGAAGGGGGAACATCACTGAGACTCTTAACAAAGAGATATGAAAGAAATAATCAGAGATGTGGAACACAAGAAATGAAATTAAGAATATCCTAGATAGAATAATTAGCAGGATGGACGAAGCAGAGGAACAAATTAATGAACTAGAAGACAGTAATGGAAAGTAATCAAGCGGAACAAATGAGAGGAAAAAGGTGTATGCAAAAATGAGAAGAGACTTAGGGAATTCAGTGACTCCATCCAGTGTAACAACACCCACATTAGAGGGATCCCAGAAGGTGAAAAGGGGGAAAAGGGGGCAGAAAATCTATTTGAGCAAAGAAGAGCTGAAAACTTAACCTAATCTGGTGAAGGAAACCTATACAAATCCATAAGGCATAGAGATCCCCTCCCACAAAGTCAACCGAAGGAGGTCCACATCAAGACACATAGTAATCCAAATGGGAAAAGGTAGTGATAAAGAAAAAACATTTAAAGCAGCAAGATAAAAGAAGACAGGTAACATGCAAGGGAAAGCCCATAAAGCTATCAGCTGAGTTTTCAGCAGAAACTATGCAGGACAGAAGAAAGTGGCGTTAAATATTCAAAGTGCTGAATGAGAAAAATCTGCAGCAAGGAATAATTTATCCAGCAAGCCTATCCTTCAGAAAAGAAGGGGAGAAAAAGAGTTTCTTAGCCACACAAACTAAAAGAGTTCATGACCACTAAATTAACTACAAAAAATATTGAAGGGGACACTATGAGTGGAAAAAAATCGTAAGTGAGAGTATGACAATAATGAATCAAGGAAGCAGTAAAAATAAGTATTTCTGTAAAAATCAGTTAAGGGATTCACAAAATAAAAGTATGTAAAATATGAAAACATATACCCTAACACATGAGGAGGAGTCAACAGTGGGTTTGAACTTAAACAGCATTCAACTTAATATAGACCGAAAAGGCTATATATAATCCAGGGGGTCACCACAAACCCAAAGCACTAATACACATGCAAAAGATAAAGGGAAAGAAATCCAAGAATATCATTAAAGAAAACGAGCAAACCATGAGAGAGAGAGCAAGAGAAGAAAGGATCAGAGAAAAACTACACAAAAAACTATGAAACAAGTAACAAAACATCAATAAATACATGTCTAATGATAATCAGTTTGAATGTAAATGGACTAAATGCTCCAAGCAAAAGAGCATGACAGAGTTTGTCTATATATATAAAAGATTTCACACCTAAAGACACCTGCAGATGGAAATTAAGAGATGGAGAAACATTAATCATGCAAGTGGATGTCAAAAGAAGTCAGAGTAGCAATCCTTATATCAGACCAAATAGACTTTTTTAAAATTGAAATTGAATTAGCCAACATAGAGTACACCAGTAGTTTCAAATGTAGCGTTCCACAATTCATCAGTTGTGTATAACACCCAGTGTTCATCACATCACAGGCATTCCTTAATGCCCATCACACAGTTACCCCATCTCCCCAGCCACCTTTCCTCCAGCAACCCTCAGTTGGTTTCCAATAGTTAGGAACCTGTCATGGATTTTCTTCCTCTCTGGTTTCTTCGCATTCATTTTCCCTCCCTTCCCCTATGATCCTCTGTGCTGTTCCTTCTATTCCACATATGAGTAAAACCATATAATAATTGTTTTTCTCTGACTGACTTATTTTGCTCAGCATAATACCCTCCAGTGCCATCCACATCGATATGCTCAATATTGATCCTTTCTGATGGCTGAGTCATATTCCATTGTATATGTATATACCATGTTTTCTTTATCCATTTATCTGTCGATGGATGTCTTGGTTCCTTCCACGGTTTGGCTATTGTGGACAATGTTGCTATAAACATTCGGGGTGCAGTTGCCCCTTCAGATCACTACATTGGTAGCTTTGGGGTAAATAAAATTGCTGGGTTGTAAGGGAGCTCTGTTTTAAGTTCTTGAGGAACCTCCATATTGTTTTCCAAAGTGGCTGTACCAGTTTTCATTCCCACTTAGAAGTGTAAGAGAGTTCCCCTTTCTCCTCACCAACATTTGTTATTTCTCCGCTTGTTAATTTTTGCAATTCTGACTGGTGTGAAGTGGTATCTCATTGTCATTTGGATTTCTTTTTCCCCATGCCAAGTGATGTTGAGCAGTTTGTCATATGTCTGTTGGCCATTTGTGTGTCTTCTTTGGAGAAATATCTGTTCATATCTTCTGCCCATTTCTTGACTCGCTTATTTGTTTTTTGGGTGTTGAGTTTGGGTGTTGAACGGTAGTAAAGCGTACGGCACATTCATGATGCTTCCACACCCACTTTTGGAAATGCTTCTCTCTCAAGGATACCTGAATATGTTAGTGGAGAGTTGCCGTATACGCAGACTTGCTTTTCCCAGGTGAGTGCATGGCACATTCCTTATTCCCTCACGCGCGCGCGCGCACACACACACACACACACACACACACACACACACACACACACACAGAGTTGAACATGTTTCTGTCTCGTCAGGAAAGAAGGTGTTCGTTGAGTGACGGTTTCTCACTGATGCTTTTGGGTTCTTGCTTTTATTCCCCCCGGAGAGTGAAGTGTAGGCGCTTTTTCCGTAGGCTTCCGTACACACCCTTGAGAAGCCTTCCGTCAGCCAGAAACAAGCCGTGAGTTGAAAGAGGCGTCCACGCAGACCTCCTTCTCAGAGCGAAGCCTTTCACACTTTTCCTTGTGAAGTAAACTAGAGAGATACAAATACTTTATCAATGATTGCTTTAACAAAAAAGGACTAAATATCCCAATCAGAAAACATAGACTGTAAAGAGGAAGCAAGACCCATCTCTATGCTGCCTACCAGAGAATCACTTCAGACCTAAAAATAAAAGCAGATTCGAAGTAATGGGAAACAAAACCATTTATGATGCAAATGGAAGTGAAAAGAAAGTTGGAGTCGTAATATTTTTATGAGACAAAATAAACTGAATTGTGGGGAAGATGGCAGAGTAGAAGGACCCTAAACTCACCTCATCCCACAGATACAACTAGATCACACTCACACCAGAGTCACCCAGAAATGGACCTTCAGATTTCCCAACAAAACTCTACAACTAAATGGAGAGAGGAAATCACATCAAAGATGGTAGGAAGGACAAGGACTCTGTAGGAATCTAAACCCCGTATTTCTGACCAGCAGAGGGAGGGAACCACAGTCACAGAGGGGCCAGAAACAAACTACTACACCGGGGAGCCTCTAAAGCGTAGAGACATCCTCATAGCTTATGGCTTTGAAAATCAGAAGGGATGACATTTGTGAGCGTATACAACCAGCAGACTTAAAGCTTGGAACTTTTAAAAATCAGCTGTCTCAGCTCTGAGAGAGCACAGAAGGTGATCGGAAGCTGAGATCTGTCCTTAAAGAGAAAGCACAGCAAACAGTCTGGAGAAGCTTGGGTGAAGCAGGTTGAAACGTGCTTGAGGATTAAACAAGGGAGACATAGTTCCTGAACTCAGAGTTTGCTAAGGGACTTGTCCAGGAACAAAGGAGCTGGCAGGTTCCATTTCCCTCTACGGCCCCTCATTATAAACACACACCTACCTGCAAGATCAAGCACAATCTAGCAATCACTAACTTGCATAAACCATGGCCCATCCCCACACCTACCACACCTGCTTCAGTCCCAGTGCTGTGGATACCCTCCCTGATAAGACCCACACAATCCTTGACAACAATATGTCTCCCCATCACCCACAGAACACGCATGCATCTTGTTAAAACAGCACACCCCATGTGTTGTGCACAATGACACAGTCCAGATCCAGTCTCTGTTGTTGCTATGCATTACCTTCAGAGGAGAACCAGCATCACCAAGTTAAAAATGTATGTTCTGCCCCGTATTTTCCAGAACAAGCAATATATCTGACCTTCCTCACCGAGAGATATTCTCTGAGAAGTAGGCCAAATGAGCAGACAGAGGACTATGTCCTAAACGAAAGAAGAGGACAAAGCCACAGCAAGAGACCTAAACAAAATGGATATAAGGAACATGCCTGACAGAAAATTTAAGATAACAATTATAAAGATACTCACTGGGGAAATGAAAAGAGGGAGGACATCAGAAGGGGGAACATCACTGAGACTCTTAACAAAGAGATATGAAAGAAATAATCAGAGATGTGGAACACAAGAAATGAAATTAAGAATATCCTAGATAGAATAATTAGCAGGATGGACGAAGCAGAGGAACAAATTAATGAACTAGAAGACAGTAATGGAAAGTAATCAAGCGGAACAAATGAGAGGAAAAAGGTGTATGCAAAAATGAGAAGAGACTTAGGGAATTCAGTGACTCCATCCAGTGTAACAACACCCACATTAGAGGGATCCCAGAAGGTGAAAAGGGGGAAAAGGGGGCAGAAAATCTATTTGAGCAAAGAAGAGCTGAAAACTTAACCTAATCTGGTGAAGGAAACCTATACAAATCCATAAGGCATAGAGATCCCCTCCCACAAAGTCAACCGAAGGAGGTCCACATCAAGACACATAGTAATCCAAATGGGAAAAGGTAGTGATAAAGAAAAAACATTTAAAGCAGCAAGATAAAAGAAGACAGGTAACATGCAAGGGAAAGCCCATAAAGCTATCAGCTGAGTTTTCAGCAGAAACTATGCAGGACAGAAGAAAGTGGCGTTAAATATTCAAAGTGCTGAATGAGAAAAATCTGCAGCAAGGAATAATTTATCCAGCAAGCCTATCCTTCAGAAAAGAAGGGGAGAAAAAGAGTTTCTTAGCCACACAAACTAAAAGAGTTCATGACCACTAAATTAACTACAAAAAATATTGAAGGGGACACTATGAGTGGAAAAAAATCGTAAGTGAGAGTATGACAATAATGAATCAAGGAAGCAGTAAAAATAAGTATTTCTGTAAAAATCAGTTAAGGGATTCACAAAATAAAAGTATGTAAAATATGAAAACATATACCCTAACACATGAGGAGGAGTCAACAGTGGGTTTGAACTTAAACAGCATTCAACTTAATATAGACCGAAAAGGCTATATATAATCCAGGGGGTCACCACAAACCCAAAGCACTAATACACATGCAAAAGATAAAGGGAAAGAAATCCAAGAATATCATTAAAGAAAACGAGCAAACCATGAGAGAGAGAGCAAGAGAAGAAAGGATCAGAGAAAAACTACACAAAAAACTATGAAACAAGTAACAAAACATCAATAAATACATGTCTAATGATAATCAGTTTGAATGTAAATGGACTAAATGCTCCAAGCAAAAGAGCATGACAGAGTTTGTCTATATATATAAAAGATTTCACACCTAAAGACACCTGCAGATGGAAATTAAGAGATGGAGAAACATTAATCACGCAAGTGGATGTCAAAAGAAGTCAGAGTAGCAATCCTTATATCAGACCAAATAGAGTTTTTTAAAATTGAAATTGAATTAGCCAACATAGAGTACACCAGTAGTTTCAAATGTAGCGTTCCACAATTCATCAGTTGTGTATAACACCCAGTGTTCATCACATCACAGGCATTCCTTAATGCCCATCACACAGTTACCCCATCTCCCCAGCCACCTTTCCTCCAGCAACCCTCAGTTGGTTTCCAATAGTTAGGAACCTGTCATGGATTTTCTTCCTCTCTGGTTTCTTCGCATTCATTTTCCCTCCCTTCCCCTATGATCCTCTGTGCTGTTCCTTCTATTCCACATATGAGTAAAACCATATAATAATTGTTTTTCTCTGACTGACTTATTTTGCTCAGCATAATACCCTCCAGTGCCATCCACATCGATATGCTCAATATTGATCCTTTCTGATGGCTGAGTCATATTCCATTGTATATGTATATACCATGTTTTCTTTATCCATTTATCTGTCGATGGATGTCTTGGTTCCTTCCACGGTTTGGCTATTGTGGACAATGTTGCTATAAACATTCGGGGTGCAGTTGCCCCTTCAGATCACTACATTGGTAGCTTTGGGGTAAATAAAATTGCTGGGTTGTAAGGGAGCTCTGTTTTAAGTTCTTGAGGAACCTCCATATTGTTTTCCAAAGTGGCTGTACCAGTTTTCATTCCCACTTAGAAGTGTAAGAGAGTTCCCCTTTCTCCTCACCAACATTTGTTACTTCTCCGCTTGTTAATTTTTGCAATTCTGACTGGTGTGAAGTGGTATCTCATTGTCATTTGGATTTCTTTTTCCCCATGCCAAGTGATGTTGAGCAGTTTGTCATATATCTGTTGGCCATTTGTGTGTCTTCTTTGGAGAAATATCTGTTCATATCTTCTGCCCATTTCTTGACTCGCTTATTTGTTTTTTGGGTGTTGAGTTTGGGTGTTGAACGGTAGTAAAGCTTACGGCACATTCATGATGCTTCCACACCCACTTTTGGAAATGCTTCTCTCTCAAGGATACCTGAATATGTTAGTGGAGAGTTGCCGTATACGCAGACTTGCTTTTCCCAGGTGAGTGCATGGCACATTCCTTATTCCCTCACGCGCGCGCGCGCGCGCACACACACACACACACACACACAGAGTTGAACATGTTTCTGTCTCGTCAGGAAAGAAGGTGTTCGTTGAGTGACGGTTTCTCACTGATGCTTTTGGGTTCTTGCTTTTATTCCCCCCGGAGAGTGAAGTGTAGGCGCTTTTTCCGTAGGCTTCCGTACACACCCTTGAGAAGCCTTCCGTCAGCCAGAAACAAGCCGTGAGTTGAAAGAGGCGTCCACGCAGACCTCCTTCTCAGAGCGAAGCCTTTCACACTTTTCCTTGTGAAGTAAACTACAGAGATACAAATACTTTATCAATGATTGCTTTAACAAAAAAGGACTAAATATCCCAATCAGAAAACATAGACTGTAAAGAGGAAGCAAGACCCATCTCTATGCTGCCTACCAGAGAATCACTTCAGACCTAAAAATAAAAGCAGATTCGAAGTAATGGGAAACAAAACCATTTATGATGCAAATGGAAGTGAAAAGAAAGTTGGAGTCGTAATATTTTTATGAGACAAAATAAACTGAATTGTGGGGAAGATGGCAGAGTAGAAGGACCCTAAACTCACCTCATCCCACAGATACAACTAGATCACACTCACACCAGAGTCACCCAGAAATGGACCTTCAGATTTCCCAACAAAACTCTACAACTAAATGGAGAGAGGAAATCACATCAAAGATGGTAGGAAGGACAAGGACTCTGTAGGAATCTAAACCCCGTATTTCTGACCACCAGAGGGAGGGAACCACAGTCACAGAGGGGCCAGAAACAAACTACTACACCGGGGAGCCTCTAAAGCGTAGAGACATCCTCATAGCTTGTGGCTTTGAAAATCAGAAGGGATGACATTTGTGAGCGTATACAACCAGCAGACTTAAAGCTTGGAACTTTTAAAAATCAGCTGTCTCAGCTCTGAGAGAGCACAGAAGGTGATCGGAAGCTGAGATCTGTCCTTAAAGAGAAAGCACAGCAAACAGTCTGGAGAAGCTTGGGTGAAGCAGGTTGAAACGTGCTTGAGGATTAAACAAGGGAGACATAGTTCCTGAACTCAGAGTTTGCTAAGGGACTTGTCCAGGAACAAAGGAGCTGGCAGGTTCCATTTCCCTCTACGGCCCCTCATTATAAACACACACCTACCTGCAAGATCAAGCACAATCTAGCAATCACTAACTTGCATAAACCATGGCCCATCCCCACACCTACCACACCTGCTTCAGTCCCAGTGCTGTGGATACCCTCCCTGATAAGACCCACACAATCCTTGACAACAATATGTCTCCCCATCACCCACAGAACACGCATGCATCTTGTTAAAACAGCACACCCCATGTGTTGTGCACAATGACACAGTCCAGATCCAGTCTCTGTTGTTGCTATGCATTACCTTCAGAGGAGAACCAGCATCACCAAGTTAAAAATGTATGTTCTGCCCCGTATTTTCAAGAACAAGCAATATATCTGACCTTCCTAACAGAGAGATATTCTCTGAGAAGTAGGCCAAATGAGCAGACAGAGGACTATGTCCTAAACGAAAGAAGAGGACAAAGCCACAGCAAGAGACCTAAACAAAATGGATATAAGGAACATGCCTGACAGAAAATTTAAGATAACAATTATAAAGATACTCACTGGGGAAATGAAAAGAGGGAGGACATCAGAAGGGGGAACATCACTGAGACTCTTAACAAAGAGATATGAAAGAAATAATCAGAGATGTGGAACACAAGAAATGAAATTAAGAATATCCTAGATAGAATAATTAGCAGGATGGACGAAGCAGAGGAACAAATTAATGAACTAGAAGACAGTAATGGAAAGTAATCAAGCGGAACAAATGAGAGGAAAAAGGTGTATGCAAAAATGAGAAGAGACTTAGGGAATTCAGTGACTCCATCCAGTGTAACAACACCCACATTAGAGGGATCCCAGAAGGTGAAAAGGGGGAAAAGGGGGCAGAAAATCTATTTGAGCAAAGAAGAGCTGAAAACTTAACCTAATCTGGTGAAGGAAACCTATACAAATCCATAAGGCATAGAGATCCCCTCCCACAAAGTCAACCGAAGGAGGTCCACATCAAGACTCATAGTAATCCAAATGGGAAAAGGTAGTGATAAAGAAAAAACATTTAAAGCAGCAAGATAAAAGAAGACAGGTAACATGCAAGGGAAAGCCCATAAAGCTATCAGCTGAGTTTTCAGCAGAAACTATGCAGGACAGAAGAAAGTGGCGTTAAATATTCAAAGTGCTGAATGAGAAAAATCTGCAGCAAGGAATAATTTATCCAGCAAGCCTATCCTTCAGAAAAGAAGGGGAGAAAAAGAGTTTCTTAGCCACACAAACTAAAAGAGTTCATGACCACTAAATTAACTACAAAAAATATTGAAGGGGACACTATGAGTGGAAAAAAATCGTAAGTGAGAGTATGATAATAATGAATCAAGGAAGCAGTAAAAATAAGTATTTCTGTAAAAATCAGTTAAGGGATTCACAAAATAAAAGTATGTAAAATATGAAAACATATACCCTAACACATGAGGAGGAGTCAACAGTGGGTTTGAACTTAAACAGCATTCAACTTAATATAGACCGAAAAGGCTATATATAATCCAGGGGGTCACCACAAACCCAAAGCACTAATACACATGCAAAAGATAAAGGGAAAGAAATCCAAGAATATCATTAAAGAAAACGAGCAAACCATGAGAGAGAGAGCAAGAGAAGAAAGGATCAGAGAAAAACTACACAAAAAACTATGAAACAAGTAACAAAACATCAATAAATACATGTCTAATGATAATCAGTTTGAATGTAAATGGACTAAATGCTCCAAGCAAAAGAGCATGACAGAGTTTGTCTATATATATAAAAGATTTCACACCTAAAGACACCTGCAGATGGAAATTAAGAGATGGAGAAACATTAATCACGCAAGTGGATGTCAAAAGAAGTCAGAGTAGCAATCCTTATATCAGACCAAATAGACTTTTTTAAAATTGAAATTGAATTAGCCAACATAGAGTACACCAGTAGTTTCAAATGTAGCGTTCCACAATTCATCAGTTGTGTATAACACCCAGTGTTCATCACATCACAGGCATTCCTTAATGCCCATCACACAGTTACCCCATCTCCCCAGCCACCTTTCCTCCAGCAACCCTCAGTTGGTTTCCAATAGTTAGGAACCTGTCATGGATTTTCTTCCTCTCTGGTTTCTTCGCATTCATTTTCCCTCCCTTCCCCTATGATCCTCTGTGCTGTTCCTTCTATTCCACATATGAGTAAAACCATATAATAATTGTTTTTCTCTGACTGACTTATTTTGCTCAGCATAATACCCTCCAGTGCCATCCACATCGATATGCTCAATATTGATCCTTTCTGATGGCTGAGTCATATTCCATTGTATATGTATATACCATGTTTTCTTTATCCATTTATCTGTCGATGGATGTCTTGGTTCCTTCCACGGTTTGGCTATTGTGGACAATGTTGCTATAAACATTCGGGGTGCAGTTGCCCCTTCAGATCACTACATTGGTAGCTTTGGGGTAAATAAAATTGCTGGGTTGTAAGGGAGCTCTGTTTTAAGTTCTTGAGGAACCTCCATATTGTTTTCCAAAGTGGCTGTACCAGTTTTCATTCCCACTTAGAAGTGTAAGAGAGTTCCCCTTTCTCCTCACCAACATTTGTTACTTCTCCGCTTGTTAATTTTTGCAATTCTGACTGGTGTGAAGTGGTATCTCATTGTCATTTGGATTTCTTTTTCCCCATGCCAAGTGATGTTGAGCAGTTTGTCATATATCTGTTGGCCATTTGTGTGTCTTCTTTGGAGAAATATCTGTTCATATCTTCTGCCCATTTCTTGACTCGCTTATTTGTTTTTTGGGTGTTGAGTTTGGGTGTTGAACGGTAGTAAAGCTTACGGCACATTCATGATGCTTCCACACCCACTTTTGGAAATGCTTCTCTCTCAAGGATACCTGAATATGTTAGTGGAGAGTTGCCGTATACGCAGACTTGCTTTTCCCAGGTGAGTGCATGGCACATTCCTTATTCCCTCACGCGCGCGCGCGCACACACACACACACACACACACACACAGAGTTGAACATGTTTCTGTCTCGTCAGGAAAGAAGGTGTTCGTTGAGTGACGGTTTCTCACTGATGCTTTTGGGTTCTTGCTTTTATTCCCCCCGGAGAGTGAAGTGTAGGCGCTTTTTCCGTAGGCTTCCGTACACACCCTTGAGAAGCCTTCCGTCAGCCAGAAACAAGCCGTGAGTTGATAGAGGCGTCCACGCAGACCTCCTTCTCAGAGCGAAGCCTTTCACACTTTTCCTTGTGAAGTAAACTAGAGAGATACAAATACTTTATCAATGATTGCTTTAACAAAAAAGGACTAAATATCCCAAACAGAAAACATAGACTGTAAAGAGGAAGCAAGACCCATCTCTATGCTGCCTACCAGAGAATCACTTCAGACCTAAAAATAAAAGCAGATTCGAAGTAATGGGAAACAAAACGATTTATGATGCAAATGGAAGTGAAAAGAAAGTTGGAGTCGTAATATTTTTATGAGACAAAATAAACTGAATTGTGGGGAAGATGGCAGAGTAGAAGAACCCTAAACTCACCTCATCCCACAGATACAACTAGATCACACTCACACCAGAGTCACCCAGAAATGGACCTTCAGATTTCCCAACAAAACTCTACAACTAAATGGAGAGAGGAAATCACATCAAAGATGGTAGGAAGGACAAGGACTCTGTAGGAATCTAAACCCCGTATTTCTGACCACCAGAGGGAGGGAACCACAGTCACAGAGGGGCCAGAAACAAACTACTACACCGGGGAGCCTCTAAAGCGTAGAGACATCCTCATAGCTTATGGCTTTGAAAATCAGAAGGGATGACATTTGTGAGCGTATACAACCAGCAGACTTAAAGCTTGGAACTTTTAAAAATCAGCTGTCTCAGCTCTGAGAGAGCACAGAAGGTGATCGGAAGCTGAGATCTGTCCTTAAAGAGAAAGCACAGCAAACAGTCTGGAGAAGTTTGGGTGAAGCAGGTTGAAACGTGCTTGAGGATTAAACAAGGGAGACATAGTTCCTGAACTCAGAGTTTGCTAAGGGACTTGTCCAGGAACAAAGGAGCTGGCAGGTTCCATTTCCCTCTACGGCCCCTCATTATAAACACACACCTACCTGCAAGATCAAGCACAATCTAGCAATCACTAACTTGCATAAACCATGGCCCATCCCCACACCTACCACACCTGCTTCAGTCCCAGTGCTGTGGATACCCTCCCTGATAAGACCCACACAATCCTTGACAACAATATGTCTCCCCATCAACCACAGAACACGCATGCATCTTGTTAAAACAGCACACCCCATGTGTTGTGCACAATGACACAGTCCAGATCCAGTCTCTGTTGTTGCTATGCATTACCTTCAGAGGAGAACCAGCATCACCAAGTTAAAAATGTATGTTCTGCCCCGTATTTTCAAGAACAAGCAATATATCTGACCTTCCTCACCGAGAGATATTCTCTGAGAAGTAGGCCAAATGAGCAGACAGAGGACTATGTCCTAAACGAAAGAAGAGGACAAAGCCACAGCAAGAGACCTAAACAAAATGGATATAAGGAACATGCCTGACAGAAAATTTAAGATAACAATTATAAAGATACTCACTGGGGAAATGAAAAGAGGGAGGACATCAGAAGGGGGAACATCATTGAGACTCTTAACAAAGAGATATGAAAGAAATAATCAGAGATGTGGAACACAAGAAATGAAATGAAGAATATACTAGATAGAATAATTAGCAGGATGGACGAAGCAGAGGAACAAATTAATGAACTAGAAGACAGTAATGGAAAGTAATCAAGCGGAACAAATGAGAGGAAAAAGAAGTATGCAAAAATGAGAAGAGACTTAGGGAATTCAGTGACTCCATCCAGTGTAACAACACCCACATTAGAGGGATCCCAGAAGGTGAAAAGGGGGAAAAGGGGGCAGAAAATCTATTTGAGCAAAGAAGAGCTGAAAACTTAACCTAATCTGGTGAAGGAAACCTATACAAATCCATAAGGCATAGAGATCCCCTCCCACAAAGTCAACCGAAGGAGGTCCACATCAAGACACATAGTAATCCAAATGGGAAAAGGTAGTGATAAAGAAAAAACATTTAAAGCAGCAAGATAAAAGAAGACAGGTAACATGCAAGGGAAAGCCCATAAAGCTATCAGCTGAGTTTTCAGCAGAAACTATGCAGGACAGAAGAAAGTGGCGTTAAATATTCAAAGTGCTGAATGAGAAAAATCTGCAGCAAGGAATAATTTATCCAGCAAGCCTATCCTTCAGAAAAGAAGGGGAGAAAAAGAGTTTCTTAGCCACACAAACTAAAAGAGTTCATGACCACTAAATTAACTACAAAAAATATTGAAGGGGACACTATGAGTGGAAAAAAATCGTAAGTGAGAGTATGACAATAATGAATCAAGGAAGCAGTAAAAATAAGTATTTCTGTAAAAATCAGTTAAGGGATTCACAAAATAAAAGTATGTAAAATATGAAAACATATACCCTAACACATGAGGAGGAGTCAACAGTGGGTTTGAACTTAAACAGCATTCAACTTAATATAGACCGAAAAGGCTATATATAATCCAGGGGGTCACCACAAACCCAAAGCACTAATACACATGCAAAAGATAAAGGGAAAGAAATCCAAGAATATCATTAAAGAAAACGAGCAAACCATGAGAGAGAGAGCAAGAGAAGAAAGGATCAGAGAAAAACTACACAAAAAACTATGAAACAAGTAACAAAACATCAATAAATACATGTCTAATGATAATCAGTTTGAATGTAAATGGACTAAATGCTCCAAGCAAAAGAGCATGACAGAGTTTGTCTATAAATATAAAAGATTTCACACCTAAAGACACCTGCAGATGGAAATTAAGAGATGGAGAAACATTAATCATGCAAGTGGATGTCAAAAGAAGTCAGAGTAGCAATCCTTATATCAGACCAAATAGACTTTTTTAAAATTGAAATTGAATTAGCCAACATAGAGTACACCAGTAGTTTCAAATGTAGCGTTCCACAATTCATCAGTAGTGTATAACACCCAGTGTTCATCACATCACAGGCATTCCTTAATGCCCATCACACAGTTACCCCATCTCCCCAGCCACCTTTCCTCCAGCAACCCTCAGTTGGTTTCCAATAGTTAGGAACCTGTCATGGATTTTCTTCCTCTCTGGTTTCTTCGCATTCATTTTCCCTCCCTTCCCCTATGATCCTCTGTGCTGTTCCTTCTATTCCACATATGAGTAAAACCATATAATAATTGTTTTTCTCTGACTGACTTATTTTGCTCAGCATAATACCCTCCAGTGCCATCCACATCGATATGCTAAATATTGATCCTTTCTGATGGCTGAGTCATATTCCATTGTATATGTATATACCATGTTTTCTTTATCCATTTATCTGTCGATGGATGTCTTGGTTCCTTCCACGGTTTGGCTATTGTGGACAATGTTGCTATAAACATTCGGGGTGCAGTTGCCCCTTCAGATCACTACATTGGTAGCTTTGGGGTAAATAAAATTGCTGGGTTGTAAGGGAGCTCTGTTTTAAGTTCTTGAGGAACCTCCATATTGTTTTCCAAAGTGGCTGTACCAGTTTTCATTCCCACTTAGAAGTGTAAGAGAGTTCCCCTTTCTCCTCACCAACATTTGTTATTTCTCTGCTTGTTAATTTTTGCAATTCTGACTGGTGTGAAGTGGTATCTCATTGTCATTTGGATTTCTTTTTCCCCATGCCAAGTGATGTTGAGCAGTTTGTCATATATCTGTTGGCCATTTGTGTGTCTTCTTTGGAGAAATATCTGTTCATATCTTCTGCCCATTTCTTGACTCGCTTATTTGTTTTTTGGGTGTTGAGTTTGGGTGTTGAACGGTAGTAAAGCGTACGGCACATTCATGATGCTTCCACACCCACTTTTGGAAATGCTTCTCTCTCAAGGATACCTGAATATGTTAGTGGAGAGTTGCCGTATACGCAGACTTGCTTTTCCCAGGTGAGTGCATGGCACATTCCTTATTCCCTCACGCGCGCGCGCGCACACACACACACACACACACACACACACACACAGAGTTGAACATGTTTCTGTCTCGTCAGGAAAGAAGGTGTTCGTTGAGTGACGGTTTCTCACTGATGCTTTTGGGTTCTTGCTTTTATTCCTCCCGGAGAGTGAAGTGTAGGCGCTTTTTCCGTAGGCTTGCGTACACACCCTTGAGAAGCCTTCCGTCAGCCAGAAACAAGCCGTGAGTTGAAAGAGGCGTCCACGCAGACCTCCTTCTCAGAGCGAAGCCTTTCACACTTTTCCTTGTGAAGTAAACTACAGAGATACAAATACTTTATCAATGATTGCTTTAACAAAAAAGGACTAAATATCCCAATCAGAAAACATAGACTGTAAAGAGGAAGCAAGACCCATCTCTATGCTGCCTACCAGAGAATCACTTCAGACCTAAAAATAAAAGCAGATTCGAAGTAATGGGAAACAAAACGATTTATGATGCAAATGGAAGTGAAAAGAAAGTTGGAGTCGTAATATTTTTATGAGACAAAATAAACTGAATTGTGGGGAAGATGGCAGAGTAGAAGGACCCTAAACTCACCTCATCCCACAGATACAACTAGATCACACTCACACCAGAGTCACCCAGAAATGGACCTTCAGATTTCCCAACAAAACTCTACAACTAAATGGAGAGAGGAAATCACATCAAAGATGGTAGGAAGGACAAGGACTCTGTAGGAATCTAAACCCCGTATTTCTGACCACCAGAGGGAGGGAACCACAGTCACAGAGGGGCCAGAAACAAACTACTACACCGGGGAGCCTCTAAAGCGTAGAGACATCCTCATAGCTTATGGCTTTGAAAATCAGAAGGGATGACATTTGTGAGCGTATACAACCAGCAGACTTAAAGCTTGGAACTTTTAAAAATCAGCTGTCTCAGCTCTGAGAGAGCACAGAAGGTGATCGGAAGCTGAGATCTGTCCTTAAAGAGAAAGCACAGCAAACAGTCTGGAGAAGCTTGGGTGAAGCAGGTTGAAACGTGCTTGAGGATTAAACAAGGGAGACATAGTTCCTGAACTCAGAGTTTGCTAAGGGACTTGTCCAGGAACAAAGGAGCTGGCAGGTTCCATTTCCCTCTACGGCCCCTCATTATAAACACACACCTACCTGCAAGATCAAGCACAATCTAGCAATCACTAACTTGCATAAACCATGGCCCATCCCCACACCTACCACACCTGCTTCAGTCCCAGTGCTGTGGGTACCCTCCCTGATAAGACCCACACAATCCTTGACAACAATATGTCTCCCCATCACCCACAGAACACGCATGCATCTTGTTAAAACAGCACACCCCATGTGTTGTGCACAATGACACAGTCCAGATCCAGTCTCTGTTGTTGCTATGCATTACCTTCAGAGGAGAACCAGCATCACCAAGTTAAAAATGTATGTTCTGCCCCGTATTTTCCAGAACAAGCAATATATCTGACCTTCCTCACCGAGAGATATTCTCTGAGAAGTAGGCCAAATGAGCAGACAGAGGACTATGTCCTAAACGAAAGAAGAGGACAAAGCCACAGCAAGAGACCTAAACAAAATGGATATAAGGAACATGCCTGACAGAAAATTTAAGATAACAATTATAAAGATACTCACTGGGGAAATGAAAAGAGGGAGGACATCAGAAGGGGGAACATCATTGAGACTCTTAACAAAGAGATATGAAAGAAATAATCAGAGATGTGGAACACAAGAAATGAAATGAAGAATATACTAGATAGAATAATTAGCAGGATGGACGAAGCAGAGGAACAAATTAATGAACTAGAAGACAGTAATGGAAAGTAATCAAGCGGAACAAATGAGAGGAAAAAGAAGTATGCAAAAATGAGAAGAGACTTAGGGAATTCAGTGACTCCATCCAGTGTAACAACACCCACATTAGAGGGATCCCAGAAGGTGAAAAGGGGGAAAAGGGGGCAGAAAATCTATTTGAGCAAAGAAGAGCTGAAAACTTAACCTAATCTGGTGAAGGAAACCTATACAAATCCATAAGGCATAGAGATCCCCTCCCACAAAGTCAACCGAAGGAGGTCCACATCAAGACACATAGTAATCCAAATGGGAAAAGGTAGTGATAAAGAAAAAACATTTAAAGCAGCAAGATAAAAGAAGACAGGTAACATGCAAGGGAAAGCCCATAAAGCTATCAGCTGAGTTTTCAGCAGAAACTATGCAGGACAGAAGAAAGTGGCGTTAAATATTCAAAGTGCTGAATGAGAAAAATCTGCAGCAAGGAATAATTTATCCAGCAAGCCTATCCTTCAGAAAAGAAGGGGAGAAAAAGAGTTTCTTAGCCACACAAACTAAAAGAGTTCATGACCACTAAATTAACTACAAAAAATATTGAAGGGGACACTATGAGTGGAAAAAAACCGTAAGTGAGAGTATGACAATAATGAATCAAGGAAGCAGTAAAAATAAGTATTTCTGTAAAAATCAGTTAAGGGATTCACAAAATAAAAGTATGTAAAATATGAAAACATATACCCTAACACATGAGGAGGAGTCAACAGTGGGTTTGAACTTAAACAGCATTCAACTTATATAGACCGAAAAGGCTATATATAATCCAGGGGGTCACCACAAACCCAAAGCACTAATACACATGCAAAAGATAAAGGGAAAGAAATCCAAGAATATCATTAAAGAAAACGAGCAAACCATGAGAGAGAGAGCAAGAGAAGAAAGGATCAGAGAAAAACTACACAAAAAACTATGAAACAAGTAACAAAACATCAATAAATACATGTCTAATGATAATCAGTTTGAATGTAAATGGACTAAATGCTCCAAGCAAAAGAGCATGACAGAGTTTGTCTATATATATAAAAGATTTCACACCTAAAGACACCTGCAGATGGAAATTAAGAGATGGAGAAACATTAATCATGCAAGTGGATGTCAAAAGAAGTCAGAGTAGCAATCCTTATATCAGACCAAATAGACTTTTTTAAAATTGAAATTGAATTAGCCAACATAGAGTACACCAGTAGTTTCAAATGTAGCGTTCCACAATTCATCAGTTGTGTATAACACCCAGTGTTCATCACATCACAGGCATTCCTTAATGCCCATCACACAGTTACCCCATCTCCCCAGCCACCTTTCCTCCAGCAACCCTCAGTTGGTTTCCAATAGTTAGGAACCTGTCATGGATTTTCTTCCTCTCTGGTTTCTTCGCATTCATTTTCCCTCCCTTCCCCTATGATCCTCTGTGCTGTTCCTTCTATTCCACATATGAGTAAAACCATATAATAATTGTTTTTCTCTGACTGACTTATTTTGCTCAGCATAATACCCTCCAGTGCCACCCACATCGATATGCTAAATATTGATCCTTTCTGATGGCTGAGTCATATTCCATTGTATATGTATATACCATGTTTTCTTTATCCATTTATCTGTCGATGGATGTTTTGTTTCCTTCCACGGTTTGGCTATTGTGGACAATGTTGCTATAAACATTCGGGGTGGAGTTACCCCTTCAGATCACTACAGTGGTAGCTTTGGGGTAAATAAAATTGCTGGGTTGTAAGGGAGCTCTGTTTTAAGTTCTTGAGGAACCTGCATATTGTTTTCCAAAGTGGCTGTACCAGTTTTCATTCCCACTTAGAAGTGTAAGAGAGTTCCCCTTTCTCCTCACCAACATTTGTTATTTCTCCGCTTGTTAATTTTTGCAATTCTGACTGGTGTGAAGTGGTATCTCATTGTCATTTGGATTTCTTTTTCCCCATGCCAAGTGATGTTGAGCAGTTTGTCATATATCTGTTGGCCATTTGTGTGTCTTCTTTGGAGAAATATCTGTTCATATCTTCTGCCCATTTCTTGACTCGCTTATTTGTTTTTTGGGTGTTGAGTTTGGGTGTTGAACGGTAGTAAAGCGTACGGCACATTCATGATGCTTCCACACCCACTTTTGGAAATGCTTCTCTCTCAAGGATACCTGAATATGTTAGTGGAGAGTTGCCGTATACGCAGACTTGCTTTTCCCAGGTGAGTGCATGGCACATTCCTTATTCCCTCACGCGCGCGCGCGCACACACACACACACACACACACACACACACACAGAGTTGAACATGTTTCTGTTTCGTCAGGAAAGAAGGTGTTCGTTGAGTGACGGTTTCTCACTGATGCTTTTGGGTTCTTGCTTTTATTCCTCCCGGAGAGTGAAGTGTAGGCGCTTTTTCCGTAGGCTTGCGTACACACCCTTGAGAAGCCTTCCGTCAGCCAGAAACAAGCCGTGAGTTGAAAGAGGCGTCCACGCAGACCTCCTTCTCAGAGCGAAGCCTTTCACACTTTTCCTTGTGAAGTAAACTACAGAGATACAAATACTTTATCAATGATTGCTTTAACAAAAAAGGACTAAATATCCCAATCAGAAAACATAGACTGTAAAGAGGAAGCAAGACCCATCTCTATGCTGCCTACCAGAGAATCACTTCAGACCTAAAAATAAAAGCAGATTCGAAGTAATGGGAAACAAAACCATTTATGATGCAAATGGAAGTGAAAAGAAAGTTGGAGTCGTAATATTTTTATGAGACAAAATAAACTGAATTGTGGGGAAGATGGCAGAGTAGAAGGACCCTAAACTCACCTCATCCCACAGATACAACTAGATCACACTCACACCAGAGTCACCCAGAAATGGACCTTCAGATTTCCCAACAAAACTCTACAACTAAATGGAGAGAGGAAATCACATCAAAGATGGTAGGAAGGACAAGGACTCTGTAGGAATCTAAACCCCGTATTTCTGACCACCAGAGGGAGGGAACCACAGTCACAGAGGGGCCAGAAACAAACTACTACACCGGGGAGCCTCTAAAGCGTAGAGACATCCTCATAGCTTATGGCTTTGAAAATCAGAAGGGATGACATTTGTGAGCGTATACAACCAGCAGACTTAAAGCTTGGAACTTTTAAAAATCAGCTGTCTCAGCTCTGAGAGAGCACAGAAGGTGATCGGAAGCTGAGATCTGTCCTTAAAGAGAAAGCACAGCAAACAGTCTGGAGAAGCTTGGGTGAAGCAGGTTGAAACGTGCTTGAGGATTAAACAAGGGAGACATAGTTCCTGAACTCAGAGTTTGCTAAGGGACTTGTCCAGGAACAAAGGAGCTGGCAGGTTCCATTTCCCTCTACGGCCCCTCATTATAAACACACACCTACCTGCAAGATCAAGCACAATCTAGCAATCACTAACTTGCATAAACCATGGCCCATCCCCACACCTACCACACCTGCTTCAGTCCCAGTGCTGTGGATACCCTCCCTGATAAGACCCACACAATCCTTGACAACAATATGTCTCCCCATCACCCACAGAACACGCATGCATCTTGTTAAAACAGCACACCCCATGTGTTGTGCACAATGACACAGTCCAGATCCAGTCTCTGTTGTTGCTATGCATTACCTTCAGAGGAGAACCAGCATCACCAAGTTAAAAATGTATGTTCTGCCCCGTATTTTCCAGAACAAGCAATATATCTGACCTTCCTCACCGAGAGATATTCTCTGAGAAGTAGGCCAAATGAGCAGACAGAGGACTATGTCCTAAACGAAAGAAGAGGACAAAGCCACAGCAAGAGACCTAAACAAAATGGATATAAGGAACATGCCTGACAGAAAATTTAAGATAACAATTATAAAGATACTCACTGGGGAAATGAAAAGAGGGAGGACATCAGAAGGGGGAACATCATTGAGACTCTTAACAAAGAGATATGAAAGAAATAATCAGAGATGTGGAACACAAGAAATGAAATGAAGAATATACTAGATAGAATAATTAGCAGGATGGACGAAGCAGAGGAACAAATTAATGAACTAGAAGACAGTAATGGAAAGTAATCAAGCGGAACAAATGAGAGGAAAAAGAAGTATGCAAAAATGAGAAGAGACTTAGGGAATTCAGTGACTCCATCCAGTGTAACAACACCCACATTAGAGGGATCCCAGAAGGTGAAAAGGGGGAAAAGGGGGCAGAAAATCTATTTGAGCAAAGAAGAGCTGAAAACTTAACCTAATCTGGTGAAGGAAACCTATACAAATCCATAAGGCATAGAGATCCCCTCCCACAAAGTCAACCGAAGGAGGTCCACATCAAGACACATAGTAATCCAAATGGGAAAAGGTAGTGATAAAGAAAAAACATTTAAAGCAGCAAGATAAAAGAAGACAGGTAACATGCAAGGGAAAGCCCATAAAGCTATCAGCTGAGTTTTCAGCAGAAACTATGCAGGACAGAAGAAAGTGGCGTTAAATATTCAAAGTGCTGAATGAGAAAAATCTGCAGCAAGGAATAATTTATCCAGCAAGCCTATCCTTCAGAAAAGAAGGGGAGAAAAAGAGTTTCTTAGCCACACAAACTAAAAGAGTTCATGACCACTAAATTAACTACAAAAAATATTGAAGGGGACACTATGAGTGGAAAAAAACCGTAAGTGAGAGTATGACAATAATGAATCAAGGAAGCAGTAAAAATAAGTATTTCTGTAAAAATCAGTTAAGGGATTCACAAAATAAAAGTATGTAAAATATGAAAACATATACCCTAACACATGAGGAGGAGTCAACAGTGGGTTTGAACTTAAACAGCATTCAACTTAATATAGACCGAAAAGGCTATATATAATCCAGGGGGTCACCACAAACCCAAAGCACTAATACACATGCAAAAGATAAAGGGAAAGAAATCCAAGAATATCATTAAAGAAAACGAGCAAACCATGAGAGAGAGAGCAAGAGAAGAAAGGATCAGAGAAAAACTACACAAAAAACTATGAAACAAGTAACAAAACATCAATAAATACATGTCTAATGATAATCAGTTTGAATGTAAATGGACTAAATGCTCCAAGCAAAAGAGCATGACAGAGTTTGTCTATATATATAAAAGATTTCACACCTAAAGACACCTGCAGATGGAAATTAAGAGATGGAGAAACATTAATCATGCAAGTGGATGTCAAAAGAAGTCAGAGTAGCAATCCTTATATCAGACCAAATAGACTTTTTTAAAATTGAAATTGAATTAGCCAACATAGAGTACACCAGTAGTTTCAAATGTAGCGTTCCACAATTCATCAGTTGTGTATAACACCCAGTGTTCATCACATCACAGGCATTCCTTAATGCCCATCACACAGTTACCCCATCTCCCCAGCCACCTTTCCTCCAGCAACCCTCAGTTGGTTTCCAATAGTTAGGAACCTGTCATGGATTTTCTTCCTCTCTGGTTTCTTCGCATTCATTTTCCCTCCCTTCCCCTATGATCCTCTGTGCTGTTCCTTCTATTCCACATATGAGTAAAACCATATAATAATTGTTTTTCTCTGACTGACTTATTTTGCTCAGCATAATACCCTCCAGTGCCACCCACATCGATATGCTAAATATTGATCCTTTCTGATGGCTGAGTCATATTCCATTGTATATGTATATACCATGTTTTCTTTATCCATTTATCTGTCGATGGATGTCTTGTTTCCTTCCACGGTTTGGCTATTGTGGACAATGTTGCTATAAACATTCGGGGTGGAGTTACCCCTTCAGATCACTACAGTGGTAGCTTTGGGGTAAATAAAATTGCTGGGTTGTAAGGGAGCTCTGTTTTAAGTTCTTGAGGAACCTGCATATTGTTTTCCAAAGTGGCTGTACCAGTTTTCATTCCCACTTAGAAGTGTAAGAGAGTTCCCCTTTCTCCTCACCAACATTTGTTATTTCTCCGCTTGTTAATTTTTGCAATTCTGACTGGTGTGAAGTGGTATCTCATTGTCATTTGGATTTCTTTTTCCCCATGCCAAGTGATGTTGAGCAGTTTGTCATATATCTGTTGGCCATTTGTGTGTCTTCTTTGGAGAAATATCTGTTCATATCTTCTGCCCATTTATTGACTCGCTTATTTGTTTTTTGGGTGTTGAGTTTGGGTGTTGAACGGTAGTAAAGCGTACGGCACATTCATGATGCTTCCACACCCACTTTTGGAAATGCTTCTCTCTCAAGGATACCTGAATATGTTAGTGGAGAGTTGCCGTATACGCAGACTTGCTTTTCCCAGGTGAGTGCATGGCACATTCCTTATTCCCTCACGCGCGCGCGCGCGCACACACACACACACACACACACACACAGACACACACAGAGTTGAACATGTTTCTGTCTCGTCAGGAAAGAAGGTGTTCGTTGAGTGACGGTTTCTCACTGATGCTTTTGGGTTCTTGCTTTTATTCCCCCCGGAGAGTGAAGTGTAGGCGCTTTTTCCGTAGGCTTCCGTCCACACCCTTGAGAAGCCTTCCGTCAGCCAGAAACAAGCCGTGAGTTGAAAGAGGCGTCCACGCAGACCTCCTTCTCAGAGCGAAGCCTTTCACACTTTTCCTTGTGAAGTAAACTAGAGAGATACAAATACTTTATCAGTGATTGCTTTAACAAAAAAGGACTAAATATCCCAATCAGAAAACATAGACTGTAAAGAGGAAGCAAGACCCATCTCTATGCTGCCTACCAGAGAATCACTTCAGACCTAAAAATAAAAGCAGATTCGAAGTAATGGGAAACAAAACGATTTATGATGCAAATGGAAGTGAAAAGAAAGTTGGAGTCGTAATATTTTTATGAGACAAAATAAACTGAATTGTGGGGAAGATGGCAGAGTAGAAGGACCCTAAACTCACCTCATCCCACAGATACAACTAGATCACACTCACACCAGAGTCACCCAGAAATGGACCTTCAGATTTCCCAACAAAACTCTACAACTAAATGGAGAGAGGAAATCACATCAAAGATGGTAGGAAGGACAAGGACTCTGTAGGAATCTAAACCCCGTATTTCTGACCACCAGAGGGAGGGAACCACAGTCACAGAGGGGCCAGAAACAAACTACTACACCGGGGAGCCTCTAAAGCGTAGAGACATCCTCATAGCTTATGGCTTTGAAAATCAGAAGGGATGACATTTGTGAGCGTATACAACCAGCAGACTTAAAGCTTGGAACTTTTAAAAATCAGCTGTCTCAGCTCTGAGAGAGCACAGAAGGTGATCGGAAGCTGAGATCTGTCCTTAAAGAGAAAGCACAGCAAACAGTCTGGAGAAGCTTGGGTGAAGCAGGTTGAAACGTGCTTGAGGATTAAACAAGGGAGACATAGTTCCTGAACTCAGAGTTTGCTAAGGGACTTGTCCAGGAACAAAGGAGCTGGCAGGTTCCATTTCCCTCTACGGCCCCTCATTATAAACACACACCTACCTGCAAGATCAAGCACAATCTAGCAATCACTAACTTGCATAAACCATGGCCCATCCCCACACCTACCACACCTGCTTCAGTCCCAGTGCTGTGGATACCCTCCCTGATAAGACCCACACAATCCTTGACAACAATATGTCTCCCCATCACCCACAGAACACGCATGCATCTTGTTAAAACAGCACACCCCATGTGTTGTGCACAATGACACAGTCCAGATCCAGTCTCTGTTGTTGCTATGCATTACCTTCAGAGGAGAACCAGCATCACCAAGTTAAAAATGTATGTTCTGCCCCGTATTTTCCAGAACAAGCAATATATCTGACCTTCCTCACCGAGAGATATTCTCTGAGAAGTAGGCCAAATGAGCAGACAGAGGACTATGTCCTAAACGAAAGAAGAGGACAAAGCCACAGCAAGAGACCTAAACAAAATGGATATAAGGAACATGCCTGACAGAAAATTTAAGATAACAATTATAAAGATACTCACTGGGGAAATGAAAAGAGGGAGGACATCAGAAGGGGGAACATCATTGAGACTCTTAACAAAGAGATATGAAAGAAATAATCAGAGATGTGGAACACAAGAAATGAAATGAAGAATATACTAGATAGAATAATTAGCAGGATGGACGAAGCAGAGGAACAAATTAATGAACTAGAAGACAGTAATGGAAAGTAATCAAGCGGAACAAATGAGAGGAAAAAGAAGTATGCAAAAATGAGAAGAGACTTAGGGAATTCAGTGACTCCATCCAGTGTAACAACACCCACATTAGAGGGATCCCAGAAGGTGAAAAGGGGGAAAAGGGGGCAGAAAATCTATTTGAGCAAAGAAGAGCTGAAAACTTAACCTAATCTGGTGAAGGAAACCTATACAAATCCATAAGGCATAGAGATCCCCTCCCACAAAGTCAACCGAAGGAGGTCCACATCAAGACACATAGTAATCCAAATGGGAAAAGGTAGTGATAAAGAAAAAACATTTAAAGCAGCAAGATAAAAGAAGACAGGTAACATGCAAGGGAAAGCCCATAAAGCTATCAGCTGAGTTTTCAGCAGAAACTATGCAGGACAGAAGAAAGTGGCGTTAAATATTCAAAGTGCTGAATGAGAAAAATCTGCAGCAAGGAATAATTTATCCAGCAAGCCTATCCTTCAGAAAAGAAGGGGAGAAAAAGAGTTTCTTAGCCACACAAACTAAAAGAGTTCATGACCACTAAATTAACTACAAAAAATATTGAAGGGGACACTATGAGTGGAAAAAAATCGTAAGTGAGAGTATGACAATAATGAATCAAGGAAGCAGTAAAAATAAGTATTTCTGTAAAAATCAGTTAAGGGATTCACAAAATAAAAGTATGTAAAATATGAAAACATATACCCTAACACATGAGAAGGAGTCAACAGTGGGTTTGAACTTAAACAGCATTCAACTTAATATAGACCGAAAAGGCTATATATAATCCAGGGGGTCACCACAAACCCAAAGCACTAATACACATGCAAAAGATAAAGGGAAAGAAATCCAAGAATATCATTAAAGAAAACGAGCAAACCATGAGAGAGAGAGCAAGAGAAGAAAGGATCAGAGAAAAACTACACAAAAAACTATGAAACAAGTAACAAAACATCAATAAATACATGTCTAATGATAATCAGTTTGAATGTAAATGGACTAAATGCTCCAAGCAAAAGAGCATGACAGAGTTTGTCTATATATATAAAAGATTTCACACCTAAAGACACCTGCAGATGGAAATTAAGAGATGGAGAAACATTAATCATGCAAGTGGATGTCAAAAGAAGTCAGAGTAGCAATCCTTATATCAGACCAAATAGACTTTTTTAAAATTGAAATTGAATTAGCCAACATAGAGTACACCAGTAGTTTCAAATGTAGCGTTCCACAATTCATCAGTTGTGTATAACACCCAGTGTTCATCACATCACAGGCATTCCTTAATGCCCATCACACAGTTACCCCATCTCCCCAGCCACCTTTCCTCCAGCAACCCTCAGTTGGTTTCCAATAGTTAGGAACCTGTCATGGATTTTCTTCCTCTCTGGTTTCTTCGCATTCATTTTCCCTCCCTTCCCCTATGATCCTCTGTGCTGTTCCTTCTATTCCACATATGAGTAAAACCATATAATAATTGTTTTTCTCTGACTGACTTATTTTGCTCAGCATAATACCCTCCAGTGCCATCCACATCGATATGCTCAATATTGATCCTTTCTGATGGCTGAGTCATATTCCATTGTATATGTATATACCATGTTTTCTTTATCCATTTATCTGTCGATGGATGTCTTGGTTCCTTCCACGGTTTGGCTATTGTGGACAATGTTGCTATAAACATTCGGGGTGCAGTTGCCCCTTCAGATCACTACATTGGTAGCTTTGGGGTAAATAAAATTGCTGGGTTGTAAGGGAGCTCTGTTTTAAGTTCTTGAGGAACCTCCATATTGTTTTCCAAAGTGGCTGTACCAGTTTTCATTCCCACTTAGAAGTGTAAGAGAGTTCCCCTTTCTCCTCACCAACATTTGTTATTTCTCCGCTTGTTAATTTTTGCAATTCTGACTGGTGTGAAGTGGTATCTCATTGTCATTTGGATTTCTTTTTCCCCATGCCAAGTGATGTTGAGCAGTTTGTCATATGTCTGTTGGCCATTTGTGTGTCTTCTTTGGAGAAATATCTGTTCATATCTTCTGCCCATTTCTTGACTCGCTTATTTGTTTTTTGGGTGTTGAGTTTGGGTGTTGAACGGTAGTAAAGCGTACGGCACATTCATGATGCTTCCACACCCACTTTTGGAAATGCTTCTCTCTCAAGGATACCTGAATATGTTAGTGGAGAGTTGCCGTATACGCAGACTTGCTTTTCCCAGGTGAGTGCATGGCACATTCCTTATTCCCTCACGCGCGCGCGCGCACACACACACACACACACACACACACACACAGAGTTGAACATGTTTCTGTCTCGTCAGGAAAGAAGGTGTTCGTTGAGTGACGGTTTCTCACTGATGCTTTTGGGTTCTTGCTTTTATTCCCCCCGGAGAGTGAAGTGTAGGCGCTTTTTCCGTAGGCTTCCGTACACACCCTTGAGAAGCCTTCCGTCAGCCAGAAACAAGCCGTGAGTTGAAAGAGGCGTCCACGCAGACCTCCTTCTCAGAGCGAAGCCTTTCACACTTTTCCTTGTGAAGTAAACTAGAGAGATACAAATACTTTATCAATGATTGCTTTAACAAAAAAGGACTAAATATCCCAATCAGAAAACATAGACTGTAAAGAGGAAGCAAGACCCATCTCTATGCTGCCTACCAGAGAATCACTTCAGACCTAAAAATAAAAGCAGATTCGAAGTAATGGGAAACAAAACCATTTATGATGCAAATGGAAGTGAAAAGAAAGTTGGAGTCGTAATATTTTTATGAGACAAAATAAACTGAATTGTGGGGAAGATGGCAGAGTAGAAGGACCCTAAACTCACCTCATCCCACAGATACAACTAGATCACACTCACACCAGAGTCACCCAGAAATGGACCTTCAGATTTCCCAACAAAACTCTACAACTAAATGGAGAGAGGAAATCACATCAAAGATGGTAGGAAGGACAAGGACTCTGTAGGAATCTAAACCCCGTATTTCTGACCAGCAGAGGGAGGGAACCACAGTCACAGAGGGGCCAGAAACAAACTACTACACCGGGGAGCCTCTAAAGCGTAGAGACATCCTCATAGCTTATGGCTTTGAAAATCAGAAGGGATGACATTTGTGAGCGTATACAACCAGCAGACTTAAAGCTTGGAACTTTTAAAAATCAGCTGTCTCAGCTCTGAGAGAGCACAGAAGGTGATCGGAAGCTGAGATCTGTCCTTAAAGAGAAAGCACAGCAAACAGTCTGGAGAAGCTTGGGTGAAGCAGGTTGAAACGTGCTTGAGGATTAAACAAGGGAGACATAGTTCCTGAACTCAGAGTTTGCTAAGGGACTTGTCCAGGAACAAAGGAGCTGGCAGGTTCCATTTCCCTCTACGGCCCCTCATTATAAACACACACCTACCTGCAAGATCAAGCACAATCTAGCAATCACTAACTTGCATAAACCATGGCCCATCCCCACACCTACCACACCTGCTTCAGTCCCAGTGCTGTGGATACCCTCCCTGATAAGACCCACACAATCCTTGACAACAATATGTCTCCCCATCACCCACAGAACACGCATGCATCTTGTTAAAACAGCACACCCCATGTGTTGTGCACAATGACACAGTCCAGATCCAGTCTCTGTTGTTGCTATGCATTACCTTCAGAGGAGAACCAGCATCACCAAGTTAAAAATGTATGTTCTGCCCCGTATTTTCAAGAACAAGCAATATATCTGACCTTCCTAACAGAGAGATATTCTCTGAGAAGTAGGCCAAATGAGCAGACAGAGGACTATGTCCTAAACGAAAGAAGAGGACAAAGCCACAGCAAGAGACCTAAACAAAATGGATATAAGGAACATGCCTGACAGAAAATTTAAGATAACAATTATAAAGATACTCACTGGGGAAATGAAAAGAGGGAGGACATCAGAAGGGGGAACATCACTGAGACTCTTAACAAAGAGATATGAAAGAAATAATCAGAGATGTGGAACACAAGAAATGAAATTAAGAATATCCTAGATAGAATAATTAGCAGGATGGACGAAGCAGAGGAACAAATTAATGAACTAGAAGACAGTAATGGAAAGTAATCAAGCGGAACAAATGAGAGGAAAAAGGTGTATGCAAAAATGAGAAGAGACTTAGGGAATTCAGTGACTCCATCCAGTGTAACAACACCCACATTAGAGGGATCCCAGAAGGTGAAAAGGGGGAAAAGGGGGCAGAAAATCTATTTGAGCAAAGAAGAGCTGAAAACTTAACCTAATCTGGTGAAGGAAACCTATACAAATCCATAAGGCATAGAGATCCCCTCCCACAAAGTCAACCGAAGGAGGTCCACATCAAGACACATAGTAATCCAAATGGGAAAAGGTAGTGATAAAGAAAAAACATTTAAAGCAGCAAGATAAAAGAAGACAGGTAACATGCAAGGGAAAGCCCATAAAGCTATCAGCTGAGTTTTCAGCAGAAACTATGCAGGACAGAAGAAAGTGGCGTTAAATATTCAAAGTGCTGAATGAGAAAAATCTGCAGCAAGGAATAATTTATCCAGCAAGCCTATCCTTCAGAAAAGAAGGGGAGAAAAAGAGTTTCTTAGCCACACAAACTAAAAGAGTTCATGACCACTAAATTAACTACAAAAAATATTGAAGGGGACACTATGAGTGGAAAAAAATCGTAAGTGAGAGTATGACAATAATGAATCAAGGAAGCAGTAAAAATAAGTATTTCTGTAAAAATCAGTTAAGGGATTCACAAAATAAAAGTATGTAAAATATGAAAACATATACCCTAACACATGAGGAGGAGTCAACAGTGGGTTTGAACTTAAACAGCATTCAACTTAATATAGACCGAAAAGGCTATATATAATCCAGGGGGTCACCACAAACCCAAAGCACTAATACACATGCAAAAGATAAAGGGAAAGAAATCCAAGAATATCATTAAAGAAAACGAGCAAACCATGAGAGAGAGAGCAAGAGAAGAAAGGATCAGAGAAAAACTACACAAAAAACTATGAAACAAGTAACAAAACATCAATAAATACATGTCTAATGATAATCAGTTTGAATGTAAATGGACTAAATGCTCCAAGCAAAAGAGCATGACAGAGTTTGTCTATATATATAAAAGATTTCACACCTAAAGACACCTGCAGATGGAAATTAAGAGATGGAGAAACATTAATCACGCAAGTGGATGTCAAAAGAAGTCAGAGTAGCAATCCTTATATCAGACCAAATAGACTTTTTTAAAATTGAAATTGAATTAGCCAACATAGAGTACACCAGTAGTTTCAAATGTAGCGTTCCACAATTCATCAGTTGTGTATAACACCCAGTGTTCATCACATCACAGGCATTCCTTAATGCCCATCACACAGTTACCCCATCTCCCCAGCCACCTTTCCTCCAGCAACCCTCAGTTGGTTTCCAATAGTTAGGAACCTGTCATGGATTTTCTTCCTCTCTGGTTTCTTCGCATTCATTTTCCCTCCCTTCCCCTATGATCCTCTGTGCTGTTCCTTCTATTCCACATATGAGTAAAACCATATAATAATTGTTTTTCTCTGACTGACTTATTTTGCTCAGCATAATACCCTCCAGTGCCATCCACATCGATATGCTCAATATTGATCCTTTCTGATGGCTGAGTCATATTCCATTGTATATGTATATACCATGTTTTCTTTATCCATTTATCTGTCGATGGATGTCTTGGTTCCTTCCACGGTTTGGCTATTGTGGACAATGTTGCTATAAACATTCGGGGTGCAGTTGCCCCTTCAGATCACTACATTGGTAGCTTTGGGGTAAATAAAATTGCTGGGTTGTAAGGGAGCTCTGTTTTAAGTTCTTGAGGAACCTCCATATTGTTTTCCAAAGTGGCTGTACCAGTTTTCATTCCCACTTAGAAGTGTAAGAGAGTTCCCCTTTCTCCTCACCAACATTTGTTACTTCTCCGCTTGTTAATTTTTGCAATTCTGACTGGTGTGAAGTGGTATCTCATTGTCATTTGGATTTCTTTTTCCCCATGCCAAGTGATGTTGAGCAGTTTGTCATATATCTGTTGGCCATTTGTGTGTCTTCTTTGGAGAAATATCTGTTCATATCTTCTGCCCATTTCTTGACTCGCTTATTTGTTTTTTGGGTGTTGAGTTTGGGTGTTGAACGGTAGTAAAGCTTACGGCACATTCATGATGCTTCCACACCCACTTTTGGAAATGCTTCTCTCTCAAGGATACCTGAATATGTTAGTGGAGAGTTGCCGTATACGCAGACTTGCTTTTCCCAGGTGAGTGCATGGCACATTCCTTATTCCCTCACGCGCGCGCGCGCGCGCACACACACACACACACACACAGAGTTGAACATGTTTCTGTCTCGTCAGGAAAGAAGGTGTTCGTTGAGTGACGGTTTCTCACTGATGCTTTTGGGTTCTTGCTTTTATTCCCCCCGGAGAGTGAAGTGTAGGCGCTTTTTCCGTAGGCTTCCGTACACACCCTTGAGAAGCCTTCCGTCAGCCAGAAACAAGCCGTGAGTTGAAAGAGGCGTCCACGCAGACCTCCTTCTCAGAGCGAAGCCTTTCACACTTTTCCTTGTGAAGTAAACTACAGAGATACAAATACTTTATCAATGATTGCTTTAACAAAAAAGGACTAAATATCCCAATCAGAAAACATAGACTGTAAAGAGGAAGCAAGACCCATCTCTATGCTGCCTACCAGAGAATCACTTCAGACCTAAAAATAAAAGCAGATTCGAAGTAATGGGAAACAAAACCATTTATGATGCAAATGGAAGTGAAAAGAAAGTTGGAGTCGTAATATTTTTATGAGACAAAATAAACTGAATTGTGGGGAAGATGGCAGAGTAGAAGGACCCTAAACTCACCTCATCCCACAGATACAACTAGATCACACTCACACCAGAGTCACCCAGAAATGGACCTTCAGATTTCCCAACAAAACTCTACAACTAAATGGAGAGAGGAAATCACATCAAAGATGGTAGGAAGGACAAGGACTCTGTAGGAATCTAAACCCCGTATTTCTGACCACCAGAGGGAGGGAACCACAGTCACAGAGGGGCCAGAAACAAACTACTACACCGGGGAGCCTCTAAAGCGTAGAGACATCCTCATAGCTTGTGGCTTTGAAAATCAGAAGGGATGACATTTGTGAGCGTATACAACCAGCAGACTTAAAGCTTGGAACTTTTAAAAATCAGCTGTCTCAGCTCTGAGAGAGCACAGAAGGTGATCGGAAGCTGAGATCTGTCCTTAAAGAGAAAGCACAGCAAACAGTCTGGAGAAGCTTGGGTGAAGCAGGTTGAAACGTGCTTGAGGATTAAACAAGGGAGACATAGTTCCTGAACTCAGAGTTTGCTAAGGGACTTGTCCAGGAACAAAGGAGCTGGCAGGTTCCATTTCCCTCTACGGCCCCTCATTATAAACACACACCTACCTGCAAGATCAAGCACAATCTAGCAATCACTAACTTGCATAAACCATGGCCCATCCCCACACCTACCACACCTGCTTCAGTCCCAGTGCTGTGGATACCCTCCCTGATAAGACCCACACAATCCTTGACAACAATATGTCTCCCCATCACCCACAGAACACGCATGCATCTTGTTAAAACAGCACACCCCATGTGTTGTGCACAATGACACAGTCCAGATCCAGTCTCTGTTGTTGCTATGCATTACCTTCAGAGGAGAACCAGCATCACCAAGTTAAAAATGTATGTTCTGCCCCGTATTTTCAAGAACAAGCAATATATCTGACCTTCCTAACAGAGAGATATTCTCTGAGAAGTAGGCCAAATGAGCAGACAGAGGACTATGTCCTAAACGAAAGAAGAGGACAAAGCCACAGCAAGAGACCTAAACAAAATGGATATAAGGAACATGCCTGACAGAAAATTTAAGATAACAATTATAAAGATACTCACTGGGGAAATGAAAAGAGGGAGGACATCAGAAGGGGGAACATCACTGAGACTCTTAACAAAGAGATATGAAAGAAATAATCAGAGATGTGGAACACAAGAAATGAAATTAAGAATATCCTAGATAGAATAATTAGCAGGATGGACGAAGCAGAGGAACAAATTAATGAACTAGAAGACAGTAATGGAAAGTAATCAAGCGGAACAAATGAGAGGAAAAAGGTGTATGCAAAAATGAGAAGAGACTTAGGGAATTCAGTGACTCCATCCAGTGTAACAACACCCACATTAGAGGGATCCCAGAAGGTGAAAAGGGGGAAAAGGGGGCAGAAAATCTATTTGAGCAAAGAAGAGCTGAAAACTTAACCTAATCTGGTGAAGGAAACCTATACAAATCCATAAGGCATAGAGATCCCCTCCCACAAAGTCAACCGAAGGAGGTCCACATCAAGACTCATAGTAATCCAAATGGGAAAAGGTAGTGATAAAGAAAAAACATTTAAAGCAGCAAGATAAAAGAAGACAGGTAACATGCAAGGGAAAGCCCATAAAGCTATCAGCTGAGTTTTCAGCAGAAACTATGCAGGACAGAAGAAAGTGGCGTTAAATATTCAAAGTGCTGAATGAGAAAAATCTGCAGCAAGGAATAATTTATCCAGCAAGCCTATCCTTCAGAAAAGAAGGGGAGAAAAAGAGTTTCTTAGCCACACAAACTAAAAGAGTTCATGACCACTAAATTAACTACAAAAAATATTGAAGGGGACACTATGAGTGGAAAAAAATCGTAAGTGAGAGTATGATAATAATGAATCAAGGAAGCAGTAAAAATAAGTATTTCTGTAAAAATCAGTTAAGGGATTCACAAAATAAAAGTATGTAAAATATGAAAACATATACCCTAACACATGAGGAGGAGTCAACAGTGGGTTTGAACTTAAACAGCATTCAACTTAATATAGACCGAAAAGGCTATATATAATCCAGGGGGTCACCACAAACCCAAAGCACTAATACACATGCAAAAGATAAAGGGAAAGAAATCCAAGAATATCATTAAAGAAAACGAGCAAACCATGAGAGAGAGAGCAAGAGAAGAAAGGATCAGAGAAAAACTACACAAAAAACTATGAAACAAGTAACAAAACATCAATAAATACATGTCTAATGATAATCAGTTTGAATGTAAATGGACTAAATGCTCCAAGCAAAAGAGCATGACAGAGTTTGTCTATATATATAAAAGATTTCACACCTAAAGACACCTGCAGATGGAAATTAAGAGATGGAGAAACATTAATCACGCAAGTGGATGTCAAAAGAAGTCAGAGTAGCAATCCTTATATCAGACCAAATAGACTTTTTTAAAATTGAAATTGAATTAGCCAACATAGAGTACACCAGTAGTTTCAAATGTAGCGTTCCACAATTCATCAGTTGTGTATAACACCCAGTGTTCATCACATCACAGGCATTCCTTAATGCCCATCACACAGTTACCCCATCTCCCCAGCCACCTTTCCTCCAGCAACCCTCAGTTGGTTTCCAATAGTTAGGAACCTGTCATGGATTTTCTTCCTCTCTGGTTTCTTCGCATTCATTTTCCCTCCCTTCCCCTATGATCCTCTGTGCTGTTCCTTCTATTCCACATATGAGTAAAACCATATAATAATTGTTTTTCTCTGACTGACTTATTTTGCTCAGCATAATACCCTCCAGTGCCATCCACATCGATATGCTCAATATTGATCCTTTCTGATGGCTGAGTCATATTCCATTGTATATGTATATACCATGTTTTCTTTATCCATTTATCTGTCGATGGATGTCTTGGTTCCTTCCACGGTTTGGCTATTGTGGACAATGTTGCTATAAACATTCGGGGTGCAGTTGCCCCTTCAGATCACTACATTGGTAGCTTTGGGGTAAATAAAATTGCTGGGTTGTAAGGGAGCTCTGTTTTAAGTTCTTGAGGAACCTCCATATTGTTTTCCAAAGTGGCTGTACCAGTTTTCATTCCCACTTAGAAGTGTAAGAGAGTTCCCCTTTCTCCTCACCAACATTTGTTACTTCTCCGCTTGTTAATTTTTGCAATTCTGACTGGTGTGAAGTGGTATCTCATTGTCATTTGGATTTCTTTTTCCCCATGCCAAGTGATGTTGAGCAGTTTGTCATATATCTGTTGGCCATTTGTGTGTCTTCTTTGGAGAAATATCTGTTCATATCTTCTGCCCATTTCTTGACTCGCTTATTTGTTTTTTGGGTGTTGAGTTTGGGTGTTGAACGGTAGTAAAGCTTACGGCACATTCATGATGCTTCCACACCCACTTTTGGAAATGCTTCTCTCTCAAGGATACCTGAATATGTTAGTGGAGAGTTGCCGTATACGCAGACTTGCTTTTCCCAGGTGAGTGCATGGCACATTCCTTATTCCCTCACGCGCGCGCGCGCACACACACACACACACACACACACACAGAGTTGAACATGTTTCTGTCTCGTCAGGAAAGAAGGTGTTCGTTGAGTGACGGTTTCTCACTGATGCTTTTGGGTTCTTGCTTTTATTCCCCCCGGAGAGTGAAGTGTAGGCGCTTTTTCCGTAGGCTTCCGTACACACCCTTGAGAAGCCTTCCGTCAGCCAGAAACAAGCCGTGAGTTGATAGAGGCGTCCACGCAGACCTCCTTCTCAGAGCGAAGCCTTTCACACTTTTCCTTGTGAAGTAAACTAGAGAGATACAAATACTTTATCAATGATTGCTTTAACAAAAAAGGACTAAATATCCCAAACAGAAAACATAGACTGTAAAGAGGAAGCAAGACCCATCTCTATGCTGCCTACCAGAGAATCACTTCAGACCTAAAAATAAAAGCAGATTCGAAGTAATGGGAAACAAAACGATTTATGATGCAAATGGAAGTGAAAAGAAAGTTGGAGTCGTAATATTTTTATGAGACAAAATAAACTGAATTGTGGGGAAGATGGCAGAGTAGAAGAACCCTAAACTCACCTCATCCCACAGATACAACTAGATCACACTCACACCAGAGTCACCCAGAAATGGACCTTCAGATTTCCCAACAAAACTCTACAACTAAATGGAGAGAGGAAATCACATCAAAGATGGTAGGAAGGACAAGGACTCTGTAGGAATCTAAACCCCGTATTTCTGACCACCAGAGGGAGGGAACCACAGTCACAGAGGGGCCAGAAACAAACTACTACACCGGGGAGCCTCTAAAGCGTAGAGACATCCTCATAGCTTATGGCTTTGAAAATCAGAAGGGATGACATTTGTGAGCGTATACAACCAGCAGACTTAAAGCTTGGAACTTTTAAAAATCAGCTGTCTCAGCTCTGAGAGAGCACAGAAGGTGATCGGAAGCTGAGATCTGTCCTTAAAGAGAAAGCACAGCAAACAGTCTGGAGAAGTTTGGGTGAAGCAGGTTGAAACGTGCTTGAGGATTAAACAAGGGAGACATAGTTCCTGAACTCAGAGTTTGCTAAGGGACTTGTCCAGGAACAAAGGAGCTGGCAGGTTCCATTTCCCTCTACGGCCCCTCATTATAAACACACACCTACCTGCAAGATCAAGCACAATCTAGCAATCACTAACTTGCATAAACCATGGCCCATCCCCACACCTACCACACCTGCTTCAGTCCCAGTGCTGTGGATACCCTCCCTGATAAGACCCACACAATCCTTGACAACAATATGTCTCCCCATCAACCACAGAACACGCATGCATCTTGTTAAAACAGCACACCCCATGTGTTGTGCACAATGACACAGTCCAGATCCAGTCTCTGTTGTTGCTATGCATTACCTTCAGAGGAGAACCAGCATCACCAAGTTAAAAATGTATGTTCTGCCCCGTATTTTCAAGAACAAGCAATATATCTGACCTTCCTCACCGAGAGATATTCTCTGAGAAGTAGGCCAAATGAGCAGACAGAGGACTATGTCCTAAACGAAAGAAGAGGACAAAGCCACAGCAAGAGACCTAAACAAAATGGATATAAGGAACATGCCTGACAGAAAATTTAAGATAACAATTATAAAGATACTCACTGGGGAAATGAAAAGAGGGAGGACATCAGAAGGGGGAACATCATTGAGACTCTTAACAAAGAGATATGAAAGAAATAATCAGAGATGTGGAACACAAGAAATGAAATGAAGAATATACTAGATAGAATAATTAGCAGGATGGACGAAGCAGAGGAACAAATTAATGAACTAGAAGACAGTAATGGAAAGTAATCAAGCGGAACAAATGAGAGGAAAAAGAAGTATGCAAAAATGAGAAGAGACTTAGGGAATTCAGTGACTCCATCCAGTGTAACAACACCCACATTAGAGGGATCCCAGAAGGTGAAAAGGGGGAAAAGGGGGCAGAAAATCTATTTGAGCAAAGAAGAGCTGAAAACTTAACCTAATCTGGTGAAGGAAACCTATACAAATCCATAAGGCATAGAGATCCCCTCCCACAAAGTCAACCGAAGGAGGTCCACATCAAGACACATAGTAATCCAAATGGGAAAAGGTAGTGATAAAGAAAAAACATTTAAAGCAGCAAGATAAAAGAAGACAGGTAACATGCAAGGGAAAGCCCATAAAGCTATCAGCTGAGTTTTCAGCAGAAACTATGCAGGACAGAAGAAAGTGGCGTTAAATATTCAAAGTGCTGAATGAGAAAAATCTGCAGCAAGGAATAATTTATCCAGCAAGCCTATCCTTCAGAAAAGAAGGGGAGAAAAAGAGTTTCTTAGCCACACAAACTAAAAGAGTTCATGACCACTAAATTAACTACAAAAAATATTGAAGGGGACACTATGAGTGGAAAAAAATCGTAAGTGAGAGTATGACAATAATGAATCAAGGAAGCAGTAAAAATAAGTATTTCTGTAAAAATCAGTTAAGGGATTCACAAAATAAAAGTATGTAAAATATGAAAACATATACCCTAACACATGAGGAGGAGTCAACAGTGGGTTTGAACTTAAACAGCATTCAACTTAATATAGACCGAAAAGGCTATATATAATCCAGGGGGTCACCACAAACCCAAAGCACTAATACACATGCAAAAGATAAAGGGAAAGAAATCCAAGAATATCATTAAAGAAAACGAGCAAACCATGAGAGAGAGAGCAAGAGAAGAAAGGATCAGAGAAAAACTACACAAAAAACTATGAAACAAGTAACAAAACATCAATAAATACATGTCTAATGATAATCAGTTTGAATGTAAATGGACTAAATGCTCCAAGCAAAAGAGCATGACAGAGTTTGTCTATAAATATAAAAGATTTCACACCTAAAGACACCTGCAGATGGAAATTAAGAGATGGAGAAACATTAATCATGCAAGTGGATGTCAAAAGAAGTCAGAGTAGCAATCCTTATATCAGACCAAATAGACTTTTTTAAAATTGAAATTGAATTAGCCAACATAGAGTACACCAGTAGTTTCAAATGTAGCGTTCCACAATTCATCAGTAGTGTATAACACCCAGTGTTCATCACATCACAGGCATTCCTTAATGCCCATCACACAGTTACCCCATCTCCCCAGCCACCTTTCCTCCAGCAACCCTCAGTTGGTTTCCAATAGTTAGGAACCTGTCATGGATTTTCTTCCTCTCTGGTTTCTTCGCATTCATTTTCCCTCCCTTCCCCTATGATCCTCTGTGCTGTTCCTTCTATTCCACATATGAGTAAAACCATATAATAATTGTTTTTCTCTGACTGACTTATTTTGCTCAGCATAATACCCTCCAGTGCCATCCACATCGATATGCTAAATATTGATCCTTTCTGATGGCTGAGTCATATTCCATTGTATATGTATATACCATGTTTTCTTTATCCATTTATCTGTCGATGGATGTCTTGGTTCCTTCCACGGTTTGGCTATTGTGGACAATGTTGCTATAAACATTCGGGGTGCAGTTGCCCCTTCAGATCACTACATTGGTAGCTTTGGGGTAAATAAAATTGCTGGGTTGTAAGGGAGCTCTGTTTTAAGTTCTTGAGGAACCTCCATATTGTTTTCCAAAGTGGCTGTACCAGTTTTCATTCCCACTTAGAAGTGTAAGAGAGTTCCCCTTTCTCCTCACCAACATTTGTTATTTCTCTGCTTGTTAATTTTTGCAATTCTGACTGGTGTGAAGTGGTATCTCATTGTCATTTGGATTTCTTTTTCCCCATGCCAAGTGATGTTGAGCAGTTTGTCATATATCTGTTGGCCATTTGTGTGTCTTCTTTGGAGAAATATCTGTTCATATCTTCTGCCCATTTCTTGACTCGCTTATTTGTTTTTTGGGTGTTGAGTTTGGGTGTTGAACGGTAGTAAAGCGTACGGCACATTCATGATGCTTCCACACCCACTTTTGGAAATGCTTCTCTCTCAAGGATACCTGAATATGTTAGTGGAGAGTTGCCGTATACGCAGACTTGCTTTTCCCAGGTGAGTGCATGGCACATTCCTTATTCCCTCACGCGCGCGCGCGCACACACACACACACACACACACACACACACACAGAGTTGAACATGTTTCTGTCTCGTCAGGAAAGAAGGTGTTCGTTGAGTGACGGTTTCTCACTGATGCTTTTGGGTTCTTGCTTTTATTCCTCCCGGAGAGTGAAGTGTAGGCGCTTTTTCCGTAGGCTTGCGTACACACCCTTGAGAAGCCTTCCGTCAGCCAGAAACAAGCCGTGAGTTGAAAGAGGCGTCCACGCAGACCTCCTTCTCAGAGCGAAGCCTTTCACACTTTTCCTTGTGAAGTAAACTACAGAGATACAAATACTTTGTCAATGATTGCTTTAACAAAAAAGGACTAAATATCCCAATCAGAAAACATAGACTGTAAAGAGGAAGCAAGACCCATCTCTATGCTGCCTACCAGAGAATCACTTCAGACCTAAAAATAAAAGCAGATTCGAAGTAATGGGAAACAAAACGATTTATGATGCAAATGGAAGTGAAAAGAAAGTTGGAGTCGTAATATTTTTATGAGACAAAATAAACTGAATTGTGGGGAAGATGGCAGAGTAGAAGGACCCTAAACTCACCTCATCCCACAGATACAACTAGATCACACTCACACCAGAGTCACCCAGAAATGGACCTTCAGATTTCCCAACAAAACTCTACAACTAAATGGAGAGAGGAAATCACATCAAAGATGGTAGGAAGGACAAGGACTCTGTAGGAATCTAAACCCCGTATTTCTGACCACCAGAGGGAGGGAACCACAGTCACAGAGGGGCCAGAAACAAACTACTACACCGGGGAGCCTCTAAAGCGTAGAGACATCCTCATAGCTTATGGCTTTGAAAATCAGAAGGGATGACATTTGTGAGCGTATACAACCAGCAGACTTAAAGCTTGGAACTTTTAAAAATCAGCTGTCTCAGCTCTGAGAGAGCACAGAAGGTGATCGGAAGCTGAGATCTGTCCTTAAAGAGAAAGCACAGCAAACAGTCTGGAGAAGCTTGGGTGAAGCAGGTTGAAACGTGCTTGAGGATTAAACAAGGGAGACATAGTTCCTGAACTCAGAGTTTGCTAAGGGACTTGTCCAGGAACAAAGGAGCTGGCAGGTTCCATTTCCCTCTACGGCCCCTCATTATAAACACACACCTACCTGCAAGATCAAGCACAATCTAGCAATCACTAACTTGCATAAACCATGGCCCATCCCCACACCTACCACACCTGCTTCAGTCCCAGTGCTGTGGGTACCCTCCCTGATAAGACCCACACAATCCTTGACAACAATATGTCTCCCCATCACCCACAGAACACGCATGCATCTTGTTAAAACAGCACACCCCATGTGTTGTGCACAATGACACAGTCCAGATCCAGTCTCTGTTGTTGCTATGCATTACCTTCAGAGGAGAACCAGCATCACCAAGTTAAAAATGTATGTTCTGCCCCGTATTTTCCAGAACAAGCAATATATCTGACCTTCCTCACCGAGAGATATTCTCTGAGAAGTAGGCCAAATGAGCAGACAGAGGACTATGTCCTAAACGAAAGAAGAGGACAAAGCCACAGCAAGAGACCTAAACAAAATGGATATAAGGAACATGCCTGACAGAAAATTTAAGATAACAATTATAAAGATACTCACTGGGGAAATGAAAAGAGGGAGGACATCAGAAGGGGGAACATCATTGAGACTCTTAACAAAGAGATATGAAAGAAATAATCAGAGATGTGGAACACAAGAAATGAAATGAAGAATATACTAGATAGAATAATTAGCAGGATGGACGAAGCAGAGGAACAAATTAATGAACTAGAAGACAGTAATGGAAAGTAATCAAGCGGAACAAATGAGAGGAAAAAGAAGTATGCAAAAATGAGAAGAGACTTAGGGAATTCAGTGACTCCATCCAGTGTAACAACACCCACATTAGAGGGATCCCAGAAGGTGAAAAGGGGGAAAAGGGGGCAGAAAATCTATTTGAGCAAAGAAGAGCTGAAAACTTAACCTAATCTGGTGAAGGAAACCTATACAAATCCATAAGGCATAGAGATCCCCTCCCACAAAGTCAACCGAAGGAGGTCCACATCAAGACACATAGTAATCCAAATGGGAAAAGGTAGTGATAAAGAAAAAACATTTAAAGCAGCAAGATAAAAGAAGACAGGTAACATGCAAGGGAAAGCCCATAAAGCTATCAGCTGAGTTTTCAGCAGAAACTATGCAGGACAGAAGAAAGTGGCGTTAAATATTCAAAGTGCTGAATGAGAAAAATCTGCAGCAAGGAATAATTTATCCAGCAAGCCTATCCTTCAGAAAAGAAGGGGAGAAAAAGAGTTTCTTAGCCACACAAACTAAAAGAGTTCATGACCACTAAATTAACTACAAAAAATATTGAAGGGGACACTATGAGTGGAAAAAAACCGTAAGTGAGAGTATGACAATAATGAATCAAGGAAGCAGTAAAAATAAGTATTTCTGTAAAAATCAGTTAAGGGATTCACAAAATAAAAGTATGTAAAATATGAAAACATATACCCTAACACATGAGGAGGAGTCAACAGTGGGTTTGAACTTAAACAGCATTCAACTTATATAGACCGAAAAGGCTATATATAATCCAGGGGGTCACCACAAACCCAAAGCACTAATACACATGCAAAAGATAAAGGGAAAGAAATCCAAGAATATCATTAAAGAAAACGAGCAAACCATGAGAGAGAGAGCAAGAGAAGAAAGGATCAGAGAAAAACTACACAAAAAACTATGAAACAAGTAACAAAACATCAATAAATACATGTCTAATGATAATCAGTTTGAATGTAAATGGACTAAATGCTCCAAGCAAAAGAGCATGACAGAGTTTGTCTATATATATAAAAGATTTCACACCTAAAGACACCTGCAGATGGAAATTAAGAGATGGAGAAACATTAATCATGCAAGTGGATGTCAAAAGAAGTCAGAGTAGCAATCCTTATATCAGACCAAATAGACTTTTTTAAAATTGAAATTGAATTAGCCAACATAGAGTACACCAGTAGTTTCAAATGTAGCGTTCCACAATTCATCAGTTGTGTATAACACCCAGTGTTCATCACATCACAGGCATTCCTTAATGCCCATCACACAGTTACCCCATCTCCCCAGCCACCTTTCCTCCAGCAACCCTCAGTTGGTTTCCAATAGTTAGGAACCTGTCATGGATTTTCTTCCTCTCTGGTTTCTTCGCATTCATTTTCCCTCCCTTCCCCTATGATCCTCTGTGCTGTTCCTTCTATTCCACATATGAGTAAAACCATATAATAATTGTTTTTCTCTGACTGACTTATTTTGCTCAGCATAATACCCTCCAGTGCCACCCACATCGATATGCTAAATATTGATCCTTTCTGATGGCTGAGTCATATTCCATTGTATATGTATATACCATGTTTTCTTTATCCATTTATCTGTCGATGGATGTTTTGTTTCCTTCCACGGTTTGGCTATTGTGGACAATGTTGCTATAAACATTCGGGGTGGAGTTACCCCTTCAGATCACTACAGTGGTAGCTTTGGGGTAAATAAAATTGCTGGGTTGTAAGGGAGCTCTGTTTTAAGTTCTTGAGGAACCTGCATATTGTTTTCCAAAGTGGCTGTACCAGTTTTCATTCCCACTTAGAAGTGTAAGAGAGTTCCCCTTTCTCCTCACCAACATTTGTTATTTCTCCGCTTGTTAATTTTTGCAATTCTGACTGGTGTGAAGTGGTATCTCATTGTCATTTGGATTTCTTTTTCCCCATGCCAAGTGATGTTGAGCAGTTTGTCATATATCTGTTGGCCATTTGTGTGTCTTCTTTGGAGAAATATCTGTTCATATCTTCTGCCCATTTCTTGACTCGCTTATTTGTTTTTTGGGTGTTGAGTTTGGGTGTTGAACGGTAGTAAAGCGTACGGCACATTCATGATGCTTCCACACCCACTTTTGGAAATGCTTCTCTCTCAAGGATACCTGAATATGTTAGTGGAGAGTTGCCGTATACGCAGACTTGCTTTTCCCAGGTGAGTGCATGGCACATTCCTTATTCCCTCACGCGCGCGCGCGCACACACACACACACACACACACACACACACACAGAGTTGAACATGTTTCTGTTTCGTCAGGAAAGAAGGTGTTCGTTGAGTGACGGTTTCTCACTGATGCTTTTGGGTTCTTGCTTTTATTCCTCCCGGAGAGTGAAGTGTAGGCGCTTTTTCCGTAGGCTTGCGTACACACCCTTGAGAAGCCTTCCGTCAGCCAGAAACAAGCCGTGAGTTGAAAGAGGCGTCCACGCAGACCTCCTTCTCAGAGCGAAGCCTTTCACACTTTTCCTTGTGAAGTAAACTACAGAGATACAAATACTTTATCAATGATTGCTTTAACAAAAAAGGACTAAATATCCCAATCAGAAAACATAGACTGTAAAGAGGAAGCAAGACCCATCTCTATGCTGCCTACCAGAGAATCACTTCAGACCTAAAAATAAAAGCAGATTCGAAGTAATGGGAAACAAAACCATTTATGATGCAAATGGAAGTGAAAAGAAAGTTGGAGTCGTAATATTTTTATGAGACAAAATAAACTGAATTGTGGGGAAGATGGCAGAGTAGAAGGACCCTAAACTCACCTCATCCCACAGATACAACTAGATCACACTCACACCAGAGTCACCCAGAAATGGACCTTCAGATTTCCCAACAAAACTCTACAACTAAATGGAGAGAGGAAATCACATCAAAGATGGTAGGAAGGACAAGGACTCTGTAGGAATCTAAACCCCGTATTTCTGACCACCAGAGGGAGGGAACCACAGTCACAGAGGGGCCAGAAACAAACTACTACACCGGGGAGCCTCTAAAGCGTAGAGACATCCTCATAGCTTATGGCTTTGAAAATCAGAAGGGATGACATTTGTGAGCGTATACAACCAGCAGACTTAAAGCTTGGAACTTTTAAAAATCAGCTGTCTCAGCTCTGAGAGAGCACAGAAGGTGATCGGAAGCTGAGATCTGTCCTTAAAGAGAAAGCACAGCAAACAGTCTGGAGAAGCTTGGGTGAAGCAGGTTGAAACGTGCTTGAGGATTAAACAAGGGAGACATAGTTCCTGAACTCAGAGTTTGCTAAGGGACTTGTCCAGGAACAAAGGAGCTGGCAGGTTCCATTTCCCTCTACGGCCCCTCATTATAAACACACACCTACCTGCAAGATCAAGCACAATCTAGCAATCACTAACTTGCATAAACCATGGCCCATCCCCACACCTACCACACCTGCTTCAGTCCCAGTGCTGTGGATACCCTCCCTGATAAGACCCACACAATCCTTGACAACAATATGTCTCCCCATCACCCACAGAACACGCATGCATCTTGTTAAAACAGCACACCCCATGTGTTGTGCACAATGACACAGTCCAGATCCAGTCTCTGTTGTTGCTATGCATTACCTTCAGAGGAGAACCAGCATCACCAAGTTAAAAATGTATGTTCTGCCCCGTATTTTCCAGAACAAGCAATATATCTGACCTTCCTCACCGAGAGATATTCTCTGAGAAGTAGGCCAAATGAGCAGACAGAGGACTATGTCCTAAACGAAAGAAGAGGACAAAGCCACAGCAAGAGACCTAAACAAAATGGATATAAGGAACATGCCTGACAGAAAATTTAAGATAACAATTATAAAGATACTCACTGGGGAAATGAAAAGAGGGAGGACATCAGAAGGGGGAACATCATTGAGACTCTTAACAAAGAGATATGAAAGAAATAATCAGAGATGTGGAACACAAGAAATGAAATGAAGAATATACTAGATAGAATAATTAGCAGGATGGACGAAGCAGAGGAACAAATTAATGAACTAGAAGACAGTAATGGAAAGTAATCAAGCGGAACAAATGAGAGGAAAAAGAAGTATGCAAAAATGAGAAGAGACTTAGGGAATTCAGTGACTCCATCCAGTGTAACAACACCCACATTAGAGGGATCCCAGAAGGTGAAAAGGGGGAAAAGGGGGCAGAAAATCTATTTGAGCAAAGAAGAGCTGAAAACTTAACCTAATCTGGTGAAGGAAACCTATACAAATCCATAAGGCATAGAGATCCCCTCCCACAAAGTCAACCGAAGGAGGTCCACATCAAGACACATAGTAATCCAAATGGGAAAAGGTAGTGATAAAGAAAAAACATTTAAAGCAGCAAGATAAAAGAAGACAGGTAACATGCAAGGGAAAGCCCATAAAGCTATCAGCTGAGTTTTCAGCAGAAACTATGCAGGACAGAAGAAAGTGGCGTTAAATATTCAAAGTGCTGAATGAGAAAAATCTGCAGCAAGGAATAATTTATCCAGCAAGCCTATCCTTCAGAAAAGAAGGGGAGAAAAAGAGTTTCTTAGCCACACAAACTAAAAGAGTTCATGACCACTAAATTAACTACAAAAAATATTGAAGGGGACACTATGAGTGGAAAAAAACCGTAAGTGAGAGTATGACAATAATGAATCAAGGAAGCAGTAAAAATAAGTATTTCTGTAAAAATCAGTTAAGGGATTCACAAAATAAAAGTATGTAAAATATGAAAACATATACCCTAACACATGAGGAGGAGTCAACAGTGGGTTTGAACTTAAACAGCATTCAACTTAATATAGACCGAAAAGGCTATATATAATCCAGGGGGTCACCACAAACCCAAAGCACTAATACACATGCAAAAGATAAAGGGAAAGAAATCCAAGAATATCATTAAAGAAAACGAGCAAACCATGAGAGAGAGAGCAAGAGAAGAAAGGATCAGAGAAAAACTACACAAAAAACTATGAAACAAGTAACAAAACATCAATAAATACATGTCTAATGATAATCAGTTTGAATGTAAATGGACTAAATGCTCCAAGCAAAAGAGCATGACAGAGTTTGTCTATATATATAAAAGATTTCACACCTAAAGACACCTGCAGATGGAAATTAAGAGATGGAGAAACATTAATCATGCAAGTGGATGTCAAAAGAAGTCAGAGTAGCAATCCTTATATCAGACCAAATAGACTTTTTTAAAATTGAAATTGAATTAGCCAACATAGAGTACACCAGTAGTTTCAAATGTAGCGTTCCACAATTCATCAGTTGTGTATAACACCCAGTGTTCATCACATCACAGGCATTCCTTAATGCCCATCACACAGTTACCCCATCTCCCCAGCCACCTTTCCTCCAGCAACCCTCAGTTGGTTTCCAATAGTTAGGAACCTGTCATGGATTTTCTTCCTCTCTGGTTTCTTCGCATTCATTTTCCCTCCCTTCCCCTATGATCCTCTGTGCTGTTCCTTCTATTCCACATATGAGTAAAACCATATAATAATTGTTTTTCTCTGACTGACTTATTTTGCTCAGCATAATACCCTCCAGTGCCACCCACATCGATATGCTAAATATTGATCCTTTCTGATGGCTGAGTCATATTCCATTGTATATGTATATACCATGTTTTCTTTATCCATTTATCTGTCGATGGATGTCTTGTTTCCTTCCACGGTTTGGCTATTGTGGACAATGTTGCTATAAACATTCGGGGTGGAGTTACCCCTTCAGATCACTACAGTGGTAGCTTTGGGGTAAATAAAATTGCTGGGTTGTAAGGGAGCTCTGTTTTAAGTTCTTGAGGAACCTGCATATTGTTTTCCAAAGTGGCTGTACCAGTTTTCATTCCCACTTAGAAGTGTAAGAGAGTTCCCCTTTCTCCTCACCAACATTTGTTATTTCTCCGCTTGTTAATTTTTGCAATTCTGACTGGTGTGAAGTGGTATCTCATTGTCATTTGGATTTCTTTTTCCCCATGCCAAGTGATGTTGAGCAGTTTGTCATATATCTGTTGGCCATTTGTGTGTCTTCTTTGGAGAAATATCTGTTCATATCTTCTGCCCATTTATTGACTCGCTTATTTGTTTTTTGGGTGTTGAGTTTGGGTGTTGAACGGTAGTAAAGCGTACGGCACATTCATGATGCTTCCACACCCACTTTTGGAAATGCTTCTCTCTCAAGGATACCTGAATATGTTAGTGGAGAGTTGCCGTATACGCAGACTTGCTTTTCCCAGGTGAGTGCATGGCACATTCCTTATTCCCTCACGCGCGCGCGCGCGCACACACACACACACACACACACACACAGACACACACAGAGTTGAACATGTTTCTGTCTCGTCAGGAAAGAAGGTGTTCGTTGAGTGACGGTTTCTCACTGATGCTTTTGGGTTCTTGCTTTTATTCCCCCCGGAGAGTGAAGTGTAGGCGCTTTTTCCGTAGGCTTCCGTCCACACCCTTGAGAAGCCTTCCGTCAGCCAGAAACAAGCCGTGAGTTGAAAGAGGCGTCCACGCAGACCTCCTTCTCAGAGCGAAGCCTTTCACACTTTTCCTTGTGAAGTAAACTAGAGAGATACAAATACTTTATCAGTGATTGCTTTAACAAAAAAGGACTAAATATCCCAATCAGAAAACATAGACTGTAAAGAGGAAGCAAGACCCATCTCTATGCTGCCTACCAGAGAATCACTTCAGACCTAAAAATAAAAGCAGATTCGAAGTAATGGGAAACAAAACGATTTATGATGCAAATGGAAGTGAAAAGAAAGTTGGAGTCGTAATATTTTTATGAGACAAAATAAACTGAATTGTGGGGAAGATGGCAGAGTAGAAGGACCCTAAACTCACCTCATCCCACAGATACAACTAGATCACACTCACACCAGAGTCACCCAGAAATGGACCTTCAGATTTCCCAACAAAACTCTACAACTAAATGGAGAGAGGAAATCACATCAAAGATGGTAGGAAGGACAAGGACTCTGTAGGAATCTAAACCCCGTATTTCTGACCACCAGAGGGAGGGAACCACAGTCACAGAGGGGCCAGAAACAAACTACTACACCGGGGAGCCTCTAAAGCGTAGAGACATCCTCATAGCTTATGGCTTTGAAAATCAGAAGGGATGACATTTGTGAGCGTATACAACCAGCAGACTTAAAGCTTGGAACTTTTAAAAATCAGCTGTCTCAGCTCTGAGAGAGCACAGAAGGTGATCGGAAGCTGAGATCTGTCCTTAAAGAGAAAGCACAGCAAACAGTCTGGAGAAGCTTGGGTGAAGCAGGTTGAAACGTGCTTGAGGATTAAACAAGGGAGACATAGTTCCTGAACTCAGAGTTTGCTAAGGGACTTGTCCAGGAACAAAGGAGCTGGCAGGTTCCATTTCCCTCTACGGCCCCTCATTATAAACACACACCTACCTGCAAGATCAAGCACAATCTAGCAATCACTAACTTGCATAAACCATGGCCCATCCCCACACCTACCACACCTGCTTCAGTCCCAGTGCTGTGGATACCCTCCCTGATAAGACCCACACAATCCTTGACAACAATATGTCTCCCCATCACCCACAGAACACGCATGCATCTTGTTAAAACAGCACACCCCATGTGTTGTGCACAATGACACAGTCCAGATCCAGTCTCTGTTGTTGCTATGCATTACCTTCAGAGGAGAACCAGCATCACCAAGTTAAAAATGTATGTTCTGCCCCGTATTTTCCAGAACAAGCAATATATCTGACCTTCCTCACCGAGAGATATTCTCTGAGAAGTAGGCCAAATGAGCAGACAGAGGACTATGTCCTAAACGAAAGAAGAGGACAAAGCCACAGCAAGAGACCTAAACAAAATGGATATAAGGAACATGCCTGACAGAAAATTTAAGATAACAATTATAAAGATACTCACTGGGGAAATGAAAAGAGGGAGGACATCAGAAGGGGGAACATCATTGAGACTCTTAACAAAGAGATATGAAAGAAATAATCAGAGATGTGGAACACAAGAAATGAAATGAAGAATATACTAGATAGAATAATTAGCAGGATGGACGAAGCAGAGGAACAAATTAATGAACTAGAAGACAGTAATGGAAAGTAATCAAGCGGAACAAATGAGAGGAAAAAGAAGTATGCAAAAATGAGAAGAGACTTAGGGAATTCAGTGACTCCATCCAGTGTAACAACACCCACATTAGAGGGATCCCAGAAGGTGAAAAGGGGGAAAAGGGGGCAGAAAATCTATTTGAGCAAAGAAGAGCTGAAAACTTAACCTAATCTGGTGAAGGAAACCTATACAAATCCATAAGGCATAGAGATCCCCTCCCACAAAGTCAACCGAAGGAGGTCCACATCAAGACACATAGTAATCCAAATGGGAAAAGGTAGTGATAAAGAAAAAACATTTAAAGCAGCAAGATAAAAGAAGACAGGTAACATGCAAGGGAAAGCCCATAAAGCTATCAGCTGAGTTTTCAGCAGAAACTATGCAGGACAGAAGAAAGTGGCGTTAAATATTCAAAGTGCTGAATGAGAAAAATCTGCAGCAAGGAATAATTTATCCAGCAAGCCTATCCTTCAGAAAAGAAGGGGAGAAAAAGAGTTTCTTAGCCACACAAACTAAAAGAGTTCATGACCACTAAATTAACTACAAAAAATATTGAAGGGGACACTATGAGTGGAAAAAAATCGTAAGTGAGAGTATGACAATAATGAATCAAGGAAGCAGTAAAAATAAGTATTTCTGTAAAAATCAGTTAAGGGATTCACAAAATAAAAGTATGTAAAATATGAAAACATATACCCTAACACATGAGAAGGAGTCAACAGTGGGTTTGAACTTAAACAGCATTCAACTTAATATAGACCGAAAAGGCTATATATAATCCAGGGGGTCACCACAAACCCAAAGCACTAATACACATGCAAAAGATAAAGGGAAAGAAATCCAAGAATATCATTAAAGAAAACGAGCAAACCATGAGAGAGAGAGCAAGAGAAGAAAGGATCAGAGAAAAACTACACAAAAAACTATGAAACAAGTAACAAAACATCAATAAATACATGTCTAATGATAATCAGTTTGAATGTAAATGGACTAAATGCTCCAAGCAAAAGAGCATGACAGAGTTTGTCTATATATATAAAAGATTTCACACCTAAAGACACCTGCAGATGGAAATTAAGAGATGGAGAAACATTAATCATGCAAGTGGATGTCAAAAGAAGTCAGAGTAGCAATCCTTATATCAGACCAAATAGACTTTTTTAAAATTGAAATTGAATTAGCCAACATAGAGTACACCAGTAGTTTCAAATGTAGCGTTCCACAATTCATCAGTTGTGTATAACACCCAGTGTTCATCACATCACAGGCATTCCTTAATGCCCATCACACAGTTACCCCATCTCCCCAGCCACCTTTCCTCCAGCAACCCTCAGTTGGTTTCCAATAGTTAGGAACCTGTCATGGATTTTCTTCCTCTCTGGTTTCTTCGCATTCATTTTCCCTCCCTTCCCCTATGATCCTCTGTGCTGTTCCTTCTATTCCACATATGAGTAAAACCATATAATAATTGTTTTTCTCTGACTGACTTATTTTGCTCAGCATAATACCCTCCAGTGCCATCCACATCGATATGCTCAATATTGATCCTTTCTGATGGCTGAGTCATATTCCATTGTATATGTATATACCATGTTTTCTTTATCCATTTATCTGTCGATGGATGTCTTGGTTCCTTCCACGGTTTGGCTATTGTGGACAATGTTGCTATAAACATTCGGGGTGCAGTTGCCCCTTCAGATCACTACATTGGTAGCTTTGGGGTAAATAAAATTGCTGGGTTGTAAGGGAGCTCTGTTTTAAGTTCTTGAGGAACCTCCATATTGTTTTCCAAAGTGGCTGTACCAGTTTTCATTCCCACTTAGAAGTGTAAGAGAGTTCCCCTTTCTCCTCACCAACATTTGTTATTTCTCCGCTTGTTAATTTTTGCAATTCTGACTGGTGTGAAGTGGTATCTCATTGTCATTTGGATTTCTTTTTCCCCATGCCAAGTGATGTTGAGCAGTTTGTCATATGTCTGTTGGCCATTTGTGTGTCTTCTTTGGAGAAATATCTGTTCATATCTTCTGCCCATTTCTTGACTCGCTTATTTGTTTTTTGGGTGTTGAGTTTGGGTGTTGAACGGTAGTAAAGCGTACGGCACATTCATGATGCTTCCACACCCACTTTTGGAAATGCTTCTCTCTCAAGGATACCTGAATATGTTAGTGGAGAGTTGCCGTATACGCAGACTTGCTTTTCCCAGGTGAGTGCATGGCACATTCCTTATTCCCTCACGCGCGCGCGCGCACACACACACACACACACACACACACACACAGAGTTGAACATGTTTCTGTCTCGTCAGGAAAGAAGGTGTTCGTTGAGTGACGGTTTCTCACTGATGCTTTTGGGTTCTTGCTTTTATTCCCCCCGGAGAGTGAAGTGTAGGCGCTTTTTCCGTAGGCTTCCGTACACACCCTTGAGAAGCCTTCCGTCAGCCAGAAACAAGCCGTGAGTTGAAAGAGGCGTCCACGCAGACCTCCTTCTCAGAGCGAAGCCTTTCACACTTTTCCTTGTGAAGTAAACTAGAGAGATACAAATACTTTATCAATGATTGCTTTAACAAAAAAGGACTAAATATCCCAATCAGAAAACATAGACTGTAAAGAGGAAGCAAGACCCATCTCTATGCTGCCTACCAGAGAATCACTTCAGACCTAAAAATAAAAGCAGATTCGAAGTAATGGGAAACAAAACCATTTATGATGCAAATGGAAGTGAAAAGAAAGTTGGAGTCGTAATATTTTTATGAGACAAAATAAACTGAATTGTGGGGAAGATGGCAGAGTAGAAGGACCCTAAACTCACCTCATCCCACAGATACAACTAGATCACACTCACACCAGAGTCACCCAGAAATGGACCTTCAGATTTCCCAACAAAACTCTACAACTAAATGGAGAGAGGAAATCACATCAAAGATGGTAGGAAGGACAAGGACTCTGTAGGAATCTAAACCCCGTATTTCTGACCAGCAGAGGGAGGGAACCACAGTCACAGAGGGGCCAGAAACAAACTACTACACCGGGGAGCCTCTAAAGCGTAGAGACATCCTCATAGCTTATGGCTTTGAAAATCAGAAGGGATGACATTTGTGAGCGTATACAACCAGCAGACTTAAAGCTTGGAACTTTTAAAAATCAGCTGTCTCAGCTCTGAGAGAGCACAGAAGGTGATCGGAAGCTGAGATCTGTCCTTAAAGAGAAAGCACAGCAAACAGTCTGGAGAAGCTTGGGTGAAGCAGGTTGAAACGTGCTTGAGGATTAAACAAGGGAGACATAGTTCCTGAACTCAGAGTTTGCTAAGGGACTTGTCCAGGAACAAAGGAGCTGGCAGGTTCCATTTCCCTCTACGGCCCCTCATTATAAACACACACCTACCTGCAAGATCAAGCACAATCTAGCAATCACTAACTTGCATAAACCATGGCCCATCCCCACACCTACCACACCTGCTTCAGTCCCAGTGCTGTGGATACCCTCCCTGATAAGACCCACACAATCCTTGACAACAATATGTCTCCCCATCACCCACAGAACACGCATGCATCTTGTTAAAACAGCACACCCCATGTGTTGTGCACAATGACACAGTCCAGATCCAGTCTCTGTTGTTGCTATGCATTACCTTCAGAGGAGAACCAGCATCACCAAGTTAAAAATGTATGTTCTGCCCCGTATTTTCAAGAACAAGCAATATATCTGACCTTCCTAACAGAGAGATATTCTCTGAGAAGTAGGCCAAATGAGCAGACAGAGGACTATGTCCTAAACGAAAGAAGAGGACAAAGCCACAGCAAGAGACCTAAACAAAATGGATATAAGGAACATGCCTGACAGAAAATTTAAGATAACAATTATAAAGATACTCACTGGGGAAATGAAAAGAGGGAGGACATCAGAAGGGGGAACATCACTGAGACTCTTAACAAAGAGATATGAAAGAAATAATCAGAGATGTGGAACACAAGAAATGAAATTAAGAATATCCTAGATAGAATAATTAGCAGGATGGACGAAGCAGAGGAACAAATTAATGAACTAGAAGACAGTAATGGAAAGTAATCAAGCGGAACAAATGAGAGGAAAAAGGTGTATGCAAAAATGAGAAGAGACTTAGGGAATTCAGTGACTCCATCCAGTGTAACAACACCCACATTAGAGGGATCCCAGAAGGTGAAAAGGGGGAAAAGGGGGCAGAAAATCTATTTGAGCAAAGAAGAGCTGAAAACTTAACCTAATCTGGTGAAGGAAACCTATACAAATCCATAAGGCATAGAGATCCCCTCCCACAAAGTCAACCGAAGGAGGTCCACATCAAGACACATAGTAATCCAAATGGGAAAAGGTAGTGATAAAGAAAAAACATTTAAAGCAGCAAGATAAAAGAAGACAGGTAACATGCAAGGGAAAGCCCATAAAGCTATCAGCTGAGTTTTCAGCAGAAACTATGCAGGACAGAAGAAAGTGGCGTTAAATATTCAAAGTGCTGAATGAGAAAAATCTGCAGCAAGGAATAATTTATCCAGCAAGCCTATCCTTCAGAAAAGAAGGGGAGAAAAAGAGTTTCTTAGCCACACAAACTAAAAGAGTTCATGACCACTAAATTAACTACAAAAAATATTGAAGGGGACACTATGAGTGGAAAAAAATCGTAAGTGAGAGTATGACAATAATGAATCAAGGAAGCAGTAAAAATAAGTATTTCTGTAAAAATCAGTTAAGGGATTCACAAAATAAAAGTATGTAAAATATGAAAACATATACCCTAACACATGAGGAGGAGTCAACAGTGGGTTTGAACTTAAACAGCATTCAACTTAATATAGACCGAAAAGGCTATATATAATCCAGGGGGTCACCACAAACCCAAAGCACTAATACACATGCAAAAGATAAAGGGAAAGAAATCCAAGAATATCATTAAAGAAAACGAGCAAACCATGAGAGAGAGAGCAAGAGAAGAAAGGATCAGAGAAAAACTACACAAAAAACTATGAAACAAGTAACAAAACATCAATAAATACATGTCTAATGATAATCAGTTTGAATGTAAATGGACTAAATGCTCCAAGCAAAAGAGCATGACAGAGTTTGTCTATATATATAAAAGATTTCACACCTAAAGACACCTGCAGATGGAAATTAAGAGATGGAGAAACATTAATCACGCAAGTGGATGTCAAAAGAAGTCAGAGTAGCAATCCTTATATCAGACCAAATAGACTTTTTTAAAATTGAAATTGAATTAGCCAACATAGAGTACACCAGTAGTTTCAAATGTAGCGTTCCACAATTCATCAGTTGTGTATAACACCCAGTGTTCATCACATCACAGGCATTCCTTAATGCCCATCACACAGTTACCCCATCTCCCCAGCCACCTTTCCTCCAGCAACCCTCAGTTGGTTTCCAATAGTTAGGAACCTGTCATGGATTTTCTTCCTCTCTGGTTTCTTCGCATTCATTTTCCCTCCCTTCCCCTATGATCCTCTGTGCTGTTCCTTCTATTCCACATATGAGTAAAACCATATAATAATTGTTTTTCTCTGACTGACTTATTTTGCTCAGCATAATACCCTCCAGTGCCATCCACATCGATATGCTCAATATTGATCCTTTCTGATGGCTGAGTCATATTCCATTGTATATGTATATACCATGTTTTCTTTATCCATTTATCTGTCGATGGATGTCTTGGTTCCTTCCACGGTTTGGCTATTGTGGACAATGTTGCTATAAACATTCGGGGTGCAGTTGCCCCTTCAGATCACTACATTGGTAGCTTTGGGGTAAATAAAATTGCTGGGTTGTAAGGGAGCTCTGTTTTAAGTTCTTGAGGAACCTCCATATTGTTTTCCAAAGTGGCTGTACCAGTTTTCATTCCCACTTAGAAGTGTAAGAGAGTTCCCCTTTCTCCTCACCAACATTTGTTACTTCTCCGCTTGTTAATTTTTGCAATTCTGACTGGTGTGAAGTGGTATCTCATTGTCATTTGGATTTCTTTTTCCCCATGCCAAGTGATGTTGAGCAGTTTGTCATATATCTGTTGGCCATTTGTGTGTCTTCTTTGGAGAAATATCTGTTCATATCTTCTGCCCATTTCTTGACTCGCTTATTTGTTTTTTGGGTGTTGAGTTTGGGTGTTGAACGGTAGTAAAGCTTACGGCACATTCATGATGCTTCCACACCCACTTTTGGAAATGCTTCTCTCTCAAGGATACCTGAATATGTTAGTGGAGAGTTGCCGTATACGCAGACTTGCTTTTCCCAGGTGAGTGCATGGCACATTCCTTATTCCCTCACGCGCGCGCGCGCGCGCACACACACACACACACACACAGAGTTGAACATGTTTCTGTCTCGTCAGGAAAGAAGGTGTTCGTTGAGTGACGGTTTCTCACTGATGCTTTTGGGTTCTTGCTTTTATTCCCCCCGGAGAGTGAAGTGTAGGCGCTTTTTCCGTAGGCTTCCGTACACACCCTTGAGAAGCCTTCCGTCAGCCAGAAACAAGCCGTGAGTTGAAAGAGGCGTCCACGCAGACCTCCTTCTCAGAGCGAAGCCTTTCACACTTTTCCTTGTGAAGTAAACTACAGAGATACAAATACTTTATCAATGATTGCTTTAACAAAAAAGGACTAAATATCCCAATCAGAAAACATAGACTGTAAAGAGGAAGCAAGACCCATCTCTATGCTGCCTACCAGAGAATCACTTCAGACCTAAAAATAAAAGCAGATTCGAAGTAATGGGAAACAAAACCATTTATGATGCAAATGGAAGTGAAAAGAAAGTTGGAGTCGTAATATTTTTATGAGACAAAATAAACTGAATTGTGGGGAAGATGGCAGAGTAGAAGGACCCTAAACTCACCTCATCCCACAGATACAACTAGATCACACTCACACCAGAGTCACCCAGAAATGGACCTTCAGATTTCCCAACAAAACTCTACAACTAAATGGAGAGAGGAAATCACATCAAAGATGGTAGGAAGGACAAGGACTCTGTAGGAATCTAAACCCCGTATTTCTGACCACCAGAGGGAGGGAACCACAGTCACAGAGGGGCCAGAAACAAACTACTACACCGGGGAGCCTCTAAAGCGTAGAGACATCCTCATAGCTTGTGGCTTTGAAAATCAGAAGGGATGACATTTGTGAGCGTATACAACCAGCAGACTTAAAGCTTGGAACTTTTAAAAATCAGCTGTCTCAGCTCTGAGAGAGCACAGAAGGTGATCGGAAGCTGAGATCTGTCCTTAAAGAGAAAGCACAGCAAACAGTCTGGAGAAGCTTGGGTGAAGCAGGTTGAAACGTGCTTGAGGATTAAACAAGGGAGACATAGTTCCTGAACTCAGAGTTTGCTAAGGGACTTGTCCAGGAACAAAGGAGCTGGCAGGTTCCATTTCCCTCTACGGCCCCTCATTATAAACACACACCTACCTGCAAGATCAAGCACAATCTAGCAATCACTAACTTGCATAAACCATGGCCCATCCCCACACCTACCACACCTGCTTCAGTCCCAGTGCTGTGGATACCCTCCCTGATAAGACCCACACAATCCTTGACAACAATATGTCTCCCCATCACCCACAGAACACGCATGCATCTTGTTAAAACAGCACACCCCATGTGTTGTGCACAATGACACAGTCCAGATCCAGTCTCTGTTGTTGCTATGCATTACCTTCAGAGGAGAACCAGCATCACCAAGTTAAAAATGTATGTTCTGCCCCGTATTTTCAAGAACAAGCAATATATCTGACCTTCCTAACAGAGAGATATTCTCTGAGAAGTAGGCCAAATGAGCAGACAGAGGACTATGTCCTAAACGAAAGAAGAGGACAAAGCCACAGCAAGAGACCTAAACAAAATGGATATAAGGAACATGCCTGACAGAAAATTTAAGATAACAATTATAAAGATACTCACTGGGGAAATGAAAAGAGGGAGGACATCAGAAGGGGGAACATCACTGAGACTCTTAACAAAGAGATATGAAAGAAATAATCAGAGATGTGGAACACAAGAAATGAAATTAAGAATATCCTAGATAGAATAATTAGCAGGATGGACGAAGCAGAGGAACAAATTAATGAACTAGAAGACAGTAATGGAAAGTAATCAAGCGGAACAAATGAGAGGAAAAAGGTGTATGCAAAAATGAGAAGAGACTTAGGGAATTCAGTGACTCCATCCAGTGTAACAACACCCACATTAGAGGGATCCCAGAAGGTGAAAAGGGGGAAAAGGGGGCAGAAAATCTATTTGAGCAAAGAAGAGCTGAAAACTTAACCTAATCTGGTGAAGGAAACCTATACAAATCCATAAGGCATAGAGATCCCCTCCCACAAAGTCAACCGAAGGAGGTCCACATCAAGACTCATAGTAATCCAAATGGGAAAAGGTAGTGATAAAGAAAAAACATTTAAAGCAGCAAGATAAAAGAAGACAGGTAACATGCAAGGGAAAGCCCATAAAGCTATCAGCTGAGTTTTCAGCAGAAACTATGCAGGACAGAAGAAAGTGGCGTTAAATATTCAAAGTGCTGAATGAGAAAAATCTGCAGCAAGGAATAATTTATCCAGCAAGCCTATCCTTCAGAAAAGAAGGGGAGAAAAAGAGTTTCTTAGCCACACAAACTAAAAGAGTTCATGACCACTAAATTAACTACAAAAAATATTGAAGGGGACACTATGAGTGGAAAAAAATCGTAAGTGAGAGTATGATAATAATGAATCAAGGAAGCAGTAAAAATAAGTATTTCTGTAAAAATCAGTTAAGGGATTCACAAAATAAAAGTATGTAAAATATGAAAACATATACCCTAACACATGAGGAGGAGTCAACAGTGGGTTTGAACTTAAACAGCATTCAACTTAATATAGACCGAAAAGGCTATATATAATCCAGGGGGTCACCACAAACCCAAAGCACTAATACACATGCAAAAGATAAAGGGAAAGAAATCCAAGAATATCATTAAAGAAAACGAGCAAACCATGAGAGAGAGAGCAAGAGAAGAAAGGATCAGAGAAAAACTACACAAAAAACTATGAAACAAGTAACAAAACATCAATAAATACATGTCTAATGATAATCAGTTTGAATGTAAATGGACTAAATGCTCCAAGCAAAAGAGCATGACAGAGTTTGTCTATATATATAAAAGATTTCACACCTAAAGACACCTGCAGATGGAAATTAAGAGATGGAGAAACATTAATCACGCAAGTGGATGTCAAAAGAAGTCAGAGTAGCAATCCTTATATCAGACCAAATAGACTTTTTTAAAATTGAAATTGAATTAGCCAACATAGAGTACACCAGTAGTTTCAAATGTAGCGTTCCACAATTCATCAGTTGTGTATAACACCCAGTGTTCATCACATCACAGGCATTCCTTAATGCCCATCACACAGTTACCCCATCTCCCCAGCCACCTTTCCTCCAGCAACCCTCAGTTGGTTTCCAATAGTTAGGAACCTGTCATGGATTTTCTTCCTCTCTGGTTTCTTCGCATTCATTTTCCCTCCCTTCCCCTATGATCCTCTGTGCTGTTCCTTCTATTCCACATATGAGTAAAACCATATAATAATTGTTTTTCTCTGACTGACTTATTTTGCTCAGCATAATACCCTCCAGTGCCATCCACATCGATATGCTCAATATTGATCCTTTCTGATGGCTGAGTCATATTCCATTGTATATGTATATACCATGTTTTCTTTATCCATTTATCTGTCGATGGATGTCTTGGTTCCTTCCACGGTTTGGCTATTGTGGACAATGTTGCTATAAACATTCGGGGTGCAGTTGCCCCTTCAGATCACTACATTGGTAGCTTTGGGGTAAATAAAATTGCTGGGTTGTAAGGGAGCTCTGTTTTAAGTTCTTGAGGAACCTCCATATTGTTTTCCAAAGTGGCTGTACCAGTTTTCATTCCCACTTAGAAGTGTAAGAGAGTTCCCCTTTCTCCTCACCAACATTTGTTACTTCTCCGCTTGTTAATTTTTGCAATTCTGACTGGTGTGAAGTGGTATCTCATTGTCATTTGGATTTCTTTTTCCCCATGCCAAGTGATGTTGAGCAGTTTGTCATATATCTGTTGGCCATTTGTGTGTCTTCTTTGGAGAAATATCTGTTCATATCTTCTGCCCATTTCTTGACTCGCTTATTTGTTTTTTGGGTGTTGAGTTTGGGTGTTGAACGGTAGTAAAGCTTACGGCACATTCATGATGCTTCCACACCCACTTTTGGAAATGCTTCTCTCTCAAGGATACCTGAATATGTTAGTGGAGAGTTGCCGTATACGCAGACTTGCTTTTCCCAGGTGAGTGCATGGCACATTCCTTATTCCCTCACGCGCGCGCGCGCACACACACACACACACACACACACACAGAGTTGAACATGTTTCTGTCTCGTCAGGAAAGAAGGTGTTCGTTGAGTGACGGTTTCTCACTGATGCTTTTGGGTTCTTGCTTTTATTCCCCCCGGAGAGTGAAGTGTAGGCGCTTTTTCCGTAGGCTTCCGTACACACCCTTGAGAAGCCTTCCGTCAGCCAGAAACAAGCCGTGAGTTGATAGAGGCGTCCACGCAGACCTCCTTCTCAGAGCGAAGCCTTTCACACTTTTCCTTGTGAAGTAAACTAGAGAGATACAAATACTTTATCAATGATTGCTTTAACAAAAAAGGACTAAATATCCCAAACAGAAAACATAGACTGTAAAGAGGAAGCAAGACCCATCTCTATGCTGCCTACCAGAGAATCACTTCAGACCTAAAAATAAAAGCAGATTCGAAGTAATGGGAAACAAAACGATTTATGATGCAAATGGAAGTGAAAAGAAAGTTGGAGTCGTAATATTTTTATGAGACAAAATAAACTGAATTGTGGGGAAGATGGCAGAGTAGAAGAACCCTAAACTCACCTCATCCCACAGATACAACTAGATCACACTCACACCAGAGTCACCCAGAAATGGACCTTCAGATTTCCCAACAAAACTCTACAACTAAATGGAGAGAGGAAATCACATCAAAGATGGTAGGAAGGACAAGGACTCTGTAGGAATCTAAACCCCGTATTTCTGACCACCAGAGGGAGGGAACCACAGTCACAGAGGGGCCAGAAACAAACTACTACACCGGGGAGCCTCTAAAGCGTAGAGACATCCTCATAGCTTATGGCTTTGAAAATCAGAAGGGATGACATTTGTGAGCGTATACAACCAGCAGACTTAAAGCTTGGAACTTTTAAAAATCAGCTGTCTCAGCTCTGAGAGAGCACAGAAGGTGATCGGAAGCTGAGATCTGTCCTTAAAGAGAAAGCACAGCAAACAGTCTGGAGAAGTTTGGGTGAAGCAGGTTGAAACGTGCTTGAGGATTAAACAAGGGAGACATAGTTCCTGAACTCAGAGTTTGCTAAGGGACTTGTCCAGGAACAAAGGAGCTGGCAGGTTCCATTTCCCTCTACGGCCCCTCATTATAAACACACACCTACCTGCAAGATCAAGCACAATCTAGCAATCACTAACTTGCATAAACCATGGCCCATCCCCACACCTACCACACCTGCTTCAGTCCCAGTGCTGTGGATACCCTCCCTGATAAGACCCACACAATCCTTGACAACAATATGTCTCCCCATCAACCACAGAACACGCATGCATCTTGTTAAAACAGCACACCCCATGTGTTGTGCACAATGACACAGTCCAGATCCAGTCTCTGTTGTTGCTATGCATTACCTTCAGAGGAGAACCAGCATCACCAAGTTAAAAATGTATGTTCTGCCCCGTATTTTCAAGAACAAGCAATATATCTGACCTTCCTCACCGAGAGATATTCTCTGAGAAGTAGGCCAAATGAGCAGACAGAGGACTATGTCCTAAACGAAAGAAGAGGACAAAGCCACAGCAAGAGACCTAAACAAAATGGATATAAGGAACATGCCTGACAGAAAATTTAAGATAACAATTATAAAGATACTCACTGGGGAAATGAAAAGAGGGAGGACATCAGAAGGGGGAACATCATTGAGACTCTTAACAAAGAGATATGAAAGAAATAATCAGAGATGTGGAACACAAGAAATGAAATGAAGAATATACTAGATAGAATAATTAGCAGGATGGACGAAGCAGAGGAACAAATTAATGAACTAGAAGACAGTAATGGAAAGTAATCAAGCGGAACAAATGAGAGGAAAAAGAAGTATGCAAAAATGAGAAGAGACTTAGGGAATTCAGTGACTCCATCCAGTGTAACAACACCCACATTAGAGGGATCCCAGAAGGTGAAAAGGGGGAAAAGGGGGCAGAAAATCTATTTGAGCAAAGAAGAGCTGAAAACTTAACCTAATCTGGTGAAGGAAACCTATACAAATCCATAAGGCATAGAGATCCCCTCCCACAAAGTCAACCGAAGGAGGTCCACATCAAGACACATAGTAATCCAAATGGGAAAAGGTAGTGATAAAGAAAAAACATTTAAAGCAGCAAGATAAAAGAAGACAGGTAACATGCAAGGGAAAGCCCATAAAGCTATCAGCTGAGTTTTCAGCAGAAACTATGCAGGACAGAAGAAAGTGGCGTTAAATATTCAAAGTGCTGAATGAGAAAAATCTGCAGCAAGGAATAATTTATCCAGCAAGCCTATCCTTCAGAAAAGAAGGGGAGAAAAAGAGTTTCTTAGCCACACAAACTAAAAGAGTTCATGACCACTAAATTAACTACAAAAAATATTGAAGGGGACACTATGAGTGGAAAAAAATCGTAAGTGAGAGTATGACAATAATGAATCAAGGAAGCAGTAAAAATAAGTATTTCTGTAAAAATCAGTTAAGGGATTCACAAAATAAAAGTATGTAAAATATGAAAACATATACCCTAACACATGAGGAGGAGTCAACAGTGGGTTTGAACTTAAACAGCATTCAACTTAATATAGACCGAAAAGGCTATATATAATCCAGGGGGTCACCACAAACCCAAAGCACTAATACACATGCAAAAGATAAAGGGAAAGAAATCCAAGAATATCATTAAAGAAAACGAGCAAACCATGAGAGAGAGAGCAAGAGAAGAAAGGATCAGAGAAAAACTACACAAAAAACTATGAAACAAGTAACAAAACATCAATAAATACATGTCTAATGATAATCAGTTTGAATGTAAATGGACTAAATGCTCCAAGCAAAAGAGCATGACAGAGTTTGTCTATAAATATAAAAGATTTCACACCTAAAGACACCTGCAGATGGAAATTAAGAGATGGAGAAACATTAATCATGCAAGTGGATGTCAAAAGAAGTCAGAGTAGCAATCCTTATATCAGACCAAATAGACTTTTTTAAAATTGAAATTGAATTAGCCAACATAGAGTACACCAGTAGTTTCAAATGTAGCGTTCCACAATTCATCAGTAGTGTATAACACCCAGTGTTCATCACATCACAGGCATTCCTTAATGCCCATCACACAGTTACCCCATCTCCCCAGCCACCTTTCCTCCAGCAACCCTCAGTTGGTTTCCAATAGTTAGGAACCTGTCATGGATTTTCTTCCTCTCTGGTTTCTTCGCATTCATTTTCCCTCCCTTCCCCTATGATCCTCTGTGCTGTTCCTTCTATTCCACATATGAGTAAAACCATATAATAACTGTTTTTCTCTGACTGACTTATTTTGCTCAGCATAATACCCTCCAGTGCCATCCACATCGATATGCTAAATATTGATCCTTTCTGATGGCTGAGTCATATTCCATTGTATATGTATATACCATGTTTTCTTTATCCATTTATCTGTCGATGGATGTCTTGGTTCCTTCCACGGTTTGGCTATTGTGGACAATGTTGCTATAAACATTCGGGGTGCAGTTGCCCCTTCAGATCACTACATTGGTAGCTTTGGGGTAAATAAAATTGCTGGGTTGTAAGGGAGCTCTGTTTTAAGTTCTTGAGGAACCTCCATATTGTTTTCCAAAGTGGCTGTACCAGTTTTCATTCCCACTTAGAAGTGTAAGAGAGTTCCCCTTTCTCCTCACCAACATTTGTTATTTCTCCGCTTGTTAATTTTTGCAATTCTGACTGGTGTGAAGTGGTATCTCATTGTCATTTGGATTTCTTTTTCCCCATGCCAAGTGATGTTGAGCAGTTTGTCATATATCTGTTGGCCATTTGTGTGTCTTCTTTGGAGAAATATCTGTTCATATCTTCTGCCCATTTCTTGACTCGCTTATTTGTTTTTTGGGTGTTGAGTTTGGGTGTTGAACGGTAGTAAAGCGTACGGCACATTCATGATGCTTCCACACCCACTTTTGGAAATGCTTCTCTCTCAAGGATACCTGAATATGTTAGTGGAGAGTTGCCGTATACGCAGACTTGCTTTTCCCAGGTGAGTGCATGGCACATTCCTTATTCCCTCACGCGCGCGCGCGCACACACACACACACACACACACACACACACACAGAGTTGAACATGTTTCTGTCTCGTCAGGAAAGAAGGTGTTCGTTGAGTGACGGTTTCTCACTGATGCTTTTGGGTTCTTGCTTTTATTCCTCCCGGAGAGTGAAGTGTAGGCGCTTTTTCCGTAGGCTTGCGTACACACCCTTGAGAAGCCTTCCGTCAGCCAGAAACAAGCCGTGAGTTGAAAGAGGCGTCCACGCAGACCTCCTTCTCAGAGCGAAGCCTTTCACACTTTTCCTTGTGAAGTAAACTACAGAGATACAAATACTTTATCAATGATTGCTTTAACAAAAAAGGACTAAATATCCCAATCAGAAAACATAGACTGTAAAGAGGAAGCAAGACCCATCTCTATGCTGCCTACCAGAGAATCACTTCAGACCTAAAAATAAAAGCAGATTCGAAGTAATGGGAAACAAAACCATTTATGATGCAAATGGAAGTGAAAAGAAAGTTGGAGTCGTAATATTTTTATGAGACAAAATAAACTGAATTGTGGGGAAGATGGCAGAGTAGAAGGACCCTAAACTCACCTCATCCCACAGATACAACTAGATCACACTCACACCAGAGTCACCCAGAAATGGACCTTCAGATTTCCCAACAAAACTCTACAACTAAATGGAGAGAGGAAATCACATCAAAGATGGTAGGAAGGACAAGGACTCTGTAGGAATCTAAACCCCGTATTTCTGACCACCAGAGGGAGGGAACCACAGTCACAGAGGGGCCAGAAACAAACTACTACACCGGGGAGCCTCTAAAGCGTAGAGACATCCTCATAGCTTATGGCTTTGAAAATCAGAAGGGATGACATTTGTGAGCGTATACAACCAGCAGACTTAAAGCTTGGAACTTTTAAAAATCAGCTGTCTCAGCTCTGAGAGAGCACAGAAGGTGATCGGAAGCTGAGATCTGTCCTTAAAGAGAAAGCACAGCAAACAGTCTGGAGAAGCTTGGGTGAAGCAGGTTGAAACGTGCTTGAGGATTAAACAAGGGAGACATAGTTCCTGAACTCAGAGTTTGCTAAGGGACTTGTCCAGGAACAAAGGAGCTGGCAGGTTCCATTTCCCTCTACGGCCCCTCATTATAAACACACACCTACCTGCAAGATCAAGCACAATCTAGCAATCACTAACTTGCATAAACCATGGCCCATCCCCACACCTACCACACCTGCTTCAGTCCCAGTGCTGTGGATACCCTCCCTGATAAGACCCACACAATCCTTGACAACAATATGTCTCCCCATCACCCACAGAACACGCATGCATCTTGTTAAAACAGCACACCCCATGTGTTGTGCACAATGACACAGTCCAGATCCAGTCTCTGTTGTTGCTATGCATTACCTTCAGAGGAGAACCAGCATCACCAAGTTAAAAATGTATGTTCTGCCCCGTATTTTCCAGAACAAGCAATATATCTGACCTTCCTCACCGAGAGATATTCTCTGAGAAGTAGGCCAAATGAGCAGACAGAGGACTATGTCCTAAACGAAAGAAGAGGACAAAGCCACAGCAAGAGACCTAAACAAAATGGATATAAGGAACATGCCTGACAGAAAATTTAAGATAACAATTATAAAGATACTCACTGGGGAAATGAAAAGAGGGAGGACATCAGAAGGGGGAACATCATTGAGACTCTTAACAAAGAGATATGAAAGAAATAATCAGAGATGTGGAACACAAGAAATGAAATGAAGAATATACTAGATAGAATAATTAGCAGGATGGACGAAGCAGAGGAACAAATTAATGAACTAGAAGACAGTAATGGAAAGTAATCAAGCGGAACAAATGAGAGGAAAAAGAAGTATGCAAAAATGAGAAGAGACTTAGGGAATTCAGTGACTCCATCCAGTGTAACAACACCCACATTAGAGGGATCCCAGAAGGTGAAAAGGGGGAAAAGGGGGCAGAAAATCTATTTGAGCAAAGAAGAGCTGAAAACTTAACCTAATCTGGTGAAGGAAACCTATACAAATCCATAAGGCATAGAGATCCCCTCCCACAAAGTCAACCGAAGGAGGTCCACATCAAGACACATAGTAATCCAAATGGGAAAAGGTAGTGATAAAGAAAAAACATTTAAAGCAGCAAGATAAAAGAAGACAGGTAACATGCAAGGGAAAGCCCATAAAGCTATCAGCTGAGTTTTCAGCAGAAACTATGCAGGACAGAAGAAAGTGGCGTTAAATATTCAAAGTGCTGAATGAGAAAAATCTGCAGCAAGGAATAATTTATCCAGCAAGCCTATCCTTCAGAAAAGAAGGGGAGAAAAAGAGTTTCTTAGCCACACAAACTAAAAGAGTTCATGACCACTAAATTAACTACAAAAAATATTGAAGGGGACACTATGAGTGGAAAAAAACCGTAAGTGAGAGTATGACAATAATGAATCAAGGAAGCAGTAAAAATAAGTATTTCTGTAAAAATCAGTTAAGGGATTCACAAAATAAAAGTATGTAAAATATGAAAACATATACCCTAACACATGAGGAGGAGTCAACAGTGGGTTTGAACTTAAACAGCATTCAACTTAATATAGACCGAAAAGGCTATATATAATCCAGGGGGTCACCACAAACCCAAAGCACTAATACACATGCAAAAGATAAAGGGAAAGAAATCCAAGAATATCATTAAAGAAAACGAGCAAACCATGAGAGAGAGAGCAAGAGAAGAAAGGATCAGAGAAAAACTACACAAAAAACTATGAAACAAGTAACAAAACATCAATAAATACATGTCTAATGATAATCAGTTTGAATGTAAATGGACTAAATGCTCCAAGCAAAAGAGCATGACAGAGTTTGTCTATATATATAAAAGATTTCACACCTAAAGACACCTGCAGATGGAAATTAAGAGATGGAGAAACATTAATCATGCAAGTGGATGTCAAAAGAAGTCAGAGTAGCAATCCTTATATCAGACCAAATAGACTTTTTTAAAATTGAAATTGAATTAGCCAACATAGAGTACACCAGTAGTTTCAAATGTAGCGTTCCACAATTCATCAGTTGTGTATAACACCCAGTGTTCATCACATCACAGGCATTCCTTAATGCCCATCACACAGTTACCCCATCTCCCCAGCCACCTTTCCTCCAGCAACCCTCAGTTGGTTTCCAATAGTTAGGAACCTGTCATGGATTTTCTTCCTCTCTGGTTTCTTCGCATTCATTTTCCCTCCCTTCCCCTATGATCCTCTGTGCTGTTCCTTCTATTCCACATATGAGTAAAACCATATAATAATTGTTTTTCTCTGACTGACTTATTTTGCTCAGCATAATACCCTCCAGTGCCACCCACATCGATATGCTAAATATTGATCCTTTCTGATGGCTGAGTCATATTCCATTGTATATGTATATACCATGTTTTCTTTATCCATTTATCTGTCGATGGATGTCTTGTTTCCTTCCACGGTTTGGCTATTGTGGACAATGTTGCTATAAACATTCGGGGTGGAGTTACCCCTTCAGATCACTACAGTGGTAGCTTTGGGGTAAATAAAATTGCTGGGTTGTAAGGGAGCTCTGTTTTAAGTTCTTGAGGAACCTGCATATTGTTTTCCAAAGTGGCTGTACCAGTTTTCATTCCCACTTAGAAGTGTAAGAGAGTTCCCCTTTCTCCTCACCAACATTTGTTATTTCTCCGCTTGTTAATTTTTGCAATTCTGACTGGTGTGAAGTGGTATCTCATTGTCATTTGGATTTCTTTTTCCCCATGCCAAGTGATGTTGAGCAGTTTGTCATATATCTGTTGGCCATTTGTGTGTCTTCTTTGGAGAAATATCTGTTCATATCTTCTGCCCATTTATTGACTCGCTTATTTGTTTTTTGGGTGTTGAGTTTGGGTGTTGAACGGTAGTAAAGCGTACGGCACATTCATGATGCTTCCACACCCACTTTTGGAAATGCTTCTCTCTCAAGGATACCTGAATATGTTAGTGGAGAGTTGCCGTATACGCAGACTTGCTTTTCCCAGGTGAGTGCATGGCACATTCCTTATTCCCTCACGCGCGCGCGCGCGCACACACACACACACACACACACACACACAGACACACACAGAGTTGAACATGTTTCTGTCTCGTCAGGAAAGAAGGTGTTCGTTGAGTGACGGTTTCTCACTGATGCTTTTGGGTTCTTGCTTTTATTCCTCCCGGAGAGTGAAGTGTAGGCGCTTTTTCCGTAGGCTTGCGTACACACCCTTGAGAAGCCTTCCGTCAGCCAGAAACAAGCCGTGAGTTGAAAGAGGCGTCCACGCAGACCTCCTTCTCAGAGCGAAGCCTTTCACACTTTTCCTTGTGAAGTAAACTACAGAGATACAAATACTTTATCAATGATTGCTTTAACAAAAAAGGACTAAATATCCCAATCAGAAAACATAGACTGTAAAGAGGAAGCAAGACCCATCTCTATGCTGCCTACCAGAGAATCACTTCAGACCTAAAAATAAAAGCAGATTCGAAGTAATGGGAAACAAAACCATTTATGATGCAAATGGAAGTGAAAAGAAAGTTGGAGTCGTAATATTTTTATGAGACAAAATAAACTGAATTGTGGGGAAGATGGCAGAGTAGAAGGACCCTAAACTCACCTCATCCCACAGATACAACTAGATCACACTCACACCAGAGTCACCCAGAAATGGACCTTCAGATTTCCCAACAAAACTCTACAACTAAATGGAGAGAGGAAATCACATCAAAGATGGTAGGAAGGACAAGGACTCTGTAGGAATCTAAACCCCGTATTTCTGACCACCAGAGGGAGGGAACCACAGTCACAGAGGGGCCAGAAACAAACTACTACACCGGGGAGCCTCTAAAGCGTAGAGACATCCTCATAGCTTATGGCTTTGAAAATCAGAAGGGATGACATTTGTGAGCGTATACAACCAGCAGACTTAAAGCTTGGAACTTTTAAAAATCAGCTGTCTCAGCTCTGAGAGAGCACAGAAGGTGATCGGAAGCTGAGATCTGTCCTTAAAGAGAAAGCACAGCAAACAGTCTGGAGAAGCTTGGGTGAAGCAGGTTGAAACGTGCTTGAGGATTAAACAAGGGAGACATAGTTCCTGAACTCAGAGTTTGCTAAGGGACTTGTCCAGGAACAAAGGAGCTGGCAGGTTCCATTTCCCTCTACGGCCCCTCATTATAAACACACACCTACCTGCAAGATCAAGCACAATCTAGCAATCACTAACTTGCATAAACCATGGCCCATCCCCACACCTACCACACCTGCTTCAGTCCCAGTGCTGTGGATACCCTCCCTGATAAGACCCACACAATCCTTGACAACAATATGTCTCCCCATCACCCACAGAACACGCATGCATCTTGTTAAAACAGCACACCCCATGTGTTGTGCACAATGACACAGTCCAGATCCAGTCTCTGTTGTTGCTATGCATTACCTTCAGAGGAGAACCAGCATCACCAAGTTAAAAATGTATGTTCTGCCCCGTATTTTCCAGAACAAGCAATATATCTGACCTTCCTCACCGAGAGATATTCTCTGAGAAGTAGGCCAAATGAGCAGACAGAGGACTATGTCCTAAACGAAAGAAGAGGACAAAGCCACAGCAAGAGACCTAAACAAAATGGATATAAGGAACATGCCTGACAGAAAATTTAAGATAACAATTATAAAGATACTCACTGGGGAAATGAAAAGAGGGAGGACATCAGAAGGGGGAACATCATTGAGACTCTTAACAAAGAGATATGAAAGAAATAATCAGAGATGTGGAACACAAGAAATGAAATGAAGAATATACTAGATAGAATAATTAGCAGGATGGACGAAGCAGAGGAACAAATTAATGAACTAGAAGACAGTAATGGAAAGTAATCAAGCGGAACAAATGAGAGGAAAAAGAAGTATGCAAAAATGAGAAGAGACTTAGGGAATTCAGTGACTCCATCCAGTGTAACAACACCCACATTAGAGGGATCCCAGAAGGTGAAAAGGGGGAAAAGGGGGCAGAAAATCTATTTGAGCAAAGAAGAGCTGAAAACTTAACCTAATCTGGTGAAGGAAACCTATACAAATCCATAAGGCATAGAGATCCCCTCCCACAAAGTCAACCGAAGGAGGTCCACATCAAGACACATAGTAATCCAAATGGGAAAAGGTAGTGATAAAGAAAAAACATTTAAAGCAGCAAGATAAAAGAAGACAGGTAACATGCAAGGGAAAGCCCATAAAGCTATCAGCTGAGTTTTCAGCAGAAACTATGCAGGACAGAAGAAAGTGGCGTTAAATATTCAAAGTGCTGAATGAGAAAAATCTGCAGCAAGGAATAATTTATCCAGCAAGCCTATCCTTCAGAAAAGAAGGGGAGAAAAAGAGTTTCTTAGCCACACAAACTAAAAGAGTTCATGACCACTAAATTAACTACAAAAAATATTGAAGGGGACACTATGAGTGGAAAAAAACCGTAAGTGAGAGTATGACAATAATGAATCAAGGAAGCAGTAAAAATAAGTATTTCTGTAAAAATCAGTTAAGGGATTCACAAAATAAAAGTATGTAAAATATGAAAACATATACCCTAACACATGAGGAGGAGTCAACAGTGGGTTTGAACTTAAACAGCATTCAACTTAATATAGACCGAAAAGGCTATATATAATCCAGGGGGTCACCACAAACCCAAAGCACTAATACACATGCAAAAGATAAAGGGAAAGAAATCCAAGAATATCATTAAAGAAAACGAGCAAACCATGAGAGAGAGAGCAAGAGAAGAAAGGATCAGAGAAAAACTACACAAAAAACTATGAAACAAGTAACAAAACATCAATAAATACATGTCTAATGATAATCAGTTTGAATGTAAATGGACTAAATGCTCCAAGCAAAAGAGCATGACAGAGTTTGTCTATATATATAAAAGATTTCACACCTAAAGACACCTGCAGATGGAAATTAAGAGATGGAGAAACATTAATCATGCAAGTGGATGTCAAAAGAAGTCAGAGTAGCAATCCTTATATCAGACCAAATAGACTTTTTTAAAATTGAAATTGAATTAGCCAACATAGAGTACACCAGTAGTTTCAAATGTAGCGTTCCACAATTCATCAGTTGTGTATAACACCCAGTGTTCATCACATCACAGGCATTCCTTAATGCCCATCACACAGTTACCCCATCTCCCCAGCCACCTTTCCTCCAGCAACCCTCAGTTGGTTTCCAATAGTTAGGAACCTGTCATGGATTTTCTTCCTCTCTGGTTTCTTCGCATTCATTTTCCCTCCCTTCCCCTATGATCCTCTGTGCTGTTCCTTCTATTCCACATATGAGTAAAACCATATAATAATTGTTTTTCTCTGACTGACTTATTTTGCTCAGCATAATACCCTCCAGTGCCACCCACATCGATATGCTAAATATTGATCCTTTCTGATGGCTGAGTCATATTCCATTGTATATGTATATACCATGTTTTCTTTATCCATTTATCTGTCGATGGATGTCTTGTTTCCTTCCACGGTTTGGCTATTGTGGACAATGTTGCTATAAACATTCGGGGTGGAGTTACCCCTTCAGATCACTACAGTGGTAGCTTTGGGGTAAATAAAATTGCTGGGTTGTAAGGGAGCTCTGTTTTAAGTTCTTGAGGAACCTGCATATTGTTTTCCAAAGTGGCTGTACCAGTTTTCATTCCCACTTAGAAGTGTAAGAGAGTTCCCCTTTCTCCTCACCAACATTTGTTATTTCTCCGCTTGTTAATTTTTGCAATTCTGACTGGTGTGAAGTGGTATCTCATTGTCATTTGGATTTCTTTTTCCCCATGCCAAGTGATGTTGAGCAGTTTGTCATATATCTGTTGGCCATTTGTGTGTCTTCTTTGGAGAAATATCTGTTCATATCTTCTGCCCATTTATTGACTCGCTTATTTGTTTTTTGGGTGTTGAGTTTGGGTGTTGAACGGTAGTAAAGCGTACGGCACATTCATGATGCTTCCACACCCACTTTTGGAAATGCTTCTCTCTCAAGGATACCTGAATATGTTAGTGGAGAGTTGCCGTATACGCAGACTTGCTTTTCCCAGGTGAGTGCATGGCACATTCCTTATTCCCTCACGCGCGCGCGCGCGCACACACACACACACACACACACACACACAGACACACACAGAGTTGAACATGTTTCTGTCTCGTCAGGAAAGAAGGTGTTCGTTGAGTGACGGTTTCTCACTGATGCTTTTGGGTTCTTGCTTTTATTCCTCCCGGAGAGTGAAGTGTAGGCGCTTTTTCCGTAGGCTTGCGTACACACCCTTGAGAAGCCTTCCGTCAGCCAGAAACAAGCCGTGAGTTGAAAGAGGCGTCCACGCAGACCTCCTTCTCAGAGCGAAGCCTTTCACACTTTTCCTTGTGAAGTAAACTACAGAGATACAAATACTTTATCAATGATTGCTTTAACAAAAAAGGACTAAATATCCCAATCAGAAAACATAGACTGTAAAGAGGAAGCAAGACCCATCTCTATGCTGCCTACCAGAGAATCACTTCAGACCTAAAAATAAAAGCAGATTCGAAGTAATGGGAAACAAAACCATTTATGATGCAAATGGAAGTGAAAAGAAAGTTGGAGTCGTAATATTTTTATGAGACAAAATAAACTGAATTGTGGGGAAGATGGCAGAGTAGAAGGACCCTAAACTCACCTCATCCCACAGATACAACTAGATCACACTCACACCAGAGTCACCCAGAAATGGACCTTCAGATTTCCCAACAAAACTCTACAACTAAATGGAGAGAGGAAATCACATCAAAGATGGTAGGAAGGACAAGGACTCTGTAGGAATCTAAACCCCGTATTTCTGACCACCAGAGGGAGGGAACCACAGTCACAGAGGGGCCAGAAACAAACTACTACACCGGGGAGCCTCTAAAGCGTAGAGACATCCTCATAGCTTATGGCTTTGAAAATCAGAAGGGATGACATTTGTGAGCGTATACAACCAGCAGACTTAAAGCTTGGAACTTTTAAAAATCAGCTGTCTCAGCTCTGAGAGAGCACAGAAGGTGATCGGAAGCTGAGATCTGTCCTTAAAGAGAAAGCACAGCAAACAGTCTGGAGAAGCTTGGGTGAAGCAGGTTGAAACGTGCTTGAGGATTAAACAAGGGAGACATAGTTCCTGAACTCAGAGTTTGCTAAGGGACTTGTCCAGGAACAAAGGAGCTGGCAGGTTCCATTTCCCTCTACGGCCCCTCATTATAAACACACACCTACCTGCAAGATCAAGCACAATCTAGCAATCACTAACTTGCATAAACCATGGCCCATCCCCACACCTACCACACCTGCTTCAGTCCCAGTGCTGTGGATACCCTCCCTGATAAGACCCACACAATCCTTGACAACAATATGTCTCCCCATCACCCACAGAACACGCATGCATCTTGTTAAAACAGCACACCCCATGTGTTGTGCACAATGACACAGTCCAGATCCAGTCTCTGTTGTTGCTATGCATTACCTTCAGAGGAGAACCAGCATCACCAAGTTAAAAATGTATGTTCTGCCCCGTATTTTCCAGAACAAGCAATATATCTGACCTTCCTCACCGAGAGATATTCTCTGAGAAGTAGGCCAAATGAGCAGACAGAGGACTATGTCCTAAACGAAAGAAGAGGACAAAGCCACAGCAAGAGACCTAAACAAAATGGATATAAGGAACATGCCTGACAGAAAATTTAAGATAACAATTATAAAGATACTCACTGGGGAAATGAAAAGAGGGAGGACATCAGAAGGGGGAACATCATTGAGACTCTTAACAAAGAGATATGAAAGAAATAATCAGAGATGTGGAACACAAGAAATGAAATGAAGAATATACTAGATAGAATAATTAGCAGGATGGACGAAGCAGAGGAACAAATTAATGAACTAGAAGACAGTAATGGAAAGTAATCAAGCGGAACAAATGAGAGGAAAAAGAAGTATGCAAAAATGAGAAGAGACTTAGGGAATTCAGTGACTCCATCCAGTGTAACAACACCCACATTAGAGGGATCCCAGAAGGTGAAAAGGGGGAAAAGGGGGCAGAAAATCTATTTGAGCAAAGAAGAGCTGAAAACTTAACCTAATCTGGTGAAGGAAACCTATACAAATCCATAAGGCATAGAGATCCCCTCCCACAAAGTCAACCGAAGGAGGTCCACATCAAGACACATAGTAATCCAAATGGGAAAAGGTAGTGATAAAGAAAAAACATTTAAAGCAGCAAGATAAAAGAAGACAGGTAACATGCAAGGGAAAGCCCATAAAGCTATCAGCTGAGTTTTCAGCAGAAACTATGCAGGACAGAAGAAAGTGGCGTTAAATATTCAAAGTGCTGAATGAGAAAAATCTGCAGCAAGGAATAATTTATCCAGCAAGCCTATCCTTCAGAAAAGAAGGGGAGAAAAAGAGTTTCTTAGCCACACAAACTAAAAGAGTTCATGACCACTAAATTAACTACAAAAAATATTGAAGGGGACACTATGAGTGGAAAAAAACCGTAAGTGAGAGTATGACAATAATGAATCAAGGAAGCAGTAAAAATAAGTATTTCTGTAAAAATCAGTTAAGGGATTCACAAAATAAAAGTATGTAAAATATGAAAACATATACCCTAACACATGAGGAGGAGTCAACAGTGGGTTTGAACTTAAACAGCATTCAACTTAATATAGACCGAAAAGGCTATATATAATCCAGGGGGTCACCACAAACCCAAAGCACTAATACACATGCAAAAGATAAAGGGAAAGAAATCCAAGAATATCATTAAAGAAAACGAGCAAACCATGAGAGAGAGAGCAAGAGAAGAAAGGATCAGAGAAAAACTACACAAAAAACTATGAAACAAGTAACAAAACATCAATAAATACATGTCTAATGATAATCAGTTTGAATGTAAATGGACTAAATGCTCCAAGCAAAAGAGCATGACAGAGTTTGTCTATATATATAAAAGATTTCACACCTAAAGACACCTGCAGATGGAAATTAAGAGATGGAGAAACATTAATCATGCAAGTGGATGTCAAAAGAAGTCAGAGTAGCAATCCTTATATCAGACCAAATAGACTTTTTTAAAATTGAAATTGAATTAGCCAACATAGAGTACACCAGTAGTTTCAAATGTAGCGTTCCACAATTCATCAGTTGTGTATAACACCCAGTGTTCATCACATCACAGGCATTCCTTAATGCCCATCACACAGTTACCCCATCTCCCCAGCCACCTTTCCTCCAGCAACCCTCAGTTGGTTTCCAATAGTTAGGAACCTGTCATGGATTTTCTTCCTCTCTGGTTTCTTCGCATTCATTTTCCCTCCCTTCCCCTATGATCCTCTGTGCTGTTCCTTCTATTCCACATATGAGTAAAACCATATAATAATTGTTTTTCTCTGACTGACTTATTTTGCTCAGCATAATACCCTCCAGTGCCACCCACATCGATATGCTAAATATTGATCCTTTCTGATGGCTGAGTCATATTCCATTGTATATGTATATACCATGTTTTCTTTATCCATTTATCTGTCGATGGATGTTTTGTTTCCTTCCACGGTTTGGCTATTGTGGACAATGTTGCTATAAACATTCGGGGTGGAGTTACCCCTTCAGATCACTACAGTGGTAGCTTTGGGGTAAATAAAATTGCTGGGTTGTAAGGGAGCTCTGTTTTAAGTTCTTGAGGAACCTGCATATTGTTTTCCAAAGTGGCTGTACCAGTTTTCATTCCCACTTAGAAGTGTAAGAGAGTTCCCCTTTCTCCTCACCAACATTTGTTATTTCTCCGCTTGTTAATTTTTGCAATTCTGACTGGTGTGAAGTGGTATCTCATTGTCATTTGGATTTCTTTTTCCCCATGCCAAGTGATGTTGAGCAGTTTGTCATATATCTGTTGGCCATTTGTGTGTCTTCTTTGGAGAAATATCTGTTCATATCTTCTGCCCATTTCTTGACTCGCTTATTTGTTTTTTGGGTGTTGAGTTTGGGTGTTGAACGGTAGTAAAGCGTACGGCACATTCATGATGCTTCCACACCCACTTTTGGAAATGCTTCTCTCTCAAGGATACCTGAATATGTTAGTGGAGAGTTGCCGTATACGCAGACTTGCTTTTCCCAGGTGAGTGCATGGCACATTCCTTATTCCCTCACGCGCGCGCGCGCACACACACACACACACACACACACACACACACACAGAGTTGAACATGTTTCTGTCTCGTCAGGAAAGAAGGTGTTCGTTGAGTGACGGTTTCTCACTGATGCTTTTGGGTTCTTGCTTTTATTCCTCCCGGAGAGTGAAGTGTAGGCGCTTTTTCCGTAGGCTTGCGTACACACCCTTGAGAAGCCTTCCGTCAGCCAGAAACAAGCCGTGAGTTGAAAGAGGCGTCCACGCAGACCTCCTTCTCAGAGCGAAGCCTTTCACACTTTTCCTTGTGAAGTAAACTACAGAGATACAAATACTTTGTCAATGATTGCTTTAACAAAAAAGGACTAAATATCCCAATCAGAAAACATAGACTGTAAAGAGGAAGCAAGACCCATCTCTATGCTGCCTACCAGAGAATCACTTCAGACCTAAAAATAAAAGCAGATTCGAAGTAATGGGAAACAAAACCATTTATGATGCAAATGGAAGTGAAAAGAAAGTTGGAGTCGTAATATTTTTATGAGACAAAATAAACTGAATTGTGGGGAAGATGGCAGAGTAGAAGGACCCTAAACTCACCTCATCCCACAGATACAACTAGATCACACTCACACCAGAGTCACCCAGAAATGGACCTTCAGATTTCCCAACAAAACTCTACAACTAAATGGAGAGAGGAAATCACATCAAAGATGGTAGGAAGGACAAGGACTCTGTAGGAATCTAAACCCCGTATTTCTGACCACCAGAGGGAGGGAACCACAGTCACAGAGGGGCCAGAAACAAACTACTACACCGGGGAGCCTCTAAAGCGTAGAGACATCCTCATAGCTTATGGCTTTGAAAATCAGAAGGGATGACATTTGTGAGCGTATACAACCAGCAGACTTAAAGCTTGGAACTTTTAAAAATCAGCTGTCTCAGCTCTGAGAGAGCACAGAAGGTGATCGGAAGCTGAGATCTGTCCTTAAAGAGAAAGCACAGCAAACAGTCTGGAGAAGCTTGGGTGAAGCAGGTTGAAACGTGCTTGAGGATTAAACAAGGGAGACATAGTTCCTGAACTCAGAGTTTGCTAAGGGACTTGTCCAGGAACAAAGGAGCTGGCAGGTTCCATTTCCCTCTACGGCCCCTCATTATAAACACACACCTACCTGCAAGATCAAGCACAATCTAGCAATCACTAACTTGCATAAACCATGGCCCATCCCCACACCTACCACACCTGCTTCAGTCCCAGTGCTGTGGATACCCTCCCTGATAAGACCCACACAATCCTTGACAACAATATGTCTCCCCATCACCCACAGAACACGCATGCATCTTGTTAAAACAGCACACCCCATGTGTTGTGCACAATGACACAGTCCAGATCCAGTCTCTGTTGTTGCTATGCATTACCTTCAGAGGAGAACCAGCATCACCAAGTTAAAAATGTATGTTCTGCCCCGTATTTTCCAGAACAAGCAATATATCTGACCTTCCTCACCGAGAGATATTCTCTGAGAAGTAGGCCAAATGAGCAGACAGAGGACTATGTCCTAAACGAAAGAAGAGGACAAAGCCACAGCAAGAGACCTAAACAAAATGGATATAAGGAACATGCCTGACAGAAAATTTAAGATAACAATTATAAAGATACTCACTGGGGAAATGAAAAGAGGGAGGACATCAGAAGGGGGAACATCATTGAGACTCTTAACAAAGAGATATGAAAGAAATAATCAGAGATGTGGAACACAAGAAATGAAATGAAGAATATACTAGATAGAATAATTAGCAGGATGGACGAAGCAGAGGAACAAATTAATGAACTAGAAGACAGTAATGGAAAGTAATCAAGCGGAACAAATGAGAGGAAAAAGAAGTATGCAAAAATGAGAAGAGACTTAGGGAATTCAGTGACTCCATCCAGTGTAACAACACCCACATTAGAGGGATCCCAGAAGGTGAAAAGGGGGAAAAGGGGGCAGAAAATCTATTTGAGCAAAGAAGAGCTGAAAACTTAACCTAATCTGGTGAAGGAAACCTATACAAATCCATAAGGCATAGAGATCCCCTCCCACAAAGTCAACCGAAGGAGGTCCACATCAAGACACATAGTAATCCAAATGGGAAAAGGTAGTGATAAAGAAAAAACATTTAAAGCAGCAAGATAAAAGAAGACAGGTAACATGCAAGGGAAAGCCCATAAAGCTATCAGCTGAGTTTTCAGCAGAAACTATGCAGGACAGAAGAAAGTGGCGTTAAATATTCAAAGTGCTGAATGAGAAAAATCTGCAGCAAGGAATAATTTATCCAGCAAGCCTATCCTTCAGAAAAGAAGGGGAGAAAAAGAGTTTCTTAGCCACACAAACTAAAAGAGTTCATGACCACTAAATTAACTACAAAAAATATTGAAGGGGACACTATGAGTGGAAAAAAACCGTAAGTGAGAGTATGACAATAATGAATCAAGGAAGCAGTAAAAATAAGTATTTCTGTAAAAATCAGTTAAGGGATTCACAAAATAAAAGTATGTAAAATATGAAAACATATACCCTAACACATGAGGAGGAGTCAACAGTGGGTTTGAACTTAAACAGCATTCAACTTAATATAGACCGAAAAGGCTATATATAATCCAGGGGGTCACCACAAACCCAAAGCACTAATACACATGCAAAAGATAAAGGGAAAGAAATCCAAGAATATCATTAAAGAAAACGAGCAAACCATGAGAGAGAGAGCAAGAGAAGAAAGGATCAGAGAAAAACTACACAAAAAACTATGAAACAAGTAACAAAACATCAATAAATACATGTCTAATGATAATCAGTTTGAATGTAAATGGACTAAATGCTCCAAGCAAAAGAGCATGACAGAGTTTGTCTATATATATAAAAGATTTCACACCTAAAGACACCTGCAGATGGAAATTAAGAGATGGAGAAACATTAATCATGCAAGTGGATGTCAAAAGAAGTCAGAGTAGCAATCCTTATATCAGACCAAATAGACTTTTTTAAAATTGAAATTGAATTAGCCAACATAGAGTACACCAGTAGTTTCAAATGTAGCGTTCCACAATTCATCAGTTGTGTATAACACCCAGTGTTCATCACATCACAGGCATTCCTTAATGCCCATCACACAGTTACCCCATCTCCCCAGCCACCTTTCCTCCAGCAACCCTCAGTTGGTTTCCAATAGTTAGGAACCTGTCATGGATTTTCTTCCTCTCTGGTTTCTTCGCATTCATTTTCCCTCCCTTCCCCTATGATCCTCTGTGCTGTTCCTTCTATTCCACATATGAGTAAAACCATATAATAATTGTTTTTCTCTGACTGACTTATTTTGCTCAGCATAATACCCTCCAGTGCCACCCACATCGATATGCTAAATATTGATCCTTTCTGATGGCTGAGTCATATTCCATTGTATATGTATATACCATGTTTTCTTTATCCATTTATCTGTCGATGGATGTCTTGTTTCCTTCCACGGTTTGGCTATTGTGGACAATGTTGCTATAAACATTCGGGGTGGAGTTACCCCTTCAGATCACTACAGTGGTAGCTTTGGGGTAAATAAAATTGCTGGGTTGTAAGGGAGCTCTGTTTTAAGTTCTTGAGGAACCTGCATATTGTTTTCCAAAGTGGCTGTACCAGTTTTCATTCCCACTTAGAAGTGTAAGAGAGTTCCCCTTTCTCCTCACCAACATTTGTTATTTCTCCGCTTGTTAATTTTTGCAATTCTGACTGGTGTGAAGTGGTATCTCATTGTCATTTGGATTTCTTTTTCCCCATGCCAAGTGATGTTGAGCAGTTTGTCATATATCTGTTGGCCATTTGTGTGTCTTCTTTGGAGAAATATCTGTTCATATCTTCTGCCCATTTATTGACTCGCTTATTTGTTTTTTGGGTGTTGAGTTTGGGTGTTGAACGGTAGTAAAGCGTACGGCACATTCATGATGCTTCCACACCCACTTTTGGAAATGCTTCTCTCTCAAGGATACCTGAATATGTTAGTGGAGAGTTGCCGTATACGCAGACTTGCTTTTCCCAGGTGAGTGCATGGCACATTCCTTATTCCCTCACGCGCGCGCGCGCGCACACACACACACACACACACACACACACAGACACACACAGAGTTGAACATGTTTCTGTCTCGTCAGGAAGGAAGGTGTTCGTTGAGTGACGGTTTCTCACTGATGCTTTTGGGTTCTTGCTTTTATTCCTCCCGGAGAGTGAAGTGTAGGCGCTTTTTCCGTAGGCTTGCGTACACACCCTTGAGAAGCCTTCCGTCAGCCAGAAACAAGCCGTGAGTTGAAAGAGGCGTCCACGCAGACCTCCTTCTCAGAGCGAAGCCTTTCACACTTTTCCTTGTGAAGTAAACTACAGAGATACAAATACTTTATCAATGATTACTTTAACAAAAAAGGACTAAATATCCCAATCAGAAAACATAGACTGTAAAGAGGAAGCAAGACCCATCTCTATGCTGCCTACCAGAGAATCACTTCAGACCTAAAAATAAAAGCAGATTTGAAGTAATGGGAAACAAAACCATTTATGATGCAAATGGAAGTGAAAAGAAAGTTGGAGTCGTAATATTTTTATGAGACAAAATAAACTGAATTGTGGGGAAGATGGCAGAGTAGAAGGACCCTAAACTCACCTCATCCCACAGATACAACTAGATCACACTCACACCAGAGTCACCCAGAAATGGACCTTCAGATTTCCCAACAAAACTCTACAACTAAATGGAGAGAGGAAATCACATCAAAGATGGTAGGAAGGACAAGGACTCTGTAGGAATCTAAACCCCGTATTTCTGACCACCAGAGGGAGGGAACCACAGTCACAGAGGGGCCAGAAACAAACTACTACACCGGGGAGCCTCTAAAGCGTAGAGACATCCTCATAGCTTATGGCTTTGAAAATCAGAAGGGATGACATTTGTGAGCGTATACAACCAGCAGACTTAAAGCTTGGAACTTTTAAAAATCAGCTGTCTCAGCTCTGAGAGAGCACAGAAGGTGATCGGAAGCTGAGATCTGTCCTTAAAGAGAAAGCACAGCAAACAGTCTGGAGAAGCTTGGGTGAAGCAGGTTGAAACGTGCTTGAGGATTAAACAAGGGAGACATAGTTCCTGAACTCAGAGTTTGCTAAGGGACTTGTCCAGGAACAAAGGAGCTGGCAGGTTCCATTTCCCTCTACGGCCCCTCATTATAAACACACACCTACCTGCAAGATCAAGCACAATCTAGCAATCACTAACTTGCATAAACCATGGCCCATCCCCACACCTACCACACCTGCTTCAGTCCCAGTGCTGTGGATACCCTCCCTGATAAGACCCACACAATCCTTGACAACAATATGTCTCCCCATCACCCACAGAACACGCATGCATCTTGTTAAAACAGCACACCCCATGTGTTGTGCACAATGACACAGTCCAGATCCAGTCTCTGTTGTTGCTATGCATTACCTTCAGAGGAGAACCAGCATCACCAAGTTAAAAATGTATGTTCTGCCCCGTATTTTCCAGAACAAGCAATATATCTGACCTTCCTCACCGAGAGATATTCTCTGAGAAGTAGGCCAAATGAGCAGACAGAGGACTATGTCCTAAACGAAAGAAGAGGACAAAGCCACAGCAAGAGACCTAAACAAAATGGATATAAGGAACATGCCTGACAGAAAATTTAAGATAACAATTATAAAGATACTCACTGGGGAAATGAAAAGAGGGAGGACATCAGAAGGGGGAACATCACTGAGACTCTTAACAAAGAGATATGAAAGAAATAATCAGAGATGTGGAACACAAGAAATGAAATGAAGAATATACTAGATAGAATAATTAGCAGGATGGACGAAGCAGAGGAACAAATTAATGAACTAGAAGACAGTAATGGAAAGTAATCAAGCGGAACAAATGAGAGGAAAAAGAAGTATGCAAAAATGAGAAGAGACTTAGGGAATTCAGTGACTCCATCCAGTGTAACAACACCCACATTAGAGGGATCCCAGAAGGTGAAAAGGGGGAAAAGGGGGCAGAAAATCTATTTGAGCAAAGAAGAGCTGAAAACTTAACCTAATCTGGTGAAGGAAACCTATACAAATCCATAAGGCATAGAGATCCCCTCCCACAAAGTCAACCGAAGGAGGTCCACATCAAGACACATAGTAATCCAAATGGGAAAAGGTAGTGATAAAGAAAAAACATTTAAAGCAGCAAGATAAAAGAAGACAGGTAACATGCAAGGGAAAGCCCATAAAGCTATCAGCTGAGTTTTCAGCAGAAACTATGCAGGACAGAAGAAAGTGGCGTTAAATATTCAAAGTGCTGAATGAGAAAAATCTGCAGCAAGGAATAATTTATCCAGCAAGCCTATCCTTCAGAAAAGAAGGGGAGAAAAAGAGTTTCTTAGCCACACAAACTAAAAGAGTTCATGACCACTAAATTAACTACAAAAAATATTGAAGGGGACACTATGAGTGGAAAAAAACCGTAAGTGAGAGTATGACAATAATGAATCAAGGAAGCAGTAAAAATAAGTATTTCTGTAAAAATCAGTTAAGGGATTCACAAAATAAAAGTATGTAAAATATGAAAACATATACCCTAACACATGAGGAGGAGTCAACAGTGGGTTTGAACTTAAACAGCATTCAACTTAATATAGACCGAAAAGGCTATATATAATCCAGGGGGTCACCACAAACCCAAAGCACTAATACACATGCAAAAGATAAAGGGAAAGAAATCCAAGAATATCATTAAAGAAAACGAGCAAACCATGAGAGAGAGAGCAAGAGAAGAAAGGATCAGAGAAAAACTACACAAAAAACTATGAAACAAGTAACAAAACATCAATAAATACATGTCTAATGATAATCAGTTTGAATGTAAATGGACTAAATGCTCCAAGCAAAAGAGCATGACAGAGTTTGTCTATATATATAAAAGATTTCACACCTAAAGACACCTGCAGATGGAAATTAAGAGATGGAGAAACATTAATCATGCAAGTGGATGTCAAAAGAAGTCAGAGTAGCAATCCTTATATCAGACCAAATAGAGTTTTTTAAAATTGAAATTGAATTAGCCAACATAGAGTACACCAGTAGTTTCAAATGTAGCGTTCCACAATTCATCAGTTGTGTATAACACCCAGTGTTCATCACATCACAGGCATTCCTTAATGCCCATCACACAGTTACCCCATCTCCCCAGCCACCTTTCCTCCAGCAACCCTCAGTTGGTTTCCAATAGTTAGGAACCTGTCATGGATTTTCTTCCTCTCTGGTTTCTTCGCATTCATTTTCCCTCCCTTCCCCTATGATCCTCTGTGCTGTTCCTTCTATTCCACATATGAGTAAAACCATATAATAATTGTTTTTCTCTGACTGACTTATTTTGCTCAGCATAATACCCTCCAGTGCCACCCACATCGATATGCTAAATATTGATCCTTTCTGATGGCTGAGTCATATTCCATTGTATATGTATATACCATGTTTTCTTTATCCATTTATCTGTCGATGGATGTCTTGTTTCCTTCCACGGTTTGGCTATTGTGGACAATGTTGCTATAAACATTCGGGGTGGAGTTACCCCTTCAGATCACTACAGTGGTAGCTTTGGGGTAAATAAAATTGCTGGGTTGTAAGGGAGCTCTGTTTTAAGTTCTTGAGGAACCTGCATATTGTTTTCCAAAGTGGCTGTACCAGTTTTCATTCCCACTTAGAAGTGTAAGAGAGTTCCCCTTTCTCCTCACCAACATTTGTTATTTCTCCGCTTGTTAATTTTTGCAATTCTGACTGGTGTGAAGTGGTATCTCATTGTCATTTGGATTTCTTTTTCCCCATGCCAAGTGATGTTGAGCAGTTTGTCATATATCTGTTGGCCATTTGTGTGTCTTCTTTGGAGAAATATCTGTTCATATCTTCTGCCCATTTATTGACTCGCTTATTTGTTTTTTGGGTGTTGAGTTTGGGTGTTGAACGGTAGTAAAGCGTACGGCACATTCATGATGCTTCCACACCCACTTTTGGAAATGCTTCTCTCTCAAGGATACCTGAATATGTTAGTGGAGAGTTGCCGTATACGCAGACTTGCTTTTCCCAGGTGAGTGCATGGCACATTCCTTATTCCCTCACGCGCGCGCGCGCGCACACACACACACACACACACACACACACAGACACACACAGAGTTGAACATGTTTCTGTCTCGTCAGGAAAGAAGGTGTTCGTTGAGTGACGGTTTCTCACTGATGCTTTTGGGTTCTTGCTTTTATTCCTCCCGGAGAGTGAAGTGTAGGCGCTTTTTCCGTAGGCTTGCGTACACACCCTTGAGAAGCCTTCCGTCAGCCAGAAACAAGCCGTGAGTTGAAAGAGGCGTCCACGCAGACCTCCTTGTCAGAGCGAAGCCTTTCACACTTTTCCTTGTGAAGTAAACTACAGAGATACAAATACTTTATCAATGATTGCTTTAACAAAAAAGGACTAAATATCCCAATCAGAAAACATAGACTGTAAAGAGGAAGCAAGACCCATCTCTATGCTGCCTACCAGAGAATCACTTCAGACCTAAAAATAAAAGCAGATTCGAAGTAATGGGAAACAAAACCATTTATGATGCAAATGGAAGTGAAAAGAAAGTTGGAGTCGTAATATTTTTATGAGACAAAATAAACTGAATTGTGGGGAAGATGGCAGAGTAGAAGGACCCTAAACTCACCTCATCCCACAGATACAACTAGATCACACTCACACCAGAGTCACCCAGAAATGGACCTTCAGATTTCCCAACAAAACTCTACAACTAAATGGAGAGAGGAAATCACATCAAAGATGGTAGGAAGGACAAGGACTCTGTAGGAATCTAAACCCCGTATTTCTGACCACCAGAGGGAGGGAACCACAGTCACAGAGGGGCCAGAAACAAACTACTACACCGGGGAGCCTCTAAAGCGTAGAGACATCCTCATAGCTTATGGCTTTGAAAATCAGAAGGGATGACATTTGTGAGCGTATACAACCAGCAGACTTAAAGCTTGGAACTTTTAAAAATCAGCTGTCTCAGCTCTGAGAGAGCACAGAAGGTGATCGGAAGCTGAGATCTGTCCTTAAAGAGAAAGCACAGCAAACAGTCTGGAGAAGCTTGGGTGAAGCAGGTTGAAACGTGCTTGAGGATTAAACAAGGGAGACATAGTTCCTGAACTCAGAGTTTGCTAAGGGACTTGTCCAGGAACAAAGGAGCTGGCAGGTTCCATTTCCCTCTACGGCCCCTCATTATAAACACACACCTACCTGCAAGATCAAGCACAATCTAGCAATCACTAACTTGCATAAACCATGGCCCATCCCCACACCTACCACACCTGCTTCAGTCCCAGTGCTGTGGATACCCTCCCTGATAAGACCCACACAATCCTTGACAACAATATGTCTCCCCATCACCCACAGAACACGCATGCATCTTGTTAAAACAGCACACCCCATGTGTTGTGCACAATGACACAGTCCAGATCCAGTCTCTGTTGTTGCTATGCATTACCTTCAGAGGAGAACCAGCATCACCAAGTTAAAAATGTATGTTCTGCCCCGTATTTTCCAGAACAAGCAATATATCTGACCTTCCTCACCGAGAGATATTCTCTGAGAAGTAGGCCAAATGAGCAGACAGAGGACTATGTCCTAAACGAAAGAAGAGGACAAAGCCACAGCAAGAGACCTAAACAAAATGGATATAAGGAACATGCCTGACAGAAAATTTAAGATAACAATTATAAAGATACTCACTGGGGAAATGAAAAGAGGGAGGACATCAGAAGGGGGAACATCATTGAGACTCTTAACAAAGAGATATGAAAGAAATAATCAGAGATGTGGAACACAAGAAATGAAATGAAGAATATACTAGATAGAATAATTAGCAGGATGGACGAAGCAGAGGAACAAATTAATGAACTAGAAGACAGTAATGGAAAGTAATCAAGCGGAACAAATGAGAGGAAAAAGAAGTATGCAAAAATGAGAAGAGACTTAGGGAATTCAGTGACTCCATCCAGTGTAACAACACCCACATTAGAGGGATCCCAGAAGGTGAAAAGGGGGAAAAGGGGGCAGAAAATCTATTTGAGCAAAGAAGAGCTGAAAACTTAACCTAATCTGGTGAAGGAAACCTATACAAATCCATAAGGCATAGAGATCCCCTCCCACAAAGTCAACCGAAGGAGGTCCACATCAAGACACATAGTAATCCAAATGGGAAAAGGTAGTGATAAAGAAAAAACATTTAAAGCAGCAAGATAAAAGAAGACAGGTAACATGCAAGGGAAAGCCCATAAAGCTATCAGCTGAGTTTTCAGCAGAAACTATGCAGGACAGAAGAAAGTGGCGTTAAATATTCAAAGTGCTGAATGAGAAAAATCTGCAGCAAGGAATAATTTATCCAGCAAGCCTATCCTTCAGAAAAGAAGGGGAGAAAAAGAGTTTCTTAGCCACACAAACTAAAAGAGTTCATGACCACTAAATTAACTACAAAAAATATTGAAGGGGACACTATGAGTGGAAAAAAACCGTAAGTGAGAGTATGACAATAATGAATCAAGGAAGCAGTAAAAATAAGTATTTCTGTAAAAATCAGTTAAGGGATTCACAAAATAAAAGTATGTAAAATATGAAAACATATACCCTAACACATGAGGAGGAGTCAACAGTGGGTTTGAACTTAAACAGCATTCAACTTAATATAGACCGAAAAGGCTATATATAATCCAGGGGGTCACCACAAACCCAAAGCACTAATACACATGCAAAAGATAAAGGGAAAGAAATCCAAGAATATCATTAAAGAAAACGAGCAAACCATGAGAGAGAGAGCAAGAGAAGAAAGGATCAGAGAAAAACTACACAAAAAACTATGAAACAAGTAACAAAACATCAATAAATACATGTCTAATGATAATCAGTTTGAATGTAAATGGACTAAATGCTCCAAGCAAAAGAGCATGACAGAGTTTGTCTATATATATAAAAGATTTCACACCTAAAGACACCTGCAGATGGAAATTAAGAGATGGAGAAACATTAATCATGCAAGTGGATGTCAAAAGAAGTCAGAGTAGCAATCCTTATATCAGACCAAATAGAGTTTTTTAAAATTGAAATTGAATTAGCCAACATAGAGTACACCAGTAGTTTCAAATGTAGCGTTCCACAATTCATCAGTTGTGTATAACACCCAGTGTTCATCACATCACAGGCATTCCTTAATGCCCATCACACAGTTACCCCATCTCCCCAGCCACCTTTCCTCCAGCAACCCTCAGTTGGTTTCCAATAGTTAGGAACCTGTCATGGATTTTCTTCCTCTCTGGTTTCTTCGCATTCATTTTCCCTCCCTTCCCCTATGATCCTCTGTGCTGTTCCTTCTATTCCACATATGAGTAAAACCATATAATAATTGTTTTTCTCTGACTGACTTATTTTGCTCAGCATAATACCCTCCAGTGCCACCCACATCGATATGCTAAATATTGATCCTTTCTGATGGCTGAGTCATATTCCATTGTATATGTATATACCATGTTTTCTTTATCCATTTATCTGTCGATGGATGTTTTGTTTCCTTCCACGGTTTGGCTATTGTGGACAATGTTGCTATAAACATTCGGGGTGGAGTTACCCCTTCAGATCACTACAGTGGTAGCTTTGGGGTAAATAAAATTGCTGGGTTGTAAGGGAGCTCTGTTTTAAGTTCTTGAGGAACCTGCATATTGTTTTCCAAAGTGGCTGTACCAGTTTTCATTCCCACTTAGAAGTGTAAGAGAGTTCCCCTTTCTCCTCACCAACATTTGTTATTTCTCCGCTTGTTAATTTTTGCAATTCTGACTGGTGTGAAGTGGTATCTCATTGTCATTTGGATTTCTTTTTCCCCATGCCAAGTGATGTTGAGCAGTTTGTCATATATCTGTTGGCCATTTGTGTGTCTTCTTTGGAGAAATATCTGTTCATATCTTCTGCCCATTTCTTGACTCGCTTATTTGTTTTTTGGGTGTTGAGTTTGGGTGTTGAACGGTAGTAAAGCGTACGGCACATTCATGATGCTTCCACACCCACTTTTGGAAATGCTTCTCTCTCAAGGATACCTGAATATGTTAGTGGAGAGTTGCCGTATACGCAGACTTGCTTTTCCCAGGTGAGTGCATGGCACATTCCTTATTCCCTCACGCGCGCGCGCGCGCACACACACACACACACACACACACACACACAGAGTTGAACATGTTTCTGTCTCGTCAGGAAAGAAGGTGTTCGTTGAGTGACGGTTTCTCACTGATGCTTTTGGGTTCTTGCTTTTATTCCTCCCGGAGAGTGAAGTGTAGGCGCTTTTTCCGTAGGCTTGCGTACACACCCTTGAGAAGCCTTCCGTCAGCCAGAAACAAGCCGTGAGTTGAAAGAGGCGTCCACGCAGACCTCCTTCTCAGAGCGAAGCCTTTCACACTTTTCCTTGTGAAGTAAACTACAGAGATACAAATACTTTGTCAATGATTGCTTTAACAAAAAAGGACTAAATATCCCAATCAGAAAACATAGACTGTAAAGAGGAAGCAAGACCCATCTCTATGCTGCCTACCAGAGAATCACTTCAGACCTAAAAATAAAAGCAGATTCGAAGTAATGGGAAACAAAACCATTTATGATGCAAATGGAAGTGAAAAGAAAGTTGGAGTCGTAATATTTTTATGAGACAAAATAAACTGAATTGTGGGGAAGATGGCAGAGTAGAAGGACCCTAAACTCACCTCATCCCACAGATACAACTAGATCACACTCACACCAGAGTCACCCAGAAATGGACCTTCAGATTTCCCAACAAAACTCTACAACTAAATGGAGAGAGGAAATCACATCAAAGATGGTAGGAAGGACAAGGACTCTGTAGGAATCTAAACCCCGTATTTCTGACCACCAGAGGGAGGGAACCACAGTCACAGAGGGGCCAGAAACAAACTACTACACCGGGGAGCCTCTAAAGCGTAGAGACATCCTCATAGCTTATGGCTTTGAAAATCAGAAGGGATGACATTTGTGAGCGTATACAACCAGCAGACTTAAAGCTTGGAACTTTTAAAAATCAGCTGTCTCAGCTCTGAGAGAGCACAGAAGGTGATCGGAAGCTGAGATCTGTCCTTAAAGAGAAAGCACAGCAAACAGTCTGGAGAAGCTTGGGTGAAGCAGGTTGAAACGTGCTTGAGGATTAAACAAGGGAGACATAGTTCCTGAACTCAGAGTTTGCTAAGGGACTTGTCCAGGAACAAAGGAGCTGGCAGGTTCCATTTCCCTCTACGGCCCCTCATTATAAACACACACCTACCTGCAAGATCAAGCACAATCTAGCAATCACTAACTTGCATAAACCATGGCCCATCCCCACACCTACCACACCTGCTTCAGTCCCAGTGCTGTGGATACCCTCCCTGATAAGACCCACACAATCCTTGACAACAATATGTCTCCCCATCACCCACAGAACACGCATGCATCTTGTTAAAACAGCACACCCCATGTGTTGTGCACAATGACACAGTCCAGATCCAGTCTCTGTTGTTGCTATGCATTACCTTCAGAGGAGAACCAGCATCACCAAGTTAAAAATGTATGTTCTGCCCCGTATTTTCCAGAACAAGCAATATATCTGACCTTCCTCACCGAGAGATATTCTCTGAGAAGTAGGCCAAATGAGCAGACAGAGGACTATGTCCTAAACGAAAGAAGAGGACAAAGCCACAGCAAGAGACCTAAACAAAATGGATATAAGGAACATGCCTGACAGAAAATTTAAGATAACAATTATAAAGATACTCACTGGGGAAATGAAAAGAGGGAGGACATCAGAAGGGGGAACATCATTGAGACTCTTAACAAAGAGATATGAAAGAAATAATCAGAGATGTGGAACACAAGAAATGAAATGAAGAATATACTAGATAGAATAATTAGCAGGATGGACGAAGCAGAGGAACAAATTAATGAACTAGAAGACAGTAATGGAAAGTAATCAAGCGGAACAAATGAGAGGAAAAAGAAGTATGCAAAAATGAGAAGAGACTTAGGGAATTCAGTGACTCCATCCAGTGTAACAACACCCACATTAGAGGGATCCCAGAAGGTGAAAAGGGGGAAAAGGGGGCAGAAAATCTATTTGAGCAAAGAAGAGCTGAAAACTTAACCTAATCTGGTGAAGGAAACCTATACAAATCCATAAGGCATAGAGATCCCCTCCCACAAAGTCAACCGAAGGAGGTCCACATCAAGACACATAGTAATCCAAATGGGAAAAGGTAGTGATAAAGAAAAAACATTTAAAGCAGCAAGATAAAAGAAGACAGGTAACATGCAAGGGAAAGCCCATAAAGCTATCAGCTGAGTTTTCAGCAGAAACTATGCAGGACAGAAGAAAGTGGCGTTAAATATTCAAAGTGCTGAATGAGAAAAATCTGCAGCAAGGAATAATTTATCCAGCAAGCCTATCCTTCAGAAAAGAAGGGGAGAAAAAGAGTTTCTTAGCCACACAAACTAAAAGAGTTCATGACCACTAAATTAACTACAAAAAATATTGAAGGGGACACTATGAGTGGAAAAAAACCGTAAGTGAGAGTATGACAATAATGAATCAAGGAAGCAGTAAAAATAAGTATTTCTGTAAAAATCAGTTAAGGGATTCACAAAATAAAAGTATGTAAAATATGAAAACATATACCCTAACACATGAGGAGGAGTCAACAGTGGGTTTGAACTTAAACAGCATTCAACTTAATATAGACCGAAAAGGCTATATATAATCCAGGGGGTCACCACAAACCCAAAGCACTAATACACATGCAAAAGATAAAGGGAAAGAAATCCAAGAATATCATTAAAGAAAACGAGCAAACCATGAGAGAGAGAGCAAGAGAAGAAAGGATCAGAGAAAAACTACACAAAAAACTATGAAACAAGTAACAAAACATCAATAAATACATGTCTAATGATAATCAGTTTGAATGTAAATGGACTAAATGCTCCAAGCAAAAGAGCATGACAGAGTTTGTCTATATATATAAAAGATTTCACACCTAAAGACACCTGCAGATGGAAATTAAGAGATGGAGAAACATTAATCATGCAAGTGGATGTCAAAAGAAGTCAGAGTAGCAATCCTTATATCAGACCAAATAGACTTTTTTAAAATTGAAATTGAATTAGCCAACATAGAGTACACCAGTAGTTTCAAATGTAGCGTTCCACAATTCATCAGTTGTGTATAACACCCAGTGTTCATCACATCACAGGCATTCCTTAATGCCCATCACACAGTTACCCCATCTCCCCAGCCACCTTTCCTCCAGCAACCCTCAGTTGGTTTCCAATAGTTAGGAACCTGTCATGGATTTTCTTCCTCTCTGGTTTCTTCGCATTCATTTTCCCTCCCTTCCCCTATGATCCTCTGTGCTGTTCCTTCTATTCCACATATGAGTAAAACCATATAATAATTGTTTTTCTCTGACTGACTTATTTTGCTCAGCATAATACCCTCCAGTGCCACCCACATCGATATGCTAAATATTGATCCTTTCTGATGGCTGAGTCATATTCCATTGTATATGTATATACCATGTTTTCTTTATCCATTTATCTGTCGATGGATGTCTTGTTTCCTTCCACGGTTTGGCTATTGTGGACAATGTTGCTATAAACATTCGGGGTGGAGTTACCCCTTCAGATCACTACAGTGGTAGCTTTGGGGTAAATAAAATTGCTGGGTTGTAAGGGAGCTCTGTTTTAAGTTCTTGAGGAACCTGCATATTGTTTTCCAAAGTGGCTGTACCAGTTTTCATTCCCACTTAGAAGTGTAAGAGAGTTCCCCTTTCTCCTCACCAACATTTGTTATTTCTCCGCTTGTTAATTTTTGCAATTCTGACTGGTGTGAAGTGGTATCTCATTGTCATTTGGATTTCTTTTTCCCCATGCCAAGTGATGTTGAGCAGTTTGTCATATATCTGTTGGCCATTTGTGTGTCTTCTTTGGAGAAATATCTGTTCATATCTTCTGCCCATTTCTTGACTCGCTTATTTGTTTTTTGGGTGTTGAGTTTGGGTGTTGAACGGTAGTAAAGCGTACGGCACATTCATGATGCTTCCACACCCACTTTTGGAAATGCTTCTCTCTCAAGGATACCTGAATATGTTAGTGGAGAGTTGCCGTATACGCAGACTTGCTTTTCCCAGGTGAGTGCATGGCACATTCCTTATTCCCTCACGCGCGCGCGCGCGCACACACACACACACACACACACACAGACACACACAGAGTTGAACATGTTTCTGTCTCGTCAGGAAAGAAGGTGTTCGTTGAGTGACGGTTTCTCACTGATGCTTTTGGGTTCTTGCTTTTATTCCCCCCGGAGAGTGAAGTGTAGGCGCTTTTTCCGTAGGCTTCCGTACACACCCTTGAGAAGCCTTCCGTCAGCCAGAAACAAGCCGTGAGTTGAAAGAGGCGTCCACGCAGACCTCCTTCTCAGAGCGAAGCCTTTCACACTTTTCCTTGTGAAGTAAACTACAGAGATACAAATACTTTATCAATGATTGCTTTAACAAAAAAGGACTAAATATCCCAATCAGAAAACATAGACTGTAAAGAGGAAGCAAGACCCATCTCTATGCTGCCTACCAGAGAATCACTTCAGACCTAAAAATAAAAGCAGATTCGAAGTAATGGGAAACAAAACCATTTATGATGCAAATGGAAGTGAAAAGAAAGTTGGAGTCGTAATATTTTTATGAGACAAAATAAACTGAATTGTGGGGAAGATGGCAGAGTAGAAGGACCCTAAACTCACCTCATCCCACAGATACAACTAGATCACACTCACACCAGAGTCACCCAGAAATGGACCTTCAGATTTCCCAACAAAACTCTACAACTAAATGGAGAGAGGAAATCACATCAAAGATGGTAGGAAGGACAAGGACTCTGTAGGAATCTAAACCCCGTATTTCTGACCACCAGAGGGAGGGAACCACAGTCACAGAGGGGCCAGAAACAAACTACTACACCGGGGAGCCTCTAAAGCGTAGAGACATCCTCATAGCTTATGGCTTTGAAAATCAGAAGGGATGACATTTGTGAGCGTATACAACCAGCAGACTTAAAGCTTGGAACTTTTAAAAATCAGCTGTCTCAGCTCTGAGAGAGCACAGAAGGTGATCGGAAGCTGAGATCTGTCCTTAAAGAGAAAGCACAGCAAACAGTCTGGAGAAGCTTGGGTGAAGCAGGTTGAAACGTGCTTGAGGATTAAACAAGGGAGACATAGTTCCTGAACTCAGAGTTTGCTAAGGGACTTGTCCAGGAACAAAGGAGCTGGCAGGTTCCATTTCCCTCTACGGCCCCTCATTATAAACACACACCTACCTGCAAGATCAAGCACAATCTAGCAATCACTAACTTGCATAAACCATGGCCCATCCCCACACCTACCACACCTGCTTCAGTCCCAGTGCTGTGGATACCCTCCCTGATAAGACCCACACAATCCTTGACAACAATATGTCTCCCCATCACCCACAGAACACGCATGCATCTTGTTAAAACAGCACACCCCATGTGTTGTGCACAATGACACAGTCCAGATCCAGTCTCTGTTGTTGCTATGCATTACCTTCAGAGGAGAACCAGCATCACCAAGTTAAAAATGTATGTTCTGCCCCGTATTATCAAGAACAAGCAATATATCTGACCTTCCTAACCGAGAGATATTCTCTGAGAAGTAGGCCAAATGAGCAGACAGAGGACTATGTCCTAAACGAAAGAAGAGGACAAAGCCACAGCAAGAGACCTAAACAAAATGGATATAAGGAACATGCCTGACAGAAAATTTAAGATAACAATTATAAAGATACTCACTGGGGAAATGAAAAGAGGGAGGACATCAGAAGGGGGAACATCATTGAGACTCTTAACAAAGAGATATGAAAGAAATAATCAGAGATGTGGAACACAAGAAATGAAATGAAGAATATACTAGATAGAATAATTAGCAGGATGGACGAAGCAGAGGAACAAATTAATGAACTAGAAGACAGTAATGGAAAGTAATCAAGCGGAACAAATGAGAGGAAAAAGAAGTATGCAAAAATGAGAAGAGACTTAGGGAATTCAGTGACTCCATCCAGTGTAACAACACCCACATTAGAGGGATCCCAGAAGGTGAAAAGGGGGAAAAGGGGGCAGAAAATCTATTTGAGCAAAGAAGAGCTGAAAACTTAACCTAATCTGGTGAAGGAAACCTATACAAATCCATAAGGCATAGAGATCCCCTCCCACAAAGTCAACCGAAGGAGGTCCACATCAAGACACATAGTAATCCAAATGGGAAAAGGTAGTGATAAAGAAAAAACATTTAAAGCAGCAAGATAAAAGAAGACAGGTAACATGCAAGGGAAAGCCCATAAAGCTATCAGCTGAGTTTTCAGCAGAAACTATGCAGGACAGAAGAAAGTGGCGTTAAATATTCAAAGTGCTGAATGAGAAAAATCTGCAGCAAGGAATAATTTATCCAGCAAGCCTATCCTTCAGAAAAGAAGGGGAGAAAAAGAGTTTCTTAGCCACACAAACTAAGAGAGTTCATGACCACTAAATTAACTACAAAAAATATTGAAGGGGACACTATGAGTGGAAAAAAACCGTAAGTGAGAGTATGACAATAATGAATCAAGGAAGCAGTAAAAATAAGTATTTCTGTAAAAATCAGTTAAGGGATTCACAAAATAAAAGTATGTAAAATATGAAAACATATACCCTAACACATGAGGAGGAGTCAACAGTGGGTTTGAACTTAAACAGCATTCAACTTAATATAGACCGAAAAGGCTATATATAATCCAGGGGGTCACCACAAACCCAAAGCACTAATACACATGCAAAAGATAAAGGGAAAGAAATCCAAGAATATCATTAAAGAAAACGAGCAAACCATGAGAGAGAGAGTAAGAGAAGAAAGGATCAGAGAAAAACTACACAAAACCTATGAAACAAGTAACAAAACATCAATAAATACATGTCTAATGATAATCAGTTTGAATGTAAATGGACTAAATGCTCCAAGCAAAAGAGCATGACAGAGTTTGTCTATATATATAAAAGATTTCACACCTAAAGACACCTGCAGATGGAAATTAAGAGATGGAGAAACATTAATCATGCAAGTGGATGTCAAAAGAAGTCAGAGTAGCAATCCTTATATCAGACCAAATAGACTTTTTTAAAATTGAAATTGAATTAGCCAACATAGAGTACACCAGTAGTTTCAAATGTAGCGTTCCACAATTCATCAGTTGTGTATAACACCCAGTGTTCATCACATCACAGGCATTCCTTAATGCCCATCACACAGTTACCCCATCTCCCCAGCCACCTTTCCTCCAGCAACCCTCAGTTGGTTTCCAATAGTTAGGAACCTGTCATGGATTTTCTTCCTCTCTGGTTTCTTCGCATTCATTTTCCCTCCCTTCCCCTATGATCCTCTGTGCTGTTCCTTCTATTCCACATATGAGTAAAACCATATAATAATTGTTTTTCTCTGACTGACTTATTTTGCTCAGCATAATACCCTCCAGTGCCACCCACATCGATATGCTAAATATTGATCCTTTCTGATGGCTGAGTCATATTCCATTGTATATGTATATACCATGTTTTCTTTATCCATTTATCTGTCGATGGATGTCTTGTTTCCTTCCACGGTTTGGCTATTGTGGACAATGTTGCTATAAACATTCGGGGTGGAGTTACCCCTTCAGATCACTACAGTGGTAGCTTTGGGGTAAATAAAATTGCTGGGTTGTAAGGGAGCTCTGTTTTAAGTTCTTGAGGAACCTGCATATTGTTTTCCAAAGTGGCTGTACCAGTTTTCATTCCCACTTAGAAGTGTAAGAGAGTTCCCCTTTCTCCTCACCAACATTTGTTATTTCTCCGCTTGTTAATTTTTGCAATTCTGACTGGTGTGAAGTGGTATCTCATTGTCATTTGGATTTCTTTTTCCCCATGCCAAGTGATGTTGAGCAGTTTGTCATATATCTGTTGGCCATTTGTGTGTCTTCTTTGGAGAAATATCTGTTCATATCTTCTGCCCATTTATTGACTCGCTTATTTGTTTTTTGGGTGTTGAGTTTGGGTGTTGAACGGTAGTAAAGCGTACGGCACATTCATGATGCTTCCACACCCACTTTTGGAAATGCTTCTCTCTCAAGGATACCTGAATATGTTAGTGGAGAGTTGCCGTATACGCAGACTTGCTTTTCCCAGGTGAGTGCATGGCACATTCCTTATTCCCTCACGCGCGCGCGCGCGCACACACACACACACACACACACACACACAGACACACACAGAGTTGAACATGTTTCTGTCTCGTCAGGAAAGAAGGTGTTCGTTGAGTGACGGTTTCTCACTGATGCTTTTGGGTTCTTGCTTTTATTCCCCCCGGAGAGTGAAGTGTAGGCGCTTTTTCCGTAGGCTTCCGTACACACCCTTGAGAAGCCTTCCGTCAGCCAGAAACAAGCCGTGAGTTGAAAGAGGCGTCCACGCAGACCTCCTTCTCAGAGCGAAGCCTTTCACACTTTTCCTTGTGAAGTAAACTACAGAGATACAAATACTTTATCAATGATTGCTTTAACAAAAAAGGACTAAATATCCCAATCAGAAAACATAGACTGTAAAGAGGAAGCAAGACCCATCTCTATGCTGCCTACCAGAGAATCACTTCAGACCTAAAAATAAAAGCAGATTCGAAGTAATGGGAAACAAAACCATTTATGATGCAAATGGAAGTGAAAAGAAAGTTGGAGTCGTAATATTTTTATGAGACAAAATAAACTGAATTGTGGGGAAGATGGCAGAGTAGAAGGACCCTAAACTCACCTCATCCCACAGATACAACTAGATCACACTCACACCAGAGTCACCCAGAAATGGACCTTCAGATTTCCCAACAAAACTCTACAACTAAATGGAGAGAGGAAATCACATCAAAGATGGTAGGAAGGACAAGGACTCTGTAGGAATCTAAACCCCGTATTTCTGACCACCAGAGGGAGGGAACCACAGTCACAGAGGGGCCAGAAACAAACTACTACACCGGGGAGCCTCTAAAGCGTAGAGACATCCTCATAGCTTATGGCTTTGAAAATCAGAAGGGATGACATTTGTGAGCGTATACAACCAGCAGACTTAAAGCTTGGAACTTTTAAAAATCAGCTGTCTCAGCTCTGAGAGAGCACAGAAGGTGATCGGAAGCTGAGATCTGTCCTTAAAGAGAAAGCACAGCAAACAGTCTGGAGAAGCTTGGGTGAAGCAGGTTGAAACGTGCTTGAGGATTAAACAAGGGAGACATAGTTCCTGAACTCAGAGTTTGCTAAGGGACTTGTCCAGGAACAAAGGAGCTGGCAGGTTCCATTTCCCTCTACGGCCCCTCATTATAAACACACACCTACCTGCAAGATCAAGCACAATCTAGCAATCACTAACTTGCATAAACCATGGCCCATCCCCACACCTACCACACCTGCTTCAGTCCCAGTGCTGTGGATACCCTCCCTGATAAGACCCACACAATCCTTGACAACAATATGTCTCCCCATCACCCACAGAACACGCATGCATCTTGTTAAAACAGCACACCCCATGTGTTGTGCACAATGACACAGTCCAGATCCAGTCTCTGTTGTTGCTATGCATTACCTTCAGAGGAGAACCAGCATCACCAAGTTAAAAATGTATGTTCTGCCCCGTATTTTCCAGAACAAGCAATATATCTGACCTTCCTCACCGAGAGATATTCTCTGAGAAGTAGGCCAAATGAGCAGACAGAGGACTATGTCCTAAACGAAAGAAGAGGACAAAGCCACAGCAAGAGACCTAAACAAAATGGATATAAGGAACATGCCTGACAGAAAATTTAAGATAAGAATTATAAAGATACTCACTGGGGAAATGAAAAGAGGGAGGACATCAGAAGGGGGAACATCATTGAGACTCTTAACAAAGAGATATGAAAGAAATAATCAGAGATGTGGAACACAAGAAATGAAATGAAGAATATACTAGATAGAATAATTAGCAGGATGGACGAAGCAGAGGAACAAATTAATGAACTAGAAGACAGTAATGGAAAGTAATCAAGCGGAACAAATGAGAGGAAAAAGAAGTATGCAAAAATGAGAAGAGACTTAGGGAATTCAGTGACTCCATCCAGTGTAACAACACCCACATTAGAGGGATCCCAGAAGGTGAAAAGGGGGAAAAGGGGGCAGAAAATCTATTTGAGCAAAGAAGAGCTGAAAACTTAACCTAATCTGGTGAAGGAAACCTATACAAATCCATAAGGCATAGAGATCCCCTCCCACAAAGTCAACCGAAGGAGGTCCACATCAAGACACATAGTAATCCAAATGGGAAAAGGTAGTGATAAAGAAAAAACATTTAAAGCAGCAAGATAAAAGAAGACAGGTAACATGCAAGGGAAAGCCCATAAAGCTATCAGCTGAGTTTTCAGCAGAAACTATGCAGGACAGAAGAAAGTGGCGTTAAATATTCAAAGTGCTGAATGAGAAAAATCTGCAGCAAGGAATAATTTATCCAGCAAGCCTATCCTTCAGAAAAGAAGGGGAGAAAAAGAGTTTCTTAGCCACACAAACTAAAAGAGTTCATGACCACTAAATTAACTACAAAAAATATTGAAGGGGACACTATGAGTGGAAAAAAACCGTAAGTGAGAGTAGGACAATAATGAATCAAGGAAGCAGTAAAAATAAGTATTTCTGTAAAAATCAGTTAAGGGATTCACAAAATAAAAGTATGTAAAATATGAAAACATATACCCTAACACATGAGGAGGAGTCAACAGTGGGTTTGAACTTAAACAGCATTCAACTTAATATAGACCGAAAAGGCTATATATAATCCAGGGGGTCACCACAAACCCAAAGCACTAATACACATGCAAAAGATAAAGGGAAAGAAATCCAAGAATATCATTAAAGAAAACGAGCAAACCATGAGAGAGAGAGCAAGAGAAGAAAGGATCAGAGAAAAACTACACAAAAAACTATGAAACAAGTAACAAAACATCAATAAATACATGTCTAATGATAATCAGTTTGAATGTAAATGGACTAAATGCTCCAAGCAAAAGAGCATGACAGAGTTTGTCTATATATATAAAAGATTTCACACCTAAAGACACCTGCAGATGGAAATTAAGAGATGGAGAAACATTAATCATGCAAGTGGATGTCAAAAGAAGTCAGAGTAGCAATCCTTATATCAGACCAAATAGACTTTTTTAAAATTGAAATTGAATTAGCCAACATAGAGTACACCAGTAGTTTCAAATGTAGCGTTCCACAATTCATCAGTTGTGTATAACACCCAGTGTTCATCACATCACATGCATTCCTTAATGCCCATCACACAGTTACCCCATCTCCCCAGCCACCTTTCCTCCAGCAACCCTCAGTTGGTTTCCAATAGTTAGGAACCTGTCATGGATTTTCTTCCTCTCTGGTTTCTTCGCATTCATTTTCCCTCCCTTCCCCTATGATCCTCTGTCCTGTTCCTTCTATTCCACATATGAGTAAAACCATATAATAATTGTTTTTCTCTGACTGACTTATTTTGCTCAGCATAATACCCTCCAGTGCCATCCACATCGATATGCTCAATATTGATCCTTTCTGATGGCTGAGTCATATTCCATTGTATATGTATATACCATGTTTTCTTTATCCATTTATCTGTCGATGGATGTCTTGGTTCCTTCCACGGTTTGGCTATTGTGGACAATGTTGCTATAAACATTCGGGGTGCAGTTGCCCCTTCAGATCACTACATTGGTAGCTTTGGGGTAAATAAAATTGCTGGGTTGTAAGGGAGCTCTGTTTTAAGTTCTTGAGGAACCTGCATATAGTTTTCCAAAGTGGCTGTACCAGTTTTCATTCCCACTTAGAAGTGTAAGAGAGTTCCCCTTTCTCCTCACCAACATTTGTTATTTCTCCGCTTGTTAATTTTTGCAATTCTGACTGGTGTGAAGTGGTATCTCATTGTCATTTGGATTTCTTTTTCCCCATGCCAAGTGATGTTGAGCAGTTTGTCATATATCTGTTGGCCATTTGTGTGTCTTCTTTGGAGAAATATCTGTTCATATCTTCTGCCCATTTCCTGACTCGCTTATTTGTTTTTTGGGTGTTGAGTTTGGGTGTTGAACGGTAGTAAAGCGTACGGCACATTCATGATGCTTCCACACCCACTTTTGGAAATGCTTCTCTCTCAAGGATACCTGAATATGTTAGTGGAGAGTTGCCGTATACGCAGACTTGCTTTTCCCAGGTGAGTGCATGGCACATACCTTATTCCCTCACGCGCGCGCGCGGACACACACACACACACAAACACACACACACACACACACACAGAGTTGAACATGTTTCTGTCTCGTCAGGAAAGAAGGTGTTGGTTGAGTGACGCTTTCTCACTGATGCTTTTGGGTTCTTGCTTTTATTCCTCCCGGAGAGGGAAGTGTAGGCGCTTTTTCCGTAGGCTTGCGTACACACCCTTGAGAAGCCTTCCGTCAGCCAGAAACAAGCCGTGAGTTGAAAGAGGCGTCCACGCAGACCTCCTTCTCAGAGCGAAGCCTTTCACACTTTTCCTTGTGAAGTAAACTACAGAGATACAAATACTTTATCAATGATTGCTTTAACAAAAAAGGACTAAATATCCCAATCAGAAAACATAGACTGTAAAGAGGAAGCAAGACCCATCTCTATGCTGCCTACCAGAGAATCACTTCAGACCTAAAAATAAAAGCAGATTCGAAGTAATGGGAAACAAAACCATTTATGATGCAAATGGAAGTGAAAAGAAAGTTGGAGTCGTAATATTTTTATGAGACAAAATAAACTGAATTGTGGGGAAGATGGCAGAGTAGAAGGACCCTAAACTCACCTCATCCCACAGATACAACTAGATCACACTCACACCAGAGTCACCCAGAAGTGGACCTTCAGATTTCCCAACAAAACTCTACAACTAAATGGAGAGAGGAAATCACATCAAAGATGGTAGGAAGGACAAGGACTCTGTAGGAATCTAAACCCCGTATTTCTGACCAGCAGAGGGAGGGAACCACAGTCACAGAGGGGCCAGAAACAAACTACTACACCGGGGAGCCTCTAAAGCGTAGAGACATCCTCATAGCTTATGGCTTTGAAAATCAGAAGGGATGACATTTGTGAGCGTATACAACCAGCAGACTTAAAGCTTGGAACTTTTAAAAATCAGCTGTCTCAGCTCTGAGAGAGCACAGAAGGTGATCGGAAGCTGAGATCTGTCCTTAAAGAGAAAGCACAGCAAACAGTCTGGAGAAGTTTGGGTGAAGCAGGTTGAAACGTGCTTGAGGATTAAACAAGGGAGACATAGTTCCTGAACTCAGAGTTTGCTAAGGGACTTGTCCAGGAACAAAGGAGCTGGCAGGTTCCATTTCCCTCTACGGCCCCTCATTATAAACACACACCTACCTGCAAGATCAAGCACAATCTAGCAATCACTAACTTGCATAAACCATGGCCCATCCCCACACCTACCACACCTGCTTCAGTCCCAGTGCTGTGGATACCCTCCCTGATAAGACCCACACAATCCTTGACAACAATATGTCTCCCCATCACCCACAGAACACGCATGCATCTTGTTAAAACAGCACACCCCATGTGTTGTGCACAATGACACAGTCCAGATCCAGTCTCTGTTGTTGCTATGCATTACCTTCAGAGGAGAACCAGCATCACCAAGTTAAAAATGTATGTTCTGCCCCGTATTTTCAAGAACAAGCAATATATCTGACCTTCCTAACCGAGAGATATTCTCTGAGAAGTAGGCCAAATGAGCAGACAGAGGACTATGTCCTAAACGAAAGAAGAGGACAAAGCCACAGCAAGAGACCTAAACAAAATGGATATAAGGAACATGCCTGACAGAAAATTTAAGATAACAATTATAAAGATACTCACTGGGGAAATGAAAAGAGGGAGGACATCAGAAGGGGGAACATCATTGAGACTCTTAACAAAGAGATATGAAAGAAATAATCAGAGATGTGGAACACAAGAAATGAAATGAAGAATATACTAGATAGAATAATTAGCAGGATGGACGAAGCAGAGGAACAAATTAATGATCTAGAAGACAGTAATGGAAAGTAATCAAGCGGAACAAATGAGAGGAAAAAGAAGTATGCAAAAATGAGAAGAGACTTAGGGAATTCAGTGACTCCATCCAGTGTAACAACACCCACATTAGAGGGATCCCAGAAGGTGAAAAGGGGGAAAAGGGGGCAGAAAATCTATTTGAGCAAAGAAGAGCTGAAAACGTAACCTCATCTGGTGAAGGAAACCTATACAAATCCATAAGGCATAGAGATCCCCTCCCACAAAGTCAACCGAAGGAGGTCTACATCAAGACACATAGTAATCCAAATGGGAAAAGGTAGTGATAAAGAAAAAACATTTAAAGCAGCAAGATAAAAGAAGACAGGTAACATGCAAGGGAAAGCCCATAAAGCTATCAGCTGAGTTTTCAGCAGAAACTATGCAGGACAGAAGAAAGTGGCGTTAAATATTCAAAGTGCTGAATGAGAAAAATCTGCAGCAAGGAATAATTTATCCAGCAAGCCTATCCTTCAGAAAAGAAGGGGAGAAAAAGAGTTTCTTAGCCACACAAACTAAAAGAGTTCATGACCACTAAATTAACTACAAAAAATATTGAAGGGGACACTATGAGTGGAAAAAAATCGTAAGTGAGAGTATGAAAATAATGAATCAAGGAAGCAGTAAAAATAAGTATTTCTGTAAAAATCAGTTAAGGGATTCACAAAATAAAAGTATGTAAAATATGAAAACATATACCCTAACACATGAGGAGGAGTCAACAGTGGGTTTGAACTTAAACAGCATTCAACTTAATATAGACCGAAAAGGCTATATATAATCCAGGGGGTCACCACAAACCCAAAGCACTAATACACATGCAAAAGATAAAGGGAAAGAAATCCAAGAATATCATTAAAGAAAACGAGCAAACCATGAGAGAGAGAGCAAGAGAAGAAAGGATCAGAGAAAAACTACACAAAAAACTATGAAACAAGTAACAAAACATCAATAAATACATGTCTAATGATAATCAGTTTGAATGTAAATGGACTAAATGCTCCAAGCAAAAGAGCATGACAGAGTTTGTCTATATATATAAAAGATTTCACACCTAAAGACACCTGCAGATGGAAATTAAGAGATGGAGAAACATTAATCATGCAAGTGGATGTCAAAAGAAGTCAGAGTAGCAATCCTTATATCAGACCAAATAGACTTTTTTAAAATTGAAATTGAATTAGCCAACATAGAGTACACCAGTAGTTTCAAATGTAGCGTTCCACAATTCATCAGTTGTGTATAATACCCAGTGTTCATCACATCACAGGCATTCCTTAATGCCCATCACACAGTTACCCCATCTCCCCAGCCACCTTTCCTCCAGCAACCCTCAGTTGGTTTCCAATAGTTAGGAACCTGTCATGGATTTTCTTCCTCTCTGGTTTCTTCGCATTCATTTTCCCTCCCTTCCCCTATGATCCTCTGTGCTGTTCCTTCTACTCCACATACGAGTAAAACCATATAATAATTGTTTTTCTCTGACTGACTTATTTTGCTCAGCCTAATACCCTCCAGTGCCATCCACATCGATATGCTCAATATTGATCCTTTCTGATGGCTGAGTCATATTCCATTGTATATGTATATACCATGTTTTCTTTATCCATTTATCTGTCGATGGATGTCTTGGTTCCTTCCACGGTTTGGCTATTGTGGACAATGTTGCTATAAACATTCGGGGTGCAGTTGCCCCTTCAGATCACTACATTGGTAGCTTTGGGGTAAATAAAATTGCTGGGTTGTAAGGGAGCTCTGTTTTAAGTTCTTGAGGAACCTCCATATTGTTTTCCAAAGTGGCTGTACCAGTTTTCATTCCCACTTAGAAGTGTAAGAGAGTTCCCCTTTCTCCTCACCAACATTTGTTATTTCTCCGCTTGTTAATTTTTGCAATTCTGACTGGTGTGAAGTGGTATCTCATTGTCATTTGGATTTCTTTTTCCCCATGCCAAGTGATGTTGAGCAGTTTGTCATATGTCTGTTGGCCATTTGTGTGTCTTCTTTGGAGAAATATCTGTTCATATCTTCTGCCCATTTCTTGACTCGCTTATTTGTTTTTTGGGTGTTGAGTTTGGGTGTTGAACGGTAGTAAAGCGTACGGCACATTCATGATGCTTCCACACCCACTTTTGGAAATGCTTCTCTCTCAAGGATACCTGAATATGTTAGTGGAGAGTTGCCGTATACGCAGACTTGCTTTTCCCAGGTGAGTGCATGGCACATTCCTTATTCCCTCACGCGCGCGCGCGCACACACACACACACACACACACACACACAGAGTTGAACATGTTTCTGTCTCGTCAGGAAAGAAGGTGTTCGTTGAGTGACGGTTTCTCACTGATGCTTTTGGGTTCTTGCTTTTATTCCCCCCGGAGAGTGAAGTGTAGGCGCTTTTTCCGTAGGCTTCCGTACACACCCTTGAGAAGCCTTCCGTCAGCCAGAAACAAGCCGTGAGTTGAAAGAGGCGTCCACGCAGACCTCCTTCTCAGAGCGAAGCCTTTCACACTTTTCCTTGTGAAGTAAACTACAGAGATACAAATACTTTATCAATGATTGCTTTAACAAAAAAGGACTAAATATCCCAAACAGAAAACATAGACTGTAAAGAGGAAGCAAGACCCATCTCTATGCTGCCTACCAGAGAATCACTTCAGACCTAAAAATAAAAGCAGATTCGAAGTAATGGGAAACAAAACCATTTATGATGCAAATGGAAGTGAAAAGAAAGTTGGAGTCGTAATATTTTTATGAGACAAAATAAACTGAATTGTGGGGAAGATGGCAGAGTAGAAGGACCCTAAACTCACCTCATCCCACAGATACAACTAGATCACACTCACACCAGAGTCACCCAGAAATGGACCTTCAGATTTCCCAACAAAACTCTACAACTAAATGGAGAGAGGAAATCACATCAAAGATGGTAGGAAGGACAAGGACTCTGTAGGAATCTAAACCCCGTATTTCTGACCACCAGAGGGAGGGAACCACAGTCACAGAGGGGCCAGAAACAAACTACTACACCGGGGAGCCTCTAAAGCGTAGAGACATCCTCATAGCTTATGGCTTTGAAAATCAGAAGGGATGACATTTGTGAGCGTATACAACCAGCAGACTTAAAGCTTGGAACTTTTAAAAATCAGCTGTCTCAGCTCTGAGAGAGCACAGAAGGTGATCGGAAGCTGAGATCTGTCCTTAAAGAGAAAGCACAGCAAACAGTCTGGAGAAGTTTGGGTGAAGCACGTTGAAACGTGCTTGAGGATTAAACAAGGGAGACATAGTTCCTGAACTCAGAGTTTGCTAAGGGACTTGTCCAGGAACAAAGGAGCTGGCAGGTTCCATTTCCCTCTACGGCCCCTCATTATAAACACACACCTACCTGCAAGATCAAGCAGAATCTAGCAATCACTAACTTGCATAAACCATGGCCCATCCCCACACCTACCACACCTGCTTCAGTCCCAGTGCTGTGGATACCCTCCCTGATAAGACCCACACAATCCTTGACAACAATATGTCTCCCCATCACCCACAGAACACGCATGCATCTTGTTAAAACAGCACACCCCATGAGTTGAGCACAATGACACAGTCCAGATCCAGTCTCTGTTGTTGCTATGCATTACCTTCAGAGGAGAACCAGCATCACCAAGTTAAAAATGTATGTTCTGCCCCGTATTTTCAAGAACAAGCAATATATCTGACCTTCCTAACCGAGAGATATTCTCTGAGAAGTAGGCCAAATGAGCAGACAGAGGACTATGTCCTAAACGAAAGAAGAGGACAAAGCCACAGCAAGAGACCTAAACAAAATGGATATAAGGAACATGCCTGACAGAAAATTTAAGATAACAATTATAAAGATACTCACTGGGGAAATGAAAAGAGGGAGGACATCAGAAGGGGGAACATCACTGAGACTCTTAACAAAGAGATATGAAAGAAATAATCAGAGATGTGGAACACAAGAAATGAAATTAAGAATATCCTAGATAGAATAATTAGCAGGATGGACGAAGCAGAGGAACAAATTAATGAACTAGAAGACAGTAATGGAAAGTAATCAAGCGGAACAAATGAGAGGAAAAAGATGTATGCAAAAATGAGAAGAGACTTAGGGAATTCAGTGACTCCATCCAGTGTAACAACACCCACATTAGAGGGATCCCAGAAGGTGAAAAGGGGGAAAAGGGGGCAGAAAATCTATTTGAGCAAAGAAGAGCTGAAAACTTAACCTAATCTGGTGAAGGAAACCTATACAAATCCATAAGGCATAGAGATCCCCTCCCACAAAGTCAACCGAAGGAGGTCCACATCAAGACACATAGTAATCCAAATGGGAAAAGGTAGTGATAAAGAAAAAACATTTAAAGCAGCAAGATAAAAGAAGACAGGTAACATGCAAGGGAAAGCCCATAAAGCTATCAGCTGAGTTTTCAGCAGAAACTATGCAGGACAGAAGAAAGTGGCGTTAAATATTCAAAGTGCTGAATGAGAAAAATCTGCAGCAAGGAATAATTTATCCAGCAAGCCTATCCTTCAGAAAAGAAGGGGAGAAAAAGAGTTTCTTAGCCACACAAACTAAAAGAGTTCATGACCACTAAATTAACTACAAAAAATATTGAAGGGGACACTATGAGTGGAAAAAAATCGTAAGTGAGAGTATGACAATAATGAATCAAGGAAGCAGTAAAAATAAGTATTTCTGTAAAAATCAGTTAAGGGATTCACAAAATAAAAGTATGTAAAATATGAAAACATATACCCTAACACATGAGGAGGAGTCAACAGTGGGTTTGAACTTAAACAGCATTCAACTTAATATAGACCGAAAAGGCTATATATAATCCAGGGGGTCACCACAAACCCAAAGCACTAATACACATGCAAAAGATAAAGGGAAAGAAATCCAAGAATATCATTAAAGAAAACGAGCAAACCATGAGAGAGAGAGCAAGAGAAGAAAGGATCAGAGAAAAACTACACAAAAAACTATGAAACAAGTAACAAAACATCAATAAATACATGTCTAATGATAATCAGTTTGAATGTAAATGGACTAAATGCTCCAAGCAAAAGAGCATGACAGAGTTTGTCTATATATATAAAAGATTTCACACCTAAAGACACCTGCAGATGGAAATTAAGAGATGGAGAAACATTAATCATGCAAGTGGATGTCAAAAGAAGTCAGAGTAGCAATCCTTATATCAGACCAAATAGACTTTTTTAAAATTGAAATTGAATTAGCCAACATAGAGTACACCAGTAGTTTCAAATGTAGCGTTCCACAATTCATCAGTTGTGTATAATACCCAGTGTTCATCACATCACAGGCATTCCTTAATGCCCATCACACAGTTACCCCATCTCCCCAGCCACCTTTCCTCCAGCAACCCTCAGTTGGTTTCCAATAGTTAGGAACCTGTCATGGATTTTCTTCCTCTCTGGTTTCTTCGCATTCATTTTCCCTCCCTTCCCCTATGATCCTCTGTGCTGTTCCTTCTATTCCACATATGAGTAAAACCATATAATAATTGTTTTTCTCTGACTGACTTATTTTGCTCAGCATAATACCCTCCAGTGCCATCCACATCGATATGCTCAATATTGATCCTTTCTGATGGCTGAGTCATATTCCATTGTATATGTATATACCATGTTTTCTTTATCCATTTATCTGTCGATGGATGTCTTGGTTCCTTCCACGGTTTGGCTATTGTGGACAATGTTGCTATAAACATTCGGGGTGCAGTTGCCCCTTCAGATCACTACATTGGTAGCTTTGGGGTAAATAAAATTGCTGGGTTGTAAGGGAGCTCTGTTTTAAGTTCTTGAGGAACCTCCATATTGTTTTCCAAAGTGGCTGTACCAGTTTTCATTCCCACTTAGAAGTGTAAGAGAGTTCCCCTTTCTCCTCACCAACATTTGTTATTTCTCCGCTTGTTAATTTTTGCAATTCTGACTGGTGTGAAGTGGTATCTCATTGTCATTTGGATTTCTTTTTCCCCATGCCAAGTGATGTTGAGCAGTTTGTCATATGTCTGTTGGCCATTTGTGTGTCTTTTTTGGAGAAATATCTGTTCATATCTTCTGCCCATTTCTTGACTCGCTTATTTGTTTTTTGGGTGTTGAGTTTGGGTGTTGAACGGTAGTAAAGCTTACGGCACATTCATGATGCTTCCACACCCACTTTTGGAAATGCTTCTCTCTCAAGGATACCTGAATATGTTAGTGGAGAGTTGCCGTATACGCAGACTTGCTTTTCCCAGGTGAGTGCATGGCACATTCCTTATTCCCTCACGCGCGCGCGCGCACACACACACACACACACACAGAGTTGAACATGTTTCTGTCTCGTCAGGAAAGAAGGTGTTCGTTGAGTGACGGTTTCTCACTAATGCTTTTGGGTTCTTGCTTTTATTCCCCCCGGAGAGTGAAGTGTAGGCGCTTTTTCCGTAGGCTTCCGTACACACCCTTGAGAAGCCTTCCGTCAGCCAGAAACAAGCCGTGAGTTGAAAGAGGCGTCCACACAGACCTCCTTCTCAGAGCGAAGCCTTTCACACTTTTCCTTGTGAAGTAAACTACAGAGATACAAATACTTTATCAATGATTGCTTTAACAAAAAAGGACTAAATATCCCAATCAGAAAACATAGACTGTAAAGAGGAAGCAAGACCCATCTCTATGCTGCCTACCAGAGAATCACTTCAGACCTAAAAATAAAAGCAGATTCGAAGTAATGGGAAACAAAACCATTTATGATGCAAATGGAAGTGAAAAGAAAGTTGGAGTCGTAATATTTTTATGAGACAAAATAAACTGAATTGTGGGGAAGATGGCAGAGTAGAAGGACCCTAAACTCACCTCATCCCACAGATACAACTAGATCACACACCAGAGTCACCCAGAAATGGACCTTCAGATTTCCCAACAAAACTCTACAACTAAATGGAGAGAGGAAATCACATCAAAGATGGTAGGAAGGACAAGGACTCTGTAGGAATCTAAACCCCGTATTTCTGACCACCAGAGGGAGGGAACCACAGTCACAGAGGGGCCGGAAACAAACTACTACACCGGGGAGCCTCTAAAGCGTAGAGACATCCTCATAGCTTGTGGCTTTGAAAATCAGAAGGGATGACATTTGTGAGCGTATACAACCAGCAGACTTAAAGCTTGGAACTTTTAAAAATCAGCTGTCTCAGCTCTGAGAGAGCACAGAAGGTGATCGGAAGCTGAGATCTGTCCTTAAAGAGAAAGCACAGCAAACAGTCTGGAGAAGCTTGGGTGAAGCAGGTTGAAACGTGCTTGAGGATTAAACAAGGGAGACATAGTTCCTGAACTCAGAGTTTGCTAAGGGACTTGTCCAGGAACAAAGGAGCTGGCAGGTTCCATTTCCCTCTACGGCCCCTCATTATAAACACACACCTACCTGCAAGATCAAGCACAATCTAGCAATCACTAACTTGCATAAACCATGGCCCATCCCCACACCTACCACACTTGCTTCAGTCCCAGTGCTGTGGATACCCTCCCTGATAAGACCCACACAATCCTTGACAACAATATGTCTCCCCATCACCCACAGAACACGCATGCATCTTGTTAAAACAGCACACCCCATGTGTTGTGCACAATGACACAGTCCAGATCCAGTCTCTGTTGTTGCTATGCATTACCTTCAGAGGAGAACCAGCATCACCAAGTTAAAAATGTATATTCTGCCCCGTATTTTCAAGAACAAGCAATATATCTGACCTTCCTAACCGAGAGATATTCTCTGAGAAGTAGGCCAAATGAGCAGACAGAGGACTATGTCCTAAACGAAAGAAGAGGACAAAGCCACAGCAAGAGACCTAAACAAAATGGATATAAGGAACATGCCTGACAGAAAATTTAAGATAAGAATTATAAAGATACTCACTGGGGAAATGAAAAGAGGGAGGACATCAGAAGGGGGAACATCATTGAGACTCTTAACAAAGAGATATGAAAGAAATAATCAGAGATGTGGAACACAAGAAATGAAATGAAGAATATACTAGATAGAATAATTAGCAGGATGGACGAAGCAGAGGAACAAATTAATGAACTAGAAGACAGTAATGGAAAGTAATCAAGCGGAACAAATGAGAGGAAAAAGAAGTATGCAAAAATGAGAAGAGACTTAGGGAATTCAGTGACTCCATCCAGTGTAACAACACCCACATTAGAGGGATCCCAGAAGGTGAAAAGGGGGAAAAGGGGGCAGAAAATCTATTTGAGCAAAGAAGAGCTGAAAACTTAACCTAATCTGGTGAAGGAAACCTATACAAATCCATAAGGCATAGAGATCCCCTCCCACAAAGTCAACCGAAGGAGGTCCACATCAAGACACATAGTAATCCAAATGGGAAAAGGTAGTGATAAAGAAAAAACATTTAAAGCAGCAAGATAAAAGAAGACAGGTAACATGCAAGGGAAAGCCCATAAAGCTATCAGCTGAGTTTTCAGCAGAAACTATGCAGGACAGAAGAAAGTGGCGTTAAATATTCAAAGTGCTGAATGAGAAAAATCTGCAGCAAGGAATAATTTATCCAGCAAGCCTATCCTTCAGAAAAGAAGGGGAGAAAAAGAGTTTCTTAGCCACACAAACTAAAAGAGTTCATGACCACTAAATTAACTACAAAAAATATTGAAGGGGACACTATGAGTGGAAAAAAACCGTAAGTGAGAGTAGGACAATAATGAATCAAGGAAGCAGTAAAAATAAGTATTTCTGTAAAAATCAGTTAAGGGATTCACAAAATAAAAGTATGTAAAATATGAAAACATATACCCTAACACATGAGGAGGAGTCAACAGTGGGTTTGAACTTAAACAGCATTCAACTTAATATAGACCGAAAAGGCTATATATAATCCAGGGGGTCACCACAAACCCAAAGCACTAATACACATGCAAAAGATAAAGGGAAAGAAATCCAAGAATATCATTAAAGAAAACGAGCAAACCATGAGAGAGAGAGCAAGAGAAGAAAGGATCAGAGAAAAACTACACAAAAAACTATGAAACAAGTAACAAAACATCAATAAATACATGTCTAATGATAATCAGTTTGAATGTAAATGGACTAAATGCTCCAAGCAAAAGAGCATGACAGAGTTTGTCTATATATATAAAAGATTTCACACCTAAAGACACCTGCAGATGGAAATTAAGAGATGGAGAAACATTAATCATGCAAGTGGATGTCAAAAGAAGTCAGAGTAGCAATCCTTATATCAGACCAAATAGACTTTTTTAAAATTGAAATTGAATTAGCCAACATAGAGTACACCAGTAGTTTCAAATGTAGCGTTCCACAATTCATCAGTTGTGTATAACACCCAGTGTTCATCACATCACATGCATTCCTTAATGCCCATCACACAGTTACCCCATCTCCCCAGCCACCTTTCCTCCAGCAACCCTCAGTTGGTTTCCAATAGTTAGGAACCTGTCATGGATTTTCTTCCTCTCTGGTTTCTTCGCATTCATTTTCCCTCCCTTCCCCTATGATCCTCTGTCCTGTTCCTTCTATTCCACATATGAGTAAAACCATATAATAATTGTTTTTCTCTGACTGACTTATTTTGCTCAGCATAATACCCTCCAGTGCCATCCACATCGATATGCTCAATATTGATCCTTTCTGATGGCTGAGTCATATTCCATTGTATATGTATATACCATGTTTTCTTTATCCATTTATCTGTCGATGGATGTCTTGGTTCCTTCCACGGTTTGGCTATTGTGGACAATGTTGCTATAAACATTCGGGGTGCAGTTGCCCCTTCAGATCACTACATTGGTAGCTTTGGGGTAAATAAAATTGCTGGGTTGTAAGGGAGCTCTGTTTTAAGTTCTTGAGGAACCTGCATATAGTTTTCCAAAGTGGCTGTACCAGTTTTCATTCCCACTTAGAAGTGTAAGAGAGTTCCCCTTTCTCCTCACCAACATTTGTTATTTCTCCGCTTGTTAATTTTTGCAATTCTGACTGGTGTGAAGTGGTATCTCATTGTCATTTGGATTTCTTTTTCCCCATGCCAAGTGATGTTGAGCAGTTTGTCATATATCTGTTGGCCATTTGTGTGTCTTCTTTGGAGAAATATCTGTTCATATCTTCTGCCCATTTCCTGACTCGCTTATTTGTTTTTTGGGTGTTGAGTTTGGGTGTTGAACGGTAGTAAAGCGTACGGCACATTCATGATGCTTCCACACCCACTTTTGGAAATGCTTCTCTCTCAAGGATACCTGAATATGTTAGTGGAGAGTTGCCGTATACGCAGACTTGCTTTTCCCAGGTGAGTGCATGGCACATACCTTATTCCCTCACGCGCGCGCGCGGACACACACACACACACAAACACACACACACACACACACACAGAGTTGAACATGTTTCTGTCTCGTCAGGAAAGAAGGTGTTGGTTGAGTGACGCTTTCTCACTGATGCTTTTGGGTTCTTGCTTTTATTCCTCCCGGAGAGGGAAGTGTAGGCGCTTTTTCCGTAGGCTTGCGTACACACCCTTGAGAAGCCTTCCGTCAGCCAGAAACAAGCCGTGAGTTGAAAGAGGCGTCCACGCAGACCTCCTTCTCAGAGCGAAGCCTTTCACACTTTTCCTTGTGAAGTAAACTACAGAGATACAAATACTTTATCAATGATTGCTTTAACAAAAAAGGACTAAATATCCCAATCAGAAAACATAGACTGTAAAGAGGAAGCAAGACCCATCTCTATGCTGCCTACCAGAGAATCACTTCAGACCTAAAAATAAAAGCAGATTCGAAGTAATGGGAAACAAAACCATTTATGATGCAAATGGAAGTGAAAAGAAAGTTGGAGTCGTAATATTTTTATGAGACAAAATAAACTGAATTGTGGGGAAGATGGCAGAGTAGAAGGACCCTAAACTCACCTCATCCCACAGATACAACTAGATCACACTCACACCAGAGTCACCCAGAAGTGGACCTTCAGATTTCCCAACAAAACTCTACAACTAAATGGAGAGAGGAAATCACATCAAAGATGGTAGGAAGGACAAGGACTCTGTAGGAATCTAAACCCCGTATTTCTGACCAGCAGAGGGAGGGAACCACAGTCACAGAGGGGCCAGAAACAAACTACTACACCGGGGAGCCTCTAAAGCGTAGAGACATCCTCATAGCTTATGGCTTTGAAAATCAGAAGGGATGACATTTGTGAGCGTATACAACCAGCAGACTTAAAGCTTGGAACTTTTAAAAATCAGCTGTCTCAGCTCTGAGAGAGCACAGAAGGTGATCGGAAGCTGAGATCTGTCCTTAAAGAGAAAGCACAGCAAACAGTCTGGAGAAGTTTGGGTGAAGCAGGTTGAAACGTGCTTGAGGATTAAACAAGGGAGACATAGTTCCTGAACTCAGAGTTTGCTAAGGGACTTGTCCAGGAACAAAGGAGCTGGCAGGTTCCATTTCCCTCTACGGCCCCTCATTATAAACACACACCTACCTGCAAGATCAAGCACAATCTAGCAATCACTAACTTGCATAAACCATGGCCCATCCCCACACCTACCACACCTGCTTCAGTCCCAGTGCTGTGGATACCCTCCCTGATAAGACCCACACAATCCTTGACAACAATATGTCTCCCCATCACCCACAGAACACGCATGCATCTTGTTAAAACAGCACACCCCATGTGTTGTGCACAATGACACAGTCCAGATCCAGTCTCTGTTGTTGCTATGCATTACCTTCAGAGGAGAACCAGCATCACCAAGTTAAAAATGTATGTTCTGCCCCGTATTTTCAAGAACAAGCAATATATCTGACCTTCCTAACCGAGAGATATTCTCTGAGAAGTAGGCCAAATGAGCAGACAGAGGACTATGTCCTAAACGAAAGAAGAGGACAAAGCCACAGCAAGAGACCTAAACAAAATGGATATAAGGAACATGCCTGACAGAAAATTTAAGATAACAATTATAAAGATACTCACTGGGGAAATGAAAAGAGGGAGGACATCAGAAGGGGGAACATCATTGAGACTCTTAACAAAGAGATATGAAAGAAATAATCAGAGATGTGGAACACAAGAAATGAAATGAAGAATATACTAGATAGAATAATTAGCAGGATGGACGAAGCAGAGGAACAAATTAATGATCTAGAAGACAGTAATGGAAAGTAATCAAGCGGAACAAATGAGAGGAAAAAGAAGTATGCAAAAATGAGAAGAGACTTAGGGAATTCAGTGACTCCATCCAGTGTAACAACACCCACATTAGAGGGATCCCAGAAGGTGAAAAGGGGGAAAAGGGGGCAGAAAATCTATTTGAGCAAAGAAGAGCTGAAAACGTAACCTCATCTGGTGAAGGAAACCTATACAAATCCATAAGGCATAGAGATCCCCTCCCACAAAGTCAACCGAAGGAGGTCTACATCAAGACACATAGTAATCCAAATGGGAAAAGGTAGTGATAAAGAAAAAACATTTAAAGCAGCAAGATAAAAGAAGACAGGTAACATGCAAGGGAAAGCCCATAAAGCTATCAGCTGAGTTTTCAGCAGAAACTATGCAGGACAGAAGAAAGTGGCGTTAAATATTCAAAGTGCTGAATGAGAAAAATCTGCAGCAAGGAATAATTTATCCAGCAAGCCTATCCTTCAGAAAAGAAGGGGAGAAAAAGAGTTTCTTAGCCACACAAACTAAAAGAGTTCATGACCACTAAATTAACTACAAAAAATATTGAAGGGGACACTATGAGTGGAAAAAAATCGTAAGTGAGAGTATGAAAATAATGAATCAAGGAAGCAGTAAAAATAAGTATTTCTGTAAAAATCAGTTAAGGGATTCACAAAATAAAAGTATGTAAAATATGAAAACATATACCCTAACACATGAGGAGGAGTCAACAGTGGGTTTGAACTTAAACAGCATTCAACTTAATATAGACCGAAAAGGCTATATATAATCCAGGGGGTCACCACAAACCCAAAGCACTAATACACATGCAAAAGATAAAGGGAAAGAAATCCAAGAATATCATTAAAGAAAACGAGCAAACCATGAGAGAGAGAGCAAGAGAAGAAAGGATCAGAGAAAAACTACACAAAAAACTATGAAACAAGTAACAAAACATCAATAAATACATGTCTAATGATAATCAGTTTGAATGTAAATGGACTAAATGCTCCAAGCAAAAGAGCATGACAGAGTTTGTCTATATATATAAAAGATTTCACACCTAAAGACACCTGCAGATGGAAATTAAGAGATGGAGAAACATTAATCATGCAAGTGGATGTCAAAAGAAGTCAGAGTAGCAATCCTTATATCAGACCAAATAGACTTTTTTAAAATTGAAATTGAATTAGCCAACATAGAGTACACCAGTAGTTTCAAATGTAGCGTTCCACAATTCATCAGTTGTGTATAATACCCAGTGTTCATCACATCACAGGCATTCCTTAATGCCCATCACACAGTTACCCCATCTCCCCAGCCACCTTTCCTCCAGCAACCCTCAGTTGGTTTCCAATAGTTAGGAACCTGTCATGGATTTTCTTCCTCTCTGGTTTCTTCGCATTCATTTTCCCTCCCTTCCCCTATGATCCTCTGTGCTGTTCCTTCTACTCCACATACGAGTAAAACCATATAATAATTGTTTTTCTCTGACTGACTTATTTTGCTCAGCATAATACCCTCCAGTGCCATCCACATCGATATGCTCAATATTGATCCTTTCTGATGGCTGAGTCATATTCCATTGTATATGTATATACCATGTTTTCTTTATCCATTTATCTGTCGATGGATGTCTTGGTTCCTTCCACGGTTTGGCTATTGTGGACAATGTTGCTATAAACATTCGGGGTGCAGTTGCCCCTTCAGATCACTACATTGGTAGCTTTGGGGTAAATAAAATTGCTGGGTTGTAAGGGAGCTCTGTTTTAAGTTCTTGAGGAACCTCCATATTGTTTTCCAAAGTGGCTGTACCAGTTTTCATTCCCACTTAGAAGTGTAAGAGAGTTCCCCTTTCTCCTCACCAACATTTGTTATTTCTCCGCTTGTTAATTTTTGCAATTCTGACTGGTGTGAAGTGGTATCTCATTGTCATTTGGATTTCTTTTTCCCCATGCCAAGTGATGTTGAGCAGTTTGTCATATGTCTGTTGGCCATTTGTGTGTCTTCTTTGGAGAAATATCTGTTCATATCTTCTGCCCATTTCTTGACTCGCTTATTTGTTTTTTGGGTGTTGAGTTTGGGTGTTGAACGGTAGTAAAGCGTACGGCACATTCATGATGCTTCCACACCCACTTTTGGAAATGCTTCTCTCTCAAGGATACCTGAATATGTTAGTGGAGAGTTGCCGTATACGCAGACTTGCTTTTCCCAGGTGAGTGCATGGCACATTCCTTATTCCCTCACGCGCGCGCGCGCACACACACACACACACACACACACACAGAGTTGAACATGTTTCTGTCTCGTCAGGAAAGAAGGTGTTCGTTGAGTGACGGTTTCTCACTAATGCTTTTGGGTTCTTGCTTTTATTCCCCCCGGAGAGTGAAGTGTAGGCGCTTTTTCCGTAGGCTTCCGTACACACCCTTGAGAAGCCTTCCGTCAGCCAGAAACAAGCCGTGAGTTGAAAGAGGCGTCCACACAGACCTCCTTCTCAGAGCGAAGCCTTTCACACTTTTCCTTGTGAAGTAAACTACAGAGATACAAATACTTTATCAATGATTGCTTTAACAAAAAAGGACTAAATATCCCAATCAGAAAACATAGACTGTAAAGAGGAAGCAAGACCCATCTCTATGCTGCCTACCAGAGAATCACTTCAGACCTAAAAATAAAAGCAGATTCGAAGTAATGGGAAACAAAACCATTTATGATGCAAATGGAAGTGAAAAGAAAGTTGGAGTCGTAATATTTTTATGAGACAAAATAAACTGAATTGTGGGGAAGATGGCAGAGTAGAAGGACCCTAAACTCACCTCATCCCACAGATACAACTAGATCACACTCACACCAGAGTCACCCAGAAGTGGACCTTCAGATTTCCCAACAAAACTCTACAACTAAATGGAGAGAGGAAATCACATCAAAGATGGTAGGAAGGACAAGGACTCTGTAGGAATTTAAACCCCGTATTTCTGACCAGCAGAGGGAGGGAACCACAGTCACAGAGGGGCCAGAAACAAACTACTACACCGGGGAGCCTCTAAAGCGTAGAGACATCCTCATAGCTTATGGCTTTGAAAATCAGAAGGGATGACATTTGTGAGCGTATACAACCAGCAGAGTTAAAGCTTGGAACTTTTAAAAATCAGCTGTCTCAGCTCTGAGAGAGCAGAGAAGGTGATCGGAAGCTGAGATCTGTCCTTAAAGAGAAAGCACAGCAAACAGTCTGGAGAAGTTTGGGTGAAGCAGGTTGAAACGTGCTTGAGGATTAAACAAGGGAGACATAGTTCCTGAACTCAGAGTTTGCTAAGGGACTTGTCCAGGAACAAAGGAGCTGGCAGGTTCCATTTCCCTCTACGGCCCCTCATTATAAACACACACATACCTGCAAGATCAAGCACAATCTAGCAATCACTAACTTGCATAAACCATGGCCCATCCCCACACCTACCACACCTGCTTCAGTCCCAGTGCTGTGGATACCCTCCCTGATAAGACCCACACAATCCTTGACAACAATATGTCTCCCCATCACCCACAGAACACGCATGCTTCTTGTTAAAACAGCACACCCCATGTGTTGTGCACAATGACACAGTCTAGATCCAGTCTCTGTTGTTGCTATGCATTACCTTCAGAGGAGAACCAGCATCACCAAGTTAAAAATGTATGTTCTGCCCCGTATTTTCAAGAACAAGCAATATATCTGACCTTCCCAACCGAGAGATATTCTCTGAGAAGTAGGCCAAATGAGCAGACAGAGGACTATGTCCTAAACGAAAGAAGAGGACAAAGCCACAGCAAGAGACCTAAACAAAATGGATATAAGGAACATGCCTGACAGAAAATTTAAGATAACAATTATAAAGATACTCACTGGGGAAATGAAAAGAGGGAGGACATCAGAAGGGGGAACATCATTGAGACTCTTAACAAAGAGATATGAAAGAAATAATCAGAGATGTGGAACACAAGAAATGAAATGAAGAATATACTAGATAGAATAATTAGCAGGATGGACGAAGCAGAGGAACAAATTAATGAACTAGAAGACAGTAATGGAAAGTAATCAAGCGGAACAAATGAGAGGAAAAAGAAGTATGCAAAAATGAGAAGAGACTTAGGGAATTCAGTGACTCCATCCAGTGTAACAACACCCACATTAGAGGGATCCCAGAAGGTGAAAAGGGGGAAAAGGGGGCAGAAAATCTATTTGAGCAAAGAAGAGCTGAAAACTTAACCTAATCTGGTGAAGGAAACCTATACAAATCCATAAGGCATAGAGATCCCCTCCCACAAAGTCAACCGAAGGAGGTCCACATCAAGACACATAGTAATCCAAATGGGAAAAGGTAGTGATAAAGAAAAAACATTTAAAGCAGCAAGATAAAAGAAGACAGGTAACATGCAAGGGAAAGCCCATAAAGCTATCAGCTGAGTTTTCAGCAGAAACTATGCAGGACAGAAGAAAGTGGCGTTAAATATTCAAAGTGCTGAATGAGAAAAATCTGCAGCAAGGAATAATTTATCCAGCAAGCCTATCCTTCAGAAAAGAAGGGGAGAAAAAGAGTTTCTTAGCCACACAAACTAAAAGAGTTCATGACCACTAAATTAACTACAAAAAATATTGAAGGGGACACTATGAGTGGAAAAAAACCGTAAGTGAGAGTATGACAATAATGAATCAAGGAAGCAGTAAAAATAAGTATTTCTGTAAAAATCAGTTAAGGGATTCACAAAATAAAAGTATGTAAAATATGAAAACATATACCCTAACACATGAGGAGGAGTCAACAGTGGGTTTGAACTTAAACAGCATTCAACTTAATATAGACCGAAAAGGCTATATATAATCCAGGGGGTCACCACAAACCCAAAGCACTAATACACATGCAAAAGATAAAGGGAAAGAAATCCAAGAATATCATTAAAGAAAACGAGCAAACCATGAGAGAGAGAGCAAGAGAAGAAAGGATCAGAGAAAAACTACACAAAAAACTATGAAACAAGTAACAAAACATCAATAAATACATGTCTAATGATAATCAGTTTGAATGTAAATGGACTAAATGCTCCAAGCAAAAGAGCATGACAGAGTTTGTCTATATATATAAAAGATTTCACACCTAAAGACACCTGCAGATGGAAATTAAGAGATGGAGAAACATTAATCACGCAAGTGGATGTCAAAAGAAGTCAGAGTAGCAATCCTTATATCAGACCAAATAGAGTTTTTTAAAATTGAAATTGAATTAGCCAACATAGAGTACACCAGTAGTTTCAAATGTAGCGTTCCACAATTCATCAGTTGTGTATAACACCCAGTGTTCATCACATCACAGGCATTCCTTAATGCCCATCACACAGTTACCCCATCTCCCCAGCCACCTTTCCTCCAGCAACCCTCAGTTGGTTTCCAATAGTTAGGAACCTGTCATGGATTTTCTTCCTCTCTGGTTTCTTCGCATTCATTTTCCCTCCCTTCCCCTATGATCCTCTGTGCTGTTCCTTCTATTCCACATATGAGTAAAACCATATAATAATTGTTTATCTCTGACTGACTTATTTTGCTCAGCCTAATACCCTCCAGTGCCATCCACATCGATATGCTCAATATTGATCCTTTCTGATGGCTGAGTCATATTCCATTGTATATGTATATACCATGTTTTCTTTATCCATTTATCTGTCGATGGATGTCTTGGTTCCTTCCACGGTTTGGCTATTGTGGACAATGTTGCTATAAACATTCGGGGTGCAGTTGCCCCTTCAGATCACTACATTGGTAGCTTTGGGGTAAATAAAATTGCTGGGTTGTAAGGGAGCTCTGTTTTAAGTTCTTGAGGAACCTCCATATTGTTTTCCAAAGTGGCTGTACCAGTTTTCATTCCCACTTAGAAGTGTAAGAGAGTTCCCCTTTCTCCTCACCAACATTTGTTATTTCTCCGCTTGTTAATTTTTGCAATTCTGACTGGTGTGAAGTGGTATCTCATTGTCATTTGGATTTCTTTTTCCCCATGCCAAGTGATGTTGAGCAGTTTGTCATATGTCTGTTGGCCATTTGTGTGTCTTCTTTGGAGAAATATCTGTTCATATCTTCTGCCCATTTCTTGACTCGCTTATTTGTTTTTTGGGTGTTGAGTTTGGGTGTTGAACGGTAGTAAAGCGTACGGCACATTCATGATGCTTCCACACCCACTTTTGGAAATGCTTCTCTCTCAAGGATACCTGAATATGTTAGTGGAGAGTTGCCGTATACGCAGACTTGCTTTTCCCAGGTGAGTGCATGGCACATTCCTTATTCCCTCACGCGCGCGCGCGCACACACACACACACACACACACACACACAGAGTTGAACATGTTTCTGTCTCGTCAGGAAAGAAGGTGTTCGTTGAGTGACGGTTTCTCACTGATGCTTTTGGGTTCTTGCTTTTATTCCCCCCGGAGAGTGAAGTGTAGGCGCTTTTTCCGTAGGCTTCCGTACACACCCTTGAGAAGCCTTCCGTCAGCCAGAAACAAGCCGTGAGTTGAAAGAGGCGTCCACGCAGACCTCCTTCTCAGAGCGAAGCCTTTCACACTTTTCCTTGTGAAGTAAACTACAGAGATACAAATACTTTATCAATGATTGCTTTAACAAAAAAGGACTAAATATCCCAAACAGAAAACATAGACTGTAAAGAGGAAGCAAGACCCATCTCTATGCTGCCTACCAGAGAATCACTTCAGACCTAAAAATAAAAGCAGATTCGAAGTAATGGGAAACAAAACCATTTATGATGCAAATGGAAGTGAAAAGAAAGTTGGAGTCGTAATATTTTTATGAGACAAAATAAACTGAATTGTGGGGAAGATGGCAGAGTAGAAGGACCCTAAACTCACCTCATCCCACAGATACAACTAGATCACACTCACACCAGAGTCACCCAGAAATGGACCTTCAGATTTCCCAACAAAACTCTACAACTAAATGGAGAGAGGAAATCACATCAAAGATGGTAGGAAGGACAAGGACTCTGTAGGAATCTAAACCCCGTATTTCTGACCACCAGAGGGAGGGAACCACAGTCACAGAGGGGCCAGAAACAAACTACTACACCGGGGAGCCTCTAAAGCGTAGAGACATCCTCATAGCTTATGGCTTTGAAAATCAGAAGGGATGACATTTGTGAGCGTATACAACCAGCAGACTTAAAGCTTGGAACTTTTAAAAATCAGCTGTCTCAGCTCTGAGAGAGCACAGAAGGTGATCGGAAGCTGAGATCTGTCCTTAAAGAGAAAGCACAGCAAACAGTCTGGAGAAGTTTGGGTGAAGCACGTTGAAACGTGCTTGAGGATTAAACAAGGGAGACATAGTTCCTGAACTCAGAGTTTGCTAAGGGACTTGTCCAGGAACAAAGGAGCTGGCAGGTTCCATTTCCCTCTACGGCCCCTCATTATAAACACACACCTACCTGCAAGATCAAGCAGAATCTAGCAATCACTAACTTGCATAAACCATGGCCCATCCCCACACCTACCACACCTGCTTCAGTCCCAGTGCTGTGGATACCCTCCCTGATAAGACCCACACAATCCTTGACAACAATATGTCTCCCCATCACCCACAGAACACGCATGCATCTTGTTAAAACAGCACACCCCATGAGTTGAGCACAATGACACAGTCCAGATCCAGTCTCTGTTGTTGCTATGCATTACCTTCAGAGGAGAACCAGCATCACCAAGTTAAAAATGTATGTTCTGCCCCGTATTTTCAAGAACAAGCAATATATCTGACCTTCCTAACCGAGAGATATTCTCTGAGAAGTAGGCCAAATGAGCAGACAGAGGACTATGTCCTAAACGAAAGAAGAGGACAAAGCCACAGCAAGAGACCTAAACAAAATGGATATAAGGAACATGCCTGACAGAAAATTTAAGATAACAATTATAAAGATACTCACTGGGGAAATGAAAAGAGGGAGGACATCAGAAGGGGGAACATCACTGAGACTCTTAACAAAGAGATATGAAAGAAATAATCAGAGATGTGGAACACAAGAAATGAAATTAAGAATATCCTAGATAGAATAATTAGCAGGATGGACGAAGCAGAGGAACAAATTAATGAACTAGAAGACAGTAATGGAAAGTAATCAAGCGGAACAAATGAGAGGAAAAAGATGTATGCAAAAATGAGAAGAGACTTAGGGAATTCAGTGACTCCATCCAGTGTAACAACACCCACATTAGAGGGATCCCAGAAGGTGAAAAGGGGGAAAAGGGGGCAGAAAATCTATTTGAGCAAAGAAGAGCTGAAAACTTAACCTAATCTGGTGAAGGAAACCTATACAAATCCATAAGGCATAGAGATCCCCTCCCACAAAGTCAACCGAAGGAGGTCCACATCAAGACACATAGTAATCCAAATGGGAAAAGGTAGTGATAAAGAAAAAACATTTAAAGCAGCAAGATAAAAGAAGACAGGTAACATGCAAGGGAAAGCCCATAAAGCTATCAGCTGAGTTTTCAGCAGAAACTATGCAGGACAGAAGAAAGTGGCGTTAAATATTCAAAGTGCTGAATGAGAAAAATCTGCAGCAAGGAATAATTTATCCAGCAAGCCTATCCTTCAGAAAAGAAGGGGAGAAAAAGAGTTTCTTAGCCACACAAACTAAAAGAGTTCATGACCACTAAATTAACTACAAAAAATATTGAAGGGGACACTATGAGTGGAAAAAAATCGTAAGTGAGAGTATGACAATAATGAATCAAGGAAGCAGTAAAAATAAGTATTTCTGTAAAAATCAGTTAAGGGATTCACAAAATAAAAGTATGTAAAATATGAAAACATATACCCTAACACATGAGGAGGAGTCAACAGTGGGTTTGAACTTAAACAGCATTCAACTTAATATAGACCGAAAAGGCTATATATAATCCAGGGGGTCACCACAAACCCAAAGCACTAATACACATGCAAAAGATAAAGGGAAAGAAATCCAAGAATATCATTAAAGAAAACGAGCAAACCATGAGAGAGAGAGCAAGAGAAGAAAGGATCAGAGAAAAACTACACAAAAAACTATGAAACAAGTAACAAAACATCAATAAATACATGTCTAATGATAATCAGTTTGAATGTAAATGGACTAAATGCTCCAAGCAAAAGAGCATGACAGAGTTTGTCTATATATATAAAAGATTTCACACCTAAAGACACCTGCAGATGGAAATTAAGAGATGGAGAAACATTAATCATGCAAGTGGATGTCAAAAGAAGTCAGAGTAGCAATCCTTATATCAGACCAAATAGACTTTTTTAAAATTGAAATTGAATTAGCCAACATAGAGTACACCAGTAGTTTCAAATGTAGCGTTCCACAATTCATCAGTTGTGTATAATACCCAGTGTTCATCACATCACAGGCATTCCTTAATGCCCATCACACAGTTACCCCATCTCCCCAGCCACCTTTCCTCCAGCAACCCTCAGTTGGTTTCCAATAGTTAGGAACCTGTCATGGATTTTCTTCCTCTCTGGTTTCTTCGCATTCATTTTCCCTCCCTTCCCCTATGATCCTCTGTGCTGTTCCTTCTATTCCACATATGAGTAAAACCATATAATAATTGTTTTTCTCTGACTGACTTATTTTGCTCAGCATAATACCCTCCAGTGCCATCCACATCGATATGCTCAATATTGATCCTTTCTGATGGCTGAGTCATATTCCATTGTATATGTATATACCATGTTTTCTTTATCCATTTATCTGTCGATGGATGTCTTGGTTCCTTCCACGGTTTGGCTATTGTGGACAATGTTGCTATAAACATTCGGGGTGCAGTTGCCCCTTCAGATCACTACATTGGTAGCTTTGGGGTAAATAAAATTGCTGGGTTGTAAGGGAGCTCTGTTTTAAGTTCTTGAGGAACCTCCATATTGTTTTCCAAAGTGGCTGTACCAGTTTTCATTCCCACTTAGAAGTGTAAGAGAGTTCCCCTTTCTCCTCACCAACATTTGTTATTTCTCCGCTTGTTAATTTTTGCAATTCTGACTGGTGTGAAGTGGTATCTCATTGTCATTTGGATTTCTTTTTCCCCATGCCAAGTGATGTTGAGCAGTTTGTCATATGTCTGTTGGCCATTTGTGTGTCTTTTTTGGAGAAATATCTGTTCATATCTTCTGCCCATTTCTTGACTCGCTTATTTGTTTTTTGGGTGTTGAGTTTGGGTGTTGAACGGTAGTAAAGCTTACGGCACATTCATGATGCTTCCACACCCACTTTTGGAAATGCTTCTCTCTCAAGGATACCTGAATATGTTAGTGGAGAGTTGCCGTATACGCAGACTTGCTTTTCCCAGGTGAGTGCATGGCACATTCCTTATTCCCTCACGCGCGCGCGCGCACACACACACACACACACACAGAGTTGAACATGTTTCTGTCTCGTCAGGAAAGAAGGTGTTCGTTGAGTGACGGTTTCTCACTAATGCTTTTGGGTTCTTGCTTTTATTCCCCCCGGAGAGTGAAGTGTAGGCGCTTTTTCCGTAGGCTTCCGTACACACCCTTGAGAAGCCTTCCGTCAGCCAGAAACAAGCCGTGAGTTGAAAGAGGCGTCCACACAGACCTCCTTCTCAGAGCGAAGCCTTTCACACTTTTCCTTGTGAAGTAAACTACAGAGATACAAATACTTTATCAATGATTGCTTTAACAAAAAAGGACTAAATATCCCAATCAGAAAACATAGACTGTAAAGAGGAAGCAAGACCCATCTCTATGCTGCCTACCAGAGAATCACTTCAGACCTAAAAATAAAAGCAGATTCGAAGTAATGGGAAACAAAACCATTTATGATGCAAATGGAAGTGAAAAGAAAGTTGGAGTCGTAATATTTTTATGAGACAAAATAAACTGAATTGTGGGGAAGATGGCAGAGTAGAAGGACCCTAAACTCACCTCATCCCACAGATACAACTAGATCACACACCAGAGTCACCCAGAAATGGACCTTCAGATTTCCCAACAAAACTCTACAACTAAATGGAGAGAGGAAATCACATCAAAGATGGTAGGAAGGACAAGGACGCTGTAGGAATCTAAACCCCGTATTTCTGACCAGCAGAGGGAGGGAACTACAGTCACAGAGGGGCCAGAAACAAACTACTACACCGGGGAGCCTCTAAAGCGTAGAGACATCCTCATAGCTTATGGCTTTGAAAATCAGAAGGGATGACATTTGTGAGCGTATACAACCAGCAGACTTAAAGCTTGGAACTTCTAAAAATCAGCTGTCTCAGCTCTGAGAGAGCACAGAAGGTGATCGGAAGCTGAGATCTGTCCTTAAAGAGAAAGCACAGCAAACAGTCTGGAGAAGTTTGGGTGAAGCAGGTTGAAACGTGCTTGAGGATTAAACAAGGGAGACATAGTTCCTGAACTCAGAGTTTGCTAAGGGACTTGTCCAGGAACAAAGGAGCTGGCAGGTTCCATTTCCCTCTACGGCCCCTCATTATAAACACACACCTACCTGCAAGATCAAGCACAATCTAGCAATCACTAACTTGCATAAACCATGGCCCATCCCCACACCTACCACACCTGCTTCAGTCCCAGTGCTGTGGATACCCTCCCTGATAAGACCCACACAATCCTTGACAACAATATGTCTCCCCATCACCCACAGAACACGCATGCATCTTGTTAAAACAGCACACCCCATGTGTTGTGCACAATGACACAGTCCAGATCCAGTCTCTGTTGTTGCTATGCATTACCTTCAGAGGAGAACCAGCATCACCAAGTTAAAAATGTATATTCTGCCCCGTATTTTCAAGAACAAGCAATATATCTGACCTTCCTCACCGAGAGATATTCTCTGAGAAGTAGGCCAAATGAGCAGACAGAGGACTATGTCCTAAACGAAAGAAGAGGACAAAGCCACAGCAAGAGACCTAAACAAAATGGATATAAGGAACATGCCTGACAGAAAATTTAAGATAACAATTATAAAGATACTCACTGGGGAAATGAAAAGAGGGAGGACATCAGAAGGGGGAACATCATTGAGACTCTTAACAAAGAGATATGAAAGAAATAATCAGAGATGTGGAACACAAGAAATGAAATGAAGAATATACTAGATAGAATAATTAGCAGGATGGACGAAGCAGAGGAACAAATTAATGAACTAGAAGACAGTAATGGAAAGTAATCAAGCGGAACAAATGAGAGGAAAAAGAAGTATGCAAAAATGAGAAGAGACTTAGGGAATTCAGTGACTCCATCCAGTGTAACAACACCCACATTAGAGGGATCCCAGAAGGTGAAAAGGGGGAAAAGGGGGCAGAAAATCTATTTGAGCAAAGAAGAGCTGAAAACTTAACCTAATCTGGTGAAGGAAACCTATACAAATCCATAAGGCATAGAGATCCCCTCCCACAAAGTCAACCGAAGGAGGTCCACATCAAGACACATAGTAATCCAAATGGGAAAAGGTAGTGATAAAGAAAAAACATTTAAAGCAGCAAGATAAAAGAAGACAGGTAACATGCAAGGGAAAGCCCATAAAGCTATCAGCTGAGTTTTCAGCAGAAACTATGCAGGACAGAAGAAAGTGGCGTTAAATATTCAAAGTGCTGAATGAGAAAAATCTGCAGCAAGGAATAATTTATCCAGCAAGCCTATCCTTCAGAAAAGAAGGGGAGAAAAAGAGTTTCTTAGCCACACAAACTAAAAGAGTTCATGACCACTAAATTAACTACAAAAAATATTGAAGGGGACACTATGAGTGGAAAAAAATCGTAAGTGAGAGTATGACAATAATGAATCAAGGAAGCAGTAAAAATAAGAATTTCTGTAAAAATCAGGTAAGGGATTCACAAAATAAAAGTATGTAAAATATGAAAACATATACCCTAACACATGAGGAGGAGTCAACAGTGGGTTTGAACTTAAACAGCATTCAACTTAATATAGACCGAAAAGGCTATATATAATCCAGGGGGTCACCACAAACCCAAAGCACTAATACACATGCAAAAGATAAAGGGAAAGAAATCCAAGAATATCATTAAAGAAAACGAGCAAACCATGAGAGAGAGAGCAAGAGAAGAAAGGATCAGAGAAAAACTACACAAAAAACTATGAAACAAGTAACAAAACATCAATAAATACATGTCTAATGATAATCAGTTTGAATGTAAATGGACTAAATGCTCCAAGCAAAAGAGCATGACAGAGTTTGTCTATATATATAAAAGATTTCACACCTAAAGACACCTGCAGATGGAAATTAAGAGATGGAGAAACATTAATCATGCAAGTGGATGTCAAAAGAAGTCAGAGTAGCAATCCTTATATCAGACCAAATAGACTTTTTTAAAATTGAAATTGAATTAGCCAACATAGAGTACACCAGTAGTTTCAAATGTAGCGTTCCACAATTCATCAGTTGTGTATAACACCCAGTGTTCATCACATCACAGGCATTCCTTAATGCCCATCACACAGTTACCCCATCTCCCCAGCCACCTTTCCTCCAGCAACCCTCAGTTGGTTTCCAATAGTTAGGAACCTGTCATGGATTTTCTTCCTCTCTGGTTTCTTCGCATTCATTTTCCCTCCCTTCCCCTATGATCCTCTGTGCTGTTCCTTCTATTCCACATATGAGTAAAACCATATAATAATTGTTTTTCTCTGACTGACTTATTTTGCTCAGCATAATACCCTCCAGTGCCATCCACATCGATATGCTCAATATTGATCCTTTCTGATGGCTGAGTCATATTCCATTGTATATCTATATACCATGTTTTCTTTATCCATTTATCTGTCGATGGATGTCTTGGTTCCTTCCACGGTTTGGCTATTGTGGACAATGTTGCTATAAACATTCGGGGTGCAGTTGCCCCTTCAGATCACTACATTGGTAGCTTTGGGGTAAATAAAATTGCTGGGTTGTAAGGGAGCTCTGTTTTAAGTTCTTGAGGAACCTCCATATTGTTTTCCAAAGTGGCTGTACCAGTTTTCATTCCCACTTAGAAGTGTAAGAGAGTTCCCCTTTCTCCTCACCAACATTTGTTATTTCTCCGCTTGTTAATTTTTGCAATTCTGACTGGTGTGAAGTGGTATCTCACTGTCATTTGGATTTCTTTATCCCCATGCCAAGTGATGTTGAGCAGTTTGTCATATGTCTGTTGGCCATTTGTGTGTCTTCTTTGGAGAAATATCTGTTCATATCTTCTGCCCATTTCTTGACTCGCTTATTTGTTTTTTGGGTGTTGAGTTTGGGTGTTGAACGGTAGTAAAGCTTACGGCACATTCATGATGCTTCCACACCCACTTTTGGAAATGCTTCTCTCTCAAGGATACCTGAATATGTTAGTGGAGAGTTGCCGTATACGCAGACTTGCTTTTCCCAGGTGAGTGCATGGCACATTCCTTATTCCCTCACGCGCGCGCGCGCACACACACACACACACACACACACACACACACACACACAGAGTTGAACATGCTTCTGTCTCGTCAGGAAAGAATGTGTTCGTTGAGTGACGGTTTCTCACTGATGCTTTTGGGTTCTTGCTTTTATTCCCCCCGGAGAGTGAAGTGTAGGCGCTTTTTCCGTAGGCTTCCGTACACACCCTTGAGAAGCCTTCCGTCAGCCAGAAACAAGCCGTGAGTTGAAAGAGGCGTCCACGCAGACCTCCTTCTCAGAGCGAAGCCTTTCACACTTTTCCTTGTGAAGTAAACTAGAGAGATACAAATACTTTATCAATGATTGCTTTAACAAAAAAGGACTAAATATCCCAATCAGAAAACATAGACTGTAAAGAGGAAGCAAGACCCATCTCTATGCTGCCTACCAGAGAATCACTTCAGACCTAAAAATAAAAGCAGATTCGAAGTAATGGGAAACAAAACCATTTATGATGCAAATGGAAGTGAAAAGAAAGTTGGAGTCGTAATATTTTTATGAGACAAAATAAACTGAATTGTGGGGAAGATGGCAGAGTAGAAGGACCCTAAACTCACCTCATCCCACAGATACAACTAGATCACACTCACACCAGAGTCACCCAGAAATGGACCTTCAGATTTCCCAACAAAACTCTACAACTAAATGGAGAGAGGAAATCACATCAAAGATGGTAGGAAGGACAAGGACTCTGTAGGAATCTAAACCCCGTATTTCTGACCACCAGAGGGAGGGAACCACAGTCACAGAGGGGCTAGAATCAAACTACTACACCGGGGAGCCTCTAAAGCGTAGAGACATCCTCATAGCTTGTGGCTTTGAAAATCAGAAGGGATGACATTTGTGAGCGTATACAACCAGCAGACTTAAAGCTTGGAACTTTTAAAAATCAGCTGTCTCAGCTCTGAGAGAGCACAGAAGGTGATCGGAAGCTGAGAACTGTCCTTAAAGAGAAAGCACAGCAAACAGTCTGGAGAAGCTTGGGTGAAGCAGGTTGAAACGTGCTTGAGGATTAAACAAGGGAGACATAGTTCCTGAACTCAGAGTTTGCTAAGGGACTTGTCCAGGAACAAAGGAGCTGGCAGGTGCCATTTCCCTCTACGGCCCCTCATTATAAACACACACCTACCTGCAAGATCAAGCACAATCTAGCAATCACTAACTTGCATAAACCATGGCCCATCCCCACACCTACCACACTTGCTTCAGTCCCAGTGCTGTGGATACCCTCCCTGATAAGACCCACACAATCCTTGACAACAATATGTCTCCCCATCACCCACAGAACACGCATGCATCTTGTTAAAACAGCACACCCCATGTGTTGTGCACAATGACACAGTCCAGATCCAGTCTCTGTTGTTGCTATGCATTACCTTCAGAGGAGAACCAGCATCACCAAGTTAAAAATGTATGTTCTGCCCCGTATTTTCAAGAACAAGCAATATATCTGACCTTCCTCACCGAGAGATATTCTCTGAGAAGTAGGCCAAATGAGCAGACAGAGGACTATGTCCTAAACGAAAGAAGAGGACAAAGCCACAGCAAGAGACCTAAACAAAATGGATATAAGGAACATGCCTGACAGAAAATTTAAGATAACAATTATAAAGATACTCACTGGGGAAATGAAAAGAGGGAGGACATCAGAAGGGGGAACATCATTGAGACTCTTAACAAAGAGATATGAAAGAAATAATCAGAGATGTGGAACACAAGAAATGAAATGAAGAATATACTAGATAGAATAATTAGCAGGATGGACGAAGCAGAGGAACAAATTAATGAACTAGAAGACAGTAATGGAAAGTAATCAAGCGGAACAAATGAGAGGAAAAAGAAGTATGCAAAAATGAGAAGAGACTTAGGGAATTCAGTGACTCCATCCAGTGTAACAACACCCACATTAGAGGGATCCCAGAAGGTGAAAAGGGGGAAAAGGGGGCAGAAAATCTATTTGAGCAAAGAAGAGCTGAAAACTTAACCTAATCTGGTGAAGGAAACCTATACAAATCCATAAGGCATAGAGATCCCCTCCCACAAAGTCAACCGAAGGAGGTCCACATCAAGACACATAGTAATCCAAATGGGAAAAGGTAGTGATAAAGAAAAAACATTTAAAGCAGCAAGATAAAAGAAGACAGGTAACATGCAAGGGAAAGCCCATAAAGCTATCAGCTGAGTTTTCAGCAGAAACTATGCAGGACAGAAGAAAGTGGCGTTAAATATTCAAAGTGCTGAATGAGAAAAATCTGCAGCAAGGAATAATTTATCCAGCAAGCCTATCCTTCAGAAAAGAAGGGGAGAAAAAGAGTTTCTTAGCCACACAAACTAAAAGAGTTCATGACCACTAAATTAACTACAAAAAATATTGAAGGGGACACTATGAGTGGAAAAAAACCGTAAGTGAGAGTATGACAATAATGAATCAAGGAAGCAGTAAAAATAAGTATTTCTGTAAAAATCAGTTAAGGGATTCACAAAATAAAAGTATGTAAAATATGAAAACATATACCCTAACACATGAGGAGGAGTCAACAGTGGGTTTGAACTTAAACAGCATTCAACTTAATATAGACCGAAAAGGCTATATATAATCCAGGGGGTCACCACAAACCCAAAGCACTAATACACATGCAAAAGATAAAGGGAAAGAAATCCAAGAATATCATTAAAGAAAACGAGCAAACCATGAGAGAGAGAGCAAGAGAAGAAAGGATCAGAGAAAAACTACACAAAAAACTATGAAACAAGTAACAAAACATCAATAAATACATGTCTAATGATAATCAGTTTGAATGTAAATGGACTAAATGCTCCAAGCAAAAGAGCATGACAGAGTTTGTCTATATATATAAAAGATTTCACACCTAAAGACACCTGCAGATGGAAATTAAGAGATGGAGAAACATTAATCACGCAAGTGGATGTCAAAAGAAGTCAGAGTAGCAATCCTTATATCAGACCAAATAGAGTTTTTTAAAATTGAAATTGAATTAGCCAACATAGAGTACACCAGTAGTTTCAAATGTAGCGTTCCACAATTCATCAGTTGTGTATAACACCCAGTGTTCATCACATCACAGGCATTCCTTAATGCCCATCACACAGTTACCCCATCTCCCCAGCCACCTTTCCTCCAGCAACCCTCAGTTGGTTTCCAATAGTTAGGAACCTGTCATGGATTTTCTTCCTCTCTGGTTTCTTCGCATTCATTTTCCCTCCCTTCCCCTATGATCCTCTGTGCTGTTCCTTCTATTCCACATATGAGTAAAACCATATAATAATTGTTTTTCTCTGACTGACTTATTTTGCTCAGCATAATACCCTCCAGTGCCATCCACATCGATATGCTCAATATTGATCCTTTCTGATGGCTGAGTCATATTCCATTGTATATGTATATACCATGTTTTCTTTATCCATTTATCTGTCGATGGATGTCTTGGTTCCTTCCACGGTTTGGCTATTGTGGACAATGTTGCTATAAACATTCGGGGTGCAGTTGCCCCTTCAGATCACTACATTGGTAGCTTTGGGGTAAATAAAATTGCTGGGTTGTAAGGGAGCTCTGTTTTAAGTTCTTGAGGAACCTCCATATTGTTTTCCAAAGTGGCTGTACCAGTTTTCATTCCCACTTAGAAGTGTAAGAGAGTTCCCCTTTCTCCTCACCAACATTTGTTATTTCTCCGCTTGTTAATTTTTGCAATTCTGACTGGTGTGAAGTGGTATCTCATTGTCATTTGGATTTCTTTTTCCCCATGCCAAGTGATGTTGAGCAGTTTGTCATATGTCTGTTGGCCATTTGTGTGTCTTCTTTGGAGAAATATCTGTTCATATCTTCTGCCCATTTCTTGACTCGCTTATTTGTTTTTTGGGTGTTGAGTTTGGGTGTTGAACGGTAGTAAAGCGTACGGCACATTCATGATGCTTCCACACCCACTTTTGGAAATGCTTCTCTCTCAAGGATACCTGAATATGTTAGTGGAGAGTTGCCGTATACGCAGACTTGCTTTTCCCAGGTGAGTGCATGGCACATTCCTATTCCCTCACGCGCGCGCGTGCACACACACACACACACACACACACACAGAGTTGAACATGTTTCTGTCTCGTCAGGAAAGAAGGTGTTCGTTGAGTGACGGTTTCTCACTGATGCTTTTGGGTTCTTGCTTTTATTCCCCCCGGAGAGTGAAGTGTAGGCGCTTTTTCCGTAGGCTTGCGTACACACCCTTGAGAAGCCTTCCGTCAGCCAGAAACAAGCCGTGAGTTGAAAGAGGCGTCCACGCAGACCTCCTTCTCAGAGCGAAGCCTTTCACACTTTTCCTTGTGAAGTAAACTAGAGAGATACAAATACTTTATCAATGATTGCTTTAACAAAAAAGGACTAAATATCCCAATCAGAAAACATAGACTGTAAAGAGGAAGCAAGACCCATCTCTATGCTGCCTACCAGAGAATCACTTCAGACCTAAAAATAAAAGCAGATTCGAAGTAATGGGAAACAAAACGATTTATGATGCAAATGGAAGTGAAAAGAAAGTTGGAGTCGTAATATTTTTATGAGACAAAATAAACTGAATTGTGGGGAAGATGGCAGAGTAGAAGGACCCTAAACTCACCTCATCCCACAGATACAACTAGATCACACTCACACCAGAGTCACCCAGAAATGGACCTTCAGATTTCCCAACAAAACTCTACAACTAAATGGAGAGAGGAAATCACATCAAAGATGGTAGGAAGGACAAAGACTCTGTAGGAATCTAAACCCCGTATTTCTGACCACCAGAGGGAGGGAACCACAGTCACAGAGGGGCCAGAAACAAACTACTACACCGGGGAGCCTCTAAAGCGTAGAGACATCCTCATAGCTTGTGGCTTTGAAAATCAGAAGGGATGACATTTGTGAGCGTATACAACCAGCAGACTTAAAGCTTGGAACTTTTAAAAATCAGCTGTCTCAGCTCTGAGAGAGCACAGAAGGTGATCGGAAGCTGAGATCTGTCCTTAAAGAGAAAGCACAGCAAACAGTCTGGAGAAGCTTGGGTGAAGCAGGTTGAAACGTGCTTGAGGATTAAACAAGGGAGACATAGTTCCTGAACTCAGAGTTTGCTAAGGGACTTGTCCAGGAACAAAGGAGCTGGCAGGTTCCATTTCCCTCTACGGCCCCTCATTATAAACACACACCTACCTGCAAGATCAAGCACAATCTAGCAATCACTAACTTGCATAAACCATGGCCCATCCCCACACCTACCACACCTGCTTCAGTCCCAGTGCTGTGGATACCCTCCCTGATAAGACCCACACAATCCTTGACAACAATATGTCTCCCCATCACCCACAGAACACGCATGCATCTTGTTAAAACAGCACACCCCATGTGTTGTGCACAATGACACAGTCCAGATCCAGTCTCTGTTGTTGCTATGCATTACCTTCAGAGGAGAACCAGCATCACCAAGTTAAAAATGTATGTTCTGCCCCGTATTTTCCAGAACAAGCAATATATCTGACCTTCCTCACCGAGAGATATTCTCTGAGAAGTAGGCCAAATGAGCAGACAGAGGACTATGTCCTAAACGAAAGAAGAGGACAAAGCCACAGCAAGAGACCTAAACAAAATGGATATAAGGAACATGCCTGACAGAAAATTTAAGATAACAATTATAAAGATACTCACTGGGGAAATGAAAAGAGGGAGGACATCAGAAGGGGGAACATCATTGAGACTCTTAACAAAGAGATATGAAAGAAATAATCAGAGATGTGGAACACAAGAAATGAAATGAAGAATATACTAGATAGAATAATTAGCAGGATGGACGAAGCAGAGGAACAAATTAATGAACTAGAAGACAGTAATGGAAAGTAATCAAGCGGAACAAATGAGAGGAAAAAGAAGTATGCAAAAATGAGAAGAGACTTAGGGAATTCAGTGACTCCATCCAGTGTAACAACACCCACATTAGAGGGATCCCAGAAGGTGAAAAGGGGGAAAAGGGGGCAGAAAATCTATTTGAGCAAAGAAGTGCTGAAAACTTAACCTAATCTGGTGAAGGAAACCTATACAAATCCATTAGGCATAGAGATCCCCTCCCACAAAGTCAACCGAAGGAGGTCCACATCAAGACACATAGTAATCCAAATGGGAAAAGGTAGTGATAAAGAAAAAACATTTAAAGCAGCAAGATAAAAGAAGACAGGTAACATGCAAGGGAAAGCCCATAAAGCTATCAGCTGAGTTTTCAGCAGAAACTATGCAGGACAGAAGAAAGTGGCGTTAAATATTCAAAGTGCTGAATGAGAAAAATCTGCAGCAAGGAATAATTTATCCAGCAAGCCTATCCTTCAGAAAAGAAGGGGAGAAAAAGAGTTTCTTAGCCACACAAACTAAAAGAGTTCATGACCACTAAATTAACTACAAAAAATATTGAAGGGGACACTATGAGTGGAAAAAAATCGTAAGTGAGAGTATGACAATAATGAATCAAGGAAGCAGTAAAAATAAGTATTTCTGTAAAAATCAGTTAAGGGATTCACAAAATAAAAGTATGTAAAATATGAAAACATATACCCTAACACATGAGGAGGAGTCAACAGTGGGTTTGAACTTAAACAGCATTCAACTTAATATAGACCGAAAAGGCTATATATAATCCAGGGGGTCACCACAAACCCAAAGCACTAATACACATGCAAAAGATAAAGGGAAAGAAATCCAAGAATATCATTAAAGAAAACGAGCAAACCATGAGAGAGAGAGCAAGAGAAGAAAGGATCAGAGAAAAACTACACAAAAAACTATGAAACAAGTAACAAAACATCAATAAATACATGTCTAATGATAATCAGTTTGAATGTAAATGGACTAAATGCTCCAAGCAAAAGAGCATGACAGAGTTTGTCTATATATATAAAAGATTTCACACCTAAAGACACCTGCAGATGGAAATTAAGAGATGGAGAAACATTAATCATGCAAGTGGATGTCAAAAGAAGTCAGAGTAGCAATCCTTATATCAGACCAAATAGACTTTTTTAAAATTGAAATTGAATTAGCCAACATAGAGTACACCAGTAGTTTCAAATGTAGCGTTCCACAATTCATCAGTTGTGTATAACACCCAGTGTTCATCACATCACAGGCATTCCTTAATGCCCATCACACAGTTACCCCATCTCCCCAGCCACCTTTCCTCCAGCAACCCTCAGTTGGTTTCCAATAGTTAGGAACCTGTCATGGATTTTCTTCCTCTCTGGTTTCTTCGCATTCATTTTCCCTCCCTTCCCCTATGATCCTCTGTGCTGTTCCTTCTATTCCACATATGAGTAAAACCATATAATAATTGTTTTTCTCTGACTGACTTATTTTGCTCAGCATAATACCCTCCAGTGCCATCCACATCGATATGCTCAATATTGATCCTTTCTGATGGCTGAGTCATATTCCATTGTATATGTATATACCATGTTTTCTTTATCCATTTATCTGTCGATGGATGTCTTGGTTCCTTCCACGGTTTGGCTATTGTGGACAATGTTGCTATAAACATTCGGGGTGCAGTTGCCCCTTCAGATCACTACATTGGTAGCTTTGGGGTAAATAAAATTGCTGGGTTGTAAGGGAGCTCTGTTTTAAGTTCTTGAGGAACCTCCATATTGTTTTCCAAAGTGGCTGTACCAGTTTTCATTCCCACTTAGAAGTGTAAGAGAGTTCCCCTTTCTCCTCACCAACATTTGTTATTTCTCCGCTTGTTAATTTTTGCAATTCTGACTGGTGTGAAGTGGTATCTCATTGTCATTTGGATTTCTTTTTCCCCATGCCAAGTGATGTTGAGCAGTTTGTCATATGTCTGTTGGCCATTTGTGTGTCTTCTTTGGAGAAATATCTGTTCATATCTTCTGCCCATTTCTTGACTCGCTTATTTGTTTTTTGGGTGTTGAGTTTGGGTGTTGAACGGTAGTAAAGCGTACGGCACATTCATGATGCTTCCACACCCACTTTTGGAAATGCTTCTCTCTCAAGGATACCTGAATATGTTAGTGGAGAGTTGCCGTATACGCAGACTTGCTTTTCCCAGGTGAGTGCATGGCACATTCCTTATTCCCTCACGCGCGCGCGCGCACACACACACACACACACACACACACACAGAGTTGAACATGTTTCTGTCTCGTCAGGAAAGAAGGTGTTCGTTGAGTGACGGTTTCTCACTGATGCTTTTGGGTTCTTGCTTTTATTCCCCCCGGAGAGTGAAGTGTAGGCGCTTTTTCCGTAGGCTTCCGTACACACCCTTGAGAAGCCTTCCGTCAGCCAGAAACAAGCCGTGAGTTGAAAGAGGCGTCCACGCAGACCTCCTTCTCAGAGCGAAGCCTTTCACACTTTTCCTTGTGAAGTAAACTACAGAGATACAAATACTTTATCAATGATTGCTTTAACAAAAAAGGACTAAATATCCCAAACAGAAAACATAGACTGTAAAGAGGAAGCAAGACCCATCTCTATGCTGCCTACCAGAGAATCACTTCAGACCTAAAAATAAAAGCAGATTCGAAGTAATGGGAAACAAAACGATTTATGATGCAAATGGAAGTGAAAAGAAAGTTGGAGTCGTAATATTTTTATGAGACAAAATAAACTGAATTGTGGGGAAGATGGCAGAGTAGAAGGACCCTAAACTCACCTCATCCCACAGATACAACTAGATCACACTCACACCAGAGTCACCCAGAAATGGACCTTCAGATTTCCCAACAAAACTCTACAACTAAATGGAGAGAGGAAATCACATCAAAGATGGTAGGAAGGACAAGGACTCTGTAGGAATCTAAACCCCGTATTTCTGACCACCAGAGGGAGGGAACCACAGTCACAGAGGGGCCAGAAACAAACTACTACACCGGGGAGCCTCTAAAGCGTAGAGACATCCTCATAGCTTATGGCTTTGAAAATCAGAAGGGATGACATTTGTGAGCGTATACAACCAGCAGACTTAAAGCTTGGAACTTTTAAAAATCAGCTGTCTCAGCTCTGAGAGAGCACAGAAGGTGATCGGAAGCTGAGATCTGTCCTTAAAGAGAAAGCACAGCAAACAGTCTGGAGAAGCTTGGGTGAAGCAGGTTGAAACGTGCTTGAGGATTAAACAAGGGAGACATAGTTCCTGAACTCAGAGTTTGCTAAGGGACTTGTCCAGGAACAAAGGAGCTGGCAGGTTCCATTTCCCTCTAAGGCCCCTCATTATAAACACACACCTACCTGCAAGATCAAGCACAATCTAGCAATCACTAACTTGCATAAACCATGGCCCATCCCCACACCTACCACACCTGCTTCAGTCCCAGTGCTGTGGATACCCTCCCTGATAAGACCCACACAATCCTTGACAACAATATGTCTCCCCATCACCCACAGAACACGCATGCATCTTGTTAAAACAGCACACCCCATGTGTTGTGCACAATGACACAGTCCAGATCCAGTCTCTGTTGTTGCTATGCATTACCTTCAGAGGAGAACCAGCATCACCAAGTTAAAAATGTATGCTCTGCCCCGTATTTTCAAGAACAAGCAATATATCTGACCTTCCTCACCGAGAGATATTCTCTGAGAAGTAGGCCAAATGAGCAGACAGAGGACTATGTCCTAAACGAAAGAAGAGGACAAAGCCACAGCAAGAGACCTAAACAAAATGGATATAAGGAACATGCCTGACAGAAAATTTAAGATAACAATTATAAAGATACTCACTGGGGAAATGAAAAGAGGGAGGACATCAGAAGGGGGAACATCATTGAGACTCTTAACAAAGAGATATGAAAGAAATAATCAGAGATGTGGAACACAAGAAATGAAATGAAGAATATACTAGATAGAATAATTAGCAGGATGGACGAAGCAGAGGAACAAATTAATGAACTAGAAGACAGTAATGGAAAGTAATCAAGCGGAACAAATGAGAGGAAAAAGAAGTATGCAAAAATGAGAAGAGACTTAGGGAATTCAGTGACTCCATCCAGTGTAACAACACCCACATTAGAGGGATCCCAGAAGGTGAAAAGGGGGAAAAGGGGGCAGAAAATCTATTTGAGCAAAGAAGTGCTGAAAACTTAACCTAATCTGGTGAAGGAAACCTATACAAATCCATTAGGCATAGAGATCCCCTCCCACAAAGTCAACCGAAGGAGGTCCACATCAAGACACATAGTAATCCAAATGGGAAAAGGTAGTGATAAAGAAAAAACATTTAAAGCAGCAAGATAAAAGAAGACAGGTAACATGCAAGGGAAAGCCCATAAAGCTATCAGCTGAGTTTTCAGCAGAAACTATGCAGGACAGAAGAAAGTGGCGTTAAATATTCAAAGTGCTGAATGAGAAAAATCTGCAGCAAGGAATAATTTATCCAGCAAGCCTATCCTTCAGAAAAGAAGGGGAGAAAAAGAGTTTCTTAGCCACACAAACTAAAAGAGTTCATGACCACTAAATTAACTACAAAAAATATTGAAGGGGACACTATGAGTGGAAAAAAATCGTAAGTGAGAGTAGGACAATAATGAATCAAGGAAGCAGTAAAAATAAGTATTTCTGTAAAAATCAGTTAAGGGATTCACAAAATAAAAGTATGTAAAATATGAAAACATATACCCTAACACATGAGGAGGAGTCAACAGTGGGTTTGAACTTAAACAGCATTCAACTTAATATAGACCGAAAAGGCTATATATAATCCAGGGGGTCACCACAAACCCAAAGCACTAATACACATGCAAAAGATAAAGGGAAAGAAATCCAAGAATATCATTAAAGAAAACGAGCAAACCATGAGAGAGAGAGCAAGAGAAGAAAGGATCAGAGAAAAACTACACAAAAAACTATGAAACAAGTAACAAAACATCAATAAATACATGTCTAATGATAATCAGTTTGAATGTAAATGGACTAAATGCTCCAAGCAAAAGAGCATGACAGAGTTTGTCTATATATATAAAAGATTTCACACCTAAAGACACCTGCAGATGGAAATTAAGAGATGGAGAAACATTAATCATGCAAGTGGATGTCAAAAGAAGTCAGAGTAGCAATCCTTATATCAGACCAAATAGACTTTTTTAAAATTGAAATTGAATTAGCCAACATAGAGTACACCAGTAGTTTCAAATGTAGCGTTCCACAATTCATCAGTTGTGTATAACACCCAGTGTTCATCACATCACAGGCATTCCTTAATGCCCATCACACAGTTACCCCATCTCCCCAGCCACCTTTCCTCCAGCAACCCTCAGTTGGTTTCCAATAGTTAGGAACCTGTCATGGATTTTCTTCCTCTCTGGTTTCTTCGCATTCATTTTCCCTCCCTTCCCCTATGATCCTCTGTGCTGTTCCTTCTATTCCACATATGAGTAAAACCATATAATAATTGTTTTTCTCTGACTGACTTATTTTGCTCAGCATAATACCCTCCAGTGCCATCCACATCGATATGCTCAATATTGATCCTTTCTGATGGCTGAGTCATATTCCATTGTATATCTATATACCATGTTTTCTTTATCCATTTATCTGTCGATGGATGTCTTGGTTCCTTCCACGGTTTGGCTATTGTGGACAATGTTGCTATAAACATTCGGGGTGCAGTTGCCCCTTCAGATCACTACATTGGTAGCTTTGGGGTAAATAAAATTGCTGGGTTGTAAGGGAGCTCTGTTTTAAGTTCTTGAGGAACCTCCATATTGTTTTCCAAAGTGGCTGTACCAGTTTTCATTCCCACTTAGAAGTGTAAGAGAGTTCCCCTTTCTCCTCACCAACATTTGTTATTTCTCCGCTTGTTAATTTTTGCAATTCTGACTGGTGTGAAGTGGTATCTCATTGTCATTTGGATTTCTTTTTCCCCATGCCAAGTGATGTTGAGCAGTTTGTCATATGTCTGTTGGCCATTTGTGTGTCTTCTTTGGAGAAATATCTGTTCATATCTTCTGCCCATTTCTTGACTCGCTTATTTGTTTTTTGGGTGTTGAGTTTGGGTGTTGAACGGTAGTAAAGCGTACGGCACATTCATGATGCTTCCACACCCACTTTTGGAAATGCTTCTCTCTCAAGGATACCTGAATATGTTAGTGGAGAGTTGCCGTATACGCAGACTTGCTTTTCCCAGGTGAGTGCATGGCACATTCCTTATTCCCTCACGCGCGCGCGCGCACACACACACACACACACACACACAGAGTTGAACATGTTTCTGTCTCGTCAGGAAAGAAGGTGTTCGTTGAGTGACGGTTTCTCACTGATGCTTTTGGGTTCTTGCTTTTATTCCCCCCGGAGAGTGAAGTGTAGGCGCTTTTTCCGTAGGCTTCCGTACACACCCTTGAGAAGCCTTCCGTCAGCCAGAAACAAGCCGTGAGTTGAAAGAGGCGTCCACGCAGACCTCCTTCTCAGAGCGAAGCCTTTCACACTTTTCCTTGTGAAGTAAACTAGAGAGATACAAATACTTTATCAATGATTGCTTTAACAAAAAAGGACTAAATATCCCAATCAGAAAACATAGACTGTAAAGAGGAAGCAAGACCCATCTCTATGCTGCCTACCAGAGAATCACTTCAGACCTAAAAATAAAAGCAGATTCGAAGTAATGGGAAACAAAACGATTTATGATGCAAATGGAAGTGAAAAGAAAGTTGGAGTCGTAATATTTTTATGAGACAAAATAAACTGAATTGTGGGGAAGATGGCAGAGTAGAAGGACCCTAAACTCACCTCATCCCACAGATACAACTAGATCACACTCACACCAGAGTCACCCAGAAATGGACCTTCAGATTTCCCAACAAAACTCTACAACTAAATGGAGAGAGGAAATCACATCAAAGATGGTAGGAAGGACAAGGACTCTGTAGGAATCTAAACCCCGTATTTCTGACCACCAGAGGGAGGGAACCACAGTCACAGAGGGGCCAGAAACAAACTACTACACCGGGGAGCCTCTAAAGCGTAGAGACATCCTCATAGCTTATGGCTTTGAAAATCAGAAGGGATGACATTTGTGAGCGTATACAACCAGCAGACTTAAAACTTGGAACTTTTAAAAATCAGCTGTCTCAGCTCTGAGAGAGCACAGAAGGTGATCGGAAGCTGAGATCTGTCCTTAAAGAGAAAGCACAGCAAACAGTCTGGAGAAGTTTGGGTGAAGCAGGTTGAAACGTCCTTGAGGATTAAACAAGGGAGACATAGTTCCTGAACTCAGAGTTTGCTAAGGGACTTGTCCAGGAACAAAGGAGCTGGCAGGTTCCATTTCCCTCTACGGCCCCTCATTATAAACACACACCTACCTGCAAGATCAAGCACAATCTAGCAATCACTAACTTGCATAAACCATGGCCCATCCCCACACCTACCACACCTGCTTCAGTCCCAGTGCTGTGGATACCCTCCCTGATAAGACCCACACAATCCTTGACAACAATATGTCTCCCCATCACCCACAGAACACGCATGCATCTTGTTAAAACAGCACACCCCATGTGTTGTGCACAATGACACAGTCCAGATCCAGTCTCTGTTGTTGCTATGCATTACCTTCAGAGGAGAACCAGCATCACCAAGTTAAAAATGTATGTTCTGCCCCGTATTTTCAAGAACAAGCAATATATCTGACCTTCCTAACCGAGAGATATTCTCTGAGAAGTAGGCCAAATGAGCAGACAGAGGACTATGTCCTAAACGAAAGAAGAGGACAAAGCCACAGCAAGAGACCTAAACAAAATGGATATAAGGAACATGCCTGACAGAAAATTTAAGATAACAATTATAAAGATACTCACTGGGGAAATGAAAAGAGGGAGGACATCAGAAGGGGGAACATCATTGAGACTCTTAACAAAGAGATATGAAAGAAATAATCAGAGATGTGGAACACAAGAAATGAAATTAAGAATATACTAGATAGAATAATTAGCAGGATGGACGAAGCAGAGGAACAAATTAATGAACTAGAAGACAGTAATGGAAAGTAATCAAGCGGAACAAATGAGAGGAAAAAGAAGTATGCAAAAATGAGAAGAGACTTAGGGAATTCAGTGACTCCATCCAGTGTAACAACACCCACATTAGAGGGATCCCAGAAGGTGAAAAGGGGGAAAAGGGGGCAGAAAATCTATTTGAGCAAAGAAGAGCTGAAAACTTAACCTAATCTGGTGAAGGAAACCTATACAAATCCATAAGGCATAGAGATCCCCTCCCACAAAGTCAACCGAAGGAGGTCCACATCAAGACACATAGTAATCCAAATGGGAAAAGGTAGTGATAAAGAAAAAACATTTAAAGCAGCAAGATAAAAGAAGACAGGTAACATGCAAGGGAAAGCCCATAAAGCTATCAGCTGAGTTTTCAGCAGAAACTATGCAGGACAGAAGAAAGTGGCGTTAAATATTCAAAGTGCTGAATGAGAAAAATCTGCAGCAAGGAATAATTTATCCAGCAAGCCTATCCTTCAGAAAAGAAGGGGAGAAAAAGAGTTTCTTAGCCACACAAACTAAAAGAGTTCATGACCACTAAATTAACTACAAAAAATATTGAAGGGGACACTATGAGTGGAAAAAAATCGTAAGTGAGAGTATGACAATAATGAATCAAGGAAGCAGTAAAAATAAGTATTTCTGTAAAAATCAGTTAAGGGATTCACAAAATAAAAGTATGTAAAATATGAAAATATATACCCTAACACATGAGGAGGAGTCAACAGTGGGTTTGAACTTAAACAGCATTCAACTTAATATAGACCGAAAAGGCTATATATAATCCAGGGGGTCACCACAAACCCAAAGCACTAATACACATGCAAAAGATAAAGGGAAAGAAATCCAAGAATATCATTAAAGAAAACGAGCAAACCATGAGAGAGAGAGCAAGAGAAGAAAGGATCAGAGAAAAACTACACAAAAAACTATGAAACAAGTAACAAAACATCAATAAATACATGTCTAATGATAATCAGTTTGAATGTAAATGGACTAAATGCTCCAAGCAAAAGAGCATGACAGAGTTTGTCTATATATATAAAAGATTTCACACCTAAAGACACCTGCAGATGGAAATTAAGAGATGGAGAAACATTAATCATGCAAGTGGATGTCAAAAGAAGTCAGAGTAGCAATCCTTATATCAGACCAAATAGACTTTTTTAAAATTGAAATTGAATTAGCCAACATAGAGTACACCAGTAGTTTCAAATGTAGCGTTCCACAATTCATCAGTTGTGTATAATACCCAGTGTTCATCACATCACAGGCATTCCTTAATGCCCATCACACAGTTACCCCAGCTCCCCAGCCACCTTTCCTCCAGCAACCCTCAGTTGGTTTCCAATAGTTAGGAACCTGTCATGGATTTTCTTCCTCTCTGGTTTCTTCGCATTCATTTTCCCTCCCTTCCCCTATGATCCTCTGTGCTGTTCCTTCTATTCCACATATGAGTAAAACCATATAATAATTGTTTTTCTCTGACTGACTTATTTTGCTCAGCATAATACCCTCCAGTGCCATCCACATCGATATGCTCAATATTGATCCTTTCTGATGGCTGAGTCATATTCCATTGTATATGTATATACCATGTTTTCTTTATCCATTTATCTGTCGATGGATGTCTTGGTTCCTTCCACGGTTTGGCTATTGTGGACAATGTTGCTATAAACATTCGGGGTGCAGTTGCCCCTTCAGATCACTACATTGGTAGCTTTGGGGTAAATAAAATTGCTGGGTTGTAAGGGAGCTCTGTTTTAAGTTCTTGAGGAACCTCCATATTGTTTTCCAAAGTGGCTGTACCAGTTTTCATTCCCACTTAGAAGTGTAAGAGAGTTCCCCTTTCTCCTCACCAACATTTGTTATTTCTCCGCTTGTTAATTTTTGCAATTCTGACTGGTGTGAAGTGGTATCTCATTGTCATTTGGATTTCTTTTTCCCCATGCCAAGTGATGTTGAGCAGTTTGTCATATGTCTGTTGGCCATTTGTGTGTCTTCTTTGGAGAAATATCTGTTCATATCTTCTGCCCATTTCTTGACTCGCTTATTTGTTTTTTGGGTGTTGAGTTTGGGTGTTGAACGGTAGTAAAGCGTACGGCACATTCATGATGCTTCCACACCCACTTTTGGAAATGCTTCTCTCTCAAGGATACCTGAATATGTTAGTGGAGAGTTGCCGTATACGCAGACTTGCTTTTCCCAGGTGAGTGCATGGCACATTCCTTATTCCCTCACGCGCGCGCGCGCACACACACACACACACACACAGAGTTGAACATGTTTCTGTCTCGTCAGGAAAGAAGGTGTTCGTTGAGTGACGGTTTCTCACTAATGCTTTTGGGTTCTTGCTTTTATTCCCCCCGGAGAGTGAAGTGTAGGCGCTTTTTCCGTAGGCTTCCGTACACACCCTTGAGAAGCCTTCCGTCAGCCAGAAACAAGCCGTGAGTTGAAAGAGGCGTCCACACAGACCTCCTTCTCAGAGCGAAGCCTTTCACACTTTTCCTTGTGAAGTAAACTACAGAGATACAAATACTTTATCAATGATTGCTTTAACAAAAAAGGACTAAATATCCCAATCAGAAAACATAGACTGTAAAGAGGAAGCAAGACCCATCTCTATGCTGCCTACCAGAGAATCACTTCAGACCTAAAAATAAAAGCAGATTCGAAGTAATGGGAAACAAAACGATTTATGATGCAAATGGAAGTGAAAAGAAAGTTGGAGTCGTAATATTTTTATGAGACAAAATAAACTGAATTGTGGGGAAGATGGCAGAGTAGAAGGACCCTAAACTCACCTCATCCCACAGAAACAACTAGATCACACTCACATCAGAGTCACCCAGAAATGGACCTTCAGATTTCCCAACAAAACTCTACAACTAAATGGAGAGAGGAAATCACATCAAAGATGGTAGGAAGGACAAGGACTCTGTAGGAATCTAAACCCCGTATTTCTGACCACCAGAGGGAGGGAACCACAGTCACAGAGGGGCCAGAAACAAACTACTACACCGGGGAGCCTCTAAAGCGTAGAGACATCCTCATAGCTTATGGCTTTGAAAATCAGAAGGGATGACATTTGTGAGCGTATACAACCAGCAGACTTAAAGCTTGGAACTTTTAAAAATCAGCTGTCTCAGCTCTGAGAGAGCACAGAAGGTGATCGGAAGCTGAGATCTGTCCTTAAAGAGAAAGCACAGCAAACAGTCTGGAGAAGTTTGGGTGAAGCAGGTTGAAACGTGCTTGAGGATTAAACAAGGGAGACATAGTTCCTGAACTCAGAGTTTGCTAAGGGACTTGTCCAGGAACAAAGGAGCTGGCAGGTTCCATTTCCCTCTACGGCCCCTCATTATAAACACACACCTACCTGCAAGATCAAGCACAATCTAGCAATCACTAACTTGCATAAACCATGGCCCATCCCCACACCTACCACACCTGCTTCAGTCCCAGTGCTGTGGATACCCTCCCTGATAAGACCCACACAATCCTTGACAACAATATGTCTCCCCATTACCCACAGAACACGCATGCATCTTGTTAAAACAGCACACCCCATGTGTTGTGCACAATGACACAGTCCAGATCCAGTCTCTGTTGTTGCTATGCATTACCTTCAGAGGAGAACCAGCATCACCAAGTTAAAAATGTATATTCTGCCCCGTATTTTCAAGAACAAGCAATATATCTGACCTTCCTAACCGAGAGATATTCTCTGAGAAGTAGGCCAAATGAGCAGACAGAGGACTATGTCCTAAACGAAAGAAGAGGACAAAGCCACAGCAAGAGACCTAAACAAAATGGATATAAGGAACATGCCTGACAGAAAATTTAAGATAACAATTATAAAGATACTCACTGGGGAAATGAAAAGAGGGAGGACATCAGAAGGGGGAACATCATTGAGACTCTTAACAAAGAGATATGAAAGAAATAATCAGAGATGTGGAACACAAGAAATGAAATGAAGAATATACTAGATAGAATAATTAGCAGGATGGACGAAGCAGAGGAACAAATTAATGAACTAGAAGACAGTAATGGAAAGTAATCAAGCGGAACAAATGAGAGGAAAAAGAAGTATGCAAAAATGAGAAGAGACTTAGGGAATTCAGTGACTCCATCCAGTGTAACAACACCCACATTAGAGGGATCCCAGAAGGTGAAAAGGGGGAAAAGGGGGCAGAAAATCTATTTGAGCAAAGAAGAGCTGAAAACTTAACCTAATCTGGTGAAGGAAACCTATACAAATCCATAAGGCATAGAGATCCCCTCCCACAAAGTCAACCGAAGGAGGTCCACATCAAGACACATAGTAATCCAAATGGGAAAAGGTAGTGATAAAGAAAAAACATTTAAAGCAGCAAGATAAAAGAAGACAGGTAACATGCAAGGGAAAGCCCATAAAGCTATCAGCTGAGTTTTCAGCAGAAACTATGCAGGACAGAAGAAAGTGGCGTTAAATATTCAAAGTGCTGAATGAGAAAAATCTGCAGCAAGGAATAATTTATCCAGCAAGCCTATCCTTCAGAAAAGAAGGGGAGAAAAAGAGTTTCTTAGCCACACAAACTAAAAGAGTTCATGACCACTAAATTAACTACAAAAAATATTGAAGGGGACACTATGAGTGGAAAAAAATCGTAAGTGAGAGTATGACAATAATGAATCAAGGAAGCAGTAAAAATAAGTATTTCTGTAAAAATCAGTTAAGGGATTCACAAAATAAAAGTATGTAAAATATGAAAACATATACCCTAACACATGAGGAGGAGTCAACAGTGGGTTTGAACTTAAACAGCATTCAACTTAATATAGACCGAAAAGGCTATATATAATCCAGGGGGTCACCACAAACCCAAAGCACTAATACACATGCAAAAGATAAAGGGAAAGAAATCCAAGAATATCATTAAAGAAAACGAGCAAACCATGAGAGAGAGAGCAAGAGAAGAAAGGATCAGAGAAAAACTACACAAAAAACTATGAAACAAGTAACAAAACATCAATAAATACATGTCTAATGATAATCAGTTTGAATGTAAATGGACTAAATGCTCCAAGCAAAAGAGCATGACAGAGTTTGTCTATATATATAAAAGATTTCACACCTAAAGACACCTGCAGATGGAAATTAAGAGATGGAGAAACATTAATCATGCAAGTGGATGTCAAAAGAAGTCAGAGTAGCAATCCTTATATCAGACAAAATAGACTTTTTTAAAATTGAAATTGAATTAGCCAACATAGAGTACACCAGTAGTTTCAAATGTAGCGTTCCACAATTCATCAGTTGTGTATAACACACAGTGTTCATCACATCACAGGCATTCCTTAATGCCCATCACACAGTTACCCCATCTCCCCAGCCACCTTTCCTCCAGCAACCCTCAGTTGGTTTCCAATAGTTAGGAACCTGTCATGGATTTTCTTCCTCTCTGGTTTCTTCGCATTCATTTTCCCTCCCTTCCCCTATGATCCTCTGTGCTGTTCCTTCTATTCCACATATGAGTAAAACCATATAATAATTGTTTTTCTCTGACTGACTTATTTTGCTCAGCATAATACCCTCCAGTGCCATCCACATCGATATGCTCAATATTGATCCTTTCTGATGGCTGAGTCATATTCCATTGTATATGTATATACCATGTTTTCTTTATCCATTTATCTGTCGATGGATGTCTTGGTTCCTTCCACGGTTTGGCTATTGTGGACAATGTTGCTATAAACATTCGGGGTGCAGTTGCCCCTTCAGATCACTACATTGGTAGCTTTGGGGTAAATAAAATTGCTGGGTTGTAAGGGAGCTCTGTTTTAAGTTCTTGAGGAACCTCCATATTGTTTTCCAAAGTGGCTGTACCAGTTTTCATTCCCACTTAGAAGTGTAAGAGAGTTCCCCTTTCTCCTCACCAACATTTGTTATTTCTCCGCTTGTTAATTTTTGCAATTCTGACTGGTGTGAAGTGGTATCTCATTGTCATTTGGATTTCTTTTTCCCCATGCCAAGTGATGTTGAGCAGTTTGTCATATGTCTGTTGGCCATTTGTGTGTCTTCTTTGGAGAAATATCTGTTCATATCTTCTGCCCATTTCTTGACTCGCTTATTTGTTTTTTGGGTGTTGAGTTTGGGTGTTGAACGGTAGTAAAGCGTACGGCACATTCATGATGCATCCACACCCACTTTTGGAAATGCTTCTCTCTCAAGGATACCTGAATATGTTAGTGGAGAGTTGCCGTATACGCAGACTTGCTTTTCCCAGGTGAGTGCATGGCACATTCCTTATTCCCTCACGCGCGCGCGCGCACACACACACACACACACACACACACACAGAGTTGAACATGTTTCTGTCTCGTCAGGAAAGAAGGTGTTCGTTGAGTGACGGTTTCTCACTGATGCTTTTGGGTTCTTGCTTTTATTCCCCCCGGAGAGTGAAGTGTAGGCGCTTTTTCCGTAGGCTTCCGTACACACCCTTGAGAAGCCTTCCGTCAGCCAGAAACAAGCCGTGAGTTGAAAGAGGCGTCCACGCAGACCTCCTTCTCAGAGCGAAGCCTTTCACACTTTTCCTTGTGAAGTAAACTACAGAGATACAAATACTTTATCAATGATTGCTTTAACAAAAAAGGACTAAATATCCCAAACAGAAAACATAGACTGTAAAGAGGAAGCAAGACCCATCTCTATGCTGCCTACCAGAGAATCACTTCAGACCTAAAAATAAAAGCAGATTCGAAGTAATGGGAAACAAAACCATTTATGATGCAAATGGAAGTGAAAGGAAAGTTGGAGTCGTAATATTTTTATGAGACAAAATAAACTGAATTGTGGGGAAGATGGCAGAGTAGAAGGACCCTAAACTCACCTCATCCCACAGATACAACTAGATCACACTCACACCAGAGTCACCCAGAAATGGACCTTCAGATTTCCCAACAAAACTCTACAACTAAATGGAGAGAGGAAATCACATCAAAGATGGTAGGAAGGACAAGGACTCTGTAGGAATCTAAACCCCGTATTTCTGACCAGCAGAGGGAGGGAACCACAGTCACAGAGGGGCCAGAAACAAACTACTACACCGGGGAGCCTCTAAAGCGTAGAGACATCCTCATAGCTTATGGCTTTGAAAATCAGAAGGGATGACATTTGTGAGCGTATACAACCAGCAGACTTAAAGCTTGGAACTTTTAAAAATCAGCTGTCTCAGCTCTGAGAGAGCAGAGAAGGTGATCGGAAGCTGAGATCTGTCCTTAAAGAGAAAGCACAGCAAACAGTCTGGAGAAGTTTGGGTGAAGCAGGTTGAAACGTCCTTGAGGATTAAACAAGGGAGACATAGTTCCTGAACTCAGAGTTTGCTAAGGGACTTGTCCAGGAACAAAGGAGCTGGCAGGTTCCATTTCCCTCTACGGCCCCTCATTATAAACACACACCTACCTGCAAGATCAAGCACAATCTAGCAATCACTAACTTGCATAAACCATGGCCCATCCCCACACCTACCACACCTGCTTCAGTCCCAGTGCTGTGGATACCCTCCCTGATAAGACCCACACAATCCTTGACAACAATATGTCTCCCCATCACCCACAGAACACGCATGCATCTTGTTAAAACAGCACACCCCATGTGTTGTGCACAATGACACAGTCCAGATCCAGTCTCTGTTGTTGCTATGCATTACCTTCAGAGGAGAACCAGCATCACCAAGTTAAAAATGTATGTTCTGCCCCGTATTTTCAAGAACAAGCAATATATCTGACCTTCCTAACCGAGAGATATTCTCTGAGAAGTAGGCCAAATGAGCAGACAGAGGACTATGTCCTAAACGAAAGAAGAGGACAAAGCCACAGCAAGAGACCTAAACAAAATGGATATAAGGAACATGCCTGACAGAAAATTTAAGATAACAATTATAAAGATACTCACTGGGGAAATGAAAAGAGGGAGGACATCAGAAGGGGGAACATCATTGAGACTCTTAACAAAGAGATATGAAAGAAATAATCAGAGATGTGGAACACAAGAAATGAAATTAAGAATATACTAGATAGAATAATTAGCAGGATGGACGAAGCAGAGGAACAAATTAATGATCTAGAAGACAGTAATGGAAAGTAATCAAGCGGAACAAATGAGAGGAAAAAGAAGTATGCAAAAATGAGAAGAGACTTAGGGAATTCAGTGACTCCATCCAGTGTAACAACACCCACATTAGAGGGATCCCAGAAGGTGAAAAGGGGGAAAAGGGGGCAGAAAATCTATTTGAGCAAAGAAGAGCTGAAAACTTAACCTAATCTGGTGAAGGAAACCTATACAAATCCATAAGGCATAGAGATCCCCTCCCACAAAGTCAACCGAAGGAGGTCCACATCAAGACACATAGTAATCCAAATGGGAAAAGGTAGTGATAAAGAAAAAACATTTAAAGCAGCAAGATAAAAGAAGACAGGTAACATGCAAGGGAAAGCCCATAAAGCTATCAGCTGAGTTTTCAGCAGAAACTATGCAGGACAGAAGAAAGTGGCGTTAAATATTCAAAGTGCTGAATGAGAAAAATCTGCAGCAAGGAATAATTTATCCAGCAAGCCTATCCTTCAGAAAAGAAGGGGAGAAAAAGAGTTTCTTAGCCACACAAACTAAAAGAGTTCATGACCACTAAATTAACTACAAAAAATATTGAAGGGGACACTATGAGTGGAAAAAAATCGTAAGTGAGAGTATGACAATAATGAATCAAGGAAGCAGTAAAAATAAGTATTTCTGTAAAAATCAGTTAAGGGATTCACAAAATAAAAGTATGTAAAATATGAAAACATATACCCTAACACATGAGGAGGAGTCAACAGTGGGTTTGAACTTAAACAGCATTCAACTTAATATAGACCGAAAAGGCTATATATAATCCAGGGGGTCACCACAAACCCAAAGCACTAATACACATGCAAAAGATAAAGGGAAAGAAATCCAAGAATATCATTAAAGAAAACGAGCAAACCATGAGAGAGAGAGCAAGAGAAGAAAGGATCAGAGAAAAACTACACAAAAAACTATGAAACAAGTAACAAAACATCAATAAATACATGTCTAATGATAATCAGTTTGAATGTAAATGGACTAAATGCTCCAAGCAAAAGAGCATGACAGAGTTTGTCTATATATATAAAAGATTTCACACCTAAAGACACCTGCAGATGGAAATTAAGAGATGGAGAAACATTAATCATGCAAGTGGATGTCAAAAGAAGTCAGAGTAGCAATCCTTATATCAGACCAAATAGACTTTTTTAAAATTGAAATTGAATTAGCCAACATAGAGTACACCAGTAGTTTCAAATGTAGCGTTCCACAATTCATCAGTTGTGTATAACACCCAGTGTTCATCACATCACAGGCATTCCTTAATGCCCATCACACAGTTACCCCATCTCCCCAGCCACCTTTCCTCCAGCAACCCTCAGTTGGTTTCCAATAGTTAGGAACCTGTCATGGATTTTCTTCCTCTCTGGTTTCTTCGCATTCATTTTCCCTCCCTTCCCCTATGATCCTCTGTGCTGTTCCTTCTATTCCACATATGAGTAAAACCATATAATAATTGTTTTTCTCTGACTGACTTATTTTGCTCAGCATAATACCCTCCAGTGCCATCCACATCGATATGCTCAATATTGATCCTTTCTGATGGCTGAGTCATATTCCATTGTATATGTATATACCATGTTTTCTTTATCCATTTATCTGTCGATGGATGTCTTGGTTCCTTCCACGGTTTGGCTATTGTGGACAATGTTGCTATAAACATTCGGGGTGCAGTTGCCCCTTCAGATCACTACATTGGTAGCTTTGGGGTAAATAAAATTGCTGGGTTGTAAGGGAGCTCTGTTTTAAGTTCTTGAGGAACCTCCATATTGTTTTCCAAAGTGGCTGTACCAGTTTTCATTCCCACGTAGAAGTGTAAGAGAGTTCCCCTTTCTCCTCACCAACATTTGTTATTTCTCCGCTTGTTAATTTTTGCAATTCTGACTGGTGTGAAGTGGTATCTCACTGTCATTTGGATTTCTTTTTCCCCATGCCAAGTGATGTTGAGCAGTTTGTCATATGTCTGTTGGCCATTTGTGTGTCTTCTTTGGAGAAATATCTGTTCATATCTTCTGCCCATTTCTTGACTCGCTTATTTGTTTTTTGGGTGTTGAGTTTGGGTGTTGAACGGTAGTAAAGCTTACGGCACATTCATGATGCTTCCACACCCACTTTTGGAAATGCTTCTCTCTCAAGGATACCTGAATATGTTAGTGGAGAGTTGCCGTATACGCAGACTTGCTTTTCCCAGGGGAGTGCATGGCACATTCCTTATTCCCTCACGCGCGCGCGCGCACACACACACACACACACACACACACACACACACACACACACAGAGTTGAACATGTTTCTGTCTCGTCAGGAAAGAAGGTGTTCGTTGAGTGACGGTTTCTCACTGATGCTTTTGGGTTCTTGCTTTTATTCCCCCCGGAGAGTGAAGTGTAGGCGCTTTTTCCGTAGGCTTCCGTACACACCCTTGAGAAGCCTTCCGCCAGCCAGAAACAAGCCGTGAGTTGAAAGAGGCGTCCACGCAGACCTCCTTCTCAGAGCGAAGCCTTTCACACTTTTCCTTGTGAAGTAAACTAGAGAGATACAAATACTTTATCAATGATTGCTTTAACAAAAAAGGACTAAATATCCCAATCAGAAAACATAGACTGTAAAGAGGAAGCAAGACCCATCTCTATGCTGCCTACCAGAGAATCACTTCAGACCTAAAAATAAAAGCAGATTCGAAGTAATGGGAAACAAAACGATTTATGATGCAAATGGAAGTGAAAAGAAAGTTGGAGTCGTAATATTTTTATGAGACAAAATAAACTGAATTGTGGGGAAGATGGCAGAGTAGAAGGACCCTAAACTCACCTCATCCCACAGATACAACTAGATCACACTCACACCAGAGTCACCCAGAAATGGACCTTCAGATTTCCCAACAAAACTCTACAACTAAATGGAGAGAGGAAATCACATCAAAGATGGTAGGAAGGACAAGGACTCTGTAGGAATCTAAACCCCGTATTTCTGACCACCAGAGGGAGGGAACCACAGTCACAGAGGGGCCAGAAACAAACTACTACACCGGGGAGCCTCTAAAGCGTAGAGACATCCTCATAGCTTGTGGCTTTGAAAATCAGAAGGGATGACATTTGTGAGCGTATACAACCAGCAGACTTAAAGCTTGGAACTTTTAAAAATCAGCTGTCTCAGCTCTGAGAGAGCACAGAAGGTGATCGGAAGCTGAGATCTGTCCTTAAAGAGAAAGCACAGCAAACAGTCTGGAGAAGCTTGGGTGAAGCAGGTTGAAACGTGCTTGAGGATTAAACAAGGGAGACATAGTTCCTGAACTCAGAGTTTGCTAAGGGACTTGTCCAGGAACAAAGGAGCTGGCAGGTTCCATTTCCCTCTACGGCCCCTCATTATAAACACACACCTACCTGCAAGATCAAGCACAATCTAGCAATCACTAACTTGCATAAACCATGGCCCATCCCCACACCTACCACACCTGCTTCAGTCCCAGTGCTGTGGATACCCTCCCTGATAAGACCCACACAATCCTTGACAACAATATGTCTCCCCATCACCCACAGAACACGCATGCATCTTGTTAAAACAGCACACCCCATGTGTTGTGCACAATGACACAGTCCAGATCCAGTCTCTGTTGTTGCTATGCATTACCTTCAGAGGAGAACCAGCATCACCAAGTTAAAAATGTATGTTCTGCCCCGTATTTTCCAGAACAAGCAATATATCTGACCTTCCTCACCGAGAGATATTCTCTGAGAAGTAGGCCAAATGAGCAGACAGAGGACTATGTCCTAAACGAAAGAAGAGGACAAAGCCACAGCAAGAGACCTAAACAAAATGGATATAAGGAACATGCCTGACAGAAAATTTAAGATAACAATTATAAAGATACTCACTGGGGAAATGAAAAGAGGGAGGACATCAGAAGGGGGAACATCATTGAGACTCTTAACAAAGAGATATGAAAGAAATAATCAGAGATGTGGAACACAAGAAATGAAATGAAGAATATACTAGATAGAATAATTAGCAGGATGGACGAAGCAGAGGAACAAATTAATGAACTAGAAGACAGTAATGGAAAGTAATCAAGCGGAACAAATGAGAGGAAAAAGAAGTATGCAAAAATGAGAAGAGACTTAGGGAATTCAGTGACTCCATCCAGTGTAACAACACCCACATTAGAGGGATCCCAGAAGGTGAAAAGGGGGAAAAGGGGGCAGAAAATCTATTTGAGCAAAGAAGAGCTGAAAACTTAACCTAATCTGGTGAAGGAAACCTATACAAATCCATAAGGCATAGAGATCCCCTCCCACAAAGTCAACCGAAGGAGGTCCACATCAAGACACATAGTAATCCAAATGGGAAAAGGTAGTGATAAAGAAAAAACATTTAAAGCAGCAAGATAAAAGAAGACAGGTAACATGCAAGGGAAAGCCCATAAAGCTATCAGCTGAGTTTTCAGCAGAAACTATGCAGGACAGAAGAAAGTGGCGTTAAATATTCAAAGTGCTGAATGAGAAAAATCTGCAGCAAGGAATAATTTATCCAGCAAGCCTATCCTTCAGAAAAGAAGGGGAGAAAAAGAGTTTCTTAGCCACACAAACTAAAAGAGTTCATGACCACTAAATTAACTACAAAAAATATTGAAGGGGACACTATGAGTGGAAAAAAATCGTAAGTGAGAGTATGACAATAATGAATCAAGGAAGCAGTAAAAATAAGTATTTCTGTAAAAATCAGTTAAGGGATTCACAAAATAAAAGTATGTAAAATATGAAAACATATACCCTAACACATGAGGAGGAGTCAACAGTGGGTTTGAACTTAAACAGCATTCAACTTAATATAGACCGAAAAGGCTATATATAATCCAGGGGGTCACCACAAACCCAAAGCACTAATACACATGCAAAAGATAAAGGGAAAGAAATCCAAGAATATCATTAAAGAAAACGAGCAAACCATGAGAGAGAGAGCAAGAGAAGAAAGGATCAGAGAAAAACTACACAAAAAACTATGAAACAAGTAACAAAACATCAATAAATACATGTCTAATGATAATCAGTTTGAATGTAAATGGACTAAATGCTCCAAGCAAAAGAGCATGACAGAGTTTGTCTATATATATAAAAGATTTCACACCTAAAGACACCTGCAGATGGAAATTAAGAGATGGAGAAACATTAATCATGCAAGTGGATGTCAAAAGAAGTCAGAGTAGCAATCCTTATATCAGACCAAATAGACTTTTTTAAAATTGAAATTGAATTAGCCAACATAGAGTACACCAGTAGTTTCAAATGTAGCGTTCCACAATTCATCAGTTGTGTATAACACCCAGTGTTCATCACATCACAGGCATTCCTTAATGCCCATCACACAGTTACCCCATCTCCCCAGCCACCTTTCCTCCAGCAACCCTCAGTTGGTTTCCAATAGTTAGGAACCTGTCATGGATTTTCTTCCTCTCTGGTTTCTTCGCATTCATTTTCCCTCCCTTCCCCTATGATCCTCTGTGCTGTTCCTTCTATTCCACATATGAGTAAAACCATATAATAATTGTTTTTCTCTGACTGACTTATTTTGCTCAGCATAATACCCTCCAGTGCCATCCACATCGATATGCTCAATATTGATCCTTTCTGATGGCTGAGTCATATTCCATTGTATATGTATATACCATGTTTTCTTTATCCATTTATCTGTCGATGGATGTCTTGGTTCCTTCCACGGTTTGGCTATTGTGGACAATGTTGCTATAAACATTCGGGGTGCAGTTGCCCCTTCAGATCACTACATTGGTAGCTTTGGGGTAAATAAAATTGCTGGGTTGTAAGGGAGCTCTGTTTTAAGTTCTTGAGGAACCTCCATATTGTTTTCCAAAGTGGCTGTACCAGTTTTCATTCCCACGTAGAAGTGTAAGAGAGTTCCCCTTTCTCCTCACCAACATTTGTTATTTCTCCGCTTGTTAATTTTTGCAATTCTGACTGGTGTGAAGTGGTATCTCATTGTCATTTGGATTTCTTTTTCCCCATGCCAAGTGATGTTGAGCAGTTTGTCATATGTCTGTTGGCCATTTGTGTGTCTTCTTTGGAGAAATATCTGTTCATATCTTCTGCCCATTTCTTGACTCGCTTATTTGTTTTTTGGGTGTTGAGTTTGGGTGTTGAACGGTAGTAAAGCGTACGGCACATTCATGATGCTTCCACACCCACTTTTGGAAATGCTTCTCTCTCAAGGATACCTGAATATGTTAGTGGAGAGTTGCCGTATACGCAGACTTGCTTTTCCCAGGGGAGTGCATGGCACATTCCTTATTCCCTCACGCGCGCGCGCGCACACACACACACACACACACACACACACACACACACACAGAGTTGAACATGTTTCTGTCTCGTCAGGAAAGAAGGTGTTCGTTGAGTGACGGTTTCTCACTGATGCTTTTGGGTTCTTGCTTTTATTCCCCCCGGAGAGTGAAGTGTAGGCGCTTTTTCCGTAGGCTTGCGTACACACCCTTGAGAAGCCTTCCGCCAGCCAGAAACAAGCCGTGAGTTGAAAGAGGCGTCCACGCAGACCTCCTTCTCAGAGCGAAGCCTTTCACACTTTTCCTTGTGAAGTAAACTAGAGAGATACAAATACTTTATCAATGATTGCTTTAACAAAAAAGGACTAAATATCCCAATCAGAAAACATAGACTGTAAAGAGGAAGCAAGACCCATCTCTATGCTGCCTACCAGAGAATCACTTCAGACCTAAAAATAAAAGCAGATTCGAAGTAATGGGAAACAAAACGATTTATGATGCAAATGGAAGTGAAAAGAAAGTTGGAGTCGTAATATTTTTATGAGACAAAATAAACTGAATTGTGGGGAAGATGGCAGAGTAGAAGGACCCTAAACTCACCTCATCCCACAGATACAACTAGATCACACTCACACCAGAGTCACCCAGAAATGGACCTTCAGATTTCCCAACAAAACTCTACAACTAAATGGAGAGAGGAAATCACATCAAAGATGGTAGGAAGGACAAGGACTCTGTAGGAATCTAAACCCCGTATTTCTGACCACCAGAGGGAGGGAACCACAGTCACAGAGGGGCCAGAAACAAACTACTACACCGGGGAGCCTCTAAAGCGTAGAGACATCCTCATAGCTTGTGGCTTTGAAAATCAGAAGGGATGACATTTGTGAGCGTATACAACCAGCAGACTTAAAGCTTGGAACTTTTAAAAATCAGCTGTCTCAGCTCTGAGAGAGCACAGAAGGTGATCGGAAGCTGAGATCTGTCCTTAAAGAGAAAGCACAGCAAACAGTCTGGAGAAGCTTGGGTGAAGCAGGTTGAAACGTGCTTGAGGATTAAACAAGGGAGACATAGTTCCTGAACTCAGAGTTTGCTAAGGGACTTGTCCAGGAACAAAGGAGCTGGCAGGTTCCATTTCCCTCTACGGCCCCTCATTATAAACACACACCTACCTGCAAGATCAAGCACAATCTAGCAATCACTAACTTGCATAAACCATGGCCCATCCCCACACCTACCACACCTGCTTCAGTCCCAGTGCTGTGGATACCCTCCCTGATAAGACCCACACAATCCTTGACAACAATATGTCTCCCCATCACCCACAGAACACGCATGCATCTTGTTAAAACAGCACACCCCATGTGTTGTGCACAATGACACAGTCCAGATCCAGTCTCTGTTGTTGCTATGCATTACCTTCAGAGGAGAACCAGCATCACCAAGTTAAAAATGTATGTTCTGCCCCGTATTTTCCAGAACAAGCAATATATCTGACCTTCCTCACCGAGAGATATTCTCTGAGAAGTAGGCCAAATGAGCAGACAGAGGACTATGTCCTAAACGAAAGAAGAGGACAAAGCCACAGCAAGAGACCTAAACAAAATGGATATAAGGAACATGCCTGACAGAAAATTTAAGATAACAATTATAAAGATACTCACTGGGGAAATGAAAAGAGGGAGGACATCAGAAGGGGGAACATCATTGAGACTCTTAACAAAGAGATATGAAAGAAATAATCAGAGATGTGGAACACAAGAAATGAAATGAAGAATATACTAGATAGAATAATTAGCAGGATGGACGAAGCAGAGGAACAAATTAATGAACTAGAAGACAGTAATGGAAAGTAATCAAGCGGAACAAATGAGAGGAAAAAGAAGTATGCAAAAATGAGAAGAGACTTAGGGAATTCAGTGACTCCATCCAGTGTAACAACACCCACATTAGAGGGATCCCAGAAGGTGAAAAGGGGGAAAAGGGGGCAGAAAATCTATTTGAGCAAAGAAGAGCTGAAAACTTAACCTAATCTGGTGAAGGAAACCTATACAAATCCATAAGGCATAGAGATCCCCTCCCACAAAGTCAACCGAAGGAGGTCCACATCAAGACACATAGTAATCCAAATGGGAAAAGGTAGTGATAAAGAAAAAACATTTAAAGAAGCAAGATAAAAGAAGACAGGTAACATGCAAGGGAAAGCCCATAAAGCTATCAGCTGAGTTTTCAGCAGAAACTATGCAGGACAGAAGAAAGTGGCGTTAAATATTCAAAGTGCTGAATGAGAAAAATCTGCAGCAAGGAATAATTTATCCAGCAAGCCTATCCTTCAGAAAAGAAGGGGAGAAAAAGAGTTTCTTAGCCACACAAACTAAAAGAGTTCATGACCACTAAATTAACTACAAAAAATATTGAAGGGGACACTATGAGTGGAAAAAAATCGTAAGTGAGAGTATGACAATAATGAATCAAGGAAGCAGTAAAAATAAGTATTTCTGTAAAAATCAGTTAAGGGATTCACAAAATAAAAGTATGTAAAATATGAAAACATATACCCTAACACATGAGGAGGAGTCAACAGTGGGTTTGAACTTAAACAGCATTCAACTTAATATAGACCGAAAAGGCTATATATAATCCAGGGGGTCACCACAAACCCAAAGCACTAATACACATGCAAAAGATAAAGGGAAAGAAATCCAAGAATATCATTAAAGAAAACGAGCAAACCATGAGAGAGAGAGCAAGAGAAGAAAGGATCAGAGAAAAACTACACAAAAAACTATGAAACAAGTAACAAAACATCAATAAATACATGTCTAATGATAATCAGTTTGAATGTAAATGGACTAAATGCTCCAAGCAAAAGAGCATGACAGAGTTTGTCTATATATATAAAAGATTTCACACCTAAAGACACCTGCAGATGGAAATTAAGAGATGGAGAAACATTAATCATGCAAGTGGATGTCAAAAGAAGTCAGAGTAGCAATCCTTATATCAGACCAAATAGACTTTTTTAAAATTGAAATTGAATTAGCCAACATAGAGTACACCAGTAGTTTCAAATGTAGCGTTCCACAATTCATCAGTTGTGTATAACACCCAGTGTTCATCACATCACAGGCATTCCTTAATGCCCATCACACAGTTACCCCATCTCCCCAGCCACCTTTCCTCCAGCAACCCTCAGTTGGTTTCCAATAGTTAGGAACCTGTCATGGATTTTCTTCCTCTCTGGTTTCTTCGCATTCATTTTCCCTCCCTTCCCCTATGATCCTCTGTGCTGTTCCTTCTATTCCACATATGAGTAAAACCATATAATAATTGTTTTTCTCTGACTGACTTATTTTGCTCAGCATAATACCCTCCAGTGCCATCCACATCGATATGCTCAATATTGATCCTTTCTGATGGCTGAGTCATATTCCATTGTATATGTATATACCATGTTTTCTTTATCCATTTATCTGTCGATGGATGTCTTGGTTCCTTCCACGGTTTGGCTATTGTGGACAATGTTGCTATAAACATTCGGGGTGCAGTTGCCCCTTCAGATCACTACATTGGTAGCTTTGGGGTAAATAAAATTGCTGGGTTGTAAGGGAGCTCTGTTTTAAGTTCTTGAGGAACCTCCATATTGTTTTCCAAAGTGGCTGTACCAGTTTTCATTCCCACGTAGAAGTGTAAGAGAGTTCCCCTTTCTCCTCACCAACATTTGTTATTTCTCCGCTTGTTAATTTTTGCAATTCTGACTGGTGTGAAGTGGTATCTCACTGTCATTTGGATTTCTTTTTCCCCATGCCAAGTGATGTTGAGCAGTTTGTCATATATCTGTTGGCCATTTGTGTGTCTTCTTTGGAGAAATATCTGTTCATATCTTCTGCCCATTTCTTGACTCGCTTATTTGTTTTTTGGGTGTTGAGTTTGGGTGTTGAACGGTAGTAAAGCTTACGGCACATTCATGATGCTTCCACACCCACTTTTGGAAATGCTTCTCTCTCAAGGATACCTGAATATGTTAGTGGAGAGTTGCCGTATACGCAGACTTGCTTTTCCCAGGGGAGTGCATGGCACATTCCTTATTCCCTCACGCGCGCGCGCGCACACACACACACACACACACACACACACACACACACACAGAGTTTAACATGTTTCTGTCTCGTCAGGAAAGAAGGTGTTCGTTGAGTGACGGTTTCTCACTGATGCTTTTGGGTTCTTGCTTTTATTCCCCCCGGAGAGTGAAGTGTAGGCGCTTTTTCCGTAGGCTTGCGTACACACCCTTGAGAAGCCTTCCGCCAGCCAGAAACAAGCCGTGAGTTGAAAGAGGCGTCCACGCAGACCTCCTTCTCAGAGCGAAGCCTTTCACACTTTTTCTTGTGAAGTAAACTAGAGAGATACAAATACTTTATCAATGATTGCTTTAACAAAAAAGGACTAAATATCCCAATCAGAAAACATAGACTGTAAAGAGGAAGCAAGACCCATCTCTATGCTGCCTACCAGAGAATCACTTCAGACCTAAAAATAAAAGCAGATTCGAAGTAATGGGAAACAAAACGATTTATGATGCAAATGGAAGTGAAAAGAAAGTTGGAGTCGTAATATTTTTATGAGACAAAATAAACTGAATTGTGGGGAAGATGGCAGAGTAGAAGGACCCTAAACTCACCTCATCCCACAGATACAACTAGATCACACTCACACCAGAGTCACCCAGAAATGGACCTTCAGATTTCCCAACAAAACTCTACAACTAAATGGAGAGAGGAAATCACATCAAAGATGGTAGGAAGGACAAGGACTCTGTAGGAATCTAAACCCCGTATTTCTGACCACCAGAGGGAGGGAACCACAGTCACAGAGGGGCCAGAAACAAACTACTACACCGGGGAGCCTCTAAAGCGTAGAGACATCCTCATAGCTTGTGGCTTTGAAAATCAGAAGGGATGACATTTGTGAGCGTATACAACCAGCAGACTTAAAGCTTGGAACTTTTAAAAATCAGCTGTCTCAGCTCTGAGAGAGCACAGAAGGTGATCGGAAGCTGAGATCTGTCCTTAAAGAGAAAGCACAGCAAACAGTCTGGAGAAGCTTGGGTGAAGCAGGTTGAAACGTGCTTGAGGATTAAACAAGGGAGACATAGTTCCTGAACTCAGAGTTTGCTAAGGGACTTGTCCAGGAACAAAGGAGCTGGCAGGTTCCATTTCCCTCTACGGCCCCTCATTATAAACACACACCTACCTGCAAGATCAAGCACAATCTAGCAATCACTAACTTGCATAAACCATGGCCCATCCCCACACCTACCACACCTGCTTCAGTCCCAGTGCTGTGGATACCCTCCCTGATAAGACCCACACAATCCTTGACAACAATATGTCTCCCCATCACCCACAGAACACGCATGCATCTTGTTAAAACAGCACACCCCATGTGTTGTGCACAATGACACAGTCCAGATCCAGTCTCTGTTGTTGCTATGCATTACCTTCAGAGGAGAACCAGCATCACCAAGTTAAAAATGTATGTTCTGCCCCGTATTTTCCAGAACAAGCAATATATCTGACCTTCCTCACCGAGAGATATTCTCTGAGAAGTAGGCCAAATGAGCAGACAGAGGACTATGTCCTAAACGAAAGAAGAGGACAAAGCCACAGCAAGAGACCTAAACAAAATGGATATAAGGAACATGCCTGACAGAAAATTTAAGATAACAATTATAAAGATACTCACTGGGGAAATGAAAAGAGGGAGGACATCAGAAGGGGGAACATCATTGAGACTCTTAACAAAGAGATATGAAAGAAATAATCAGAGATGTGGAACACAAGAAATGAAATTAAGAATATCCTAGATAGAATAATTAGCAGGATGGACGAAGCAGAGGAACAAATTAATGAACTAGAAGACAGTAATGGAAAGTAATCAAGCGGAACAAATGAGAGGAAAAAGAAGTATGCAAAAATGAGAAGAGACTTAGGGAATTCAGTGACTCCATCCAGTGTAACAACACCCACATTAGAGGGATCCCAGAAGGTGAAAAGGGGGAAAAGGGGGCAGAAAATCTATTTGAGCAAAGAAGAGCTGAAAACTTAACCTAATCTGGTGAAGGAAACCTATACAAATCCATAAGGCATAGAGATCCCCTCCCACAAAGTCAACCGAAGGAGGTCCACATCAAGACACATAGTAATCCAAATGGGAAAAGGTAGTGATAAAGAAAAAACATTTAAAGCAGCAAGATAAAAGAAGACAGGTAACATGCAAGGGAAAGCCCATAAAGCTATCAGCTGAGTTTTCAGCAGAAACTATGCAGGACAGAAGAAAGTGGCGTTAAATATTCAAAGTGCTGAATGAGAAAAATCTGCAGCAAGGAATAATTTATCCAGCAAGCCTATCCTTCAGAAAAGAAGGGGAGAAAAAGAGTTTCTTAGCCACACAAACTAAAAGAGTTCATGACCACTAAATTAACTACAAAAAATATTGAAGGGGACACTATGAGTGGAAAAAAATCGTAAGTGAGAGTATGACAATAATGAATCAAGGAAGCAGTAAAAATAAGTATTTCTGTAAAAATCAGTTAAGGGATTCACAAAATTAAAGGATGTAAAATATGAAAACATATACCCTAACACATGAGGAGGAGTCAACAGTGGGTTTGAACTTAAACAGCATTCAACTTAATATAGACCGAAAAGGCTATATATAATCCAGGGGGTCACCACAAACCCAAAGCACTAATACACATGCAAAAGATAAAGGGAAAGAAATCCAAGAATATCATTAAAGAAAACGAGCAAACCATGAGAGAGAGAGCAAGAGAAGAAAGGATCAGAGAAAAACTACACAAAAAACTATGAAACAAGTAACAAAACATCAATAAATACATGTCTAATGATAATCAGTTTGAATGTAAATGGACTAAATGCTCCAAGCAAAAGAGCATGACAGAGTTTGTCTATATATATAAAAGATTTCACACCTAAAGACACCTGCAGATGGAAATTAAGAGATGGAGAAACATTAATCATGCAAGTGGATGTCAAAAGAAGTCAGAGTAGCAATCCTTATATCAGACCAAATAGACTTTTTTAAAATTGAAATTGAATTAGCCAACATAGAGTACACCAGTAGTTTCAAATGTAGCGTTCCACAATTCATCAGTTGTGTATAACACCCAGTGTTCATCACATCACAGGCATTCCTTAATGCCCATCACACAGTTACCCCATCTCCCCAGCCACCTTTCCTCCAGCAACCCTCAGTTGGTTTCCAATAGTTAGGAACCTGTCATGGATTTTCTTCCTCTCTGGTTTCTTCGCATTCATTTTCCCTCCCTTCCCCTATGATCCTCTGTGCTGTTCCTTCTATTCCACATATGAGTAAAACCATATAATAATTGTTTTTCTCTGACTGACTTATTTTGCTCAGCATAATACCCTCCAGTGCCATCCACATCGATATGCTCAATATTGATCCTTTCTGATGGCTGAGTCATATTCCATTGTATATGTATATACCATGTTTTCTTTATCCATTTATCTGTCGATGGATGTCTTGGTTCCTTCCACGGTTTGGCTATTGTGGACAATGTTGCTATAAACATTCGGGGTGCAGTTGCCCCTTCAGATCACTACATTGGTAGCTTTGGGGTAAATAAAATTGCTGGGTTGTAAGGGAGCTCTGTTTTAAGTTCTTGAGGAACCTCCATATTGTTTTCCAAAGTGGCTGTACCAGTTTTCATTCCCACGTAGAAGTGTAAGAGAGTTCCCCTTTCTCCTCACCAACATTTGTTATTTCTCCGCTTGTTAATTTTTGCAATTCTGACTGGTGTGAAGTGGTATCTCACTGTCATTTGGATTTCTTTTTCCCCATGCCAAGTGATGTTGAGCAGTTTGTCATATGTCTGTTGGCCATTTGTGTGTCTTCTTTGGAGAAATATCTGTTCATATCTTCTGCCCATTTCTTGACTCGCTTATTTGTTTTTTGGGTGTTGAGTTTGGGTGTTGAACGGTAGTAAAGCTTACGGCACATTCATGATGCTTCCACACCCACTTTTGGAAATGCTTCTCTCTCAAGGATACCTGAATATGTTAGTGGAGAGTTGCCGTATACGCAGACTTGCTTTTCCCAGGGGAGTGCATGGCACATTCCTTATTCCCTCACGCGCGCGCGCGCACACACACACACACACACACACACACACACACACACACACACAGAGTTGAACATGTTTCTGTCTCGTCAGGAAAGAAGGTGTTCGTTGAGTGACGGTTTCTCACTGATGCTTTTGGGTTCTTGCTTTTATTCCCCCCGGAGAGTGAAGTGTAGGCGCTTTTTCCGTAGGCTTGCGTACACACCCTTGAGAAGCCTTCCGTCAGCCAGAAACAAGCCGTGAGTTGAAAGAGGCGTCCACGCAGACCTCCTTCTCAGAGCGAAGCCTTTCACACTTTTCCTTGTGAAGTAAACTAGAGAGATACAAATACTTTATCAATGATTGCTTTAACAAAAAAGGACTAAATATCCCAATCAGAAAACATAGACTGTAAAGAGGAAGCAAGACCCATCTCTATGCTGCCTACCAGAGAATCACTTCAGACCTAAAAATAAAAGCAGATTCGAAGTAATGGGAAACAAAACCATTTATGATGCAAATGGAAGTGAAAAGAAAGTTGGAGTCGTAATATTTTTATGAGACAAAATAAACTGAATTGTGGGGAAGATGGCAGAGTAGAAGGACCCTAAACTCACCTCATCCCACAGATACAACTAGATCACACTCACACCAGAGTCACCCAGAAATGGACCTTCAGATTTCCCAACAAAACTCTACAAATAAATGGAGAGAGGAAATCACATCAAAGATGGTAGGAAGGACAAGGACTCTGTAGGAATCTAAACCCCGTATTTCTGACCACCAGAGGGAGGGAACCACAGTCACAGAGGGGCCAGAAACAAACTACTACACCGGGGAGCCTCTAAAGCGTAGAGACATCCTCATAGCTTGTGGCTTTGAAAATCAGAAGGGATGACATTTGTGAGCGTATACAACCAGCAGACTTAAAGCTTGGAACTTTTAAAAATCAGCTGTCTCAGCTCTGAGAGAGCACAGAAGGTGATCGGAAGCTGAGATCTGTCCTTAAAGAGAAAGCACAGCAAACAGTCTGGAGAAGCTTGGGTGAAGCAGGTTGAAACGTGCTTGAGGATTAAACAAGGGAGACATAGTTCCTGAACTCAGAGTTTGCTAAGGGACTTGTCCAGGAACAAAGGAGCTGGCAGGTTCCATTTCCCTCTACGGCCCCTCATTATAAACACACACCTACCTGCAAGATCAAGCACAATCTAGCAATCACTAACTTGCATAAACCATGGCCCATCCCCACACCTACCACACCTGCTTCAGTCCCAGTGCTGTGGATACCCTCCCTGATAAGACCCACACAATCCTTGACAACAATATGTCTCCCCATCACCCACAGAACACGCATGCATCTTGTTAAAACAGCACACCCCATGTGTTGTGCACAATGACACAGTCCAGATCCAGTCTCTGTTGTTGCTATGCATTACCTTCAGAGGAGAACCAGCATCACCAAGTTAAAAATGTATGTTCTGCCCCGTATTATCAAGAACAAGCAATATATCTGACCTTCCTCACCGAGAGATATTCTCTGAGAAGTAGGCCAAATGAGCAGACAGAGGACTATGTCCTAAACGAAAGAAGAGGACAAAGCCACAGCAAGAGACCTAAACAAAATGGATATAAGGAACATGCCTGACAGAAAATTTAAGATAACAATTATAAAGATACTCACTGGGGAAATGAAAAGAGGGAGGACATCAGAAGGGGGAACATCATTGAGACTCTTAACAAAGAGATATGAAAGAAATAATCAGAGATGTGGAACACAAGAAATGAAATTAAGAATATCCTAGATAGAATAATTAGCAGGATGGACGAAGCAGAGGAACAAATTAATGAACTAGAAGACAGTAATGGAAAGTAATCAAGCGGAACAAATGAGAGGAAAAAGGTGTATGCAAAAATGAGAAGAGAATTAGGGAATTCAGTGACTCCATCCAGTGTAACAACACCCACATTAGAGGGATCCCAGAAGGTGAAAAGGGGGAAAAGGGGGCAGAAAATCTATTTGAGCAAAGAAGAGCTGAAAACTTAACCTAATCTGGTGAAGGAAACCTATACAAATCCATAAGGCATAGAGATCCCCTCCCACAAAGTCAACCGAAGGAGGTCCACATCAAGACACATAGTAATCCAAATGGGAAAAGGTAGTGATAAAGAAAAAACATTTAAAGCAGCAAGATAAAAGAAGACAGGTAACATGCAAGGGAAAGCCCATAAAGCTATCAGCTGAGTTCTCAGCAGAAACTATGCAGGACAGAAGAAAGTGGCGTTAAATATTCAAAGTGCTGAATGAGAAAAATCTGCAGCAAGGAATAATTTATCCAGCAAGCCTATCCTTCAGAAAAGAAGGGGAGAAAAAGAGTTTCTTAGCCACACAAACTAAAAGAGTTCATGACCACTAAATTAACTACAAAAAATATTGAAGGGGACACTATGAGTGGAAAAAAATCGTAAGTGAGAGTAGGACAATAATGAATCAAGGAAGCAGTAAAAATAAGTATTTCTGTAAAAATCAGTTAAGGGATTCACAAAATAAAAGTATGTAAAATATGAAAACATATACCCTAACACATGAGGAGGAGTCAACAGTGGGTTTGAACTTAAACAGCATTCAACTTAATATAGACCGAAAAGGCTATATATAATCCAGGGGGTCACCACAAACCCAAAGCACTAATACACATGCAAAAGATAAAGGGAAAGAAATCCAAGAATATCATTAAAGAAAACGAGCAAACCATGAGAGAGAGAGCAAGAGAAGAAAGGATCAGAGAAAAACTACACAAAAAACTATGAAACAAGTAACAAAACATCAATAAATACATGTCTAATGATAATCAGTTTGAATGTAAATGGACTAAATGCTCCAAGCAAAAGAGCATGACAGAGTTTGTCTATATATATAAAAGATTTCACACCTAAAGACACCTGCAGATGGAAATTAAGAGATGGAGAAACATTAATCATGCAAGTGGATGTCAAAAGAAGTCAGAGTAGCAATCCTTATATCAGACCAAATAGACTTTTTTAAAATTGAAATTGAATTAGCCAACATAGAGTACACCAGTAGTTTCAAATGTAGCGTTCCACAATTCATCAGTTGTGTATAACACCCAGTGTTCATCACATCACAGGCATTCCTTAATGCCCATCACACAGTTACCCCATCTCCCCAGCCACCTTTCCTCCAGCAACCCTCAGTTGGTTTCCAATAGTTAGGAACCTGTCATGGATTTTCTTCCTCTCTGGTTTCTTCGCATTCATTTTCCCTCCCTTCCCCTATGATCCTCTGTGCTGTTCCTTCTATTCCACATATGAGTAAAACCATATAATAATTGTTTTTCTCTGACTGACTTATTTTGCTCAGCATAATACCCTCCAGTGCCATCCACATCGATATGCTCAATATTGATCCTTTCTGATGGCTGAGTCATATTCCATTGTATATCTATATACCATGTTTTCTTTATCCATTTATCTGTCGATGGATGTCTTGGTTCCTTCCACGGTTTGGCTATTGTGGACAATGTTGCTATAAACATTCGGGGTGCAGTTGCCCCTTCAGATCACTACATTGGTAGCTTTGGGGTAAATAAAATTGCTGGGTTGTAAGGGAGCTCTGTTTTAAGTTCTTGAGGAACCTCCATATTGTTTTCCAAAGTGGCTGTACCAGTTTTCATTCCCACTTAGAAGTGTAAGAGAGTTCCCCTTTCTCCTCACCAACATTTGTTATTTCTCCGCTTGTTAATTTTTGCAATTCTGACTGGTGTGAAGTGGTATCTCACTGTCATTTGGATTTCTTTATCCCTATGCCAAGTGATGTTGAGCAGTTTGTCATATGTCTGTTGGCCATTTGTGTGTCTTCTTTGGAGAAATACCTGTTCATATCTTCTGCCCATTTCTTGACTCGCTTATTTGTTTTTTGGGTGTTGAGTTTGGGTGTTGAACGGTAGTAAAGCTTACGGCACATTCATGATGCTTCCACACCCACTTTTGGAAATGCTTCTCTCTCAAGGATACCTGAATATGTTAGTGGAGAGTTGCCGTATACGCAGACTTGCTTTTCCCAGGTGAGTGCATGGCACATTCATTATTCCCTAACGCGCGCGCGCGCACACACACACACACACACACACACACACAGAGTTGAACATGTTTCTGTCTCGTCAGGAAAGAAGGTGTTCGTTGAGTGACGGTTTCTCACTGATGCTTTTGGGTTCTTGCTTTTATTCCCCCCGGAGAGTGAAGTGTAGGCGCTTTTTCCGTAGGCTTCCGTACACACCCTTGAGAAGCCTTCCGTCAGCCAGAAACAAGCCGTGAGTTGAAAGAGGCGTCCACGCAGACCTCCTTCTCAGAGCGAAGCCTTTCACACTTTTCCTTGTGAAGTAAACTAGAGAGATACAAATACTTTATCAATGATTGCTTTAACAAAAAAGGACTAAATATCCCAAACAGAAAACATAGAGTGTAAAGAGGAAGCAAGACCCATCTCTATGCTGCCTACCAGAGAATCACTTCAGACCTAAAAATAAAAGCAGATTCGAAGTAATGGGAAACAAAACGATTTATGATGCAAATGGAAGTGAAAAGAAAGTTGGAGTCGTAATATTTTTATGAGACAAAATAAACTGAATTGTGGGGAAGATGGCAGAGTAGAAGGACCCTAAACTCACCTCATCCCACAGATACAACTAGATCACACTCACACCAGAGTCACCCAGAAATGGACCTTCAGATTTCCCAACAAAACTCTACAACTAAATGGAGAGAGGAAATCACATCAAAGATGGTAGGAAGGACAAGGACTCTGTAGGAATCTAAACCCCGTATTTCTGACCACCAGAGGGAGGGAACCACAGTCACAGAGGGGCCAGAAACAAACTACTACACCGGGGAGCCTCTAAAGCGTAGAGACATCCTCATAGCTTATGGCTTTGAAAATCAGAAGGGATGACATTTGTGAGCGTATACAACCAGCAGACTTAAAGCTTGGAACTTTTAAAAATCAGCTGTCTCAGCTCTGAGAGAGCACAGAAGGTGATCGGAAGCTGAGATCTGTCCTTAAAGAGAAAGCACAGCAAACAGTCTGGAGAAGTTTGGGTGAAGCAGGTTGAAACGTGCTTGAGGATTAAACAAGGGAGACATAGTTCCTGAACTCAGAGTTTGCTAAGGGACTTGTCCAGGAACAAAGGAGCTGGCAGGTTCCATTTCCCTCTACGGCCCCTCATTATAAACACACACCTACCTGCAAGATCAAGCACAATCTAGCAATCACTAACTTGCATAAACCATGGCCCATCCCCACACCTACCACACCTGCTTCAGTCCCAGTGCTGTGGATACCCTCCCTGATAAGACCCACACAATCCTTGACAACAATATGTCTCCCCATCACCCACAGAACACGCATGCATCTTGTTAAAACAGCACACCCCATGTGTTGTGCACAATGACACAGTCCAGATCCAGTCTCTGTTGTTGCTATGCATTACCTTCAGAGGAGAACCAGCATCACCAAGTTAAAAATGTATGTTCTGCCCCGTATTTTCCAGAACAAGCAATATATCTGACCTTCCTCACCGAGAGATATTCTCTGAGAAGTAGGCCAAATGAGCAGACAGAGGACTATGTCCTAAACGAAAGAAGAGGACAAAGCCACAGCAAGAGACCTAAACAAAATGGATATAAGGAACATGCCTGACAGAAAATTTAAGATAACAATTATAAAGATACTCACTGGGGAAATGAAAAGAGGGAGGACATCAGAAGGGGGAACATCATTGAGACTCTTAACAAAGAGATATGAAAGAAATAATCAGAGATGTGGAACACAAGAAATGAAATGAAGAATATACTAGATAGAATAATTAGCAGGATGGACGAAGCAGAGGAACAAATTAATGAACTAGAAGACAGTAATGGAAAGTAATCAAGCGGAACAAATGAGAGGAAAAAGAAGTATGCAAAAATGAGAAGAGACTTAGGGAATTCAGTGACTCCATCCAGTGTAACAACACCCACATTAGAGGGATCCCAGAAGGTGAAAAGGGGGAAAAGGGGGCAGAAAATCTATTTGAGCAAAGAAGAGCTGAAAACTTAACCTAATCTGGTGAAGGAAACCTATACAAATCCATAAGGCATAGAGATCCCCTCCCACAAAGTCAACCGAAGGAGGTCCACATCAAGACACATAGTAATCCAAATGGGAAAAGGTAGTGATAAAGAAAAAACATTTAAAGCAGCAAGATAAAAGAAGACAGGTAACATGCAAGGGAAAGCCCATAAAGCTATCAGCTGAGTTTTCAGCAGAAACTATGCAGGACAGAAGAAAGTGGCGTTAAATATTCAAAGTGCTGAATGAGAAAAATCTGCAGCAAGGAATAATTTATCCAGCAAGCCTATCCTTCAGAAAAGAAGGGGAGAAAAAGAGTTTCTTAGCCACACAAACTAAAAGAGTTCATGACCACTAAATTAACTACAAAAAATATTGAAGGGGACACTATGAGTGGAAAAAAATCGTAAGTGAGTGTATGACAATAATGAATCAAGGAAGCAGTAAAAATAAGTATTTCTGTAAAAATCAGTTAAGGGATTCACAAAATAAAAGTATGTAAAATATGAAAACATATACCCTAACACATGAGGAGGAGTCAACAGTGGGTTTGAACATAAACAGCATTCAACTTAATATAGACCGAAAAGGCTATATATAATCCAGGGGGTCACCACAAACCCAAAGCACTAATACACATGCAAAAGATAAAGGGAAAGAAATCCAAGAATATCATTAAAGAAAACGAGCAAACCATGAGAGAGAGAGCAAGAGAAGAAAGGATCAGAGAAAAACTACACAAAAAACTATGAAACAAGTAACAAAACATCAATAAATACATGTCTAATGATAATCAGTTTGAATGTAAATGGACTAAATGCTCCAAGCAAAAGAGCATGACAGAGTTTGTCTATATATATAAAAGATTTCACACCTAAAGACACCTGCAGATGGAAATTAAGAGATGGAGAAACATTAATCATGCAAGTGGATGTCAAAAGAAGTCAGAGTAGCAATCCTTATATCAGACCAAATAGACTTTTTTAAAATTGAAATTGAATTAGCCAACATAGAGTACACCAGTAGTTTCAAATGTAGCGTTCCACAATTCATCAGTTGTGTATAACACACAGTGTTCATCACATCACAGGCATTCCTTAATGCCCATCACACAGTTACCCCATCTCCCCAGCCACCTTTCCTCCAGCAACACTCAGTTGGTTTCCAATAGTTAGGAAACTGTCATGGATTTTCTTCCTCTCTGGTTTCTTCGCATTCATTTTCCCTCCCTTCCCATATGATCCTCTGTGCTGTTCCTTCTATTCCACATATGAGTAAAACCATATAATAATTGTTTTTCTCTGACTGACTTATTTTGCTCAGCATAATACCCTCCAGTGCCATCCACATCGATATGCTCAATATTGATCCTTTCTGATGGCTGAGTCATATTCCATTGTATATCTATATACCATGTTTTCTTTATCCATTTATCTGTCGATGGATGTCTTGGTTCCTTCCACGGTTTGGCTATTGTGGACAATGTTGCTATAAACATTCGGGGTGCAGTTGCCCCTTCAGATCACTACATTGGTAGCTTTGGGGTAAATAAAATTGCTGGGTTGTAAGGGAGCTCTGTTTTAAGTTCTTGAGGAACCTCCATATTGTTTTCCAAAGTGGCTGTACCAGTTTTCATTCCCACTTAGAAGTGTAAGAGAGTTCCCCTTTCTCCTCACCAACATTTGTTATTTCTCCGCTTGTTAATTTTTGCAATTCTGACTGGTGTGAAGTGGTATCTCATTGTCATTTGGATTTCTTTTTCCCCATGCCAAGTGATGTTGAGCAGTTTGTCATATGTCTGTTGGCCATTTGTGTGTCTTCTTTGGAGAAATAACTGTTCATATCTTCTGCCCATTTCTTGACTCGCTTATTTGTTTTTTGGGTGTTGAGTTTGGGTGTTGAACGGTAGTAAAGCGTACGGCACATTCATGATGCTTCCACACCCACTTTTGGAAATGCTTCTCTCTCAAGGATACCTGAATATGTTAGTGGAGAGTTGCCGTATACGCAGACTTGCTTTTCCCAGGTGAGTGCATGGCACATTCCTTATTCCCTCACGCGCGCGCGCGCACACACACACACACACACACACACACACACACACAGAGTTGAACATGTTTCTGTCTCGTCAGGAAAGAAGGTGTTCGTTGAGTGACGGTTTCTCACTGATGCTTTTGGGTTCTTGCTTTTATTCCCCCCGGAGAGTGAAGTGTAGGCGCTTTTTCCGTAGGCTTCCGTACACACCCTTGAGAAGCCTTCCGTCAGCCAGAAACAAGCCGTGAGTTGAAAGAGGCGTCCACGCAGACCTCCTTCTCAGAGCGAAGCCTTTCACACTTTTCCTTGTGAAGTAAACTAGAGAGATACAAATACTTTATCAATGATTGCTTTAACAAAAAAGGACTAAATATCCCAATCAGAAAACATAGACTGTAAAGAGGAAGCAAGACCCATCTCTATGCTGCCTACCAGAGAATCACTTCAGACCTAAAAATAAAAGCAGATTCGAAGTAATGGGAAACAAAACCATTTATGATGCAAATGGAAGTGAAAAGAAAGTTGGAGTCGTAATATTTTTATGAGACAAAATAAACTGAATTGTGGGGAAGATGGCAGAGTAGAAGGACCCTAAACTCACCTCATCCCACAGATACAACTAGATCACACTCACACCAGAGTCACCCAGAAATGGACCTTCAGATTTCCCAACAAAACTCTACAACTAAATGGAGAGAGGAAATCACATCAAAGATGGTAGGAAGGACAAGGACTCTGTAGGAATCTAAACCCCGTATTTCTGACCACCAGAGGGAGGGAACCACAGTCACAGAGGGGCCAGAAACAAACTACTACACCGGGGAGCCTCTAAAGCGTAGAGACATCCTCATAGCTTATGGCTTTGAAAATCAGAAGGGATGACATTTTTGAGCGTATACAACCAGCAGACTTAAAGCTTGGAACTTTTAAAAATCAGCTGTCTCAGCTCTGAGAGAGCACAGAAGGTGATCGGAAGCTGAGATCTGTCCTTAAAGAGAAATCACAGCAAACAGTCTGGAGAAGCTTGGGTGAAGCAGGTTGAAACGTGCTTGAGGATTAAACAAGGGAGACATAGTTCCTGAACTCAGAGTTTGCTAAGGGACTTGTCCAGGAACAAAGGAGCTGGCAGGTTCCATTTCCCTCTACGGCCCCTCATTATAAACACACACCTACCTGCAAGATCAAGCACAATCTAGCAATCACTAACTTGCATAAACCATGGCCCATCCCCACACCTACCACACCTGCTTCAGTCCCAGTGCTGTGGATACCCTCCCTGATAAGACCCACACAATCCTTGACAACAATATGTCTCCCCATCACCCACAGAACACGCATGCATCTTGTTAAAACAGCACACCCCATGTGTTGTGCACAATGACACAGTCCAGATCCAGTCTCTGTTGTTGCTATGCATTACCTTCAGAGGAGAACCAGCATCACCAAGTTAAAAATGTATGTTCTGCCCCGTATTTTCAAGAACAAGCAATATATCTGACCTTCCTAACAGAGAGATATTCTCTGAGAAGTAGGCCAAATGAGCAGACAGAGGACTATGTCCTAAACGAAAGAAGAGGACAAAGCCACAGCAAGAGACCTAAACAAAATGGATATAAGGAACATGCCTGACAGAAAATTTAAGATAACAATTATAAAGATACTCACTGGGGAAATGAAAAGAGGGAGGACATCAGAAGGGGGAACATCATTGAGACTCTTAACAAAGAGATATGAAAGAAATAATCAGAGATGTGGAACACAAGAAATGAAATTAAGAATATCCTAGATAGAATAATTAGCAGGATGGACGAAGCAGAGGAACAAATTAATGAACTAGAAGACAGTAATGGAAAGTAATCAAGCGGAACAAATGAGAGGAAAAAGGTGTATGCAAAAATGAGAAGAGACTTAGGGAATTCAGTGACTCCATCCAGTGTAACAACACCCACATTAGAGGGATCCCAGAAGGTGAAAAGGGGGAAAAGGGGGCAGAAAATCTATTTGAGCAAAGAAGAGCTGAAAACTTAACCTAATCTGGTGAAGGAAACCTATACAAATCCATAAGGCATAGAGATCCCCTCCCACAAAGTCAACCGAAGGAGGTCCACATCAAGACACATAGTAATCCAAATGGGAAAAGGTAGTGATAAAGAAAAAACATTTAAAGCAGCAAGATAAAAGAAGACAGGTAACATGCAAGGGAAAGCCCATAAAGCTATCAGCTGAGTTTTCAGCAGAAACTATGCAGGACAGAAGAAAGTGGCGTTAAATATTCAAAGTGCTGAATGAGAAAAATCTGCAGCAAGGAATAATTTATCCAGCAAGCCTATCCTTCAGAAAAGAAGGGGAGAAAAAGAGTTTCTTAGCCACACAAACTAAAAGAGTTCATGACCACTAAATTAACTACAAAAAATATTGAAGGGGACACTATGAGTGGAAAAAAATCGTAAGTGAGAGTATGACAATAATGAATCAAGGAAGCAGTAAAAATAAGTATTTCTGTAAAAATCAGTTAAGGGATTCACAAAATAAAAGTATGTAAAATATGAAAACATATACCCTAACACATGAGGAGGAGTCAACAGTGGGTTTGAACTTAAACAGCATTCAACTTAATATAGACCGAAAAGGCTATATATAATCCAGGGGGTCACCACAAACCCAAAGCACTAATACACATGCAAAAGATAAAGGGAAAGAAATCCAAGAATATCATTAAAGAAAACGAGCAAACCATGAGAGAGAGAGCAAGAGAAGAAAGGATCAGAGAAAAACTACACAAAAAACTATGAAACAAGTAACAAAACATCAATAAATACATGTCTAATGATAATCAGTTTGAATGTAAATGGACTAAATGCTCCAAGCAAAAGAGCATGACAGAGTTTGTCTATATATATAAAAGATTTCACACCTAAAGACACCTGCAGATGGAAATTAAGAGATGGAGAAACATTAATCACGCAAGTGGATGTCAAAAGAAGTCAGAGTAGCAATCCTTATATCAGACCAAATAGACTTTTTTAAAATTGAAATTGAATTAGCCAACATAGAGTACACCAGTAGTTTCAAATGTAGCGTTCCACAATTCATCAGTTGTGTATAACACCCAGTGTTCATCACATCACAGGCATTCCTTAATGCCCATCACACAGTTACCCCATCTCCCCAGCCACCTTTCCTCCAGCAACCCTCAGTTGGTTTCCAATAGTTAGGAACCTGTCATGGATTTTCTTCCTCTCTGGTTTCTTCGCATTCATTTTCCCTCCCTTCCCCTATGATCCTCTGTGCTGTTCCTTCTATTCCACATATGAGTAAAACCATATAATAATTGTTTTTCTCTGACTGACTTATTTTGCTCAGCATAATACCCTCCAGTGCCATCCACATCGATATGCTCAATATTGATCCTTTCTGATGGCTGAGTCATATTCCATTGTATATGTATATACCATGTTTTCTTTATCCATTTATCTGTCGATGGATGTCTTGGTTCCTTCCACGGTTTGGCTATTGTGGACAATGTTGCTATAAACATTCGGGGTGCAGTTGCCCCTTCAGATCACTACATTGGTAGCTTTGGGGTAAATAAAATTGCTGGGTTGTAAGGGAGCTCTGTTTTAAGTTCTTGAGGAACCTCCATATTGTTTTCCAAAGTGGCTGTACCAGTTTTCATTCCCACTTAGAAGTGTAAGAGAGTTCCCCTTTCTCCTCACCAACATTTGTTACTTCTCCGCTTGTTAATTTTTGCAATTCTGACTGGTGTGAAGTGGTATCTCATTGTCATTTGGATTTCTTTTTCCCCACGCCAAGTGATGTTGAGCAGTTTGTCATATATCTGTTGGCCATTTGTGTGTCTTCTTTGTAGAAATATCTGTTCATATCTTCTGCCCATTTCTTGACTCGCTTATTTGTTTTTTGGGTGTTGAGTTTGGGTGTTGAACGGTAGTAAAGCTTACGGCACATTCATGATGCTTCCACACCCACTTTTGGAAATGCTTCTCTCTCAAGGATACCTGAATATGTTAGTGGAGAGTTGCCGTATACGCAGACTTGCTTTTCCCAGGTGAGTGCATGGCACATTCCTTATTCCCTCACGCGCGCGCGCGCGCACACACACACACACACACACACAGAGTTGAACATGTTTCTGTCTCGTCAGGAAAGAAGGTGTTCGTTGAGTGACGGTTTCTCACTGATGCTTTTGGGTTCTTGCTTTTATTCCCCCCGGAGAGTGAAGTGTAGGCGCTTTTTCCGTAGGCTTCCGTACACACCCTTGAGAAGCCTTCCGTCAGCCAGAAACAAGCCGTGAGTTGAAAGAGGCGTCCACGCAGACCTCCTTCTCAGAGCGAAGCCTTTCACACTTTTCCTTGTGAAGTAAACTAGAGAGATACAAATACTTTATCAATGATTGCTTTAACAAAAAAGGACTAAATATCCCAATCAGAAAACATAGACTGTAAAGAGGAAGCAAGACCCATCTCTATGCTGCCTACCAGAGAATCACTTCAGACCTAAAAATAAAAGCAGATTCGAAGTAATGGGAAACAAAACCATTTATGATGCAAATGGAAGTGAAAAGAAAGTTGGAGTCGTAATATTTTTATGAGACAAAATAAACTGAATTGTGGGGAAGATGGCAGAGTAGAAGGACCCTAAACTCACCTCATCCCACAGATACAACTAGATCACACTCACACCAGAGTCACCCAGAAATGGACCTTCAGATTTCCCAACAAAACTCTACAACTAAATGGAGAGAGGAAATCACATCAAAGATGGTAGGAAGGACAAGGACTCTGTAGGAATCTAAACCCCGTATTTCTGACCACCAGAGGGAGGGAACCACAGTCACAGAGGGGCCAGAAACAAACTACTACACCGGGGAGCCTCTAAAGCGTAGAGACATCCTCATAGCTTATGGCTTTGAAAATCAGAAGGGATGACATTTTTGAGCGTATACAACCAGCAGACTTAAAGCTTGGAACTTTTAAAAATCAGCTGTCTCAGCTCTGAGAGAGCACAGAAGGTGATCGGAAGCTGAGATCTGTCCTTAAAGAGAAAGCACAGCAAACAGTCTGGAGAAGCTTGGGTGAAGCAGGTTGAAACGTGCTTGAGGATTAAACAAGGGAGACATAGTTCCTGAACTCAGAGTTTGCTAAGGGACTTGTCCAGGAACAAAGGAGCTGGCAGGTTCCATTTCCCTCTACGGCCCCTCATTATAAACACACACCTACCTGCAAGATCAAGCACAATCTAGCAATCACTAACTTGCATAAACCATGGCCCATCCCCACACCTACCACACCTGCTTCAGTCCCAGTGCTGTGGATACCCTCCCTGATAAGACCCACACAATCCTTGACAACAATATGTCTCCCCATCACCCACAGAACACGCATGCATCTTGTTAAAACAGCACACCCCATGTGTTGTGCACAATGACACAGTCCAGATCCAGTCTCTGTTGTTGCTATGCATTACCTTCAGAGGAGAACCAGCATCACCAAGTTAAAAATGTATGTTCTGCCCCGTATTTTCAAGAACAAGCAATATATCTGACCTTCCTAACAGAGAGATATTCTCTGAGAAGTAGGCCAAATGAGCAGACAGAGGACTATGTCCTAAACGAAAGAAGAGGACAAAGCCACAGCAAGAGACCTAAACAAAATGGATATAAGGAACATGCCTGACAGAAAATTTAAGATAACAATTATAAAGATACTCACTGGGGAAATGAAAAGAGGGAGGACATCAGAAGGGGGAACATCATTGAGACTCTTAACAAAGAGATATGAAAGAAATAATCAGAGATGTGGAACACAAGAAATGAAATTAAGAATATCCTAGATAGAATAATTAGCAGGATGGACGAAGCAGAGGAACAAATTAATGAACTAGAAGACAGTAATGGAAAGTAATCAAGCGGAACAAATGAGAGGAAAAAGGTGTATGCAAAAATGAGAAGAGACTTAGGGAATTCAGTGACTCCATCCAGTGTAACAACACCCACATTAGAGGGATCCCAGAAGGTGAAAAGGGGGAAAAGGGGGCAGAAAATCTATTTGAGCAAAGAAGAGCTGAAAACTTAACCTAATCTGGTGAAGGAAACCTATACAAATCCATAAGGCATAGAGATCCCCTCCCACAAAGTCAACCGAAGGAGGTCCACATCAAGACACATAGTAATCCAAATGGGAAAAGGTAGTGATAAAGAAAAAACATTTAAAGCAGCAAGATAAAAGAAGACAGGTAACATGCAAGGGAAAGCCCATAAAGCTATCAGCTGAGTTTTCAGCAGAAACTATGCAGGACAGAAGAAAGTGGCGTTAAATATTCAAAGTGCTGAATGAGAAAAATCTGCAGCAAGGAATAATTTATCCAGCAAGCCTATCCTTCAGAAAAGAAGGGGAGAAAAAGAGTTTCTTAGCCACACAAACTAAAAGAGTTCATGACCACTAAATTAACTACAAAAAATATTGAAGGGGACACTATGAGTGGAAAAAAATCGTAAGTGAGAGTATGACAATAATGAATCAAGGAAGCAGTAAAAATAAGTATTTCTGTAAAAATCAGTTAAGGGATTCACAAAATAAAAGTATGTAAAATATGAAAACATATACCCTAACACATGAGGAGGAGTCAACAGTGGGTTTGAACTTAAACAGCATTCAACTTAATATAGACCGAAAAGGCTATATATAATCCAGGGGGTCACCACAAACCCAAAGCACTAATACACATGCAAAAGATAAAGGGAAAGAAATCCAAGAATATCATTAAAGAAAACGAGCAAACCATGAGAGAGAGAGCAAGAGAAGAAAGGATCAGAGAAAAACTACACAAAAAACTATGAAACAAGTAACAAAACATCAATAAATACATGTCTAATGATAATCAGTTTGAATGTAAATGGACTAAATGCTCCAAGCAAAAGAGCATGACAGAGTTTGTCTATATATATAAAAGATTTCACACCTAAAGACACCTGCAGATGGAAATTAAGAGATGGAGAAACATTAATCACGCAAGTGGATGTCAAAAGAAGTCAGAGTAGCAATCCTTATATCAGACCAAATAGACTTTTTTAAAATTGAAATTGAATTAGCCAACATAGAGTACACCAGTAGTTTCAAATGTAGCGTTCCACAATTCATCAGTTGTGTATAACACCCAGTGTTCATCACATCACAGGCATTCCTTAATGCCCATCACACAGTTACCCCATCTCCCCAGCCACCTTTCCTCCAGCAACCCTCAGTTGGTTTCCAATAGTTAGGAACCTGTCATGGATTTTCTTCCTCTCTGGTTTCTTCGCATTCATTTTCCCTCCCTTCCCCTATGATCCTCTGTGCTGTTCCTTCTATTCCACATATGAGTAAAACCATATAATAATTGTTTTTCTCTGACTGACTTATTTTGCTCAGCATAATACCCTCCAGTGCCATCCACATCGATATGCTCAATATTGATCCTTTCTGATGGCTGAGTCATATTCCATTGTATATGTATATACCATGTTTTCTTTATCCATTTATCTGTCGATGGATGTCTTGGTTCCTTCCACGGTTTGGCTATTGTGGACAATGTTGCTATAAACATTCGGGGTGCAGTTGCCCCTTCAGATCACTACATTGGTAGCTTTGGGGTAAATAAAATTGCTGGGTTGTAAGGGAGCTCTGTTTTAAGTTCTTGAGGAACCTCCATATTGTTTTCCAAAGTGGCTGTACCAGTTTTCATTCCCACTTAGAAGTGTAAGAGAGTTCCCCTTTCTCCTCACCAACATTTGTTACTTCTCCGCTTGTTAATTTTTGCAATTCTGACTGGTGTGAAGTGGTATCTCATTGTCATTTGGATTTCTTTTTCCCCACGCCAAGTGATGTTGAGCAGTTTGTCATATATCTGTTGGCCATTTGTGTGTCTTCTTTGTAGAAATATCTGTTCATATCTTCTGCCCATTTCTTGACTCGCTTATTTGTTTTTTGGGTGTTGAGTTTGGGTGTTGAACGGTAGTAAAGCTTACGGCACATTCATGATGCTTCCACACCCACTTTTGGAAATGCTTCTCTCTCAAGGATACCTGAATATGTTAGTGGAGAGTTGCCGTATACGCAGACTTGCTTTTCCCAGGTGAGTGCATGGCACATTCCTTATTCCCTCACGCGCGCGCGCGCGCACACACACACACACACACACACAGAGTTGAACATGTTTCTGTCTCGTCAGGAAAGAAGGTGTTCGTTGAGTGACGGTTTCTCACTGATGCTTTTGGGTTCTTGCTTTTATTCCCCCCGGAGAGTGAAGTGTAGGCGCTTTTTCCGTAGGCTTCCGTACACACCCTTGAGAAGCCTTCCGTCAGCCAGAAACAAGCCGTGAGTTGAAAGAGGCGTCCACGCAGACCTCCTTCTCAGAGCGAAGCCTTTCACACTTTTCCTTGTGAAGTAAACTACAGAGATACAAATACTTTATCAATGATTGCTTTAACAAAAAAGGACTAAATATCCCAAACAGAAAACTTAGACTGTAAAGAGGAAGCAAGACCCATCTCTATGCTGCCTACCAGAGAATCACTTCAGACCTAAAAATAAAAGCAGATTCGAAGTAATGGGAAACAAAATCATTTATGATGCAAATGGAAGTGAAAAGAAAGTTGGAGTCGTAATATTTTTATGAGACAAAATAAACTGAATTGTGGGGAAGATGGCAGAGTAGAAGGACCCTAAACTCACCTCATCCCACAGATACAACTAGATCACACTCACACCAGAGTCACCCAGAAATGGACCTTCAGATTTCCCAACAAAACTCTACAACTAAATGGAGAGAGGAAATCACATCAAAGATGGTAGGAAGGACAAGGACTCTGTAGGAATCTAAACCCCGTATTTCTGACCAGCAGAGGGAGGGAACCACAGTCACAGAGGGGCCAGAAACAAACTACTACACCGGGGAGCCTCTAAAGCGTAGAGACATCCTCATAGCTTATGGCTTTGAAAATCAGAAGGGATGACATTTGTGAGCGTATACAACCAGCAGACTTAAAGCTTGGAACTTTTAAAAATCAGCTGTCTCAGCTCTGAGAGAGCACAGAAGGTGATCGGAAGCTGAGATCTGTCCTTAAAGAGAAAGCACAGCAAACAGTCTGGAGAAGCTTGGGTGAAGCAGGTTGAAACGTGCTTGAGGATTAAACAAGGGAGACATAGTTCCTGAACTCAGAGTTTGCTAAGGGACTTGTCCAGGAACAAAGGAGCTGGCAGGTTCCATTTCCCTCTACGGCCCCTCATTATAAACACACACCTACCTGCAAGATCAAGCACAATCTAGCAATCACTAACTTGCATAAACCATGGCCCATCCCCACACCTACCACACCTGCTTCAGTCCCAGTGCTGTGGATACCCTCCCTGATAAGACCCACACAATCCTTGACAACAATATGTCTCCCCATCACCCACAGAACACGCATGCATCTTGTTAAAACAGCACACCCCATGTGTTGTGCACAATGACACAGTCCAGATTCAGTCTCTGTTGTTGCTATGCATTACCTTCAGAGGAGAACCAGCATCACCAAGTTAAAAATGTATGTTCTGCCCCGTATTTTCAAGAACAAGCAATATATCTGACCTTCCTAACAGAGAGTTATTCTCTGAGAAGTAGGCCAAATGAGCAGACAGAGGACTATGTCCTAAACGAAAGAAGAGGACAAAGCCACAGCAAGAGACCTAAACAAAATGGATATAAGGAACATGCCTGACAGAAAATTTAAGATAACAATTATAAAGATACTCACTGGGGAAATGAAAAGAGGGAGGACATCAGAAGGGGGAACATCATTGAGACTCTTAACAAAGAGATATGAAAGAAATAATCAGAGATGTGGAACACAAGAAATGAAATTAAGAATATCCTAGATAGAATAATTAGCAGGATGGACGAAGCAGAGGAACAAATTAATGAACTAGAAGACAGTAATGGAAAGTAATCAAGCGGAACAAATGAGAGGAAAAAGGTGTATGCAAAAATGAGAAGAGACTTAGGGAATTCAGTGACTCCATCCAGTGTAACAACACCCACATTAGAGGGATCCCAGAAGGTGAAAAGGGGGAAAAGGGGGCAGAAAATCTATTTGAGCAAAGAAGAGCTGAAAACTTAACCTAATCTGGTGAAGGAAACCTATACAAATCCATAAGGCATAGAGATCCCCTCCCACAAAGTCAACCGAAGGAGGTCCACATCAAGACACATAGTAATCCAAATGGGAAAAGGTAGTGATAAAGAAAAAACATTTAAAGCAGCAAGATAAAAGAAGACAGGTAACATGCAAGGGAAAGCCCATAAAGCTATCAGCTGAGTTTTCAGCAGAAACTATGCAGGACAGAAGAAAGTGGCGTTAAATATTCAAAGTGCTGAATGAGAAAAATCTGCAGCAAGGAATAATTTATCCAGCAAGCCTATCCTTCAGAAAAGAAGGGGAGAAAAAGAGTTTCTTAGCCACACAAACTAAAAGAGTTCATGACCACTAAATTAACTACAAAAAATATTGAAGGGGGCACTATGAGTGGAAAAAAATCGTAAGTGAGAGTATGACAATAATGAATCAAGGAAGCAGTAAAAATAAGTATTTCTGTAAAAATCAGTTAAGGGATTCACAAAATAAAAGTATGTAAAATATGAAAACATATACCCTAACACATGAGGAGGAGTCAACAGTGGGTTTGAACTTAAACAGCATTCAACTTAATATAGACCGAAAAGGCTATATATAATCCAGGGGGTCACCACAAACCCAAAGCACTAATACACATGCAAAAGATAAAGGGAAAGAAATCCAAGAATATCATTAAAGAAAACGAGCAAACCATGAGAGAGAGAGCAAGAGAAGAAAGGATCAGAGAAAAACTACACAAAAAACTATGAAACAAGTAACAAAACATCAATAAATACATGTCTAATGATAATCAGTTTGAATGTAAATGGACTAAATGCTCCAAGCAAAAGAGCATGACAGAGTTTGTCTATATATATAAAAGATTTCACACCTAAAGTCACCTGCAGATGGAAATTAAGAGATGGAGAAACATTAATCACGCAAGTGGATGTCAAAAGAAGTCAGAGTAGCAATCCTTATATCAGACCAAATAGACTTTTTTAAAATTGAAATTGAATTAGCCAACATAGAGTACACCAGTAGTTTCAAATGTAGCGTTCCACAATTCATCAGTTGTGTATAACACCCAGTGTTCATCACATCACAGGCATTCCTTAATGCCCATCACACAGTTACCCCATCTCCCCAGCCACCTTTCCTCCAGCAACCCTCAGTTGGTTTCCAATAGTTAGGAACCTGTCATGGATTTTCTTCCTCTCTGGTTTCTTCGCATTCATTTTCCCTCCCTTCCCCTATGATCCTCTGTGCTGTTCCTTCTATTCCACATATGAGTAAAACCATATAATAATTGTTTTTCTCTGACTGACTTATTTTGCTCAGCATAATACCCTCCAGTGCCATCCACATCGATATGCTCAATATTGATCCTTTCTGATGGCTGAGTCATATTCCATTGTATATGTATATACCATGTTTTCTTTATCCATTTATCTGTCGATGGATGTCTTGGTTCCTTCCACGGTTTGGCTATTGTGGACAATGTTGATATAAATATTCGGGGTGCAGTTGCCCCTTCAGATCACTACATTGGTAGCTTTGGGGTAAATAAAATTGCTGGGTTGTAAGGGAGCTCTGTTTTAAGTTCTTGAGGAACCTGCATATTGTTTTCCAAAGTGGCTGTACCAGTTTTCATTCCCACTTAGAAGTGTAAGAGAGTTCCCCTTTCTCCTCACCAACATTTGTTACTTCTCCGCTTGTTAATTTTTGCAATTCTGACTGGTGTGAAGTGGTATCTCATTGTCATTTGGATTTCTTTTTCCCCATGCCAAGTGATGTTGAGCAGTTTGTCATATATCTGTTGGCCATTTGTGTGTCTTCTTTGGAGAAATATCTGTTCATATCTTCTGCCCATTTCTTGACTCGCTTATTTGTTTTTTGGGTGTTGAGTTTGGGTGTTGAACGGTAGTAAAGCTTACGGCACATTCATGATGCTTCCACACCCACTTTTGGAAATGCTTCTCTCTCAAGGATACCTGAATATGTTAGTGGAGAGTTGCCGTATACGCAGACTTGCTTTTCCCAGGTGAGTGCATGGCACATTCCTTATTCCCTCACGCGCGCGCGCGAGCGCACACACACACACACACACACAGAGTTGAACATGTTTCTGTCTCGTCAGGAAAGAAGGTGTTCGTTGAGTGACGGTTTCTCACTGATGCTTTTGGGTTCTTGCTTTTATTCCCCCCGGAGAGTGAAGTGTAGGCGCTTTTTCCGTAGGCTTCCGTACACACCCTTGAGAAGCCTTCCGTCAGCCAGAAACAAGCCGTGAGTTGAAAGAGGCGTCCACGCAGACCTCCTTCTCAGAGCGAAGCCTTTCACACTTTTCCTTGTGAAGTAAACTAGAGAGATACAAATACTTTATCAATGATTGCTTTAACAAAAAAGGACTAAATATCCCAATCAGAAAACATAGACTGTAAAGAGGAAGCAAGACCCATCTCTATGCTGCCTACCAGAGAATCACTTCAGACCTAAAAATAAAAGCAGATTCGAAGTAATGGGAAACAAAACCATTTATGATGCAAATGGAAGTGAAAAGAAAGTTGGAGTCGTAATATTTTTATGAGACAAAATAAACTGAATTGTGGGGAAGATGGCAGAGTAGAAGGACCCTAAACTCACCTCATCCCACAGATACAACTAGATCACACTCACACCAGAGTCACCCAGAAATGGACCTTCAGATTTCCCAACAAAACTCTACAACTAAATGGAGAGAGGAAATCACATCAAAGATGGTAGGAAGGACAAGGACTCTGTAGGAATCTAAACCCCGTATTTCTGACCAGCAGAGGGAGGGAACCACAGTCACAGAGGGGCCAGAAACAAACTACTACACCGGGGAGCCTCTAAAGCGTAGAGACATCCTCATAGCTTATGGCTTTGAAAATCAGAAGGGATGACATTTGTGAGCGTATACAACCAGCAGACTTAAAGCTTGGAACTTTTAAAAATCAGCTGTCTCAGCTCTGAGAGAGCAGAGAAGGTGATCGGAAGCTGAGATCTGTCCTTAAAGAGAAAGCACAGCAAACAGTCTGGAGAAGTTTGGGTGAAGCAGGTTGAAACGTCCTTGAGGATTAAACAAGGGAGACATAGTTCCTGAACTCAGAGTTTGCTAAGGGACTTGTCCAGGAACAAAGGAGCTGGCAGGTTCCATTTCCCTCTACGGCCCCTCATTATAAACACACACCTACCTGCAAGATCAAGCACAATCTAGCAATCACTAACTTGCATAAACCATGGCCCATCCCCACACCTACCACACCTGCTTCAGTCCCAGTGCTGTGGATACCCTCCCTGATAAGACCCACACAATCCTTGACAACAATATGTCTCCCCATCACCCACAGAACACGCATGCATCTTGTTAAAACAGCACACCCCATGTGTTGTGCACAATGACACAGTCCAGATCCAGTCTCTGTTGTTGCTATGCATTACCTTCAGAGGAGAACCAGCATCACCAAGTTAAAAATGTATGTTCTGCCCCGTATTTTCAAGAACAAGCAATATATCTGACCTTCCTAACCGAGAGATATTCTCTGAGAAGTAGGCCAAATGAGCAGACAGAGGACTATGTCCTAAACGAAAGAAGAGGACAAAGCCACAGCAAGAGACCTAAACAAAATGGATATAAGGAACATGCCTGACAGAAAATTTAAGATAACAATTATAAAGATACTCACTGGGGAAATGAAAAGAGGGAGGACATCAGAAGGGGGAACATCATTGAGACTCTTAACAAAGAGATATGAAAGAAATAATCAGAGATGTGGAACACAAGAAATGAAATTAAGAATATCCTAGATAGAATAATTAGCAGGATGGACGAAGCAGAGGAACAAATTAATGATCTAGAAGACAGTAATGGAAAGTAATCAAGCGGAACAAATGAGAGGAAAAAGAAGTATGCAAAAATGAGAAGAGACTTAGGGAATTCAGTGACTCCATCCAGTGTAACAACACCCACATTAGAGGGATCCCAGAAGGTGAAAAGGGGGAAAAGGGGGCAGAAAATCTATTTGAGCAAAGAAGAGCTGAAAACTTAACCTAATCTGGTGAAGGAAACCTATACAAATCCATAAGGCATAGAGATCCCCTCCCACAAAGTCAACCGAAGGAGGTCCACATCAAGACACATAGTAATCCAAATGGGAAAAGGTAGTGATAAAGAAAAAACATTTAAAGCAGCAAGATAAAAGAAGACAGGTAACATGCAAGGGAAAGCCCATAAAGCTATCAGCTGAGTTTTCAGCAGAAACTATGCAGGACAGAAGAAAGTGGCGTTAAATATTCAAAGTGCTGAATGAGAAAAATCTGCAGCAAGGAATAATTTATCCAGCAAGCCTATCCTTCAGAAAAGAAGGGGAGAAAAAGAGTTTCTTAGCCACACAAACTAAAAGAGTTCATGACCACTAAATTAACTACAAAAAATATTGAAGGGGACACTATGAGTGGAAAAAAATCGTAAGTGAGAGTATGACAATAATGAATCAAGGAAGCAGTAAAAATAAGTATTTCTGTAAAAATCAGTTAAGGGATTCACAAAATAAAAGTATGTAAAATATGAAAACATATACCCTAACACATGAGGAGGAGTCAACAGTGGGTTTGAACTTAAACAGCATTCAACTTAATATAGACCGAAAAGGCTATATATAATCCAGGGGGTCACCACAAACCCAAAGCACTAATACACATGCAAAAGATAAAGGGAAAGAAATCCAAGAATATCATTAAAGAAAACGAGCAAACCATGAGAGAGAGAGCAAGAGAAGAAAGGATCAGAGAAAAACTACACAAAAAACTATGAAACAAGTAACAAAACATCAATAAATACATGTCTAATGATAATCAGTTTGAATGTAAATGGACTAAATGCTCCAAGCAAAAGAGCATGACAGAGTTTGTCTATATATATAAAAGATTTCACACCTAAAGACACCTGCAGATGGAAATTAAGAGATGGAGAAACATTAATCATGCAAGTGGATGTCAAAAGAAGTCAGAGTAGCAATCCTTATATCAGACCAAATAGACTTTTTTAAAATTGAAATTGAATTAGCCAACATAGAGTACACCAGTAGTTTCAAATGTAGCGTTCCACAATTCATCAGTTGTGTATAACACCCAGTGTTCATCACATCACAGGCATTCCTTAATGCCCATCACACAGTTACCCCATCTCCCCAGCCACCTTTCCTCCAGCAACCCTCAGTTGGTTTCCAATAGTTAGGAACCTGTCATGGATTTTCTTCCTCTCTGGTTTCTTCGCATTCATTTTCCCTCCCTTCCCCTATGATCCTCTGTGCTGTTCCTTCTATTCCACATATGAGTAAAACCATATAATAATTGTTTTTCTCTGACTGACTTATTTTGCTCAGCATAATACCCTCCAGTGCCATCCACATCGATATGCTCAATATTGATCCTTTCTGATGGCTGAGTCATATTCCATTGTATATGTATATACCATGTTTTCTTTATCCATTTATCTGTCGATGGATGTCTTGGTTCCTTCCACGGTTTGGCTATTGTGGACAATGTTGCTATAAACATTCGGGGTGCAGTTGCCCCTTCAGATCACTACATTGGTAGCTTTGGGGTAAATAAAATTGCTGGGTTGTAAGGGAGCTCTGTTTTAAGTTCTTGAGGAACCTCCATATTGTTTTCCAAAGTGGCTGTACCAGTTTTCATTCCCACTTAGAAGTGTAAGAGAGTTCCCCTTTCTCCTCACCAACATTTGTTATTTCTCCGCTTGTTAATTTTTGCAATTCTGACTGGTGTGAAGTGGTATCTCATTGTCATTTGGATTTCTTTTTCCCCATGCCAAGTGATGTTGAGCAGTTTGTCATATGTCTGTTGGCCATTTGTGTGTCTTCTTTGGAGAAATATCTGTTCATATCTTCTGCCCATTTCTTGACTCGCTTATTTGTTTTTTGGGTGTTGAGTTTGGGTGTTGAACGGTAGTAAAGCGTACGGCACATTCATGATGCTTCCACACCCACTTTTGGAAATGCTTCTCTCTCAAGGATACCTGAATATGTTAGTGGAGAGTTGCCGTATACGCAGACTTGCTTTTCCCAGGTGAGTGCATGGCACATTCCTTATTCCCTCACGCGCGCGCGCGCACAAACACACACACACACACACACACACAGAGTTGAACATGTTTCTGTCTCGTCAGGAAAGAAGGTGTTCGTTGAGTGACGGTTTCTCACTGATGCTTTTGGGTTCTTGCTTTTATTCCCCCCGGAGAGTGAAGTGTAGGCGCTTTTTCCGTAGGCTTGCGTACACACCCTTGAGAAGCCTTCCGTCAGCCAGAAACAAGCCGTGAGTTGAAAGAGGCGTCCACGCAGACCTCCTTCTCAGAGCGAAGCCTTTCACACTTTTCCTTGTGAAGTAAACTAGAGAGATACAAATACTTTATCAATGATTGCTTTACAAAAAAGGACTAAATATCCCAATCAGAAAACATAGACTGTAAAGAGGAAGCAAGACCCATCTCTATGCTGCCTACCAGAGAATCACTTCAGACCTAAAAATAAAAGCAGATTCGAAGTAATGGGAAACAAAACCATTTATGATGCAAATGGAAGTGAAAAGAAAGTTGGAGTCGTAATATTTTTATGAGACAAAATAAACTGAATTGTGGGGAAGATGGCAGAGTAGAAGGACCCTAAACTCACCTCATCCCACAGATACAACTAGATCACACTCACACCAGAGTCACCCAGAAATGGACCTTCAGATTTCCCAACAAAACTCTACAACTAAATGGAGAGACGAAATCACATCAAAGATGGTAGGAAGGATAAGGACTCTGTAGGAATCTAAACCCCGTATTTCTGACCAGCAGAGGGAGGGAACCACAGTCACAGAGGGGCCAGAAACAAACTACTACACCGGGGAGCCCCTAAGCGTAGAGACATCCTCATAGCTTATGGCTTTGAAAATCAGAAGGGATGACATTTGTGAGCGTATACAACCAGCAGACTTAAAGCTTGGAACTTTTAAAAATCAGCTGTCTCAGCTCTGAGAGAGCAGAGAAGGTGATCGGAAGCTGAGATCTGTCCTTAAAGAGAAAGCACAGCAAACAGTCTGGAGAAGTTTGGGTGAAGCAGGTTGAAACGTGCTTGAGGATTAAACAAGGGAGACATAGTTCCTGAACTCAGAGTTTGCTAAGGGACTTGTCCAGGAACAAAGGAGCTGGCAGGTTCCATTTCCCTCTACGGCCCCTCATTATAAACACACACCTACCTGCAAGATCAAGCACAATCTAGCAATCACTAACTTGCATAAACCATGGCCCATCCCCACACCTACCACACCTGCTTCAGTCCCAGTGCTGTGGATACCCTCCCTGATAAGACCCACACAATCCTTGACAACAATATGTCTCCCCATCACCCACAGAACACGCATGCATCTTGTTAAAACAGCACACCCCATGTGTTGTGCACAATGACACAGTCCAGATCCAGTCTCTGTTGTTGCTATGCATTACCTTCAGAGGAGAACCAGCATCACCAAGTTAAAAATGTATGTTCTGCCCCGTATTTTCAAGAACAAGCAATATATCTGACCTTCCTAACCGAGAGATATTCTCTGAGAAGTAGGCCAAATGAGCAGACAGAGGACTATGTCCTAAACGAAAGAAGAGGACAAAGCCACAGCAAGAGACCTAAACAAAATGGATATAAGGAACATGCCTGACAGAAAATTTAAGATAACAATTATAAAGATACTCACTGGGGAAATGAAAAGAGGGAGGACATCAGAAGGGGGAACATCATTGAGACTCTTAACAAAGAGATATGAAAGAAATAATCAGAGATGTGGAACACAAGAAATGAAATGAAGAATATACTAGATAGAATAATTAGCAGGATGGACGAAGCAGAGGAACAAATTAATGAACTAGAAGACAGTAATGGAAAGTAATCAAGCGGAACAAATGAGAGGAAAAAGAAGTATGCAAAAATGAGAAGAGACTTAGGGAATTCAGTGACTCCATCCAGTGTAACAACACCCACATTAGAGGGATCCCAGAAGGTGAAAAGGGGGAAAAGGGGGCAGAAAATCTATTTGAGCAAAGAAGAGCTGAAAACTTAACCTAATCTGGTGAAGGAAACCTATACAAATCCATAAGGCATAGAGATCCCCTCCCACAAAGTCAACCGAAGGAGGTCCACATCAAGACACATAGTAATCCAAATGGGAAAAGGTAGTGATAAAGAAAAAACATTTAAAGCAGCAAGATAAAAGAAGACAGGTAACATGCAAGGGAAAGCCCATAAAGCTATCAGCTGAGTTTTCAGCAGAAACTATGCAGGACAGAAGAAAGTGGCGTTAAATATTCAAAGTGCTGAATGAGAAAAATCTGCAGCAAGGAATAATTTATCCAGCAAGCCTATCCTTCAGAAAAGAAGGGGAGAAAAAGAGTTTCTTAGCCACACAAACTAAAAGAGTTCATGACCACTAAATTAACTACAAAAAATATTGAAGGGGACACTATGAGTGGAAAAAAATCGTAAGTGAGAGTATGACAATAATGAATCAAGGAAGCAGTAAAAATAAGTATTTCTGTAAAAATCAGTTAAGGGATTCACAAAATAAAAGTATGTAAAATATGAAAACATATACCCTAACACATGAGGAGGAGTCAACAGTGGGTTTGAACTTAAACAGCATTCAACTTAATATAGACCGAAAAGGCTATATATAATCCAGGGGGTCACCACAAACCCAAAGCACTAATACACATGCAAAAGATAAAGGGAAAGAAATCCAAGAATATCATTAAAGAAAACGAGCAAACCATGAGAGAGAGAGCAAGAGAAGAAAGGATCAGAGAAAAACTACACAAAAAACTATGAAACAAGTAACAAAACATCAATAAATACATGTCTAATGATAATCAGTTTGAATGTAAATGGACTAAATGCTCCAAGCAAAAGAGCATGACAGAGTTTGTCTATATATATAAAAGATTTCACACCTAAAGACACCTGCAGATGGAAATTAAGAGATGGAGAAACATTAATCATGCAAGTGGATGTCAAAAGAAGTCAGAGTAGCAATCCTTATATCAGACCAAATAGACTTTTTTAAAATTGAAATTGAATTAGCCAACATAGAGTACACCAGTAGTTTCAAATGTAGCGTTCCACAATTCATCAGTTGTGTATAACACCCAGTGTTCATCACATCACAGGCATTCCTTAATGCCCATCACACAGTTACCCCATCTCCCCAGCCACCTTTCCTCCAGCAACCCTCAGTTGGTTTCCAATAGTTAGGAACCTGTCATGGATTTTCTTCCTCTCTGGTTTCTTCGCATTCATTTTCCCTCCCTTCCCCTATGATCCTCTGTGCTGTTCCTTCTATTCCACATATGAGTAAAACCATATAATAATTGTTTTTCTCTGACTGACTTATTTTGCTCAGCATAATACCCTCCAGTGCCATCCACATCGATATGCTCAATATTGATCCTTTCTGATGGCTGAGTCATATTCCATTGTATATGTATATACCATGTTTTCTTTATCCATTTATCTGTCGATGGATGTCTTGGTTCCTTCCACGGTTTGGCTATTGTGGACAATGTTGCTATAAACATTCGGGGTGCAGTTGCCCCTTCAGATCACTACATTGGTAGCTTTGGGGTAAATAAAATTGCTGGGTTGTAAGGGAGCTCTGTTTTAAGTTCTTGAGGAACCTCCATATTGTTTTCCAAAGTGGCTGTACCAGTTTTCATTCCCACTTAGAAGTGTAAGAGAGTTCCCCTTTCTCCTCACCAACATTTGTTATTTCTCCGCTTGTTAATTTTTGCAATTCTGACTGGTGTGAAGTGGTATCTCATTGTCATTTGGATTTCTTTTTCCCCATGCCAAGTGATGTTGAGCAGTTTGTCATATGTCTGTTGGCCATTTGTGTGTCTTCTTTGGAGAAATATCTGTTCATATCTTCTGCCCATTTCTTGACTCGCTTATTTGTTTTTTGGGTGTTGAGTTTGGGTGTTGAACGGTAGTAAAGCGTACGGCACATTCATGATGCTTCCACACCCACTTTTGGAAATGCTTCTCTCTCAAGGATACCTGAATATGTTAGTGGAGAGTTGCCGTATACGCAGACTTGCTTTTCCCAGGTGAGTGCATGGCACATTCCTTATTCCCTCACGCGCGCGCGCGCGCACACACACACACACACACACACAGAGTTGAACATGTTTCTGTCTCGTCAGGAAAGAAGGTGTTCGTTGAGTGACGGTTTCTCACTGATGCTTTTGGGTTCTTGCTTTTATTCCCCCCGGAGAGTGAAGTGTAGGCGCTTTTTCCGTAGGCTTCCGTACACACCCTTGAGAAGCCTTCCGTCAGCCAGAAACAAGCCGTGAGTTGAAAGAGGCGTCCACGCAGACCTCCTTCTCAGAGCGAAGCCTTTCACACTTTTCCTTGTGAAGTAAACTACAGAGATACAAATACTTTATCAATGATTGCTTTAACAAAAAAGGACTAAATATCCCAAACAGAAAACTTAGACTGTAAAGAGGAAGCAAGACCCATCTCTATGCTGCCTACCAGAGAATCACTTCAGACCTAAAAATAAAAGCAGATTCGAAGTAATGGGAAACAAAATCATTTATGATGCAAATGGAAGTGAAAAGAAAGTTGGAGTCGTAATATTTTTATGAGACAAAATAAACTGAATTGTGGGGAAGATGGCAGAGTAGAAGGACCCTAAACTCACCTCATCCCACAGATACAACTAGATCACACTCACACCAGAGTCACCCAGAAATGGACCTTCAGATTTCCCAACAAAACTCTACAACTAAATGGAGAGAGGAAATCACATCAAAGATGGTAGGAAGGACAAGGACTCTGTAGGAATCTAAACCCCGTATTTCTGACCACCAGAGGGAGGGAACCACAGTCACAGAGGGGCCAGAAACAAACTACTACACCGGGGAGCCTCTAAAGCGTAGAGACATCCTCATAGCTTGTGGCTTTGAAAATCAGAAGGGATGACATTTGTGAGCGTATACAACCAGCAGACTTAAAGCTTGGAACTTTTAAAAATCAGCTGTCTCAGCTCTGAGAGAGCACAGAAGGTGATCGGAAGCTGAGATCTGTCCTTAAAGAGAAAGCACAGCAAACAGTCTGGAGAAGCTTGGGTGAAGCAGGTTGAAACGTGCTTGAGGATTAAACAAGGGAGACATAGTTCCTGAACTCAGAGTTTGCTAAGGGACTTGTCCAGGAACAAAGGAGCTGGCAGGTTCCATTTCCCTCTACGGCCCCTCATTATAAACACACACCTACCTGCAAGATCAAGCACAATCTAGCAATCACTAACTTGCATAAACCATGGCCCATCCCCACACCTACCACACCTGCTTCAGTCCCAGTGCTGTGGATACCCTCCCTGATAAGACCCACACAATCCTTGACAACAATATGTCTCCCCATCACCCACAGAACACGCATGCATCTTGTTAAAACAGCACACCCCATGTGTTGTGCACAATGACACAGTCCAGATCCAGTCTCTGTTGTTGCTATGCATTACCTTCAGAGGAGAACCAGCATCACCAAGTTAAAAATGTATGTTCTGCCCCGTATTTTCCAGAACAAGCAATATATCTGACCTTCCTCACCGAGAGATATTCTCTGAGAAGTAGGCCAAATGAGCAGACAGAGGACTATGTCCTAAACGAAAGAAGAGGACAAAGCCACAGCAAGAGACCTAAACAAAATGGATATAAGGAACATGCCTGACAGAAAATTTAAGATAACAATTATAAAGATACTCACTGGGGAAATGAAAAGAGGGAGGACATCAGAAGGGGGAACATCATTGAGACTCTTAACAAAGAGATATGAAAGAAATAATCAGAGATGTGGAACACAAGAAATGAAATGAAGAATATACTAGATAGAATAATTAGCAGGATGGACGAAGCAGAGGAACAAATTAATGAACTAGAAGACAGTAATGGAAAGTAATCAAGCGGAACAAATGAGAGGAAAAAGAAGTATGCAAAAATGAGAAGAGACTTAGGGAATTCAGTGACTCCATCCAGTGTAACAACACCCACATTAGAGGGATCCCAGAAGGTGAAAAGGGGGAAAAGGGGGCAGAAAATCTATTTGAGCAAAGAAGAGCTGAAAACTTAACCTAATCTGGTGAAGGAAACCTATACAAATCCATAAGGCATAGAGATCCCCTCCCACAAAGTCAACCGAAGGAGGTCCACATCAAGACACATAGTAATCCAAATGGGAAAAGGTAGTGATAAAGAAAAAACATTGAAAGCAGCAAGATAAAAGAAGACAGGTAACATGCAAGGGAAAGCCCATAAAGCTATCAGCTGAGTTTTCAGCAGAAACTATGCAGGACAGAAGAAAGTGGCGTTAAATATTCAAAGTGCTGAATGAGAAAAATCTGCAGCAAGGAATAATTTATCCAGCAAGCCTATCCTTCAGAAAAGAAGGGGAGAAAAAGAGTTTCTTAGCCACACAAACTAAAAGAGTTCATGACCACTAAATTAACTACAAAAAATATTGAAGGGGACACTATGAGTGGAAAAAAATCGTAAGTGAGAGTATGACAATAATGAATCAAGGAAGCAGTAAAAATAAGTATTTCTGTAAAAATCAGTTAAGGGATTCACAAAATAAAAGTATGTAAAATATGAAAACATATACCCTAACACATGAGGAGGAGTCAACAGTGGGTTTGAACTTAAACAGCATTCAACTTAATATAGACCGAAAAGGCTATATATAATCCAGGGGGTCACCACAAACCCAAAGCACTAATACACATGCAAAAGATAAAGGGAAAGAAATCCAAGAATATCATTAAAGAAAACGAGCAAACCATGAGAGAGAGAGCAAGAGAAGAAAGGATCAGAGAAAAACTACACAAAAAACTATGAAACAAGTAACAAAACATCAATAAATACATGTCTAATGATAATCAGTTTGAATGTAAATGGACTAAATGCTCCAAGCAAAAGAGCATGACAGAGTTTGTCTATATATATAAAAGATTTCACACCTAAAGACACCTGCAGATGGAAATTAAGAGATGGAGAAACATTAATCATGCAAGTGGATGTCAAAAGAAGTCAGAGTAGCAATCCTTATATCAGACCAAATAGACTTTTTTAAAATTGAAATTGAATTAGCCAACATAGAGTACACCAGTAGTTTCAAATGTAGCGTTCCACAATCCATCAGTTGTGTATAACACCCAGTGTTCATCACATCACAGGCATTCCTTAATGCCCATCACACAGTTACCCCATCTCCCCAGCCACCTTTCCTCCAGCAACCCTCAGTTGGTTTCCAATAGTTAGGAACCTGTCATGGATTTTCTTCCTCTCTGGTTTCTTCGCATTCATTTTCCCTCCCTTCCCCTATGATCCTCTGTGCTGTTCCTTCTATTCCACATATGAGTAAAACCATATAATAATTGTTTTTCTCTGACTGACTTATTTTGCTCAGCATAATACCCTCCAGTGCCATCCACATCGATATGCTCAATATTGATCCTTTCTGATGGCTGAGTCATATTCCATTGTATATGTATATACCATGTTTTCTTTATCCATTTATCTGTCGATGGATGTCTTGGTTCCTTCCACGGTTTGGCTATTGTGGACAATGTTGCTATAAACATTCGGGGTGCAGTTGCCCCTTCAGATCACTACATTGGTAGCTTTGGGGTAAATAAAATTGCTGGGTTGTAAGGGAGCTCTGTTTTAAGTTCTTGAGGAACCTCCATATTGTTTTCCAAAGTGGCTGTACCAGTTTTCATTCCCACTTAGAAGTGTAAGAGAGTTCCCCTTTCTCCTCACCAACATTTGTTATTTCTCCGCTTGTTAATTTTTGCAATTCTGACTGGTGTGAAGTGGTATCTCATTGTCATTTGGATTTCTTTTTCCCCATGCCAAGTGATGTTGAGCAGTTTGTCATATGTCTGTTGGCCATTTGTGTGTCTTCTTTGGAGAAATATCTGTTCATATCTTCTGCCCATTTCTTGACTCGCTTATTTGTTTTTTGGGTGTTGAGTTTGGGTGTTGAACGGTAGTAAAGCGTACGGCACATTCATGATGCTTCCACACCCACTTTTGGAAATGCTTCTCTCTCAAGGATACCTGAATATGTTAGTGGAGAGTTGCCGTATACGCAGACTTGCTTTTCCCAGGGGAGTGCATGGCACATTCCTTATTCCCTCACGCGCGCGCGCGCACACACACACACACACACACACACACACACACACACACAGAGTTGAACATGTTTCTGTCTCGTCAGGAAAGAAGGTGTTCGTTGAGTGACGGTTTCTCACTGATGCTTTTGGGTTCTTGCTTTTATTCCCCCCGGAGAGTGAAGTGTAGGCGCTTTTTCCGTAGGCTTCCGTACACACCCTTGAGAAGCCTTCCGTCAGCCAGAAACAAGCCGTGAGTTGAAAGAGGCGTCCACGCAGACCTCCTTCTCAGAGCGAAGCCTTTCACACTTTTCCTTGTGAAGTAAACTAGAGAGATACAAATACTTTATCAATGATTGCTTTAACAAAAAAGGACTAAATATCCCAATCAGAAAACATAGACTGTAAAGAGGAAGCAAGACCCATCTCTATGCTGCCTACCAGAGAATCACTTCAGACCTAAAAATAAAAGCAGATTCGAAGTAATGGGAAACAAAACCATTTATGATGCAAATGGAAGTGAAAAGAAAGTTGGAGTCGTAATATTTTTATGAGACAAAATAAACTGAATTGTGGGGAAGATGGCAGAGTAGAAGGACCCTAAACTCACCTCATCCCACAGATACAACTAGATCACACTCACACCAGAGTCACCCAGAAATGGACCTTCAGATTTCCCAACAAAACTCTACAACTAAATGGAGAGAGGAAATCACATCAAAGATGGTAGGAAGGACAAGGACTCTGTAGGAATCTAAACCCCGTATTTCTGACCAGCAGAGGGAGGGAACCACAGTCACAGAGGGGCCAGAAACAAACTACTACACCGGGGAGCCTCTAAAGCGTAGAGACATCCTCATAGCTTATGGCTTTGAAAATCAGAAGGGATGACATTTTTGAGCGTATACAACCAGCAGACTTAAAGCTTGGAACTTTTAAAAATCAGCTGTCTCAGCTCTGAGAGAGCACAGAAGGTGATCGGAAGCTGAGATCTGTCCTTAAAGAGAAAGCACAGCAAACAGTCTGGAGAAGCTTGGGTGAAGCAGGTTGAAACGTGCTTGAGGATTAAACAAGGGAGACATAGTTCCTGAACTCAGAGTTTGCTAAGGGACTTGTCCAGGAACAAAGGAGCTGGCAGGTTCCATTTCCCTCTACGGCCCCTCATTATAAACACACACCTACCTGCAAGATCAAGCACAATCTAGCAATCACTAACTTGCATAAACCATGGCCCATCCCCACACCTACCACACCTGCTTCAGTCCCAGTGCTGTGGATACCCTCCCTGATAAGACCCACACAATCCTTGACAACAATATGTCTCCCCATCACCCACAGAACACGCATGCATCTTGTTAAAACAGCACACCCCATGTGTTGTGCACAATGACACAGTCCAGATCCAGTCTCTGTTGTTGCTATGCATTACCTTCAGAGGAGAACCAGCATCACCAAGTTAAAAATGTATGTTCTGCCCCGTATTTTCAAGAACAAGCAATATATCTGACCTTCCTAACAGAGAGATATTCTCTGAGAAGTAGGCCAAATGAGCAGACAGAGGACTATGTCCTAAACGAAAGAAGAGGACAAAGCCACAGCAAGAGACCTAAACAAAATGGATATAAGGAACATGCCTGACAGAAAATTTAAGATAACAATTATAAAGATACTCACTGGGGAAATGAAAAGAGGGAGGACATCAGAAGGGGGAACATCACTGAGACTCTTAACAAAGAGATATGAAAGAAATAATCAGAGATGTGGAACACAAGAAATGAAATTAAGAATATCCTAGATAGAATAATTAGCAGGATGGACGAAGCAGAGGAACAAATTAATGAACTAGAAGACAGTAATGGAAAGTAATCAAGCGGAACAAATGAGAGGAAAAAGGTGTATGCAAAAATGAGAAGAGACTTAGGGAATTCAGTGACTCCATCCAGTGTAACAACACCCACATTAGAGGGATCCCAGAAGGTGAAAAGGGGGAAAAGGGGGCAGAAAATCTATTTGAGCAAAGAAGAGCTGAAAACTTAACCTAATCTGGTGAAGGAAACCTATACAAATCCATAAGGCATAGAGATCCCCTCCCACAAAGTCAACCGAAGGAGGTCCACATCAAGACACATAGTAATCCAAATGGGAAAAGGTAGTGATAAAGAAAAAACATTTAAAGCAGCAAGATAAAAGAAGACAGGTAACATGCAAGGGAAAGCCCATAAAGCTATCAGCTGAGTTTTCAGCAGAAACTATGCAGGACAGAAGAAAGTGGCGTTAAATATTCAAAGTGCTGAATGAGAAAAATCTGCAGCAAGGAATAATTTATCCAGCAAGCCTATCCTTCAGAAAAGAAGGGGAGAAAAAGAGTTTCTTAGCCACACAAACTAAAAGAGTTCATGACCACTAAATTAACTACAAAAAATATTGAAGGGGACACTATGAGTGGAAAAAAATCGTAAGTGAGAGTATGACAATAATGAATCAAGGAAGCAGTAAAAATAAGTATTTCTGTAAAAATCAGTTAAGGGATTCACAAAATAAAAGTATGTAAAATATGAAAACATATACCCTAACACATGAGGAGGAGTCAACAGTGGGTTTGAACTTAAACAGCATTCAACTTAATATAGACCGAAAAGGCTATATATAATCCAGGGGGTCACCACAAACCCAAAGCACTAATACACATGCAAAAGATAAAGGGAAAGAAATCCAAGAATATCATTAAAGAAAACGAGCAAACCATGAGAGAGAGAGCAAGAGAAGAAAGGATCAGAGAAAAACTACACAAAAAACTATGAAACAAGTAACAAAACATCAATAAATACATGTCTAATGATAATCAGTTTGAATGTAAATGGACTAAATGCTCCAAGCAAAAGAGCATGACAGAGTTTGTCTATATATATAAAAGATTTCACACCTAAAGACACCTGCAGATGGAAATTAAGAGATGGAGAAACATTAATCACGCAAGTGGATGTCAAAAGAAGTCAGAGTAGCAATCCTTATATCAGACCAAATAGAGTTTTTTAAAATTGAAATTGAATTAGCCAACATAGAGTACACCAGTAGTTTCAAATGTAGCGTTCCACAATTCATCAGTTGTGTATAACACCCAGTGTTCATCACATCACAGGCATTCCTTAATGCCCATCACACAGTTACCCCATCTCCCCAGCCACCTTTCCTCCAGCAACCCTCAGTTGGTTTCCAATAGTTAGGAACCTGTCATGGATTTTCTTCCTCTCTGGTTTCTTCGCATTCATTTTCCCTCCCTTCCCCTATGATCCTCTGTGCTGTTCCTTCTATTCCACATATGAGTAAAACCATATAATAATTGTTTTTCTCTGACTGACTTATTTTGCTCAGCATAATACCCTCCAGTGCCATCCACATCGATATGCTCAATATTGATCCTTTCTGATGGCTGAGTCATATTCCATTGTATATGTATATACCATGTTTTCTTTATCCATTTATCTGTCGATGGATGTCTTGGTTCCTTCCACGGTTTGGCTATTGTGGACAATGTTGCTATAAACATTCGGGGTGCAGTTGCCCCTTCAGATCACTACATTGGTAGCTTTGGGGTAAATAAAATTGCTGGGTTGTAAGGGAGCTCTGTTTTAAGTTCTTGAGGAACCTCCATATTGTTTTCCAAAGTGGCTGTACCAGTTTTCATTCCCACTTAGAAGTGTAAGAGAGTTCCCCTTTCTCCTCACCAACATTTGTTACTTCTCCGCTTGTTAATTTTTGCAATTCTGACTGGTGTGAAGTGGTATCTCATTGTCATTTGGATTTCTTTTTCCCCATGCCAAGTGATGTTGAGCAGTTTGTCATATATCTGTTGGCCATTTGTGTGTCTTCTTTGGAGAAATATCTGTTCATATCTTCTGCCCATTTCTTGACTCGCTTATTTGTTTTTTGGGTGTTGAGTTTGGGTGTTGAACGGTAGTAAAGCTTACGGCACATTCATGATGCTTCCACACCCACTTTTGGAAATGCTTCTCTCTCAAGGATACCTGAATATGTTAGTGGAGAGTTGCCGTATACGCAGACTTGCTTTTCCCAGGTGAGTGCATGGCACATTCCTTATTCCCTCACGCGCGCGCGCGCGCGCACACACACACACACACACACAGAGTTGAACATGTTTCTGTCTCGTCAGGAAAGAAGGTGTTCGTTGAGTGACGGTTTCTCACTGATGCTTTTGGGTTCTTGCTTTTATTCCCCCCGGAGAGTGAAGTGTAGGCGCTTTTTCCGTAGGCTTCCGTACACACCCTTGAGAAGCCTTCCGTCAGCCAGAAACAAGCCGTGAGTTGAAAGAGGCGTCCACGCAGACCTCCTTCTCAGAGCGAAGCCTTTCACACTTTTCCTTGTGAAGTAAACTAGAGAGATACAAATACTTTATCAATGATTGCTTTAACAAAAAAGGACTAAATATCCCAATCAGAAAACATAGACTGTAAAGAGGAAGCAAGACCCATCTCTATGCTGCCTACCAGAGAATCACTTCAGACCTAAAAATAAAAGCAGATTCGAAGTAATGGGAAACAAAACCATTTATGATGCAAATGGAAGTGAAAAGAAAGTTGGAGTCGTAATATTTTTATGAGACAAAATAAACTGAATTGTGGGGAAGATGGCAGAGTAGAAGGACCCTAAACTCACCTCATCCCACAGATACAACTAGATCACACTCACACCAGAGTCACCCAGAAATGGACCTTCAGATTTCCCAACAAAACTCTACAACTAAATGGAGAGAGGAAATCACATCAAAGATGGTAGGAAGGACAAGGACTCTGTAGGAATCTAAACCCCGTATTTCTGACCAGCAGAGGGAGGGAACCACAGTCACAGAGGGGCCAGAAACAAACTACTACACCGGGGAGCCTCTAAAGCGTAGAGACATCCTCATAGCTTATGGCTTTGAAAATCAGAAGGGATGACATTTTTGAGCGTATACAACCAGCAGACTTAAAGCTTGGAACTTTTAAAAATCAGCTGTCTCAGCTCTGAGAGAGCACAGAAGGTGATCGGAAGCTGAGATCTGTCCTTAAAGAGAAAGCACAGCAAACAGTCTGGAGAAGCTTGGGTGAAGCAGGTTGAAACGTGCTTGAGGATTAAACAAGGGAGACATAGTTCCTGAACTCAGAGTTTGCTAAGGGACTTGTCCAGGAACAAAGGAGCTGGCAGGTTCCATTTCCCTCTACGGCCCCTCATTATAAACACACACCTACCTGCAAGATCAAGCACAATCTAGCAATCACTAACTTGCATAAACCATGGCCCATCCCCACACCTACCACACCTGCTTCAGTCCCAGTGCTGTGGATACCCTCCCTGATAAGACCCACACAATCCTTGACAACAATATGTCTCCCCATCACCCACAGAACACGCATGCATCTTGTTAAAACAGCACACCCCATGTGTTGTGCACAATGACACAGTCCAGATCCAGTCTCTGTTGTTGCTATGCATTACCTTCAGAGGAGAACCAGCATCACCAAGTTAAAAATGTATGTTCTGCCCCGTATTTTCAAGAACAAGCAATATATCTGACCTTCCTAACAGAGAGATATTCTCTGAGAAGTAGGCCAAATGAGCAGACAGAGGACTATGTCCTAAACGAAAGAAGAGGACAAAGCCACAGCAAGAGACCTAAACAAAATGGATATAAGGAACATGCCTGACAGAAAATTTAAGATAACAATTATAAAGATACTCACTGGGGAAATGAAAAGAGGGAGGACATCAGAAGGGGGAACATCACTGAGACTCTTAACAAAGAGATATGAAAGAAATAATCAGAGATGTGGAACACAAGAAATGAAATTAAGAATATCCTAGATAGAATAATTAGCAGGATGGACGAAGCAGAGGAACAAATTAATGAACTAGAAGACAGTAATGGAAAGTAATCAAGCGGAACAAATGAGAGGAAAAAGGTGTATGCAAAAATGAGAAGAGACTTAGGGAATTCAGTGACTCCATCCAGTGTAACAACACCCACATTAGAGGGATCCCAGAAGGTGAAAAGGGGGAAAAGGGGGCAGAAAATCTATTTGAGCAAAGAAGAGCTGAAAACTTAACCTAATCTGGTGAAGGAAACCTATACAAATCCATAAGGCATAGAGATCCCCTCCCACAAAGTCAACCGAAGGAGGTCCACATCAAGACACATAGTAATCCAAATGGGAAAAGGTAGTGATAAAGAAAAAACATTTAAAGCAGCAAGATAAAAGAAGACAGGTAACATGCAAGGGAAAGCCCATAAAGCTATCAGCTGAGTTTTCAGCAGAAACTATGCAGGACAGAAGAAAGTGGCGTTAAATATTCAAAGTGCTGAATGAGAAAAATCTGCAGCAAGGAATAATTTATCCAGCAAGCCTATCCTTCAGAAAAGAAGGGGAGAAAAAGAGTTTCTTAGCCACACAAACTAAAAGAGTTCATGACCACTAAATTAACTACAAAAAATATTGAAGGGGACACTATGAGTGGAAAAAAATCGTAAGTGAGAGTATGACAATAATGAATCAAGGAAGCAGTAAAAATAAGTATTTCTGTAAAAATCAGTTAAGGGATTCACAAAATAAAAGTATGTAAAATATGAAAACATATACCCTAACACATGAGGAGGAGTCAACAGTGGGTTTGAACTTAAACAGCATTCAACTTAATATAGACCGAAAAGGCTATATATAATCCAGGGGGTCACCACAAACCCAAAGCACTAATACACATGCAAAAGATAAAGGGAAAGAAATCCAAGAATATCATTAAAGAAAACGAGCAAACCATGAGAGAGAGAGCAAGAGAAGAAAGGATCAGAGAAAAACTACACAAAAAACTATGAAACAAGTAACAAAACATCAATAAATACATGTCTAATGATAATCAGTTTGAATGTAAATGGACTAAATGCTCCAAGCAAAAGAGCATGACAGAGTTTGTCTATATATATAAAAGATTTCACACCTAAAGACACCTGCAGATGGAAATTAAGAGATGGAGAAACATTAATCACGCAAGTGGATGTCAAAAGAAGTCAGAGTAGCAATCCTTATATCAGACCAAATAGAGTTTTTTAAAATTGAAATTGAATTAGCCAACATAGAGTACACCAGTAGTTTCAAATGTAGCGTTCCACAATTCATCAGTTGTGTATAACACCCAGTGTTCATCACATCACAGGCATTCCTTAATGCCCATCACACAGTTACCCCATCTCCCCAGCCACCTTTCCTCCAGCAACCCTCAGTTGGTTTCCAATAGTTAGGAACCTGTCATGGATTTTCTTCCTCTCTGGTTTCTTCGCATTCATTTTCCCTCCCTTCCCCTATGATCCTCTGTGCTGTTCCTTCTATTCCACATATGAGTAAAACCATATAATAATTGTTTTTCTCTGACTGACTTATTTTGCTCAGCATAATACCCTCCAGTGCCATCCACATCGATATGCTCAATATTGATCCTTTCTGATGGCTGAGTCATATTCCATTGTATATGTATATACCATGTTTTCTTTATCCATTTATCTGTCGATGGATGTCTTGGTTCCTTCCACGGTTTGGCTATTGTGGACAATGTTGCTATAAACATTCGGGGTGCAGTTGCCCCTTCAGATCACTACATTGGTAGCTTTGGGGTAAATAAAATTGCTGGGTTGTAAGGGAGCTCTGTTTTAAGTTCTTGAGGAACCTCCATATTGTTTTCCAAAGTGGCTGTACCAGTTTTCATTCCCACTTAGAAGTGTAAGAGAGTTCCCCTTTCTCCTCACCAACATTTGTTACTTCTCCGCTTGTTAATTTTTGCAATTCTGACTGGTGTGAAGTGGTATCTCATTGTCATTTGGATTTCTTTTTCCCCATGCCAAGTGATGTTGAGCAGTTTGTCATATATCTGTTGGCCATTTGTGTGTCTTCTTTGGAGAAATATCTGTTCATATCTTCTGCCCATTTCTTGACTCGCTTATTTGTTTTTTGGGTGTTGAGTTTGGGTGTTGAACGGTAGTAAAGCTTACGGCACATTCATGATGCTTCCACACCCACTTTTGGAAATGCTTCTCTCTCAAGGATACCTGAATATGTTAGTGGAGAGTTGCCGTATACGCAGACTTGCTTTTCCCAGGTGAGTGCATGGCACATTCCTTATTCCCTCACGCGCGCGCGCGCGCGCACACACACACACACACACACAGAGTTGAACATGTTTCTGTCTCGTCAGGAAAGAAGGTGTTCGTTGAGTGACGGTTTCTCACTGATGCTTTTGGGTTCTTGCTTTTATTCCCCCCGGAGAGTGAAGTGTAGGCGCTTTTTCCGTAGGCTTCCGTACACACCCTTGAGAAGCCTTCCGTCAGCCAGAAACAAGCCGTGAGTTGAAAGAGGCGTCCACGCAGACCTCCTTCTCAGAGCGAAGCCTTTCACACTTTTCCTTGTGAAGTAAACTACAGAGATACAAATACTTTATCAATGATTGCTTTAACAAAAAAGGACTAAATATCCCAATCAGAAAACATAGACTGTAAAGAGGAAGCAAGACCCATCTCTATGCTGCCTACCAGAGAATCACTTCAGACGTAAAAATAAAAGCAGATTCGAAGTAATGGGAAACAAAACGATTTATGATGCAAATGGAAGTGAAAAGAAAGTTGGAGTCGTAATATTTTTATGAGACAAAATAAACTGAATTGTGGGGAAGATGGCAGAGTAGAAGGACCCTAAACTCACCTCATCCCACAGATACAACTAGATCACACTCACACCAGAGTCACCCAGAAATGGACCTTCAGATTTCCCAACAAAACTCTACAACTAAATGGAGAGAGGAAATCACATCAAAGATGGTAGGAAGGACAAGGACTCTGTAGGAATCTAAACCCCGTATTTCTGACCACCAGAGGGAGGGAACCACAGTCACAGAGGGGCCAGAAACAAACTACTACACCGGGGAGCCTCTAAAGCGTAGAGACATCCTCATAGCTTGTGGCTTTGAAAATCAGAAGGGATGACATTTGTGAGCGTATACAACCAGCAGACTTAAAGCTTGGAACTTTTAAAAATCAGCTGTCTCAGCTCTGAGAGAGCACAGAAGGTGATCGGAAGCTGAGATCTGTCCTTAAAGAGAAAGCACAGCAAACAGTCTGGAGAAGCTTGGGTGAAGCAGGTTGAAACGTGCTTGAGGATTAAACAAGGGAGACATAGTTCCTGAACTCAGAGTTTGCTAAGGGACTTGTCCAGGAACAAAGGAGCTGGCAGGTTCCATTTCCCTCTACGGCCCCTCATTATAAACACACACCTACCTGCAAGATCAAGCACAATCTAGCAATCACTAACTTGCATAAACCATGGCCCATCCCCACACCTACCACACCTGCTTCAGTCCCAGTGCTGTGGATACCCTCCCTGATAAGACCCACACAATCCTTGACAACAATATGTCTCCCCATCACCCACAGAACACGCATGCATCTTGTTAAAACAGCACACCCCATGTGTTGTGCACAATGACACAGTCCAGATCCAGTCTCTGTTGTTGCTATGCATTACCTTCAGAGGAGAACCAGCATCACCAAGTTAAAAATGTATGTTCTGCCCCGTATTTTCCAGAACAAGCAGTATATCTGACCTTCCTCACCGAGAGATATTCTCTGAGAAGTAGGCCAAATGAGCAGACAGAGGACTATGTCCTAAACGAAAGAAGAGGACAAAGCCACAGCAAGAGACCTAAACAAAATGGATATAAGGAACATGCCTGACAGAAAATTTAAGATAACAATTATAAAGATACTCACTGGGGAAATGAAAAGAGGGAGGACATCAGAAGGGGGAACATCATTGAGACTCTTAACAAAGAGATATGAAAGAAATAATCAGAGATGTGGAACACAAGAAATGAAATTAAGAATATCCTAGATAGAATAATTAGCAGGATGGACGAAGCAGAGGAACAAATTAATGAACTAGAAGACAGTAATGGAAAGTAATCAAGCGGAACAAATGAGAGGAAAAAGAAGTATGCAAAAATGAGAAGAGACTTAGGGAATTCAGTGACTCCATCCAGTGTAACAACACCCACATTAGAGGGATCCCAGAAGGTGAAAAGGGGGAAAAGGGGGCAGAAAATCTATTTGAGCAAAGAAGAGCTGAAAACTTAACCTAATCTGGTGAAGGAAACCTATACAAATCCATAAGGCATAGAGATCCCCTCCCACAAAGTCAACCGAAGGAGGTCCACATCAAGACACATAGTAATCCAAATGGGAAAAGGTAGTGATAAAGAAAAAACATTTAAAGCAGCAAGATAAAAGAAGACAGGTAACATGCAAGGGAAAGCCCATAAAGCTATCAGCTGAGTTTTCAGCAGAAACTATGCAGGACAGAAGAAAGTGGCGTTAAATATTCAAAGTGCTGAATGAGAAAAATCTGCAGCAAGGAATAATTTATCCAGCAAGCCTATCCTTCAGAAAAGAAGGGGAGAAAAAGAGTTTCTTAGCCACACAAACTAAAAGAGTTCATGACCACTAAATTAACTACAAAAAATATTGAAGGGGACACTATGAGTGGAAAAAAACCGTAAGTGAGAGTATGACAATAATGAATCAAGGAAGCAGTAAAAATAAGTATTTCTGTAAAAATCAGTTAAGGGATTCACAAAATAAAAGTATGTAAAATATGAAAACATATACCCTAACACATGAGGAGGAGTCAACAGTGGGTTTGAACTTAAACAGCATTCAACTTAATATAGACCGAAAAGGCTATATATAATCCAGGGGGTCACCACAAACCCAAAGCACTAATACACATGCAAAAGATAAAGGGAAAGAAATCCAAGAATATCATTAAAGAAAACGAGCAAACCATGAGAGAGAGAGCAAGAGAAGAAAGGATCAGAGAAAAACTACACAAAAAACTATGAAACAAGTAACAAAACATCAATAAATACATGTCTAATGATAATCAGTTTGAATGTAAATGGACTAAATGCTCCAAGCAAAAGAGCATGACAGAGCTTGTCTATATATATAAAAGATTTCACACCTAAAGACACCTGCAGATGGAAATTAAGAGATGGAGAAACATTAATCATGCAAGTGGATGTCAAAAGAAGTCAGAGTAGCAATCCTTATATCAGACCAAATAGACTTTTTTAAAATTGAAATTGAATTAGCCAACATAGAGTACACCAGTAGTTTCAAATGTAGCATTCCACAATTCATCAGTTGTGTATAACACCCAGTGTTCATCACATCACAGGCATTCCTTAATGCCCATCACACAGTTACCCCATCTCCCCAGCCACCTTTCCTCCAGCAACCCTCAGTTGGTTTCCAATAGTTAGGAACCTGTCATGGATTTTCTTCCTCTCTGGTTTCTTCGCATTCATTTTCCCTCCCTTCCCCTATGATCCTCTGTGCTGTTCCTTCTATTCCACATATGAGTAAAACCATATAATAATTGTTTTTCTCTGACTGACTTATTTTGCTCAGCATAATACCCTCCAGTGCCATCCACATCGATATGCTCAATATTGATCCTTTCTGATGGCTGAGTCATATTCCATTGTATATGTATATACCATGTTTTCTTTATCCATTTATCTGTCGATGGATGTCTTGGTTCCTTCCACGGTTTGGCTATTGTGGACAATGTTGCTATAAACATTCGGGGTGCAGTTGCCCCTTCAGATCACTACATTGGTAGCTTTGGGGTAAATAAAATTGCTGGGTTGTAAGGGAGCTCTGTTTTAAGTTCTTGAGGAACCTCCATATTGTTTTCCAAAGTGGCTGTACCAGTTTTCATTCCCACTTAGAAGTGTAAGAGAGTTCCCCTTTCTCCTCACCAACATTTGTTATTTCTCCGCTTGTTAATTTTTGCAATTCTGACTGGTGTGAAGTGGTATCTCATTGTCATTTGGATTTCTTTTTCCCCATGCCAAGTGATGTTGAGCAGTTTGTCATATGTCTGTTGGCCATTTGTGTGTCTTCTTTGGAGAAATATCTGTTCATATCTTCTGCCCATTTCTTGACTCGCTTATTTGTTTTTTGGGTGTTGAGTTTGGGTGTTGAACGGTAGTAAAGCGTACGGCACATTCATGATGCTTCCACACCCACTTTTGGAAATGCTTCTCTCTCAAGGATACCTGAATATGTTAGTGGAGAGTTGCCGTATACGCAGACTTGCTTTTCCCAGGTGAGTGCATGGCACATTCCTTATTCCCTCACGCGCGCGCGCGCACACACACACACACACACACACACACACACACACAGAGTTGAACATGTTTCTGTCTCGTCAGGAAAGAAGGTGTTCGTTGAGTGACGGTTTCTCACTGATGCTTTTGGGTTCTTGCTTTTATTCCCCCCGGAGAGTGAAGTGTAGGCGCTTTTTCCGTAGGCTTCCGTACACACCCTTGAGAAGCCTTCCGTCAGCCAGAAACAAGCCGTGAGTTGAAAGAGGCGTCCACGCAGACCTCCTTCTCAGAGCGAAGCCTTTCACACTTTTCCTTGTGAAGTAAACTACAGAGATACAAATACTTTATCAATGATTGCTTTAACAAAAAAGGACTAAATATCCCAATCAGAAAACATAGACTGTAAAGAGGAAGCAAGACCCATCTCTATGCTGCCTACCAGAGAATCACTTCAGACCTAAAAATAAAAGCAGATTCGAAGTAATGGGAAACAAAACGATTTATGATGCAAATGGAAGTGAAAAGAAAGTTGGAGTCGTAATATTTTTATGAGACAAAATAAACTGAATTGTGGGGAAGATGGCAGAGTAGAAGGACCCTAAACTCACCTCATCCCACAGATACAACTAGATCACACTCACACCAGAGTCACCCAGAAATGGACCTTCAGATTTCCCAACAAAACTCTACAACTAAATGGAGAGAGGAAATCACATCAAAGATGGTAGGAAGGACAAGGACTCTGTAGGAATCTAAACCCCGTATTTCTGACCACCAGAGGGAGGGAACCACAGTCACAGAGGGGCCAGAAACAAACTACTACACCGGGGAGCCTCTAAAGCGTAGAGACATCCTCATAGCTTGTGGCTTTGAAAATCAGAAGGGATGACATTTGTGAGCGTATACAACCAGCAGACTTAAAGCTTGGAACTTTTAAAAATCAGCTGTCTCAGCTCTGAGAGAGCACAGAAGGTGATCGGAAGCTGAGATCTGTCCTTAAAGAGAAAGCACAGCAAACAGTCTGGAGAAGCTTGGGTGAAGCAGGTTGAAACGTGCTTGAGGATTAAACAAGGGAGACATAGTTCCTGAACTCAGAGTTTGCTAAGGGACTTGTCCAGGAACAAAGGAGCTGGCAGGTTCCATTTCCCTCTACGGCCCCTCATTATAAACACACACCTACCTGCAAGATCAAGCACAATCTAGCAATCACTAACTTGCATAAACCATGGCCCATCCCCACACCTACCACACCTGCTTCAGTCCCAGTGCTGTGGATACCCTCCCTGATAAGACCCACACAATCCTTGACAACAATATGTCTCCCCATCACCCACAGAACACGCATGCATCTTGTTAAAACAGCACACCCCATGTGTTGTGCACAATGACACAGTCCAGATCCAGTCTCTGTTGTTGCTATGCATTACCTTCAGAGGAGAACCAGCATCACCAAGTTAAAAATGTATGTTCTGCCCCGTATTATCAAGAACAAGCAATATATCTGACCTTCCTCACCGAGAGATATTCTCTGAGAAGTAGGCCAAATGAGCAGACAGAGGACTATGTCCTAAACGAAAGAAGAGGACAAAGCCACAGCAAGAGACCTAAACAAAATGGATATAAGGAACATGCCTGACAGAAAATTTAAGATAACAATTATAAAGATACTCACTGGGGAAATGAAAAGAGGGAGGACATCAGAAGGGGGAACATCACTGAGACTCTTAACAAAGAGATATGAAAGAAATAATCAGAGATGTGGAACACAAGAAATGAAATTAAGAATATCCTAGATAGAATAATTAGCAGGATGGACGAAGCAGAGGAACAAATTAATGAACTAGAAGACAGTAATGGAAAGTAATCAAGCGGAACAAATGAGAGGAAAAAGGTGTATGCAAAAATGAGAAGAGACTTAGGGAATTCAGTGACTCCATCCAGTGTAACAACACCCACATTAGAGGGATCCCAGAAGGTGAAAAGGGGGAAAAGGGGGCAGAAAATCTATTTGAGCAAAGAAGAGCTGAAAACTTAACCTAATCTGGTGAAGGAAACCTATACAAATCCATAAGGCATAGAGATCCCCTCCCACAAAGTCAACCGAAGGAGGTCCACATCAAGACACATAGTAATCCAAATGGGAAAAGGTAGTGATAAAGAAAAAACATTTAAAGCAGCAAGATAAAAGAAGACAGGTAACATGCAAGGGAAAGCCCATAAAGCTATCAGCTGAGTTTTCAGCAGAAACTATGCAGGACAGAAGAAAGTGGCGTTAAATATTCAAAGTGCTGAATGAGAAAAATCTGCAGCAAGGAATAATTTATCCAGCAAGCCTATCCTTCAGAAAAGAAGGGGAGAAAAAGAGTTTCTTAGCCACACAAACTAAAAGAGTTCATGACCACTAAATTAACTACAAAAAATATTGAAGGGGACACTATGAGTGGAAAAAAATCGTAAGTGAGAGTATGACAATAATGAATCAAGGAAGCAGTAAAAATAAGTATTTCTGTAAAAATCAGTTAAGGGATTCACAAAATAAAAGTATGTAAAATATGAAAACATATACCCTAACACATGAGGAGGAGTCAACAGTGGGTTTGAACTTAAACAGCATTCAACTTAATATAGACCGAAAAGGCTATATATAATCCAGGGGGTCACCACAAACCCAAAGCACTAATACACATGCAAAAGATAAAGGGAAAGAAATCCAAGAATATCATTAAAGAAAACGAGCAAACCATGAGAGAGAGAGCAAGAGAAGAAAGGATCAGAGAAAAACTACACAAAAAACTATGAAACAAGTAACAAAACATCAATAAATACATGTCTAATGATAATCAGTTTGAATGTAAATGGACTAAATGCTCCAAGCAAAAGAGCATGACAGAGTTTGTCTATATATATAAAAGATTTCACACCTAAAGACACCTGCAGATGGAAATTAAGAGATGGAGAAACATTAATCACGCAAGTGGATGTCAAAAGAAGTCAGAGTAGCAATCCTTATATCAGACCAAATAGACTTTTTTAAAATTGAAATTGAATTAGCCAACATAGAGTACACCAGTAGTTTCAAATGTAGCGTTCCACAATTCATCAGTTGTGTATAACACCCAGTGTTCATCACATCACAGGCATTCCTTAATGCCCATCACACAGTTACCCCATCTCCCCAGCCACCTTTCCTCCAGCAACCCTCAGTTGGTTTCCAATAGTTAGGAACCTGTCATGGATTTTCTTCCTCTCTGGTTTCTTCGCATTCATTTTCCCTCCCTTCCCCTATGATCCTCTGTGCTGTTCCTTCTATTCCACATATGAGTAAAACCATATAATAATTGTTTTTCTCTGACTGACTTATTTTGCTCAGCATAATACCCTCCAGTGCCATCCACATCGATATGCTCAATATTGATCCTTTCTGATGGCTGAGTCATATTCCATTGTATATGTATATACCATGTTTTCTTTATCCATTTATCTGTCGATGGATGTCTTGGTTCCTTCCACGGTTTGGCTATTGTGGACAATGTTGCTATAAACATTCGGGGTGCAGTTGCCCCTTCAGATCACTACATTGGTAGCTTTGGGGTAAATAAAATTGCTGGGTTGTAAGGGAGCTCTGTTTTAAGTTCTTGAGGAACCTGCATATTGTTTTCCAAAGTGGCTGTACCAGTTTTCATTCCCACTTAGAAGTGTAAGAGAGTTCCCCTTTCTCCTCACCAACATTTGTTATTTCTCCGCTTGTTAATTTTTGCAATTCTGACTGGTGTGAAGTGGTATCTCATTGTCATTTGGATTTCTTTTTCCCCATGCCAAGTGATGTTGAGCAGTTTGTCATATATCTGTTGGCCATTTGTGTGTCTTCTTTGGAGAAATATCTGTTCATATCTTCTGCCCATTTCTTGACTCGCTTATTTGTTTTTTGGGTGTTGAGTTTGGGTGTTGAACGGTAGTAAAGCGTACGGCACATTCATGATGCTTCCACACCCACTTTTGGAAATGCTTCTCTCTCAAGGATACCTGAATATGTTAGTGGAGAGTTGCCGTATACGCAGACTTGCTTTTCCCAGGTGAGTGCATGGCACATTCCTTATTCCCTCACGCGCGCGCGCGCACACACACACACACACACACACACACACACACAGAGTTGAACATGTTTCTGTCTCGTCAGGAAAGAAGGTGTTCGTTGAGTGACGGTTTCTCACTGATGCTTTTGGGTTCTTGCTTTTATTCCTCCCGGAGAGTGAAGTGTAGGCGCTTTTTCCGTAGGCTTGCGTACACACCCTTGAGAAGCCTTCCGTCAGCCAGAAACAAGCCGTGAGTTGAAAGAGGCGTCCACGCAGACCTCCTTCTCAGAGCGAAGCCTTTCACACTTTTCCTTGTGAAGTAAACTACAGAGATACAAATACTTTGTCAATGATTGCTTTAACAAAAAAGGACTAAATATCCCAATCAGAAAACATAGACTGTAAAGAGGAAGCAAGACCCATCTCTATGCTGCCTACCAGAGAATCACTTCAGACCTAAAAATAAAAGCAGATTCGAAGTAATGGGAAACAAAACCATTTATGATGCAAATGGAAGTGAAAAGAAAGTTGGAGTCGTAATATTTTTATGAGACAAAATAAACTGAATTGTGGGGAAGATGGCAGAGTAGAAGGACCCTAAACTCACCTCATCCCACAGATACAACTAGATCACACTCACACCAGAGTCACCCAGAAATGGACCTTCAGATTTCCCAACAAAACTCTACAACTAAATGGAGAGAGGAAATCACATCAAAGATGGTAGGAAGGACAAGGACTCTGTAGGAATCTAAACCCCGTATTTCTGACCACCAGAGGGAGGGAACCACAGTCACAGAGGGGCCAGAAACAAACTACTACACCGGGGAGCCTCTAAAGCGTAGAGACATCCTCATAGCTTATGGCTTTGAAAATCAGAAGGGATGACATTTGTGAGCGTATACAACCAGCAGACTTAAAGCTTGGAACTTTTAAAAATCAGCTGTCTCAGCTCTGAGAGAGCACAGAAGGTGATCGGAAGCTGAGATCTGTCCTTAAAGAGAAAGCACAGCAAACAGTCTGGAGAAGCTTGGGTGAAGCAGGTTGAAACGTGCTTGAGGATTAAACAAGGGAGACATAGTTCCTGAACTCAGAGTTTGCTAAGGGACTTGTCCAGGAACAAAGGAGCTGGCAGGTTCCATTTCCCTCTACGGCCCCTCATTATAAACACACACCTACCTGCAAGATCAAGCACAATCTAGCAATCACTAACTTGCATAAACCATGGCCCATCCCCACACCTACCACACCTGCTTCAGTCCCAGTGCTGTGGGTACCCTCCCTGATAAGACCCACACAATCCTTGACAACAATATGTCTCCCCATCACCCACAGAACACGCATGCATCTTGTTAAAACAGCACACCCCATGTGTTGTGCACAATGACACAGTCCAGATCCAGTCTCTGTTGTTGCTATGCATTACCTTCAGAGGAGAACCAGCATCACCAAGTTAAAAATGTATGTTCTGCCCCGTATTTTCCAGAACAAGCAATATATCTGACCTTCCTCACCGAGAGATATTCTCTGAGAAGTAGGCCAAATGAGCAGACAGAGGACTATGTCCTAAACGAAAGAAGAGGACAAAGCCACAGCAAGAGACCTAAACAAAATGGATATAAGGAACATGCCTGACAGAAAATTTAAGATAACAATTATAAAGATACTCACTGGGGAAATGAAAAGAGGGAGGACATCAGAAGGGGGAACATCATTGAGACTCTTAACAAAGAGATATGAAAGAAATAATCAGAGATGTGGAACACAAGAAATGAAATGAAGAATATACTAGATAGAATAATTAGCAGGATGGACGAAGCAGAGGAACAAATTAATGAACTAGAAGACAGTAATGGAAAGTAATCAAGCGGAACAAATGAGAGGAAAAAGAAGTATGCAAAAATGAGAAGAGACTTAGGGAATTCAGTGACTCCATCCAGTGTAACAACACCCACATTAGAGGGATCCCAGAAGGTGAAAAGGGGGAAAAGGGGGCAGAAAATCTATTTGAGCAAAGAAGAGCTGAAAACTTAACCTAATCTGGTGAAGGAAACCTATACAAATCCATAAGGCATAGAGATCCCCTCCCACAAAGTCAACCGAAGGAGGTCCACATCAAGACACATAGTAATCCAAATGGGAAAAGGTAGTGATAAAGAAAAAACATTTAAAGCAGCAAGATAAAAGAAGACAGGTAACATGCAAGGGAAAGCCCATAAAGCTATCAGCTGAGTTTTCAGCAGAAACTATGCAGGACAGAAGAAAGTGGCGTTAAATATTCAAAGTGCTGAATGAGAAAAATCTGCAGCAAGGAATAATTTATCCAGCAAGCCTATCCTTCAGAAAAGAAGGGGAGAAAAAGAGTTTCTTAGCCACACAAACTAAAAGAGTTCATGACCACTAAATTAACTACAAAAAATATTGAAGGGGACACTATGAGTGGAAAAAAACCGTAAGTGAGAGTATGACAATAATGAATCAAGGAAGCAGTAAAAATAAGTATTTCTGTAAAAATCAGTTAAGGGATTCACAAAATAAAAGTATGTAAAATATGAAAACATATACCCTAACACATGAGGAGGAGTCAACAGTGGGTTTGAACTTAAACAGCATTCAACTTATATAGACCGAAAAGGCTATATATAATCCAGGGGGTCACCACAAACCCAAAGCACTAATACACATGCAAAAGATAAAGGGAAAGAAATCCAAGAATATCATTAAAGAAAACGAGCAAACCATGAGAGAGAGAGCAAGAGAAGAAAGGATCAGAGAAAAACTACACAAAAAACTATGAAACAAGTAACAAAACATCAATAAATACATGTCTAATGATAATCAGTTTGAATGTAAATGGACTAAATGCTCCAAGCAAAAGAGCATGACAGAGTTTGTCTATATATATAAAAGATTTCACACCTAAAGACACCTGCAGATGGAAATTAAGAGATGGAGAAACATTAATCATGCAAGTGGATGTCAAAAGAAGTCAGAGTAGCAATCCTTATATCAGACCAAATAGACTTTTTTAAAATTGAAATTGAATTAGCCAACATAGAGTACACCAGTAGTTTCAAATGTAGCGTTCCACAATTCATCAGTTGTGTATAACACCCAGTGTTCATCACATCACAGGCATTCCTTAATGCCCATCACACAGTTACCCCATCTCCCCAGCCACCTTTCCTCCAGCAACCCTCAGTTGGTTTCCAATAGTTAGGAACCTGTCATGGATTTTCTTCCTCTCTGGTTTCTTCGCATTCATTTTCCCTCCCTTCCCCTATGATCCTCTGTGCTGTTCCTTCTATTCCACATATGAGTAAAACCATATAATAATTGTTTTTCTCTGACTGACTTATTTTGCTCAGCATAATACCCTCCAGTGCCACCCACATCGATATGCTAAATATTGATCCTTTCTGATGGCTGAGTCATATTCCATTGTATATGTATATACCATGTTTTCTTTATCCATTTATCTGTCGATGGTTGTCTTGTTTCCTTCCACGGTTTGGCTATTGTGGACAATGTTGCTATAAACATTCGGGGTGGAGTTACCCCTTCAGATCACTACAGTGGTAGCTTTGGGGTAAATAAAATTGCTGGGTTGTAAGGGAGCTCTGTTTTAAGTTCTTGAGGAACCTGCATATTGTTTTCCAAAGTGGCTGTACCAGTTTTCATTCCCACTTAGAAGTGTAAGAGAGTTCCCCTTTCTCCTCACCAACATTTGTTATTTCTCCGCTTGTTAATTTTTGCAATTCTGACTGGTGTGAAGTGGTATCTCATTGTCATTTGGATTTCTTTTTCCCCATGCCAAGTGATGTTGAGCAGTTTGTCATATATCTGTTGGCCATTTGTGTGTCTTCTTTGGAGAAATATCTGTTCATATCTTCTGCCCATTTATTGACTCGCTTATTTGTTTTTTGGGTGTTGAGTTTGGGTGTTGAACGGTAGTAAAGCGTACGGCACATTCATGATGCTTCCACACCCACTTTTGGAAATGCTTCTCTCTCAAGGATACCTGAATATGTTAGTGGAGAGTTGCCGTATACGCAGACTTGCTTTTCCCAGGTGAGTGCATGGCACATTCCTTATTCCCTCACGCGCGCGCGCGCGCACACACACACACACACACACACACACACACACACACACACACAGAGTTGAACATGTTTCTGTCTCGTCAGGAAAGAAGGTGTTCGTTGAGTGACGGTTTCTCACTGATGCTTTTGGGTTCTTGCTTTTATTCCCCCCGGAGAGTGAAGTGTAGGCGCTTTTTCCGTAGGCTTCCGTACACACCCTTGAGAAGCCTTCCGTCAGCCAGAAACAAGCCGTGAGTTGAAAGAGGCGTCCACGCAGACCTCCTTCTCAGAGCGAAGCCTTTCACACTTTTCCTTGTGAAGTAAACTAGAGAGATACAAATACTTTATCAATGATTGCTTTAACAAAAAAGGACTAAATATCCCAATCAGAAAACATAGACTGTAAAGAGGAAGCAAGACCCATCTCTATGCTGCCTACCAGAGAATCACTTCAGACCTAAAAATAAAAGCAGATTCGAAGTAATGGGAAACAAAACGATTTATGATGCAAATGGAAGTGAAAAGAAAGTTGGAGTCGTAATATTTTTATGAGACAAAATAAACTGAATTGTGGGGAAGATGGCAGAGTAGAAGGACCCTAAACTCACCTCATCCCACAGATACAACTAGATCACACTCACACCAGAGTCACCCAGAAATGGACCTTCAGATTTCCCAACAAAACTCTACAACTAAATGGAGAGAGGAAATCACATCAAAGATGGTAGGAAGGACAAGGACTCTGTAGGAATCTAAACCCCGTATTTCTGACCACCAGAGGGAGGGAACCACAGTCACAGAGGGGCCAGAAACAAACTACTACACCGGGGAGCCTCTAAAGCGTAGAGACATCCTCATAGCTTATGGCTTTGAAAATCAGAAGGGATGACATTTGTGAGCGTATACAACCAGCAGACTTAAAGCTTGGAACTTTTAAAAATCAGCTGTCTCAGCTCTGAGAGAGCACAGAAGGTGATCGGAAGCTGAGATCTGTCCTTAAAGAGAAAGCACAGCAAACAGTCTGGAGAAGCTTGGGTGAAGCAGGTTGAAACGTGCTTGAGGATTAAACAAGGGAGACATAGTTCCTGAACTCAGAGTTTGCTAAGGGACTTGTCCAGGAACAAAGGAGCTGGCAGGTTCCATTTCCCTCTACGGCCCCTCATTATAAACACACACCTACCTGCAAGATCAAGCACAATCTAGCAATCACTAACTTGCATAAACCATGGCCCATCCCCACACCTACCACACCTGCTTCAGTCCCAGTGCTGTGGATACCCTCCCTGATAAGACCCACACAATCCTTGACAACAATATGTCTCCCCATCACCCACAGAACACGCATGCATCTTGTTAAAACAGCACACCCCATGTGTTGTGCACAATGACACAGTCCAGATCCAGTCTCTGTTGTTGCTATGCATTACCTTCAGAGGAGAACCAGCATCACCAAGTTAAAAATGTATGTTCTGCCCCGTATTTTCCAGAACAAGCAATATATCTGACCTTCCTCACCGAGAGATATTCTCTGAGAAGTAGGCCAAATGAGCAGACAGAGGACTATGTCCTAAACGAAAGAAGAGGACAAAGCCACAGCAAGAGACCTAAACAAAATGGATATAAGGAACATGCCTGACAGAAAATTTAAGATAACAATTATAAAGATACTCACTGGGGAAATGAAAAGAGGGAGGACATCAGAAGGGGGAACATCATTGAGACTCTTAACAAAGAGATATGAAAGAAATAATCAGAGATGTGGAACACAAGAAATGAAATGAAGAATATACTAGATAGAATAATTAGCAGGATGGACGAAGCAGAGGAACAAATTAATGAACTAGAAGACAGTAATGGAAAGTAATCAAGCGGAACAAATGAGAGGAAAAAGAAGTATGCAAAAATGAGAAGAGACTTAGGGAATTCAGTGACTCCATCCAGTGTAACAACACCCACATTAGAGGGATCCCAGAAGGTGAAAAGGGGGAAAAGGGGGCAGAAAATCTATTTGAGCAAAGAAGAGCTGAAAACTTAACCTAATCTGGTGAAGGAAACCTATACAAATCCATAAGGCATAGAGATCCCCTCCCACAAAGTCAACCGAAGGAGGTCCACATCAAGACACATAGTAATCCAAATGGGAAAAGGTAGTGATAAAGAAAAAACATTTAAAGCAGCAAGATAAAAGAAGACAGGTAACATGCAAGGGAAAGCCCATAAAGCTATCAGCTGAGTTTTCAGCAGAAACTATGCAGGACAGAAGAAAGTGGCGTTAAATATTCAAAGTGCTGAATGAGAAAAATCTGCAGCAAGGAATAATTTATCCAGCAAGCCTATCCTTCAGAAAAGAAGGGGAGAAAAAGAGTTTCTTAGCCACACAAACTAAAAGAGTTCATGACCACTAAATTAACTACAAAAAATATTGAAGGGGACACTATGAGTGGAAAAAAACCGTAAGTGAGAGTATGACAATAATGAATCAAGGAAGCAGTAAAAATAAGTATTTCTGTAAAAATCAGTTAAGGGATTCACAAAATAAAAGTATGTAAAATATGAAAACATATACCCTAACACATGAGGAGGAGTCAACAGTGGGTTTGAACTTAAACAGCATTCAACTTAATATAGACCGAAAAGGCTATATATAATCCAGGGGGTCACCACAAACCCAAAGCACTAATACACATGCAAAAGATAAAGGGAAAGAAATCCAAGAATATCATTAAAGAAAACGAGCAAACCATGAGAGAGAGAGCAAGAGAAGAAAGGATCAGAGAAAAACTACACAAAAAACTATGAAACAAGTAACAAAACATCAATAAATACATGTCTAATGATAATCAGTTTGAATGTAAATGGACTAAATGCTCCAAGCAAAAGAGCATGACAGAGTTTGTCTATATATATAAAAGATTTCACACCTAAAGACACCTGCAGATGGAAATTAAGAGATGGAGAAACATTAATCATGCAAGTGGATGTCAAAAGAAGTCAGAGTAGCAATCCTTATATCAGACCAAATAGACTTTTTTAAAATTGAAATTGAATTAGCCAACATAGAGTACACCAGTAGTTTCAAATGTAGCGTTCCACAATTCATCAGTTGTGTATAACACCCAGTGTTCATCACATCACAGGCATTCCTTAATGCCCATCACACAGTTACCCCATCTCCCCAGCCACCTTTCCTCCAGCAACCCTCAGTTGGTTTCCAATAGTTAGGAACCTGTCATGGATTTTCTTCCTCTCTGGTTTCTTCGCATTCATTTTCCCTCCCTTCCCCTATGATCCTCTGTGCTGTTCCTTCTATTCCACATATGAGTAAAACCATATAATAATTGTTTTTCTCTGACTGACTTATTTTGCTCAGCATAATACCCTCCAGTGCCACCCACATCGATATGCTAAATATTGATCCTTTCTGATGGCTGAGTCATATTCCATTGTATATGTATATACCATGTTTTCTTTATCCATTTATCTGTCGATGGATGTTTTGTTTCCTTCCACGGTTTGGCTATTGTGGACAATGTTGCTATAAACATTCGGGGTGGAGTTACCCCTTCAGATCACTACAGTGGTAGCTTTGGGGTAAATAAAATTGCTGGGTTGTAAGGGAGCTCTGTTTTAAGTTCTTGAGGAACCTGCATATTGTTTTCCAAAGTGGCTGTACCAGTTTTCATTCCCACTTAGAAGTGTAAGAGAGTTCCCCTTTCTCCTCACCAACATTTGTTATTTCTCCGCTTGTTAATTTTTGCAATTCTGACTGGTGTGAAGTGGTATCTCATTGTCATTTGGATTTCTTTTTCCCCATGCCAAGTGATGTTGAGCAGTTTGTCATATATCTGTTGGCCATTTGTGTGTCTTCTTTGGAGAAATATCTGTTCATATCTTCTGCCCATTTCTTGACTCGCTTATTTGTTTTTTGGGTGTTGAGTTTGGGTGTTGAACGGTAGTAAAGCGTACGGCACATTCATGATGCTTCCACACCCACTTTTGGAAATGCTTCTCTCTCAAGGATACCTGAATATGTTAGTGGAGAGTTGCCGTATACGCAGACTTGCTTTTCCCAGGTGAGTGCATGGCACATTCCTTATTCCCTCACGCGCGCGCGCGCGCACACACACACACACACACACACACACAGACACACACAGAGTTGAACATGTTTCTGTCTCGTCAGGAAAGAAGGTGTTCGTTGAGTGACGGTTTCTCACTGATGCTTTTGGGTTCTTGCTTTTATTCCCCCCGGAGAGTGAAGTGTAGGCGCTTTTTCCGTAGGCTTCCGTACACACCCTTGAGAAGCCTTCCGTCAGCCAGAAACAAGCCGTGAGTTGAAAGAGGCGTCCACGCAGACCTCCTTCTCAGAGCGAAGCCTTTCACACTTTTCCTTGTGAAGTAAACTAGAGAGATACAAATACTTTATCAATGATTGCTTTAACAAAAAAGGACTAAATATCCCAATCAGAAAACATAGACTGTAAAGAGGAAGCAAGACCCATCTCTATGCTGCCTACCAGAGAATCACTTCAGACCTAAAAATAAAAGCAGATTCGAAGTAATGGGAAACAAAACGATTTATGATGCAAATGGAAGTGAAAAGAAAGTTGGAGTCGTAATATTTTTATGAGACAAAATAAACTGAATTGTGGGGAAGATGGCAGAGTAGAAGGACCCTAAACTCACCTCATCCCACAGATACAACTAGATCACACTCACACCAGAGTCACCCAGAAATGGACCTTCAGATTTCCCAACAAAACTCTACAACTAAATGGAGAGAGGAAATCACATCAAAGATGGTAGGAAGGACAAGGACTCTGTAGGAATCTAAACCCCGTATTTCTGACCACCAGAGGGAGGGAACCACAGTCACAGAGGGGCCAGAAACAAACTACTACACCGGGGAGCCTCTAAAGCGTAGAGACATCCTCATAGCTTATGGCTTTGAAAATCAGAAGGGATGACATTTGTGAGCGTATACAACCAGCAGACTTAAAGCTTGGAACTTTTAAAAATCAGCTGTCTCAGCTCTGAGAGAGCACAGAAGGTGATCGGAAGCTGAGATCTGTCCTTAAAGAGAAAGCACAGCAAACAGTCTGGAGAAGCTTGGGTGAAGCAGGTTGAAACGTGCTTGAGGATTAAACAAGGGAGACATAGTTCCTGAACTCAGAGTTTGCTAAGGGACTTGTCCAGGAACAAAGGAGCTGGCAGGTTCCATTTCCCTCTACGGCCCCTCATTATAAACACACACCTACCTGCAAGATCAAGCACAATCTAGCAATCACTAACTTGCATAAACCATGGCCCATCCCCACACCTACCACACCTGCTTCAGTCCCAGTGCTGTGGATACCCTCCCTGATAAGACCCACACAATCCTTGACAACAATATGTCTCCCCATCACCCACAGAACACGCATGCATCTTGTTAAAACAGCACACCCCATGTGTTGTGCACAATGACACAGTCCAGATCCAGTCTCTGTTGTTGCTATGCATTACCTTCAGAGGAGAACCAGCATCACCAAGTTAAAAATGTATGTTCTGCCCCGTATTTTCCAGAACAAGCAATATATCTGACCTTCCTCACCGAGAGATATTCTCTGAGAAGTAGGCCAAATGAGCAGACAGAGGACTATGTCCTAAACGAAAGAAGAGGACAAAGCCACAGCAAGAGACCTAAACAAAATGGATATAAGGAACATGCCTGACAGAAAATTTAAGATAACAATTATAAAGATACTCACTGGGGAAATGAAAAGAGGGAGGACATCAGAAGGGGGAACATCATTGAGACTCTTAACAAAGAGATATGAAAGAAATAATCAGAGATGTGGAACACAAGAAATGAAATGAAGAATATACTAGATAGAATAATTAGCAGGATGGACGAAGCAGAGGAACAAATTAATGAACTAGAAGACAGTAATGGAAAGTAATCAAGCGGAACAAATGAGAGGAAAAAGAAGTATGCAAAAATGAGAAGAGACTTAGGGAATTCAGTGACTCCATCCAGTGTAACAACACCCACATTAGAGGGATCCCAGAAGGTGAAAAGGGGGAAAAGGGGGCAGAAAATCTATTTGAGCAAAGAAGAGCTGAAAACTTAACCTAATCTGGTGAAGGAAACCTATACAAATCCATAAGGCATAGAGATCCCCTCCCACAAAGTCAACCGAAGGAGGTCCACATCAAGACACATAGTAATCCAAATGGGAAAAGGTAGTGATAAAGAAAAAACATTTAAAGCAGCAAGATAAAGAAGACAGGTAACATGCAAGGGAAAGCCCATAAAGCTATCAGCTGAGTTTTCAGCAGAAACTATGCAGGACAGAAGAAAGTGGCGTTAAATATTCAAAGTGCTGAATGAGAAAAATCTGCAGCAAGGAATAATTTATCCAGCAAGCCTATCCTTCAGAAAAGAAGGGGAGAAAAAGAGTTTCTTAGCCACACAAACTAAAAGAGTTCATGACCACTAAATTAACTACAAAAAATATTGAAGGGGACACTATGAGTGGAAAAAAACCGTAAGTGAGAGTATGACAATAATGAATCAAGGAAGCAGTAAAAATAAGTATTTCTGTAAAAATCAGTTAAGGGATTCACAAAATAAAAGTATGTAAAATATGAAAACATATACCCTAACACATGAGGAGGAGTCAACAGTGGGTTTGAACTTAAACAGCATTCAACTTAATATAGACCGAAAAGGCTATATATAATCCAGGGGGTCACCACAAACCCAAAGCACTAATACACATGCAAAAGATAAAGGGAAAGAAATCCAAGAATATCATTAAAGAAAACGAGCAAACCATGAGAGAGAGAGCAAGAGAAGAAAGGATCAGAGAAAAACTACACAAAAAACTATGAAACAAGTAACAAAACATCAATAAATACATGTCTAATGATAATCAGTTTGAATGTAAATGGACTAAATGCTCCAAGCAAAAGAGCATGACAGAGTTTGTCTATATATATAAAAGATTTCACACCTAAAGACACCTGCAGATGGAAATTAAGAGATGGAGAAACATTAATCATGCAAGTGGATGTCAAAAGAAGTCAGAGTAGCAATCCTTATATCAGACCAAATAGAGTTTTTTAAAATTGAAATTGAATTAGCCAACATAGAGTACACCAGTAGTTTCAAATGTAGCGTTCCACAATTCATCAGTTGTGTATAACACCCAGTGTTCATCACATCACAGGCATTCCTTAATGCCCATCACACAGTTACCCCATCTCCCCAGCCACCTTTCCTCCAGCAACCCTCAGTTGGTTTCCAATAGTTAGGAACCTGTCATGGATTTTCTTCCTCTCTGGTTTCTTCGCATTCATTTTCCCTCCCTTCCCCTATGATCCTCTGTGCTGTTCCTTCTATTCCACATATGAGTAAAACCATATAATAATTGTTTTTCTCTGACTGACTTATTTTGCTCAGCATAATACCCTCCAGTGCCACCCACATCGATATGCTAAATATTGATCCTTTCTGATGGCTGAGTCATATTCCATTGTATATGTATATACCATGTTTTCTTTATCCATTTATCTGTCGATGGATGTTTTGTTTCCTTCCACGGTTTGGCTATTGTGGACAATGTTGCTATAAACATTCGGGGTGGAGTTACCCCTTCAGATCACTACAGTGGTAGCTTTGGGGTAAATAAAATTGCTGGGTTGTAAGGGAGCTCTGTTTTAAGTTCTTGAGGAACCTGCATATTGTTTTCCAAAGTGGCTGTACCAGTTTTCATTCCCACTTAGAAGTGTAAGAGAGTTCCCCTTTCTCCTCACCAACATTTGTTATTTCTCCGCTTGTTAATTTTTGCAATTCTGACTGGTGTGAAGTGGTATCTCATTGTCATTTGGATTTCTTTTTCCCCATGCCAAGTGATGTTGAGCAGTTTGTCATATATCTGTTGGCCATTTGTGTGTCTTCTTTGGAGAAATATCTGTTCATATCTTCTGCCCATTTCTTGACTCGCTTATTTGTTTTTTGGGTGTTGAGTTTGGGTGTTGAACGGTAGTAAAGCGTACGGCACATTCATGATGCTTCCACACCCACTTTTGGAAATGCTTCTCTCTCAAGGATACCTGAATATGTTAGTGGAGAGTTGCCGTATACGCAGACTTGCTTTTCCCAGGTGAGTGCATGGCACATTCCTTATTCCCTCACGCGTGCGCGCGCACACACACACACACACACACACACACACACACAGAGTTGAACATGTTTCTGTCTCGTCAGGAAAGAAGGTGTTCGTTGAGTGACGGTTTCTCACTGATGCTTTTGGGTTCTTGCTTTTATTCCCCCCGGAGAGTGAAGTGTAGGCGCTTTTTCCGTAGGCTTGCGTACACACCCTTGAGAAGCCTTCCGTCAGCCAGAAACAAGCCGTGAGTTGAAAGAGGCGTCCACGCAGACCTCCTTCTCAGAGCGAAGCCTTTCACACTTTTCCTTGTGAAGTAAACTACAGAGATACAAATACTTTATCAATGATTGCTTTAACAAAAAAGGACTAAATATCCCAATCAGAAAACATAGACTGTAAAGAGGAAGCAAGACCCATCTCTATGCTGCCTACCAGAGAATCACTTCAGACCTAAAAATAAAAGCAGATTCGAAGTAATGGGAAACAAAACCATTTATGATGCAAATGGAAGTGAAAAGAAAGTTGGAGTCGTAATATTTTTATGAGACAAAATAAACTGAATTGTGGGGAAGATGGCAGAGTAGAAGGACCCTAAACTCACCTCATCCCACAGATACAACTAGATCACACTCACACCAGAGTCACCCAGAAATGGACCTTCAGATTTCCCAACAAAACTCTACAACTAAATGGAGAGAGGAAATCACATCAAAGATGGTAGGAAGGACAAGGACTCTGTAGGAATCTAAACCCCGTATTTCTGACCACCAGAGGGAGGGAACCACAGTCACAGAGGGGCCAGAAACAAACTACTACACCGGGGAGCCTCTAAAGCGTAGAGACATCCTCATAGCTTATGGCTTTGAAAATCAGAAGGGATGACATTTGTGAGCGTATACAACCAGCAGACTTAAAGCTTGGAACTTTTAAAAATCAGCTGTCTCAGCTCTGAGAGAGCACAGAAGGTGATCGGAAGCTGAGATCTGTCCTTAAAGAGAAAGCACAGCAAACAGTCTGGAGAAGCTTGGGTGAAGCAGGTTGAAACGTGCTTGAGGATTAAACAAGGGAGACATAGTTCCTGAACTCAGAGTTTGCTAAGGGACTTGTCCAGGAACAAAGGAGCTGGCAGGTTCCATTTCCCTCTACGGCCCCTCATTATAAACACACACCTACCTGCAAGATCAAGCACAATCTAGCAATCACTAACTTGCATAAACCATGGCCCATCCCCACACCTACCACACCTGCTTCAGTCCCAGTGCTGTGGATACCCTCCCTGATAAGACCCACACAATCCTTGACAACAATATGTCTCCCCATCACCCACAGAACACGCATGCATCTTGTTAAAACAGCACACCCCATGTGTTGTGCACAATGACACAGTCCAGATCCAGTCTCTGTTGTTGCTATGCATTACCTTCAGAGGAGAACCAGCATCACCAAGTTAAAAATGTATGTTCTGCCCCGTATTTTCCAGAACAAGCAATATATCTGACCTTCCTCACCGAGAGATATTCTCTGAGAAGTAGGCCAAATGAGCAGACAGAGGACTATGTCCTAAACGAAAGAAGAGGACAAAGCCACAGCAAGAGACCTAAACAAAATGGATATAAGGAACATGCCTGACAGAAAATTTAAGATAACAATTATAAAGATACTCACTGGGGAAATGAAAAGAGGGAGGACATCAGAAGGGGGAACATCATTGAGACTCTTAACAAAGAGATATGAAAGAAATAATCAGAGATGTGGAACACAAGAAATGAAATGAAGAATATACTAGATAGAATAATTAGCAGGATGGACGAAGCAGAGGAACAAATTAATGAACTAGAAGACAGTAATGGAAAGTAATCAAGCGGAACAAATGAGAGGAAAAAGAAGTATGCAAAAATGAGAAGAGACTTAGGGAATTCAGTGACTCCATCCAGTGTAACAACACCCACATTAGAGGGATCCCAGAAGGTGAAAAGGGGGAAAAGGGGGCAGAAAATCTATTTGAGCAAAGAAGAGCTGAAAACTTAACCTAATCTGGTGAAGGAAACCTATACAAATCCATAAGGCATAGAGATCCCCTCCCACAAAGTCAACCGAAGGAGGTCCACATCAAGACACATAGTAATCCAAATGGGAAAAGGTAGTGATAAAGAAAAAACATTTAAAGCAGCAAGATAAAAGAAGACAGGTAACATGCAAGGGAAAGCCCATAAAGCTATCAGCTGAGTTTTCAGCAGAAACTATGCAGGACAGAAGAAAGTGGCGTTAAATATTCAAAGTGCTGAATGAGAAAAATCTGCAGCAAGGAATAATTTATCCAGCAAGCCTATCCTTCAGAAAAGAAGGGGAGAAAAAGAGTTTCTTAGCCACACAAACTAAAAGAGTTCATGACCACTAAATTAACTACAAAAAATATTGAAGGGGACACTATGAGTGGAAAAAAACCGTAAGTGAGAGTATGACAATAATGAATCAAGGAAGCAGTAAAAATAAGTATTTCTGTAAAAATCAGTTAAGGGATTCACAAAATAAAAGTATGTAAAATATGAAAACATATACCCTAACACATGAGGAGGAGTCAACAGTGGGTTTGAACTTAAACAGCATTCAACTTAATATAGACCGAAAAGGCTATATATAATCCAGGGGGTCACCACAAACCCAAAGCACTAATACACATGCAAAAGATAAAGGGAAAGAAATCCAAGAATATCATTAAAGAAAACGAGCAAACCATGAGAGAGAGAGCAAGAGAAGAAAGGATCAGAGAAAAACTACACAAAAAACTATGAAACAAGTAACAAAACATCAATAAATACATGTCTAATGATAATCAGTTTGAATGTAAATGGACTAAATGCTCCAAGCAAAAGAGCATGACAGAGTTTGTCTATATATATAAAAGATTTCACACCTAAAGACACCTGCAGATGGAAATTAAGAGATGGAGAAACATTAATCATGCAAGTGGATGTCAAAAGAAGTCAGAGTAGCAATCCTTATATCAGACCAAATAGAGTTTTTTAAAATTGAAATTGAATTAGCCAACATAGAGTACACCAGTAGTTTCAAATGTAGCGTTCCACAATTCATCAGTTGTGTATAACACCCAGTGTTCATCACATCACAGGCATTCCTTAATGCCCATCACACAGTTACCCCATCTCCCCAGCCACCTTTCCTCCAGCAACCCTCAGTTGGTTTCCAATAGTTAGGAACCTGTCATGGATTTTCTTCCTCTCTGGTTTCTTCGCATTCATTTTCCCTCCCTTCCCCTATGATCCTCTGTGCTGTTCCTTCTATTCCACATATGAGTAAAACCATATAATAATTGTTTTTCTCTGACTGACTTATTTTGCTCAGCATAATACCCTCCAGTGCCACCCACATCGATATGCTAAATATTGATCCTTTCTGATGGCTGAGTCATATTCCATTGTATATGTATATACCATGTTTTCTTTATCCATTTATCTGTCGATGGATGTTTTGTTTCCTTCCACGGTTTGGCTATTGTGGACAATGTTGCTATAAACATTCGGGGTGGAGTTACCCCTTCAGATCACTACAGTGGTAGCTTTGGGGTAAATAAAATTGCTGGGTTGTAAGGGAGCTCTGTTTTAAGTTCTTGAGGAACCTGCATATTGTTTTCCAAAGTGGCTGTACCAGTTTTCATTCCCACTTAGAAGTGTAAGAGAGTTCCCCTTTCTCCTCACCAACATTTGTTATTTCTCCGCTTGTTAATTTTTGCAATTCTGACTGGTGTGAAGTGGTATCTCATTGTCATTTGGATTTCTTTTTCCCCATGCCAAGTGATGTTGAGCAGTTTGTCATATATCTGTTGGCCATTTGTGTGTCTTCTTTGGAGAAATATCTGTTCATATCTTCTGCCCATTTATTGACTCGCTTATTTGTTTTTTGGGTGTTGAGTTTGGGTGTTGAACGGTAGTAAAGCGTACGGCACATTCATGATGCTTCCACACCCACTTTTGGAAATGCTTCTCTCTCAAGGATACCTGAATATGTTAGTGGAGAGTTGCCGTATACGCAGACTTGCTTTTCCCAGGTGAGTGCATGGCACATTCCTTATTCCCTCACGCGCGCGCGCGCGCACACACACACACACACACACACACACACAGACACACACAGAGTTGAACATGTTTCTGTCTCGTCAGGAAAGAAGGTGTTCGTTGAGTGACGGTTTCTCACTGATGCTTTTGGGTTCTTGCTTTTATTCCTCCCGGAGAGTGAAGTGTAGGCGCTTTTTCCGTAGGCTTGCGTACACACCCTTGAGAAGCCTTCCGTCAGCCAGAAACAAGCCGTGAGTTGAAAGAGGCGTCCACGCAGACCTCCTTCTCAGAGCGAAGCCTTTCACACTTTTCCTTGTGAAGTAAACTACAGAGATACAAATACTTTATCAATGATTGCTTTAACAAAAAAGGACTAAATATCCCAATCAGAAAACATAGACTGTAAAGAGGAAGCAAGACCCATCTCTATGCTGCCTACCAGAGAATCACTTCAGACCTAAAAATAAAAGCAGATTCGAAGTAATGGGAAACAAAACCATTTATGATGCAAATGGAAGTGAAAAGAAAGTTGGAGTCGTAATATTTTTATGAGACAAAATAAACTGAATTGTGGGGAAGATGGCAGAGTAGAAGGACCCTAAACTCACCTCATCCCACAGATACAACTAGATCACACTCACACCAGAGTCACCCAGAAATGGACCTTCAGATTTCCCAACAAAACTCTACAACTAAATGGAGAGAGGAAATCACATCAAAGATGGTAGGAAGGACAAGGACTCTGTAGGAATCTAAACCCCGTATTTCTGACCACCAGAGGGAGGGAACCACAGTCACAGAGGGGCCAGAAACAAACTACTACACCGGGGAGCCTCTAAAGCGTAGAGACATCCTCATAGCTTATGGCTTTGAAAATCAGAAGGGATGACATTTGTGAGCGTATACAACCAGCAGACTTAAAGCTTGGAACTTTTAAAAATCAGCTGTCTCAGCTCTGAGAGAGCACAGAAGGTGATCGGAAGCTGAGATCTGTCCTTAAAGAGAAAGCACAGCAAACAGTCTGGAGAAGCTTGGGTGAAGCAGGTTGAAACGTGCTTGAGGATTAAACAAGGGAGACATAGTTCCTGAACTCAGAGTTTGCTAAGGGACTTGTCCAGGAACAAAGGAGCTGGCAGGTTCCATTTCCCTCTACGGCCCCTCATTATAAACACACACCTACCTGCAAGATCAAGCACAATCTAGCAATCACTAACTTGCATAAACCATGGCCCATCCCCACACCTACCACACCTGCTTCAGTCCCAGTGCTGTGGATACCCTCCCTGATAAGACCCACACAATCCTTGACAACAATATGTCTCCCCATCACCCACAGAACACGCATGCATCTTGTTAAAACAGCACACCCCATGTGTTGTGCACAATGACACAGTCCAGATCCAGTCTCTGTTGTTGCTATGCATTACCTTCAGAGGAGAACCAGCATCACCAAGTTAAAAATGTATGTTCTGCCCCGTATTTTCCAGAACAAGCAATATATCTGACCTTCCTCACCGAGAGATATTCTCTGAGAAGTAGGCCAAATGAGCAGACAGAGGACTATGTCCTAAACGAAAGAAGAGGACAAAGCCACAGCAAGAGACCTAAACAAAATGGATATAAGGAACATGCCTGACAGAAAATTTAAGATAACAATTATAAAGATACTCACTGGGGAAATGAAAAGAGGGAGGACATCAGAAGGGGGAACATCATTGAGACTCTTAACAAAGAGATATGAAAGAAATAATCAGAGATGTGGAACACAAGAAATGAAATGAAGAATATACTAGATAGAATAATTAGCAGGATGGACGAAGCAGAGGAACAAATTAATGAACTAGAAGACAGTAATGGAAAGTAATCAAGCGGAACAAATGAGAGGAAAAAGAAGTATGCAAAAATGAGAAGAGACTTAGGGAATTCAGTGACTCCATCCAGTGTAACAACACCCACATTAGAGGGATCCCAGAAGGTGAAAAGGGGGAAAAGGGGGCAGAAAATCTATTTGAGCAAAGAAGAGCTGAAAACTTAACCTAATCTGGTGAAGGAAACCTATACAAATCCATAAGGCATAGAGATCCCCTCCCACAAAGTCAACCGAAGGAGGTCCACATCAAGACACATAGTAATCCAAATGGGAAAAGGTAGTGATAAAGAAAAAACATTTAAAGCAGCAAGATAAAAGAAGACAGGTAACATGCAAGGGAAAGCCCATAAAGCTATCAGCTGAGTTTTCAGCAGAAACTATGCAGGACAGAAGAAAGTGGCGTTAAATATTCAAAGTGCTGAATGAGAAAAATCTGCAGCAAGGAATAATTTATCCAGCAAGCCTATCCTTCAGAAAAGAAGGGGAGAAAAAGAGTTTCTTAGCCACACAAACTAAAAGAGTTCATGACCACTAAATTAACTACAAAAAATATTGAAGGGGACACTATGAGTGGAAAAAAACCGTAAGTGAGAGTATGACAATAATGAATCAAGGAAGCAGTAAAAATAAGTATTTCTGTAAAAATCAGTTAAGGGATTCACAAAATAAAAGTATGTAAAATATGAAAACATATACCCTAACACATGAGGAGGAGTCAACAGTGGGTTTGAACTTAAACAGCATTCAACTTAATATAGACCGAAAAGGCTATATATAATCCAGGGGGTCACCACAAACCCAAAGCACTAATACACATGCAAAAGATAAAGGGAAAGAAATCCAAGAATATCATTAAAGAAAACGAGCAAACCATGAGAGAGAGAGCAAGAGAAGAAAGGATCAGAGAAAAACTACACAAAAAACTATGAAACAAGTAACAAAACATCAATAAATACATGTCTAATGATAATCAGTTTGAATGTAAATGGACTAAATGCTCCAAGCAAAAGAGCATGACAGAGTTTGTCTATATATATAAAAGATTTCACACCTAAAGACACCTGCAGATGGAAATTAAGAGATGGAGAAACATTAATCATGCAAGTGGATGTCAAAAGAAGTCAGAGTAGCAATCCTTATATCAGACCAAATAGACTTTTTTAAAATTGAAATTGAATTAGCCAACATAGAGTACACCAGTAGTTTCAAATGTAGCGTTCCACAATTCATCAGTTGTGTATAACACCCAGTGTTCATCACATCACAGGCATTCCTTAATGCCCATCACACAGTTACCCCATCTCCCCAGCCACCTTTCCTCCAGCAACCCTCAGTTGGTTTCCAATAGTTAGGAACCTGTCATGGATTTTCTTCCTCTCTGGTTTCTTCGCATTCATTTTCCCTCCCTTCCCCTATGATCCTCTGTGCTGTTCCTTCTATTCCACATATGAGTAAAACCATATAATAATTGTTTTTCTCTGACTGACTTATTTTGCTCAGCATAATACCCTCCAGTGCCACCCACATCGATATGCTAAATATTGATCCTTTCTGATGGCTGAGTCATATTCCATTGTATATGTATATACCATGTTTTCTTTATCCATTTATCTGTCGATGGATGTCTTGTTTCCTTCCACGGTTTGGCTATTGTGGACAATGTTGCTATAAACATTCGGGGTGGAGTTACCCCTTCAGATCACTACAGTGGTAGCTTTGGGGTAAATAAAATTGCTGGGTTGTAAGGGAGCTCTGTTTTAAGTTCTTGAGGAACCTGCATATTGTTTTCCAAAGTGGCTGTACCAGTTTTCATTCCCACTTAGAAGTGTAAGAGAGTTCCCCTTTCTCCTCACCAACATTTGTTATTTCTCCGCTTGTTAATTTTTGCAATTCTGACTGGTGTGAAGTGGTATCTCATTGTCATTTGGATTTCTTTTTCCCCATGCCAAGTGATGTTGAGCAGTTTGTCATATATCTGTTGGCCATTTGTGTGTCTTCTTTGGAGAAATATCTGTTCATATCTTCTGCCCATTTATTGACTCGCTTATTTGTTTTTTGGGTGTTGAGTTTGGGTGTTGAACGGTAGTAAAGCGTACGGCACATTCATGATGCTTCCACACCCACTTTTGGAAATGCTTCTCTCTCAAGGATACCTGAATATGTTAGTGGAGAGTTGCCGTATACGCAGACTTGCTTTTCCCAGGTGAGTGCATGGCACATTCCTTATTCCCTCACGCGCGCGCGCGCGCACACACACACACACACACACACACACACAGACACACACAGAGTTGAACATGTTTCTGTCTCGTCAGGAAAGAAGGTGTTCGTTGAGTGACGGTTTCTCACTGATGCTTTTGGGTTCTTGCTTTTATTCCTCCCGGAGAGTGAAGTGTAGGCGCTTTTTCCGTAGGCTTGCGTACACACCCTTGAGAAGCCTTCCGTCAGCCAGAAACAAGCCGTGAGTTGAAAGAGGCGTCCACGCAGACCTCCTTCTCAGAGCGAAGCCTTTCACACTTTTCCTTGTGAAGTAAACTACAGAGATACAAATACTTTATCAATGATTGCTTTAACAAAAAAGGACTAAATATCCCAATCAGAAAACATAGACTGTAAAGAGGAAGCAAGACCCATCTCTATGCTGCCTACCAGAGAATCACTTCAGACCTAAAAATAAAAGCAGATTCGAAGTAATGGGAAACAAAACCATTTATGATGCAAATGGAAGTGAAAAGAAAGTTGGAGTCGTAATATTTTTATGAGACAAAATAAACTGAATTGTGGGGAAGATGGCAGAGTAGAAGGACCCTAAACTCACCTCATCCCACAGATACAACTAGATCACACTCACACCAGAGTCACCCAGAAATGGACCTTCAGATTTCCCAACAAAACTCTACAACTAAATGGAGAGAGGAAATCACATCAAAGATGGTAGGAAGGACAAGGACTCTGTAGGAATCTAAACCCCGTATTTCTGACCACCAGAGGGAGGGAACCACAGTCACAGAGGGGCCAGAAACAAACTACTACACCGGGGAGCCTCTAAAGCGTAGAGACATCCTCATAGCTTATGGCTTTGAAAATCAGAAGGGATGACATTTGTGAGCGTATACAACCAGCAGACTTAAAGCTTGGAACTTTTAAAAATCAGCTGTCTCAGCTCTGAGAGAGCACAGAAGGTGATCGGAAGCTGAGATCTGTCCTTAAAGAGAAAGCACAGCAAACAGTCTGGAGAAGCTTGGGTGAAGCAGGTTGAAACGTGCTTGAGGATTAAACAAGGGAGACATAGTTCCTGAACTCAGAGTTTGCTAAGGGACTTGTCCAGGAACAAAGGAGCTGGCAGGTTCCATTTCCCTCTACGGCCCCTCATTATAAACACACACCTACCTGCAAGATCAAGCACAATCTAGCAATCACTAACTTGCATAAACCATGGCCCATCCCCACACCTACCACACCTGCTTCAGTCCCAGTGCTGTGGATACCCTCCCTGATAAGACCCACACAATCCTTGACAACAATATGTCTCCCCATCACCCACAGAACACGCATGCATCTTGTTAAAACAGCACACCCCATGTGTTGTGCACAATGACACAGTCCAGATCCAGTCTCTGTTGTTGCTATGCATTACCTTCAGAGGAGAACCAGCATCACCAAGTTAAAAATGTATGTTCTGCCCCGTATTTTCCAGAACAAGCAATATATCTGACCTTCCTCACCGAGAGATATTCTCTGAGAAGTAGGCCAAATGAGCAGACAGAGGACTATGTCCTAAACGAAAGAAGAGGACAAAGCCACAGCAAGAGACCTAAACAAAATGGATATAAGGAACATGCCTGACAGAAAATTTAAGATAACAATTATAAAGATACTCACTGGGGAAATGAAAAGAGGGAGGACATCAGAAGGGGGAACATCATTGAGACTCTTAACAAAGAGATATGAAAGAAATAATCAGAGATGTGGAACACAAGAAATGAAATGAAGAATATACTAGATAGAATAATTAGCAGGATGGACGAAGCAGAGGAACAAATTAATGAACTAGAAGACAGTAATGGAAAGTAATCAAGCGGAACAAATGAGAGGAAAAAGAAGTATGCAAAAATGAGAAGAGACTTAGGGAATTCAGTGACTCCATCCAGTGTAACAACACCCACATTAGAGGGATCCCAGAAGGTGAAAAGGGGGAAAAGGGGGCAGAAAATCTATTTGAGCAAAGAAGAGCTGAAAACTTAACCTAATCTGGTGAAGGAAACCTATACAAATCCATAAGGCATAGAGATCCCCTCCCACAAAGTCAACCGAAGGAGGTCCACATCAAGACACATAGTAATCCAAATGGGAAAAGGTAGTGATAAAGAAAAAACATTTAAAGCAGCAAGATAAAAGAAGACAGGTAACATGCAAGGGAAAGCCCATAAAGCTATCAGCTGAGTTTTCAGCAGAAACTATGCAGGACAGAAGAAAGTGGCGTTAAATATTCAAAGTGCTGAATGAGAAAAATCTGCAGCAAGGAATAATTTATCCAGCAAGCCTATCCTTCAGAAAAGAAGGGGAGAAAAAGAGTTTCTTAGCCACACAAACTAAAAGAGTTCATGACCACTAAATTAACTACAAAAAATATTGAAGGGGACACTATGAGTGGAAAAAAACCGTAAGTGAGAGTATGACAATAATGAATCAAGGAAGCAGTAAAAATAAGTATTTCTGTAAAAATCAGTTAAGGGATTCACAAAATAAAAGTATGTAAAATATGAAAACATATACCCTAACACATGAGGAGGAGTCAACAGTGGGTTTGAACTTAAACAGCATTCAACTTAATATAGACCGAAAAGGCTATATATAATCCAGGGGGTCACCACAAACCCAAAGCACTAATACACATGCAAAAGATAAAGGGAAAGAAATCCAAGAATATCATTAAAGAAAACGAGCAAACCATGAGAGAGAGAGCAAGAGAAGAAAGGATCAGAGAAAAACTACACAAAAAACTATGAAACAAGTAACAAAACATCAATAAATACATGTCTAATGATAATCAGTTTGAATGTAAATGGACTAAATGCTCCAAGCAAAAGAGCATGACAGAGTTTGTCTATATATATAAAAGATTTCACACCTAAAGACACCTGCAGATGGAAATTAAGAGATGGAGAAACATTAATCATGCAAGTGGATGTCAAAAGAAGTCAGAGTAGCAATCCTTATATCAGACCAAATAGAGTTTTTTAAAATTGAAATTGAATTAGCCAACATAGAGTACACCAGTAGTTTCAAATGTAGCGTTCCACAATTCATCAGTTGTGTATAATACCCAGTGTTCATCACATCACAGGCATTCCTTAATGCCCATCACACAGTTACCCCATCTCCCCAGCCACCTTTCCTCCAGCAACCCTCAGTTGGTTTCCAATAGTTAGGAACCTGTCATGGATTTTCTTCCTCTCTGGTTTCTTCGCATTCATTTTCCCTCCCTTCCCCTATGATCCTCTGTGCTGTTCCTTCTATTCCACATATGAGTAAAACCATATAATAATTGTTTTTCTCTGACTGACTTATTTTGCTCAGCATAATACCCTCCAGTGCCACCCACATCGATATGCTAAATATTGATCCTTTCTGATGGCTGAGTCATATTCCATTGTATATGTATATACCATGTTTTCTTTATCCATTTATCTGTCGATGGATGTTTTGTTTCCTTCCACGGTTTGGCTATTGTGGACAATGTTGCTATAAACATTCGGGGTGGAGTTACCCCTTCAGATCACTACAGTGGTAGCTTTGGGGTAAATAAAATTGCTGGGTTGTAAGGGAGCTCTGTTTTAAGTTCTTGAGGAACCTGCATATTGTTTTCCAAAGTGGCTGTACCAGTTTTCATTCCCACTTAGAAGTGTAAGAGAGTTCCCCTTTCTCCTCACCAACATTTGTTATTTCTCCGCTTGTTAATTTTTGCAATTCTGACTGGTGTGAAGTGGTATCTCATTGTCATTTGGATTTCTTTTTCCCCATGCCAAGTGATGTTGAGCAGTTTGTCATATATCTGTTGGCCATTTGTGTGTCTTCTTTGGAGAAATATCTGTTCATATCTTCTGCCCATTTCTTGACTCGCTTATTTGTTTTTTGGGTGTTGAGTTTGGGTGTTGAACGGTAGTAAAGCGTACGGCACATTCATGATGCTTCCACACCCACTTTTGGAAATGCTTCTCTCTCAAGGATACCTGAATATGTTAGTGGAGAGTTGCCGTATACGCAGACTTGCTTTTCCCAGGTGAGTGCATGGCACATTCCTTATTCCCTCACGCGCGCGCGCACGCACACACACACACACACACACACACACACAGAGTTGAACATGTTTCTGTCTAGTCAGGAAAGAAGGTGTTCGTTGAGTGACGGTTTCTCACTGATGCTTTTGGGTTCTTGCTTTTATTCCTCCCGGAGAGTGAAGTGTAGGCGCTTTTTCCGTAGGCTTGCGTACACACCCTTGAGAAGCCTTCCGTCAGCCAGAAACAAGCCGTGAGTTGAAAGAGGCGTCCATGCAGACCTCCTTCTCAGAGCGAAGCCTTTCACACTTTTCCTTGTGAAGTAAACTACAGAGATACAAATACTTTGTCAATGATTGCTTTAACAAAAAAGGACTAAATATCCCAATCAGAAAACATAGACTGTAAAGAGGAAGCAAGACCCATCTCTATGCTGCCTACCAGAGAATCACTTCAGACCTAAAAATAAAAGCAGATTCGAAGTAATGGGAAACAAAACCATTTATGATGCAAATGGAAGTGAAAAGAAAGTTGGAGTCGTAATATTTTTATGAGACAAAATAAACTGAATTGTGGGGAAGATGGCAGAGTAGAAGGACCCTAAACTCACCTCATCCCACAGATACAACTAGATCACACTCACACCAGAGTCACCCAGAAATGGACCTTCAGATTTCCCAACAAAACTCTACAACTAAATGGAGAGAGGAAATCACATCAAAGATGGTAGGAAGGACAAGGACTCTGTAGGAATCTAAACCCCGTATTTCTGACCACCAGAGGGAGGGAACCACAGTCACAGAGGGGCCAGAAACAAACTACTACACCGGGGAGCCTCTAAAGCGTAGAGACATCCTCATAGCTTATGGCTTTGAAAATCAGAAGGGATGACATTTGTGAGCGTATACAACCAGCAGACTTAAAGCTTGGAACTTTTAAAAATCAGCTGTCTCAGCTCTGAGAGAGCACAGAAGGTGATCGGAAGCTGAGATCTGTCCTTAAAGAGAAAGCACAGCAAACAGTCTGGAGAAGCTTGGGTGAAGCAGGTTGAAACGTGCTTGAGGATTAAACAAGGGAGACATAGTTCCTGAACTCAGAGTTTGCTAAGGGACTTGTCCAGGAACAAAGGAGCTGGCAGGTTCCATTTCCCTCTACGGCCCCTCATTATAAACACACACCTACCTGCAAGATCAAGCACAATCTAGCAATCACTAACTTGCATAAACCATGGCCCATCCCCACACCTACCACACCTGCTTCAGTCCCAGTGCTGTGGATACCCTCCCTGATAAGACCCACACAATCCTTGACAACAATATGTCTCCCCATCACCCACAGAACACGCATGCATCTTGTTAAAACAGCACACCCCATGTGTTGTGCACAATGACACAGTCCAGATCCAGTCTCTGTTGTTGCTATGCATTACCTTCAGAGGAGAACCAGCATCACCAAGTTAAAAATGTATGTTCTGCCCCGTATTTTCCAGAACAAGCAATATATCTGACCTTCCTCACCGAGAGATATTCTCTGAGAAGTAGGCCAAATGAGCAGACAGAGGACTATGTCCTAAACGAAAGAAGAGGACAAAGCCACAGCAAGAGACCTAAACAAAATGGATATAAGGAACATGCCTGACAGAAAATTTAAGATAACAATTATAAAGATACTCACTGGGGAAATGAAAAGAGGGAGGACATCAGAAGGGGGAACATCATTGAGACTCTTAACAAAGAGATATGAAAGAAATAATCAGAGATGTGGAACACAAGAAATGAAATGAAGAATATACTAGATAGAATAATTAGCAGGATGGACGAAGCAGAGGAACAAATTAATGAACTAGAAGACAGTAATGGAAAGTAATCAAGCGGAACAAATGAGAGGAAAAAGAAGTATGCAAAAATGAGAAGAGACTTAGGGAATTCAGTGACTCCATCCAGTGTAACAACACCCACATTAGAGGGATCCCAGAAGGTGAAAAGGGGGAAAAGGGGGCAGAAAATCTATTTGAGCAAAGAAGAGCTGAAAACTTAACCTAATCTGGTGAAGGAAACCTATACAAATCCATAAGGCATAGAGATCCCCTCCCACAAAGTCAACCGAAGGAGGTCCACATCAAGACACATAGTAATCCAAATGGGAAAAGGTAGTGATAAAGAAAAAACATTTAAAGCAGCAAGATAAAAGAAGACAGGTAACATGCAAGGGAAAGCCCATAAAGCTATCAGCTGAGTTTTCAGCAGAAACTATGCAGGACAGAAGAAAGTGGCGTTAAATATTCAAAGTGCTGAATGAGAAAAATCTGCAGCAAGGAATAATTTATCCAGCAAGCCTATCCTTCAGAAAAGAAGGGGAGAAAAAGAGTTTCTTAGCCACACAAACTAAAAGAGTTCATGACCACTAAATTAACTACAAAAAATATTGAAGGGGACACTATGAGTGGAAAAAAACCGTAAGTGAGAGTATGACAATAATGAATCAAGGAAGCAGTAAAAATAAGTATTTCTGTAAAAATCAGTTAAGGGATTCACAAAATAAAAGTATGTAAAATATGAAAACATATACCCTAACACATGAGGAGGAGTCAACAGTGGGTTTGAACTTAAACAGCATTCAACTTAATATAGACCGAAAAGGCTATATATAATCCAGGGGGTCACCACAAACCCAAAGCACTAATACACATGCAAAAGATAAAGGGAAAGAAATCCAAGAATATCATTAAAGAAAACGAGCAAACCATGAGAGAGAGAGCAAGAGAAGAAAGGATCAGAGAAAAACTACACAAAAAACTATGAAACAAGTAACAAAACATCAATAAATACATGTCTAATGATAATCAGTTTGAATGTAAATGGACTAAATGCTCCAAGCAAAAGAGCATGACAGAGTTTGTCTATATATATAAAAGATTTCACACCTAAAGACACCTGCAGATGGAAATTAAGAGATGGAGAAACATTAATCATGCAAGTGGATGTCAAAAGAAGTCAGAGTAGCAATCCTTATATCAGACCAAATAGACTTTTTTAACATTGAAATTGAATTAGCCAACATAGAGTACACCAGTAGTTTCAAATGTAGCGTTCCACAATTCATCAGTTGTGTATAACACCCAGTGTTCATCACATCACAGGCATTCCTTAATGCCCATCACACAGTTACCCCATCTCCCCAGCCACCTTTCCTCCAGCAACCCTCAGTTGGTTTCCAATAGTTAGGAACCTGTCATGGATTTTCTTCCTCTCTGGTTTCTTCGCATTCATTTTCCCTCCCTTCCCCTATGATCCTCTGTGCTGTTCCTTCTATTCCACATATGAGTAAAACCATATAATAATTGTTTTTCTCTGACTGACTTATTTTGCTCAGCATAATACCCTCCAGTGCCACCCACATCGATATGCTAAATATTGATCCTTTCTGATGGCTGAGTCATATTCCATTGTATATGTATATACCATGTTTTCTTTATCCATTTATCTGTCGATGGATGTCTTGTTTCCTTCCACGGTTTGGCTATTGTGGACAATGTTGCTATAAACATTCGGGGTGGAGTTACCCCTTCAGATCACTACAGTGGTAGCTTTGGGGTAAATAAAATTGCTGGGTTGTAAGGGAGCTCTGTTTTAAGTTCTTGAGGAACCTGCATATTGTTTTCCAAAGTGGCTGTACCAGTTTTCATTCCCACTTAGAAGTGTAAGAGAGTTCCCCTTTCTCCTCACCAACATTTGTTATTTCTCCGCTTGTTAATTTTTGCAATTCTGACTGGTGTGAAGTGGTATCTCATTGTCATTTGGATTTCTTTTTCCCCATGCCAAGTGATGTTGAGCAGTTTGTCATATATCTGTTGGCCATTTGTGTGTCTTCTTTGGAGAAATATCTGTTCATATCTTCTGCCCATTTCTTGACTCGCTTATTTGTTTTTTGGGTGTTGAGTTTGGGTGTTGAACGGTAGTAAAGCGTACGGCACATTCATGATGCTTCCACACCCACTTTTGGAAATGCTTCTCTCTCAAGGATACCTGAATATGTTAGTGGAGAGTTGCCGTATACGCAGACTTGCTTTTCCCAGGTGAGTGCATGGCACATTCCTTATTCCCTCACGCGCGCGCGCGCGCACACACACACACACACACACACACACACACAGAGTTGAACATGTTTCTGTCTCGTCAGGAAAGAAGGTGTTCGTTGAGTGACGGTTTCTCACTGATGCTTTTGGGTTCTTGCTTTTATTCCTCCCGGAGAGTGAAGTGTAGGCGCTTTTTCCGTAGGCTTGCGTACACACCCTTGAGAAGCCTTCCGTCAGCCAGAAACAAGCCGTGAGTTGAAAGAGGCGTCCACGCAGACCTCCTTCTCAGAGCGAAGCCTTTCACACTTTTCCTTGTGAAGTAAACTACAGAGATACAAATACTTTGTCAATGATTGCTTTAACAAAAAAGGACTAAATATCCCAATCAGAAAACATAGACTGTAAAGAGGAAGCAAGACCCATCTCTATGCTGCCTACCAGAGAATCACTTCAGACCTAAAAATAAAAGCAGATTCGAAGTAATGGGAAACAAAACCATTTATGATGCAAATGGAAGTGAAAAGAAAGTTGGAGTCGTAATATTTTTATGAGACAAAATAAACTGAATTGTGGGGAAGATGGCAGAGTAGAAGGACCCTAAACTCACCTCATCCCACAGATACAACTAGATCACACTCACACCAGAGTCACCCAGAAATGGACCTTCAGATTTCCCAACAAAACTCTACAACTAAATGGAGAGAGGAAATCACATCAAAGATGGTAGGAAGGACAAGGACTCTGTAGGAATCTAAACCCCGTATTTCTGACCACCAGAGGGAGGGAACCACAGTCACAGAGGGGCCAGAAACAAACTACTACACCGGGGAGCCTCTAAAGCGTAGAGACATCCTCATAGCTTATGGCTTTGAAAATCAGAAGGGATGACATTTGTGAGCGTATACAACCAGCAGACTTAAAGCTTGGAACTTTTAAAAATCAGCTGTCTCAGCTCTGAGAGAGCACAGAAGGTGATCGGAAGCTGAGATCTGTCCTTAAAGAGAAAGCACAGCAAACAGTCTGGAGAAGCTTGGGTGAAGCAGGTTGAAACGTGCTTGAGGATTAAACAAGGGAGACATAGTTCCTGAACTCAGAGTTTGCTAAGGGACTTGTCCAGGAACAAAGGAGCTGGCAGGTTCCATTTCCCTCTACGGCCCCTCATTATAAACACACACCTACCTGCAAGATCAAGCACAATCTAGCAATCACTAACTTGCATAAACCATGGCCCATCCCCACACCTACCACACCTGCTTCAGTCCCAGTGCTGTGGATACCCTCCCTGATAAGACCCACACAATCCTTGACAACAATATGTCTCCCCATCACCCACAGAACACGCATGCATCTTGTTAAAACAGCACACCCCATGTGTTGTGCACAATGACACAGTCCAGATCCAGTCTCTGTTGTTGCTATGCATTACCTTCAGAGGAGAACCAGCATCACCAAGTTAAAAATGTATGTTCTGCCCCGTATTTTCCAGAACAAGCAATATATCTGACCTTCCTCACCGAGAGATATTCTCTGAGAAGTAGGCCAAATGAGCAGACAGAGGACTATGTCCTAAACGAAAGAAGAGGACAAAGCCACAGCAAGAGACCTAAACAAAATGGATATAAGGAACATGCCTGACAGAAAATTTAAGATAACAATTATAAAGATACTCACTGGGGAAATGAAAAGAGGGAGGACATCAGAAGGGGGAACATCATTGAGACTCTTAACAAAGAGATATGAAAGAAATAATCAGAGATGTGGAACACAAGAAATGAAATGAAGAATATACTAGATAGAATAATTAGCAGGATGGACGAAGCAGAGGAACAAATTAATGAACTAGAAGACAGTAATGGAAAGTAATCAAGCGGAACAAATGAGAGGAAAAAGAAGTATGCAAAAATGAGAAGAGACTTAGGGAATTCAGTGACTCCATCCAGTGTAACAACACCCACATTAGAGGGATCCCAGAAGGTGAAAAGGGGGAAAAGGGGGCAGAAAATCTATTTGAGCAAAGAAGAGCTGAAAACATAACCTAATCTGGTGAAGGAAACCTATACAAATCCATAAGGCATAGAGATCCCCTCCCACAAAGTCAACCGAAGGAGGTCCACATCAAGACACATAGTAATCCAAATGGGAAAAGGTAGTGATAAAGAAAAAACATTTAAAGCAGCAAGATAAAAGAAGACAGGTAACATGCAAGGGAAAGCCCATAAAGCTATCAGCTGAGTTTTCAGCAGAAACTATGCAGGACAGAAGAAAGTGGCGTTAAATATTCAAAGTGCTGAATGAGAAAAATCTGCAGCAAGGAATAATTTATCCAGCAAGCCTATCCTTCAGAAAAGAAGGGGAGAAAAAGAGTTTCTTAGCCACACAAACTAAAAGAGTTCATGACCACTAAATTAACTACAAAAAATATTGAAGGGGACACTATGAGTGGAAAAAAACCGTAAGTGAGAGTATGACAATAATGAATCAAGGAAGCAGTAAAAATAAGTATTTCTGTAAAAATCAGTTAAGGGATTCACAAAATAAAAGTATGTAAAATATGAAAACATATACCCTAACACATGAGGAGGAGTCAACAGTGGGTTTGAACTTAAACAGCATTCAACTTAATATAGACCGAAAAGGCTATATATAATCCAGGGGGTCACCACAAACCCAAAGCACTAATACACATGCAAAAGATAAAGGGAAAGAAATCCAAGAATATCATTAAAGAAAACGAGCAAACCATGAGAGAGAGAGCAAGAGAAGAAAGGATCAGAGAAAAACTACACAAAAAACTATGAAACAAGTAACAAAACATCAATAAATACATGTCTAATGATAATCAGTTTGAATGTAAATGGACTAAATGCTCCAAGCAAAAGAGCATGACAGAGTTTGTCTATATATATAAAAGATTTCACACCTAAAGACACCTGCAGATGGAAATTAAGAGATGGAGAAACATTAATCATGCAAGTGGATGTCAAAAGAAGTCAGAGTAGCAATCCTTATATCAGACCAAATAGACTTTTTTAAAATTGAAATTGAATTAGCCAACATAGAGTACACCAGTAGTTTCAAATGTAGCGTTCCACAATTCATCAGTTGTGTATAACACCCAGTGTTCATCACATCACAGGCATTCCTTAATGCCCATCACACAGTTACCCCATCTCCCCAGCCACCTTTCCTCCAGCAACCCTCAGTTGGTTTCCAATAGTTAGGAACCTGTCATGGATTTTCTTCCTCTCTGGTTTCTTCGCATTCATTTTCCCTCCCTTCCCCTATGATCCTCTGTGCTGTTCCTTCTATTCCACATATGAGTAAAACCATATAATAATTGTTTTTCTCTGACTGACTTATTTTGCTCAGCATAATACCCTCCAGTGCCACCCACATCGATATGCTAAATATTGATCCTTTCTGATGGCTGAGTCATATTCCATTGTATATGTATATACCATGTTTTCTTTATCCATTTATCTGTCGATGGATGTCTTGTTTCCTTCCACGGTTTGGCTATTGTGGACAATGTTGCTATAAACATTCGGGGTGGAGTTACCCCTTCAGATCACTACAGTGGTAGCTTTGGGGTAAATAAAATTGCTGGGTTGTAAGGGAGCTCTGTTTTAAGTTCTTGAGGAACCTGCATATTGTTTTCCAAAGTGGCTGTACCAGTTTTCATTCCCACTTAGAAGTGTAAGAGAGTTCCCCTTTCTCCTCACCAACATTTGTTATTTCTCCGCTTGTTAATTTTTGCAATTCTGACTGGTGTGAAGTGGTATCTCATTGTCATTTGGATTTCTTTTTCCCCATGCCAAGTGATGTTGAGCAGTTTGTCATATATCTGTTGGCCATTTGTGTGTCTTCTTTGGAGAAATATCTGTTCATATCTTCTGCCCATTTATTGACTCGCTTATTTGTTTTTTGGGTGTTGAGTTTGGGTGTTGAACGGTAGTAAAGCGTACGGCACATTCATGATGCTTCCACACCCACTTTTGGAAATGCTTCTCTCTCAAGGATACCTGAATATGTTAGTGGAGAGTTGCCGTATACGCAGACTTGCTTTTCCCAGGTGAGTGCATGGCACATTCCTTATTCCCTCACGCGCGCGCGCGCGCACACACACACACACACACACACACACACAGACACACACAGAGTTGAACATGTTTCTGTCTCGTCAGGAAAGAAGGTGTTCGTTGAGTGACGGTTTCTCACTGATGCTTTTGGGTTCTTGCTTTTATTCCTCCCGGAGAGTGAAGTGTAGGCGCTTTTTCCGTAGGCTTGCGTACACACCCTTGAGAAGCCTTCCGTCAGCCAGAAACAAGCCGTGAGTTGAAAGAGGCGTCCACGCAGACCTCCTTCTCAGAGCGAAGCCTTTCACACTTTTCCTTGTGAAGTAAACTACAGAGATACAAATACTTTATCAATGATTGCTTTAACAAAAAAGGACTAAATATCCCAATCAGAAAACATAGACTGTAAAGAGGAAGCAAGACCCATCTCTATGCTGCCTACCAGAGAATCACTTCAGACCTAAAAATAAAAGCAGATTCGAAGTAATGGGAAACAAAACCATTTATGATGCAAATGGAAGTGAAAAGAAAGTTGGAGTCGTAATATTTTTATGAGACAAAATAAACTGAATTGTGGGGAAGATGGCAGAGTAGAAGGACCCTAAACTCACCTCATCCCACAGATACAACTAGATCACACTCACACCAGAGTCACCCAGAAATGGACCTTCAGATTTCCCAACAAAACTCTACAACTAAATGGAGAGAGGAAATCACATCAAAGATGGTAGGAAGGACAAGGACTCTGTAGGAATCTAAACCCCGTATTTCTGACCACCAGAGGGAGGGAACCACAGTCACAGAGGGGCCAGAAACAAACTACTACACCGGGGAGCCTCTAAAGCGTAGAGACATCCTCATAGCTTATGGCTTTGAAAATCAGAAGGGATGACATTTGTGAGCGTATACAACCAGCAGACTTAAAGCTTGGAACTTTTAAAAATCAGCTGTCTCAGCTCTGAGAGAGCACAGAAGGTGATCGGAAGCTGAGATCTGTCCTTAAAGAGAAAGCACAGCAAACAGTCTGGAGAAGCTTGAGTGAAGCAGGTTGAAACGTGCTTGAGGATTAAACAAGGGAGACATAGTTCCTGAACTCAGAGTTTGCTAAGGGACTTGTCCAGGAACAAAGGAGCTGGCAGGTTCCATTTCCCTCTACGGCCCCTCATTATAAACACACACCTACCTGCAAGATCAAGCACAATCTAGCAATCACTAACTTGCATAAACCATGGCCCATCCCCACACCTACCACACCTGCTTCAGTCCCAGTGCTGTGGATACCCTCCCTGATAAGACCCACACAATCCTTGACAACAATATGTCTCCCCATCACCCACAGAACACGCATGCATCTTGTTAAAACAGCACACCCCATGTGTTGTGCACAATGACACAGTCCAGATCCAGTCTCTGTTGTTGCTATGCATTACCTTCAGAGGAGAACCAGCATCACCAAGTTAAAAATGTATGTTCTGCCCCGTATTTTCCAGAACAAGCAATATATCTGACCTTCCTCACCGAGAGATATTCTCTGAGAAGTAGGCCAAATGAGCAGACAGAGGACTATGTCCTAAACGAAAGAAGAGGACAAAGCCACAGCAAGAGACCTAAACAAAATGGATATAAGGAACATGCCTGACAGAAAATTTAAGATAACAATTATAAAGATACTCACTGGGGAAATGAAAAGAGGGAGGACATCAGAAGGGGGAACATCATTGAGACTCTTAACAAAGAGATATGAAAGAAATAATCAGAGATGTGGAACACAAGAAATGAAATGAAGAATATACTAGATAGAATAATTAGCAGGATGGACGAAGCAGAGGAACAAATTAATGAACTAGAAGACAGTAATGGAAAGTAATCAAGCGGAACAAATGAGAGGAAAAAGAAGTATGCAAAAATGAGAAGAGACTTAGGGAATTCAGTGACTCCATCCAGTGTAACAACACCCACATTAGAGGGATCCCAGAAGGTGAAAAGGGGGAAAAGGGGGCAGAAAATCTATTTGAGCAAAGAAGAGCTGAAAACTTAACCTAATCTGGTGAAGGAAACCTATACAAATCCATAAGGCATAGAGATCCCCTCCCACAAAGTCAACCGAAGGAGGTCCACATCAAGACACATAGTAATCCAAATGGGAAAAGGTAGTGATAAAGAAAAAACATTTAAAGCAGCAAGATAAAAGAAGACAGGTAACATGCAAGGGAAAGCCCATAAAGCTATCAGCTGAGTTTTCAGCAGAAACTATGCAGGACAGAAGAAAGTGGCGTTAAATATTCAAAGTGCTGAATGAGAAAAATCTGCAGCAAGGAATAATTTATCCAGCAAGCCTATCCTTCAGAAAAGAAGGGGAGAAAAAGAGTTTCTTAGCCACACAAACTAAAAGAGTTCATGACCACTAAATTAACTACAAAAAATATTGAAGGGGACACTATGAGTGGAAAAAAACCGTAAGTGAGAGTATGACAATAATGAATCAAGGAAGCAGTAAAAATAAGTATTTCTGTAAAAATCAGTTAAGGGATTCACAAAATAAAAGTATGTAAAATATGAAAACATATACCCTAACACATGAGGAGGAGTCAACAGTGGGTTTGAACTTAAACAGCATTCAACTTAATATAGACCGAAAAGGCTATATATAATCCAGGGGGTCACCACAAACCCAAAGCACTAATACACATGCAAAAGATAAAGGGAAAGAAATCCAAGAATATCATTAAAGAAAACGAGCAAACCATGAGAGAGAGAGCAAGAGAAGAAAGGATCAGAGAAAAACTACACAAAAAACTATGAAACAAGTAACAAAACATCAATAAATACATGTCTAATGATAATCAGTTTGAATGTAAATGGACTAAATGCTCCAAGCAAAAGAGCATGACAGAGTTTGTCTATATATATAAAAGATTTCACACCTAAAGACACCTGCAGATGGAAATTAAGAGATGGAGAAACATTAATCATGCAAGTGGATGTCAAAAGAAGTCAGAGTAGCAATCCTTATATCAGACCAAATAGAGTTTTTTAAAATTGAAATTGAATTAGCCAACATAGAGTACACCAGTAGTTTCAAATGTAGCGTTCCACAATTCATCAGTTGTGTATAACACCCAGTGTTCATCACATCACAGGCATTCCTTAATGCCCATCACACAGTTACCCCATCTCCCCAGCCACCTTTCCTCCAGCAACCCTCAGTTGGTTTCCAATAGTTAGGAACCTGTCATGGATTTTCTTCCTCTCTGGTTTCTTCGCATTCATTTTCCCTCCCTTCCCCTATGATCCTCTGTGCTGTTCCTTCTATTCCACATATGAGTAAAACCATATAATAATTGTTTTTCTCTGACTGACTTATTTTGCTCAGCATAATACCCTCCAGTGCCACCCACATCGATATGCTAAATATTGATCCTTTCTGATGGCTGAGTCATATTCCATTGTATATGTATATACCATGTTTTCTTTATCCATTTATCTGTCGATGGATGTTTTGTTTCCTTCCACGGTTTGGCTATTGTGGACAATGTTGCTATAAACATTCGGGGTGGAGTTACCCCTTCAGATCACTACAGTGGTAGCTTTGGGGTAAATAAAATTGCTGGGTTGTAAGGGAGCTCTGTTTTAAGTTCTTGAGGAACCTGCATATTGTTTTCCAAAGTGGCTGTACCAGTTTTCATTCCCACTTAGAAGTGTAAGAGAGTTCCCCTTTCTCCTCACCAACATTTGTTATTTCTCCGCTTGTTAATTTTTGCAATTCTGACTGGTGTGAAGTGGTATCTCATTGTCATTTGGATTTCTTTTTCCCCATGCCAAGTGATGTTGAGCAGTTTGTCATATATCTGTTGGCCATTTGTGTGTCTTCTTTGGAGAAATATCTGTTCATATCTTCTGCCCATTTCTTGACTCGCTTATTTGTTTTTTGGGTGTTGAGTTTGGGTGTTGAACGGTAGTAAAGCGTACGGCACATTCATGATGCTTCCACACCCACTTTTGGAAATGCTTCTCTCTCAAGGATACCTGAATATGTTAGTGGAGAGTTGCCGTATACGCAGACTTGCTTTTCCCAGGTGAGTGCATGGCACATTCCTTATTCCCTCACGCGCGCGCGCGCGCACACACACACACACACACACACACACACACAGAGTTGAACATGTTTCTGTCTCGTCAGGAAAGAAGGTGTTCGTTGAGTGACGGTTTCTCACTGATGCTTTTGGGTTCTTGCTTTTATTCCTCCCGGAGAGTGAAGTGTAGGCGCTTTTTCCGTAGGCTTGCGTACACACCCTTGAGAAGCCTTCCGTCAGCCAGAAACAAGCCGTGAGTTGAAAGAGGCGTCCACGCAGACCTCCTTCTCAGAGCGAAGCCTTTCACACTTTTCCTTGTGAAGTAAACTACAGAGATACAAATACTTTGTCAATGATTGCTTTAACAAAAAAGGACTAAATATCCCAATCAGAAAACATAGACTGTAAAGAGGAAGCAAGACCCATCTCTATGCTGCCTACCAGAGAATCACTTCAGACCTAAAAATAAAAGCAGATTCGAAGTAATGGGAAACAAAACCATTTATGATGCAAATGGAAGTGAAAAGAAAGTTGGAGTCGTAATATTTTTATGAGACAAAATAAACTGAATTGTGGGGAAGATGGCAGAGTAGAAGGACCCTAAACTCACCTCATCCCACAGATACAACTAGATCACACTCACACCAGAGTCACCCAGAAATGGACCTTCAGATTTCCCAACAAAACTCTACAACTAAATGGAGAGAGGAAATCACATCAAAGATGGTAGGAAGGACAAGGACTCTGTAGGAATCTAAACCCCGTATTTCTGACCACCAGAGGGAGGGAACCACAGTCACAGAGGGGCCAGAAACAAACTACTACACCGGGGAGCCTCTAAAGCGTAGAGACATCCTCATAGCTTATGGCTTTGAAAATCAGAAGGGATGACATTTGTGAGCGTATACAACCAGCAGACTTAAAGCTTGGAACTTTTAAAAATCAGCTGTCTCAGCTCTGAGAGAGCACAGAAGGTGATCGGAAGCTGAGATCTGTCCTTAAAGAGAAAGCACAGCAAACAGTCTGGAGAAGCTTGGGTGAAGCAGGTTGAAACGTGCTTGAGGATTAAACAAGGGAGACATAGTTCCTGAACTCAGAGTTTGCTAAGGGACTTGTCCAGGAACAAAGGAGCTGGCAGGTTCCATTTCCCTCTACGGCCCCTCATTATAAACACACACCTACCTGCAAGATCAAGCACAATCTAGCAATCACTAACTTGCATAAACCATGGCCCATCCCCACACCTACCACACCTGCTTCAGTCCCAGTGCTGTGGATACCCTCCCTGATAAGACCCACACAATCCTTGACAACAATATGTCTCCCCATCACCCACAGAACACGCATGCATCTTGTTAAAACAGCACACCCCATGTGTTGTGCACAATGACACAGTCCAGATCCAGTCTCTGTTGTTGCTATGCATTACCTTCAGAGGAGAACCAGCATCACCAAGTTAAAAATGTATGTTCTGCCCCGTATTTTCCAGAACAAGCAATATATCTGACCTTCCTCACCGAGAGATATTCTCTGAGAAGTAGGCCAAATGAGCAGACAGAGGACTATGTCCTAAACGAAAGAAGAGGACAAAGCCACAGCAAGAGACCTAAACAAAATGGATATAAGGAACATGCCTGACAGAAAATTTAAGATAACAATTATAAAGATACTCACTGGGGAAATGAAAAGAGGGAGGACATCAGAAGGGGGAACATCATTGAGACTCTTAACAAAGAGATATGAAAGAAATAATCAGAGATGTGGAACACAAGAAATGAAATGAAGAATATACTAGATAGAATAATTAGCAGGATGGACGAAGCAGAGGAACAAATTAATGAACTAGAAGACAGTAATGGAAAGTAATCAAGCGGAACAAATGAGAGGAAAAAGAAGTATGCAAAAATGAGAAGAGACTTAGGGAATTCAGTGACTCCATCCAGTGTAACAACACCCACATTAGAGGGATCCCAGAAGGTGAAAAGGGGGAAAAGGGGGCAGAAAATCTATTTGAGCAAAGAAGAGCTGAAAACTTAACCTAATCTGGTGAAGGAAACCTATACAAATCCATAAGGCATAGAGATCCCCTCCCACAAAGTCAACCGAAGGAGGTCCACATCAAGACACATAGTAATCCAAATGGGAAAAGGTAGTGATAAAGAAAAAACATTTAAAGCAGCAAGATAAAAGAAGACAGGTAACATGCAAGGGAAAGCCCATAAAGCTATCAGCTGAGTTTTCAGCAGAAACTATGCAGGACAGAAGAAAGTGGCGTTAAATATTCAAAGTGCTGAATGAGAAAAATCTGCAGCAAGGAATAATTTATCCAGCAAGCCTATCCTTCAGAAAAGAAGGGGAGAAAAAGAGTTTCTTAGCCACACAAACTAAAAGAGTTCATGACCACTAAATTAACTACAAAAAATATTGAAGGGGACACTATGAGTGGAAAAAAACCGTAAGTGAGAGTATGACAATAATGAATCAAGGAAGCAGTAAAAATAAGTATTTCTGTAAAAATCAGTTAAGGGATTCACAAAATAAAAGTATGTAAAATATGAAAACATATACCCTAACACATGAGGAGGAGTCAACAGTGGGTTTGAACTTAAACAGCATTCAACTTAATATAGACCGAAAAGGCTATATATAATCCAGGGGGTCACCACAAACCCAAAGCACTAATACACATGCAAAAGATAAAGGGAAAGAAATCCAAGAATATCATTAAAGAAAACGAGCAAACCATGAGAGAGAGAGCAAGAGAAGAAAGGATCAGAGAAAAACTACACAAAAAACTATGAAACAAGTAACAAAACATCAATAAATACATGTCTAATGATAATCAGTTTGAATGTAAATGGACTAAATGCTCCAAGCAAAAGAGCATGACAGAGTTTGTCTATATATATAAAAGATTTCACACCTAAAGACACCTGCAGATGGAAATTAAGAGATGGAGAAACATTAATCATGCAAGTGGATGTCAAAAGAAGTCAGAGTAGCAATCCTTATATCAGACCAAATAGACTTTTTTAAAATTGAAATTGAATTAGCCAACATAGAGTACACCAGTAGTTTCAAATGTAGCGTTCCACAATTCATCAGTTGTGTATAACACCCAGTGTTCATCACATCACAGGCATTCCTTAATGCCCATCACACAGTTACCCCATCTCCCCAGCCACCTTTCCTCCAGCAACCCTCAGTTGGTTTCCAATAGTTAGGAACCTGTCATGGATTTTCTTCCTCTCTGGTTTCTTCGCATTCATTTTCCCTCCCTTCCCCTATGATCCTCTGTGCTGTTCCTTCTATTCCACATATGAGTAAAACCATATAATAATTGTTTTTCTCTGACTGACTTATTTTGCTCAGCATAATACCCTCCAGTGCCACCCACATCGATATGCTAAATATTGATCCTTTCTGATGGCTGAGTCATATTCCATTGTATATGTATATACCATGTTTTCTTTATCCATTTATCTGTCGATGGATGTCTTGTTTCCTTCCACGGTTTGGCTATTGTGGACAATGTTGCTATAAACATTCGGGGTGGAGTTACCCCTTCAGATCACTACAGTGGTAGCTTTGGGGTAAATAAAATTGCTGGGTTGTAAGGGAGCTCTGTTTTAAGTTCTTGAGGAACCTGCATATTGTTTTCCAAAGTGGCTGTACCAGTTTTCATTCCCACTTAGAAGTGTAAGAGAGTTCCCCTTTCTCCTCACCAACATTTGTTATTTCTCCGCTTGTTAATTTTTGCAATTCTGACTGGTGTGAAGTGGTATCTCATTGTCATTTGGATTTCTTTTTCCCCATGCCAAGTGATGTTGAGCAGTTTGTCATATATCTGTTGGCCATTTGTGTGTCTTCTTTGGAGAAATATCTGTTCATATCTTCTGCCCATTTATTGACTCGCTTATTTGTTTTTTGGGTGTTGAGTTTGGGTGTTGAACGGTAGTAAAGCGTACGGCACATTCATGATGCTTCCACACCCACTTTTGGAAATGCTTCTCTCTCAAGGATACCTGAATATGTTAGTGGAGAGTTGCCGTATACGCAGACTTGCTTTTCCCAGGTGAGTGCATGGCACATTCCTTATTCCCTCACGCGCGCGCGCGCGCACACACACACACACACACACACACACACAGACACACACAGAGTTGAACATGTTTCTGTCTCGTCAGGAAAGAAGGTGTTCGTTGAGTGACGGTTTCTCACTGATGCTTTTGGGTTCTTGCTTTTATTCCTCCCGGAGAGTGAAGTGTAGGCGCTTTTTCCGTAGGCTTGCGTACACACCCTTGAGAAGCCTTCCGTCAGCCAGAAACAAGCCGTGAGTTGAAAGAGGCGTCCACGCAGACCTCCTTCTCAGAGCGAAGCCTTTCACACTTTTCCTTGTGAAGTAAACTACAGAGATACAAATACTTTATCAATGATTGCTTTAACAAAAAAGGACTAAATATCCCAATCAGAAAACATAGACTGTAAAGAGGAAGCAAGACCCATCTCTATGCTGCCTACCAGAGAATCACTTCAGACCTAAAAATAAAAGCAGATTCGAAGTAATGGGAAACAAAACCATTTATGATGCAAATGGAAGTGAAAAGAAAGTTGGAGTCGTAATATTTTTATGAGACAAAATAAACTGAATTGTGGGGAAGATGGCAGAGTAGAAGGACCCTAAACTCACCTCATCCCACAGATACAACTAGATCACACTCACACCAGAGTCACCCAGAAATGGACCTTCAGATTTCCCAACAAAACTCTACAACTAAATGGAGAGAGGAAATCACATCAAAGATGGTAGGAAGGACAAGGACTCTGTAGGAATCTAAACCCCGTATTTCTGACCACCAGAGGGAGGGAACCACAGTCACAGAGGGGCCAGAAACAAACTACTACACCGGGGAGCCTCTAAAGCGTAGAGACATCCTCATAGCTTATGGCTTTGAAAATCAGAAGGGATGACATTTGTGAGCGTATACAACCAGCAGACTTAAAGCTTGGAACTTTTAAAAATCAGCTGTCTCAGCTCTGAGAGAGCACAGAAGGTGATCGGAAGCTGAGATCTGTCCTTAAAGAGAAAGCACAGCAAACAGTCTGGAGAAGCTTGGGTGAAGCAGGTTGAAACGTGCTTGAGGATTAAACAAGGGAGACATAGTTCCTGAACTCAGAGTTTGCTAAGGGACTTGTCCAGGAACAAAGGAGCTGGCAGGTTCCATTTCCCTCTACGGCCCCTCATTATAAACACACACCTACCTGCAAGATCAAGCACAATCTAGCAATCACTAACTTGCATAAACCATGGCCCATCCCCACACCTACCACACCTGCTTCAGTCCCAGTGCTGTGGATACCCTCCCTGATAAGACCCACACAATCCTTGACAACAATATGTCTCCCCATCACCCACAGAACACGCATGCATCTTGTTAAAACAGCACACCCCATGTGTTGTGCACAATGACACAGTCCAGATCCAGTCTCTGTTGTTGCTATGCATTACCTTCAGAGGAGAACCAGCATCACCAAGTTAAAAATGTATGTTCTGCCCCGTATTTTCCAGAACAAGCAATATATCTGACCTTCCTCACCGAGAGATATTCTCTGAGAAGTAGGCCAAATGAGCAGACAGAGGACTATGTCCTAAACGAAAGAAGAGGACAAAGCCACAGCAAGAGACCTAAACAAAATGGATATAAGGAACATGCCTGACAGAAAATTTAAGATAACAATTATAAAGATACTCACTGGGGAAATGAAAAGAGGGAGGACATCAGAAGGGGGAACATCATTGAGACTCTTAACAAAGAGATATGAAAGAAATAATCAGAGATGTGGAACACAAGAAATGAAATGAAGAATATACTAGATAGAATAATTAGCAGGATGGACGAAGCAGAGGAACAAATTAATGAACTAGAAGACAGTAATGGAAAGTAATCAAGCGGAACAAATGAGAGGAAAAAGAAGTATGCAAAAATGAGAAGAGACTTAGGGAATTCAGTGACTCCATCCAGTGTAACAACACCCACATTAGAGGGATCCCAGAAGGTGAAAAGGGGGAAAAGGGGGCAGAAAATCTATTTGAGCAAAGAAGAGCTGAAAACTTAACCTAATCTGGTGAAGGAAACCTATACAAATCCATAAGGCATAGAGATCCCCTCCCACAAAGTCAACCGAAGGAGGTCCACATCAAGACACATAGTAATCCAAATGGGAAAAGGTAGTGATAAAGAAAAAACATTTAAAGCAGCAAGATAAAAGAAGACAGGTAACATGCAAGGGAAAGCCCATAAAGCTATCAGCTGAGTTTTCAGCAGAAACTATGCAGGACAGAAGAAAGTGGCGTTAAATATTCAAAGTGCTGAATGAGAAAAATCTGCAGCAAGGAATAATTTATCCAGCAAGCCTATCCTTCAGAAAAGAAGGGGAGAAAAAGAGTTTCTTAGCCACACAAACTAAAAGAGTTCATGACCACTAAATTAACTACAAAAAATATTGAAGGGGACACTATGAGTGGAAAAAAAACCGTAAGTGAGAGTATGACAATAATGAATCAAGGAAGCAGTAAAAATAAGTATTTCTGTAAAAATCAGTTAAGGGATTCACAAAATAAAAGTATGTAAAATATGAAAACATATACCCTAACACATGAGGAGGAGTCAACAGTGGGTTTGAACTTAAACAGCATTCAACTTAATATAGACCGAAAAGGCTATATATAATCCAGGGGGTCACCACAAACCCAAAGCACTAATACACATGCAAAAGATAAAGGGAAAGAAATCCAAGAATATCATTAAAGAAAACGAGCAAACCATGAGAGAGAGAGCAAGAGAAGAAAGGATCAGAGAAAAACTACACAAAAAACTATGAAACAAGTAACAAAACATCAATAAATACATGTCTAATGATAATCAGTTTGAATGTAAATGGACTAAATGCTCCAAGCAAAAGAGCATGACAGAGTTTGTCTATATATATAAAAGATTTCACACCTAAAGACACCTGCAGATGGAAATTAAGAGATGGAGAAACATTAATCATGCAAGTGGATGTCAAAAGAAGTCAGAGTAGCAATCCTTATATCAGACCAAATAGAGTTTTTTAAAATTGAAATTGAATTAGCCAACATAGAGTACACCAGTAGTTTCAAATGTAGCGTTCCACATTCATCAGTTGTGTATAACACCCAGTGTTCATCACATCACAGGCATTCCTTAATGCCCATCACACAGTTACCCCATCTCCCCAGCCACCTTTCCTCCAGCAACCCTCAGTTGGTTTCCAATAGTTAGGAACCTGTCATGGATTTTCTTCCTCTCTGGTTTCTTCGCATTCATTTTCCCTCCCTTCCCCTATGATCCTCTGTGCTGTTCCTTCTATTCCACATATGAGTAAAACCATATAATAATTGTTTTTCTCTGACTGACTTATTTTGCTCAGCATAATACCCTCCAGTGCCACCCACATCGATATGCTAAATATTGATCCTTTCTGATGGCTGAGTCATATTCCATTGTATATGTATATACCATGTTTTCTTTATCCATTTATCTGTCGATGGATGTTTTGTTTCCTTCCACGGTTTGGCTATTGTGGACAATGTTGCTATAAACATTCGGGGTGGAGTTACCCCTTCAGATCACTACAGTGGTAGCTTTGGGGTAAATAAAATTGCTGGGTTGTAAGGGAGCTCTGTTTTAAGTTCTTGAGGAACCTGCATATTGTTTTCCAAAGTGGCTGTACCAGTTTTCATTCCCACTTAGAAGTGTAAGAGAGTTCCCCTTTCTCCTCACCAACATTTGTTATTTCTCCGCTTGTTAATTTTTGCAATTCTGACTGGTGTGAAGTGGTATCTCATTGTCATTTGGATTTCTTTTTCCCCATGCCAAGTGATGTTGAGCAGTTTGTCATATATCTGTTGGCCATTTGTGTGTCTTCTTTGGAGAAATATCTGTTCATATCTTCTGCCCATTTCTTGACTCGCTTATTTGTTTTTTGGGTGTTGAGTTTGGGTGTTGAACGGTAGTAAAGCGTACGGCACATTCATGATGCTTCCACACCCACTTTTGGAAATGCTTCTCTCTCAAGGATACCTGAATATGTTAGTGGAGAGTTGCCGTATACGCAGACTTGCTTTTCCCAGGTGAGTGCATGGCACATTCCTTATTCCCTCACGCGCGCGCGCGCGCACACACACACACACACACACACACACACACAGAGTTGAACATGTTTCTGTCTCGTCAGGAAAGAAGGTGTTCGTTGAGTGACGGTTTCTCACTGATGCTTTTGGGTTCTTGCTTTTATTCCTCCCGGAGAGTGAAGTGTAGGCGCTTTTTCCGTAGGCTTGCGTACACACCCTTGAGAAGCCTTCCGTCAGCCAGAAACAAGCCGTGAGTTGAAAGAGGCGTCCACGCAGACCTCCTTCTCAGAGCGAAGCCTTTCACACTTTTCCTTGTGAAGTAAACTACAGAGATACAAATACTTTGTCAATGATTGCTTTAACAAAAAAGGACTAAATATCCCAATCAGAAAACATAGACTGTAAAGAGGAAGCAAGACCCATCTCTATGCTGCCTACCAGAGAATCACTTCAGACCTAAAAATAAAAGCAGATTCGAAGTAATGGGAAACAAAACCATTTATGATGCAAATGGAAGTGAAAAGAAAGTTGGAGTCGTAATATTTTTATGAGACAAAATAAACTGAATTGTGGGGAAGATGGCAGAGTAGAAGGACCCTAAACTCACCTCATCCCACAGATACAACTAGATCACACTCACACCAGAGTCACCCAGAAATGGACCTTCAGATTTCCCAACAAAACTCTACAACTAAATGGAGAGAGGAAATCACATCAAAGATGGTAGGAAGGACAAGGACTCTGTAGGAATCTAAACCCCGTATTTCTGACCACCAGAGGGAGGGAACCACAGTCACAGAGGGGCCAGAAACAAACTACTACACCGGGGAGCCTCTAAAGCGTAGAGACATCCTCATAGCTTATGGCTTTGAAAATCAGAAGGGATGACATTTGTGAGCGTATACAACCAGCAGACTTAAAGCTTGGAACTTTTAAAAATCAGCTGTCTCAGCTCTGAGAGAGCACAGAAGGTGATCGGAAGCTGAGATCTGTCCTTAAAGAGAAAGCACAGCAAACAGTCTGGAGAAGCTTGGGTGAAGCAGGTTGAAACGTGCTTGAGGATTAAACAAGGGAGACATAGTTCCTGAACTCAGAGTTTGCTAAGGGACTTGTCCAGGAACAAAGGAGCTGGCAGGTTCCATTTCCCTCTACGGCCCCTCATTATAAACACACACCTACCTGCAAGATCAAGCACAATCTAGCAATCACTAACTTGCATAAACCATGGCCCATCCCCACACCTACCACACCTGCTTCAGTCCCAGTGCTGTGGATACCCTCCCTGATAAGACCCACACAATCCTTGACAACAATATGTCTCCCCATCACCCACAGAACACGCATGCATCTTGTTAAAACAGCACACCCCATGTGTTGTGCACAATGACACAGTCCAGATCCAGTCTCTGTTGTTGCTATGCATTACCTTCAGAGGAGAACCAGCATCACCAAGTTAAAAATGTATGTTCTGCCCCGTATTTTCCAGAACAAGCAATATATCTGACCTTCCTCACCGAGAGATATTCTCTGAGAAGTAGGCCAAATGAGCAGACAGAGGACTATGTCCTAAACGAAAGAAGAGGACAAAGCCACAGCAAGAGACCTAAACAAAATGGATATAAGGAACATGCCTGACAGAAAATTTAAGATAACAATTATAAAGATACTCACTGGGGAAATGAAAAGAGGGAGGACATCAGAAGGGGGAACATCATTGAGACTCTTAACAAAGAGATATGAAAGAAATAATCAGAGATGTGGAACACAAGAAATGAAATGAAGAATATACTAGATAGAATAATTAGCAGGATGGACGAAGCAGAGGAACAAATTAATGAACTAGAAGACAGTAATGGAAAGTAATCAAGCGGAACAAATGAGAGGAAAAAGAAGTATGCAAAAATGAGAAGAGACTTAGGGAATTCAGTGACTCCATCCAGTGTAACAACACCCACATTAGAGGGATCCCAGAAGGTGAAAAGGGGGAAAAGGGGGCAGAAAATCTATTTGAGCAAAGAAGAGCTGAAAACTTAACCTAATCTGGTGAAGGAAACCTATACAAATCCATAAGGCATAGAGATCCCCTCCCACAAAGTCAACCGAAGGAGGTCCACATCAAGACACATAGTAATCCAAATGGGAAAAGGTAGTGATAAAGAAAAAACATTTAAAGCAGCAAGATAAAAGAAGACAGGTAACATGCAAGGGAAAGCCCATAAAGCTATCAGCTGAGTTTTCAGCAGAAACTATGCAGGACAGAAGAAAGTGGCGTTAAATATTCAAAGTGCTGAATGAGAAAAATCTGCAGCAAGGAATAATTTATCCAGCAAGCCTATCCTTCAGAAAAGAAGGGGAGAAAAAGAGTTTCTTAGCCACACAAACTAAAAGAGTTCATGACCACTAAATTAACTACAAAAAATATTGAAGGGGACACTATGAGTGGAAAAAAACCGTAAGTGAGAGTATGACAATAATGAATCAAGGAAGCAGTAAAAATAAGTATTTCTGTAAAAATCAGTTAAGGGATTCACAAAATAAAAGTATGTAAAATATGAAAACATATACCCTAACACATGAGGAGGAGTCAACAGTGGGTTTGAACTTAAACAGCATTCAACTTAATATAGACCGAAAAGGCTATATATAATCCAGGGGGTCACCACAAACCCAAAGCACTAATACACATGCAAAAGATAAAGGGAAAGAAATCCAAGAATATCATTAAAGAAAACGAGCAAACCATGAGAGAGAGAGCAAGAGAAGAAAGGATCAGAGAAAAACTACACAAAAAACTATGAAACAAGTAACAAAACATCAATAAATACATGTCTAATGATAATCAGTTTGAATGTAAATGGACTAAATGCTCCAAGCAAAAGAGCATGACAGAGTTTGTCTATATATATAAAAGATTTCACACCTAAAGACACCTGCAGATGGAAATTAAGAGATGGAGAAACATTAATCATGCAAGTGGATGTCAAAAGAAGTCAGAGTAGCAATCCTTATATCAGACCAAATAGACTTTTTTAAAATTGAAATTGAATTAGCCAACATAGAGTACACCAGTAGTTTCAAATGTAGCGTTCCACAATTCATCAGTTGTGTATAACACCCAGTGTTCATCACATCACAGGCATTCCTTAATGCCCATCACACAGTTACCCCATCTCCCCAGCCACCTTTCCTCCAGCAACCCTCAGTTGGTTTCCAATAGTTAGGAACCTGTCATGGATTTTCTTCCTCTCTGGTTTCTTCGCATTCATTTTCCCTCCCTTCCCCTATGATCCTCTGTGCTGTTCCTTCTATTCCACATATGAGTAAAACCATATAATAATTGTTTTTCTCTGACTGACTTATTTTGCTCAGCATAATACCCTCCAGTGCCACCCACATCGATATGCTAAATATTGATCCTTTCTGATGGCTGAGTCATATTCCATTGTATATGTATATACCATGTTTTCTTTATCCATTTATCTGTCGATGGATGTCTTGTTTCCTTCCACGGTTTGGCTATTGTGGACAATGTTGCTATAAACATTCGGGGTGGAGTTACCCCTTCAGATCACTACAGTGGTAGCTTTGGGGTAAATAAAATTGCTGGGTTGTAAGGGAGCTCTGTTTTAAGTTCTTGAGGAACCTGCATATTGTTTTCCAAAGTGGCTGTACCAGTTTTCATTCCCACTTAGAAGTGTAAGAGAGTTCCCCTTTCTCCTCACCAACATTTGTTATTTCTCCGCTTGTTAATTTTTGCAATTCTGACTGGTGTGAAGTGGTATCTCATTGTCATTTGGATTTCTTTTTCCCCATGCCAAGTGATGTTGAGCAGTTTGTCATATATCTGTTGGCCATTTGTGTGTCTTCTTTGGAGAAATATCTGTTCATATCTTCTGCCCATTTATTGACTCGCTTATTTGTTTTTTGGGTGTTGAGTTTGGGTGTTGAACGGTAGTAAAGCGTACGGCACATTCATGATGCTTCCACACCCACTTTTGGAAATGCTTCTCTCTCAAGGATACCTGAATATGTTAGTGGAGAGTTGCCGTATACGCAGACTTGCTTTTCCCAGGTGAGTGCATGGCACATTCCTTATTCCCTCACGCGCGCGCGCGCGCGCACACACACACACACACACACACACACAGACACACACAGAGTTGAACATGTTTCTGTCTCGTCAGGAAAGAAGGTGTTCGTTGAGTGACGGTTTCTCACTGATGCTTTTGGGTTCTTGCTTTTATTCCCCCCGGAGAGTGAAGTGTAGGCGCTTTTTCCGTAGGCTTGCGTACACACCCTTGAGAAGCCTTCCGTCAGCCAGAAACAAGCCGTGAGTTGAAAGAGGCGTCCACGCAGACCTCCTTCTCAGAGCGAAGCCTTTCACACTTTTCCTTGTGAAGTAAACTACAGAGATACAAATACTTTATCAATGATTGCTTTAACAAAAAAGGACTAAATATCCCAATCAGAAAACATAGACTGTAAAGAGGAAGCAAGACCCATCTCTATGCTGCCTACCAGAGAATCACTTCAGACCTAAAAATAAAAGCAGATTCGAAGTAATGGGAAACAAAACCATTTATGATGCAAATGGAAGTGAAAAGAAAGTTGGAGTCGTAATATTTTTATGAGACAAAATAAACTGAATTGTGGGGAAGATGGCAGAGTAGAAGGACCCTAAACTCACCTCATCCCACAGATACAACTAGATCACACTCACACCAGAGTCACCCAGAAATGGACCTTCAGATTTCCCAACAAAACTCTACAACTAAATGGAGAGAGGAAATCACATCAAAGATGGTAGGAAGGACAAGGACTCTGTAGGAATCTAAACCCCGTATTTCTGACCACCAGAGGGAGGGAACCACAGTCACAGAGGGGCCAGAAACAAACTACTACACCGGGGAGCCTCTAAAGCGTAGAGACATCCTCATAGCTTATGGCTTTGAAAATCAGAAGGGATGACATTTGTGAGCGTATACAACCAGCAGACTTAAAGCTTGGAACTTTTAAAAATCAGCTGTCTCAGCTCTGAGAGAGCACAGAAGGTGATCGGAAGCTGAGATCTGTCCTTAAAGAGAAAGCACAGCAAACAGTCTGGAGAAGCTTGGGTGAAGCAGGTTGAAACGTGCTTGAGGATTAAACAAGGGAGACATAGTTCCTGAACTCAGAGTTTGCTAAGGGACTTGTCCAGGAACAAAGGAGCTGGCAGGTTCCATTTCCCTCTACGGCCCCTCATTATAAACACACACCTACCTGCAAGATCAAGCACAATCTAGCAATCACTAACTTGCATAAACCATGGCCCATCCCCACACCTACCACACCTGCTTCAGTCCCAGTGCTGTGGATACCCTCCCTGATAAGACCCACACAATCCTTGACAACAATATGTCTCCCCATCACCCACAGAACACGCATGCATCTTGTTAAAACAGCACACCCCATGTGTTGTGCACAATGACACAGTCCAGATCCAGTCTCTGTTGTTGCTATGCATTACCTTCAGAGGAGAACCAGCATCACCAAGTTAAAAATGTATGTTCTGCCCCGTATTTTCCAGAACAAGCAATATATCTGACCTTCCTCACCGAGAGATATTCTCTGAGAAGTAGGCCAAATGAGCAGACAGAGGACTATGTCCTAAACGAAAGAAGAGGACAAAGCCACAGCAAGAGACCTAAACAAAATGGATATAAGGAACATGCCTGACAGAAAATTTAAGATAACAATTATAAAGATACTCACTGGGGAAATGAAAAGAGGGAGGACATCAGAAGGGGGAACATCATTGAGACTCTTAACAAAGAGATATGAAAGAAATAATCAGAGATGTGGAACACAAGAAATGAAATGAAGAATATACTAGATAGAATAATTAGCAGGATGGACGAAGCAGAGGAACAAATTAATGAACTAGAAGACAGTAATGGAAAGTAATCAAGCGGAACAAATGAGAGGAAAAAGAAGTATGCAAAAATGAGAAGAGACTTAGGGAATTCAGTGACTCCATCCAGTGTAACAACACCCACATTAGAGGGATCCCAGAAGGTGAAAAGGGGGAAAAGGGGGCAGAAAATCTATTTGAGCAAAGAAGAGCTGAAAACTTAACCTAATCTGGTGAAGGAAACCTATACAAATCCATAAGGCATAGAGATCCCCTCCCACAAAGTCAACCGAAGGAGGTCCACATCAAGACACATAGTAATCCAAATGGGAAAAGGTAGTGATAAAGAAAAAACATTTAAAGCAGCAAGATAAAAGAAGACAGGTAACATGCAAGGGAAAGCCCATAAAGCTATCAGCTGAGTTTTCAGCAGAAACTATGCAGGACAGAAGAAAGTGGCGTTAAATATTCAAAGTGCTGAATGAGAAAAATCTGCAGCAAGGAATAATTTATCCAGCAAGCCTATCCTTCAGAAAAGAAGGGGAGAAAAAGAGTTTCTTAGCCACACAAACTAAAAGAGTTCATGACCACTAAATTAACTACAAAAAATATTGAAGGGGACACTATGAGTGGAAAAAAACCGTAAGTGAGAGTATGACAATAATGAATCAAGGAAGCAGTAAAAATAAGTATTTCTGTAAAAATCAGTTAAGGGATTCACAAAATAAAAGTATGTAAAATATGAAAACATATACCCTAACACATGAGGAGGAGTCAACAGTGGGTTTGAACTTAAACAGCATTCAACTTAATATAGACCGAAAAGGCTATATATAATCCAGGGGGTCACCACAAACCCAAAGCACTAATACACATGCAAAAGATAAAGGGAAAGAAATCCAAGAATATCATTAAAGAAAACGAGCAAACCATGAGAGAGAGAGCAAGAGAAGAAAGGATCAGAGAAAAACTACACAAAAAACTATGAAACAAGTAACAAAACATCAATAAATACATGTCTAATGATAATCAGTTTGAATGTAAATGGACTAAATGCTCCAAGCAAAAGAGCATGACAGAGTTTGTCTATATATATAAAAGATTTCACACCTAAAGACACCTGCAGATGGAAATTAAGAGATGGAGAAACATTAATCATGCAAGTGGATGTCAAAAGAAGTCAGAGTAGCAATCCTTATATCAGACCAAATAGACTTTTTTAAAATTGAAATTGAATTAGCCAACATAGAGTACACCAGTAGTTTCAAATGTAGCGTTCCACAATTCATCAGTTGTGTATAACACCCAGTGTTCATCACATCACAGGCATTCCTTAATGCCCATCACACAGTTACCCCATCTCCCCAGCCACCTTTCCTCCAGCAACCCTCAGTTGGTTTCCAATAGTTAGGAACCTGTCATGGATTTTCTTCCTCTCTGGTTTCTTCGCATTCATTTTCCCTCCCTTCCCCTATGATCCTCTGTGCTGTTCCTTCTATTCCACATATGAGTAAAACCATATAATAATTGTTTTTCTCTGACTGACTTATTTTGCTCAGCATAATACCCTCCAGTGCCACCCACATCGATATGCTAAATATTGATCCTTTCTGATGGCTGAGTCATATTCCATTGTATATGTATATACCATGTTTTCTTTATCCATTTATCTGTCGATGGATGTCTTGTTTCCTTCCACGGTTTGGCTATTGTGGACAATGTTGCTATAAACATTCGGGGTGGAGTTACCCTTTCAGATCACTACAGTGGTAGCTTTGGGGTAAATAAAATTGCTGGGTTGTAAGGGAGCTCTGTTTTAAGTTCTTGAGGAACCTGCATATTGTTTTCCAAAGTGGCTGTACCAGTTTTCATTCCCACTTAGAAGTGTAAGAGAGTTCCCCTTTCTCCTCACCAACATTTGTTATTTCTCCGCTTGTTAATTTTTGCAATTCTGACTGGTGTGAAGTGGTATCTCATTGTCATTTGGATTTCTTTTTCCCCATGCCAAGTGATGTTGAGCAGTTTGTCATATATCTGTTGGCCATTTGTGTGTCTTCTTTGGAGAAATATCTGTTCATATCTTCTGCCCATTTATTGACTCGCTTATTTGTTTTTTGGGTGTTGAGTTTGGGTGTGAACGGTAGTAAAGCGTACGGCACATTCATGATGCTTCCACACCCACTTTTGGAAATGCTTCTCTCTCAAGGATACCTGAATATGTTAGTGGAGAGTTGCCGTATACGCAGACTTGCTTTTCCCAGGTGAGTGCATGGCACATTCCTTATTCCCTCACGCGCGCGCGCGCGCACACACACACACACACACACACACACACAGACACACACAGAGTTGAACATGTTTCTGTCTCGTCAGGAAAGAAGGTGTTCGTTGAGTGACGGTTTCTCACTGATGCTTTTGGGTTCTTGCTTTTATTCCCCCCGGAGAGTGAAGTGTAGGCGCTTTTTCCGTAGGCTTCCGTACACACCCTTGAGAAGCCTTCCGTCAGCCAGAAACAAGCCGTGAGTTGAAAGAGGCGTCCACGCAGACCTCCTTCTCAGAGCGAAGCCTTTCACACTTTTCCTTGTGAAGTAAACTACAGAGATACAAATACTTTATCAATGATTGCTTTAACAAAAAAGGACTAAATATCCCAATCAGAAAACATAGACTGTAAAGAGGAAGCAAGACCCATCTCTATGCTGCCTACCAGAGAATCACTTCAGACCTAAAAATAAAAGCAGATTCGAAGTAATGGGAAACAAAACCATTTATGATGCAAATGGAAGTGAAAAGAAAGTTGGAGTCGTAATATTTTTATGAGACAAAATAAACTGAATTGTGGGGAAGATGGCAGAGTAGAAGGACCCTAAACTCACCTCATCCCACAGATACAACTAGATCACACTCACACCAGAGTCACCCAGAAATGGACCTTCAGATTTCCCAACAAAACTCTACAACTAAATGGAGAGAGGAAATCACATCAAAGATGGTAGGAAGGACAAGGACTCTGTAGGAATCTAAACCCCGTATTTCTGACCACCAGAGGGAGGGAACCACAGTCACAGAGGGGCTAGAAACAAACTACTACACCGGGGAGCCTCTAAAGCGTAGAGACATCCTCATAGCTTGTGGCTTTGAAAATCAGAAGGGATGACATTTGTGAGCGTATACAACCAGCAGACTTAAAGCTTGGAACTTTTAAAAATCAGCTGTCTCAGCTCTGAGAGAGCACAGAAGGTGATCGGAAGCTGAGATCTGTCCTTAAAGAGAAAGCACAGCAAACAGTCTGGAGAAGCTTGGGTGAAGCAGGTTGAAACGTGCTTGAGGATTAAACAAGGGAGACATAGATCCTGAACTCAGAGTTTGCTAAGGGACTTGTCCAGGAACAAAGGAGCTGGCAGGTTCCATTTCCCTCTACGGCCCCTCATTATAAACACACACCTACGTGCAAGATCAAGCACAATCTAGCAATCACTAACTTGCATAAACCATGGCCCATCCCCACACCTACCACACCTGCTTCAGTCCCAGTGCTGTGGATACCCTCCCTGATAAGACCCACACAATCCTTGACAACAATATGTCTCCCCATCACCCACAGAACACGCATGCATCTTGTTAAAACAGCACACCCCATGTGTTGTGCACAATGACACAGTCCAGATCCAGTCTCTGTTGTTGCTATGCATTACCTTCAGAGGAGAACCAGCATCACCAAGTTAAAAATGTATGTTCTGCCCCGTATTTTCAAGAACAAGCAATATATCTGACCTTCCTAACCGAGAGATATTCTCTGAGAAGTAGGCCAAATGAGCAGACAGAGGACTATGTCCTAAACGAAAGAAGAGGACAAAGCCACAGCAAGAGACCTAAACAAAATGGATATAAGGAACATGCCTGACAGAAAATTTAAGATAACAATTATAAAGATACTCACTGGGGAAATGAAAAGAGGGAGGACATCAGAAGGGGGAACATCATTGAGACTCTTAACAAAGAGATATGAAAGAAATAATCAGAGATGTGGAACACAAGAAATGAAATGAAGAATATACTAGATAGAATAATTAGCAGGATGGACGAAGCAGAGGAACAAATTAATGAACTAGAAGACAGTAATGGAAAGTAATCAAGCGGAACAAATGAGAGGAAAAAGAAGTATGCAAAAATGAGAAGAGACTTAGGGAATTCAGTGACTCCATCCAGTGTAACAACACCCACATTAGAGGGATCCCAGAAGGTGAAAAGGGGGAAAAGGGGGCAGAAAATCTATTTGAGCAAAGAAGAGCTGAAAACTTAACCTAATCTGGTGAAGGAAACCTATACAAATCCATAAGGCATAGAGATCCCCTCCCACAAAGTCAACCGAAGGAGGTCCACATCAAGACACATAGTAATCCAAATGGGAAAAGGTAGTGATAAAGAAAAAACATTTAAAGCAGCAAGATAAAAGAAGACAGGTAACATGCAAGGGAAAGCCCATAAAGCTATCAGCTGAGTTTTCAGCAGAAACTATGCAGGACAGAAGAAAGTGGCGTTAAATATTCAAAGTGCTGAATGAGAAAAATCTGCAGCAAGGAATAATTTATCCAGCAAGCCTATCCTTCAGAAAAGAAGGGGAGAAAAAGAGTTTCTTAGCCACACAAACTAAAAGAGTTCATGACCACTAAATTAACTACAAAAAATATTGAAGGGGACACTATGAGTGGAAAAAAACCGTAAGTGAGAGTATGACAATAATGAATCAAGGAAGCAGTAAAAATAAGTATTTCTGTAAAAATCAGTTAAGGGATTCACAAAATAAAAGTATGTAAAATATGAAAACATATACCCTAACACATGAGGAGGAGTCAACAGTGGGTTTGAACTTAAACAGCATTCAACTTAATATAGACCGAAAAGGCTATATATAATCCAGGGGGTCACCACAAACCCAAAGCACTAATACACATGCAAAAGATAAAGGGAAAGAAATCCAAGAATATCATTAAAGAAAACGAGCAAACCATGAGAGAGAGAGCAAGAGAAGAAAGGATCAGAGAAAAACTACACAAAAAACTATGAAACAAGTAACAAAACATCAATAAATACATGTCTAATGATAATCAGTTTGAATGTAAATGGACTAAATGCTCCAAGCAAAAGAGCATGACAGAGTTTGTCTATATATATAAAAGATTTCACACCTAAAGACACCTGCAGATGGAAATTAAGAGATGGAGAAACATTAATCATGCAAGTGGATGTCAAAAGAAGTCAGAGTAGCAATCCTTATATCAGACCAAATAGACTTTTTTAAAATTGAAATTGAATTAGCCAACATAGAGTACACCAGTAGTTTCAAATGTAGCGTTCCACAATTCATCAGTTGTGTATAACACCCAGTGTTCATCACATCACAGGCATTCCTTAATGCCCATCACACAGTTACCCCATCTCCCCAGCCACCTTTCCTCCAGCAACCCTCAGTTGGTTTCCAATAGTTAGGAACCTGTCATGGATTTTCTTCCTCTCTGGTTTCTTCGCATTCATTTTCCCTCCCTTCCCCTATGATCCTCTGTCCTGTTCCTTCTATTCCACATATGAGTAAAACCATATAATAATTGTTTTTCTCTGACTGACTTATTTTGCTCAGCATAATACCCTCCAGTGCCATCCACATCGATATGCTCAATATTGATCCTTTCTGATGGCTGAGTCATATTCCATTGTATATGTATATACCATGTTTTCTTTATCCATTTATCTGTCGATGGATGTCTTGGTTCCTTCCACGGTTTGGCTATTGTGGACAATGTTGCTATAAACATTCGGGGTGCAGTTGCCCCTTCAGATCACTACATTGGTAGCTTTGGGGTAAATAAAATTGCTGGGTTGTAAGGGAGCTCTGTTTTAAGTTCTTGAGGAACCTGCATATAGTTTTCCAAAGTGGCTGTACCAGTTTTCATTCCCACTTAGAAGTGTAAGAGAGTTCCCCTTTCTCCTCACCAACATTTGTTATTTCTCCGCTTGTTAATTTTTGCAATTCTGACTGGTGTGAAGTGGTATCTCATTGTCATTTGGATTTCTTTTTCCCCATGCCAAGTGATGTTGAGCAGTTTGTCATATATCTGTTGGCCATTTGTGTGTCTTCTTTGGAGAAATATCTGTTCATATCTTCTGCCCATTTCCTGACTCGCTTATTTGTTTTTTGGGTGTTGAGTTTGGGTGTTGAACGGTAGTAAAGCGTACGGCACATTCATGATGCTTCCACACCCACTTTTGGAAATGCTTCTCTCTCAAGGATACCTGAATATGTTAGTGGAGAGTTGCCGTATACGCAGACTTGCTTTTCCCAGGTGAGTGCATGGCACATACCTTATTCCCTCACGCGCGCGCGCGGACACACACACACACACAAACACACACACACACACACACACAGAGTTGAACATGTTTCTGTCTCGTCAGGAAAGAAGGTGTTGGTTGAGTGACGCTTTCTCACTGATGCTTTTGGGTTCTTGCTTTTATTCCTCCCGGAGAGTGAAGTGTAGGCGCTTTTTCCGTAGGCTTGCGTACACACCCTTGAGAAGCCTTCCGTCAGCCAGAAACAAGCCGTGAGTTGAAAGAGGCGTCCACGCAGACCTCCTTCTCAGAGCGAAGCCTTTCACACTTTTCCTTGTGAAGTAAACTACAGAGATACAAATACTTTATCAATGATTGCTTTAACAAAAAAGGACTAAATATCCCAATCAGAAAACATAGACTGTAAAGAGGAAGCAAGACCCATCTCTATGCTGCCTACCAGAGAATCACTTCAGACCTAAAAATAAAAGCAGATTCGAAGTAATGGGAAACAAAACCATTTATGATGCAAATGGAAGTGAAAAGAAAGTTGGAGTCGTAATATTTTTATGAGACAAAATAAACTGAATTGTGGGGAAGATGGCAGAGTAGAAGGACCCTAAACTCACCTCATCCCACAGATACAACTAGATCACACTCACACCAGAGTCACCCAGAAATGGACCTTCAGATTTCCCAACAAAACTCTACAACTAAATGGAGAGAGGAAATCACATCAAAGATGGTAGGAAGGACAAGGACTCTGTAGGAATCTAAACCCCGTATTTCTGACCAGCAGAGGGAGGGAACCACAGTCACAGAGGGGCCAGAAACAAACTACTACACCGGGGAGCCTCTAAAGCGTAGAGACATCCTCATAGCTTATGGCTTTGAAAATCAGAAGGGATGACATTTGTGAGCGTATACAACCAGCAGACTTAAAGCTTGGAACTTTTAAAAATCAGCTGTCTCAGCTCTGAGAGAGCACAGAAGGTGATCGGAAGCTGAGATCTGTCCTTAAAGAGAAAGCACAGCAAACAGTCTGGAGAAGCTTGGGTGAAGCAGGTTGAAACGTGCTTGAGGATTAAACAAGGGAGACATAGTTCCTGAACTCAGAGTTTGCTAAGGGACTTGTCCAGGAACAAAGGAGCTGGCAGGTTCCATTTCCCTCTACGGCCCCTCATTATAAACACACACCTACCTGCAAGATAAAGCACAATCTAGCAATCATTAACTTGCATAAACCATGGCCCATCCCCACACCTACCACACCTGCTTCAGTCCCAGTGCTGTGGATACCCTCCCTGATAAGACCCACACAATCCTTGACAACAATATGTCTCCCCATCACCCACAGAACACGCATGCATCTTGTTAAAACAGCACACCCCATGTGTTGTGCACAATGACACAGTCCAGATCCAGTCTCTGTTGTTGCTATGCATTACCTTCAGAGGAGAACCAGCATCACCAAGTTAAAAATGTATGTTCTGCCCCGTATTTTCAAGAACAAGCAATATATCTGACCTTCCTAACCGAGAGATATTCTCTGAGAAGTAGGCCAAATGAGCAGACAGAGGACTATGACCTAAACGAAAGAAGAGGACAAAGCCACAGCAAGAGACCTAAACAAAATGGATATAAGGAACATGCCTGACAGAAAATTTAAGATAACAATTATAAAGATACTCACTGGGGAAATGAAAAGAGGGAGGACATCAGAAGGGGAACATCATTGAGACTCTTAACAAAGAGATATGAAAGAAATAATCAGAGATGTGGAACACAAGAAATGAAATTAAGAATATACTAGATAGAATAATTAGCAGGATGGACGAAGCAGAGGAACAAATTAATGATCTAGAAGACAGTAATGGAAAGTAATCAAGCGGAACAAATGAGAGGAAAAAGAAGTATGCAAAAATGAGAAGAGACTTAGGGAATTCAGTGACTCCATCCAGTGTAACAACACCCACATTAGAGGGATCCCAGAAGGTGAAAAGTGGGAAAAGGAGGCAGAAAATCTATTTGAGCAAAGAAGAGCTGAAAACGTAACCTCATCTGGTGAAGGAAACCTATACAAATCCATAAGGCATAGAGATCCCCTCCCACAAAGTCAACCGAAGGAGGTCTACATCAAGACACATAGTAATCCAAATGGGAAAAGGTAGTGATAAAGAAAAAACATTTAAAGCAGCAAGATAAAAGAAGACAGGTAACATGCAAGGGAAAGCCCATAAAGCTATCAGCTGAGTTTTCAGCAGAAACTATGCAGGACAGAAGAAAGTGGCGTTAAATATTCAAAGTGCTGAATGAGAAAAATCTGCAGCAAGGAATAATTTATCCAGCAAGCCTATCCTTCAGAAAAGAAGGGGAGAAAAAGAGTTTCTTAGCCACACAAACTAAAAGAGTTCATGACCACTAAATTAACTACAAAAAATATTGAAGGGGACACTATGAGTGGAAAAAAATCGTAAGTGAGAGTATGACAATAATGAATCAAGGAAGCAGTAAAAATAAGAATTTCTGTAAAAATCAGTTAAGGGATTCACAAAATAAAAGTATGTAAAATATGAAAACATATACCCTAACACATGAGGAGGAGTCAACAGTGGGTTTGAACTTAAACAGCATTCAACTTAATATAGACCGAAAAGGCTATATATAATCCAGGGGGTCACCACAAACCCAAAGCACTAATACACATGCAAAAGATAAAGGGAAAGAAATCCAAGAATATCATTAAAGAAAACGAGCAAACCATGAGAGAGAGAGCAAGAGAAGAAAGGATCAGAGAAAAACTACACAAAAAACTATGAAACAAGTAACAAAACATCAATAAATACATGTCTAATGATAATCAGTTTGAATGTAAATGGACTAAATGCTCCAAGCAAAAGAGCATGACAGAGTTTGTCTATATATATAAAAGATTTCACACCTAAAGCACCTGCAGATGGAAATTAAGAGATGGAGAAACATTAATCATGCAAGTGGATGTCAAAAGAAGTCAGAGTAGCAATCCTTATATCAGACCAAATAGACTTTTTTAAAATTGAAATTGAATTAGCCAACATAGAGTACACCAGTAGTTTCAAATGTAGCGTTCCACAATTCATCAGTTGTGTATAACACCCAGTGTTCATCACATCACAGGCATTCCTTAATGCCCATCACACAGTTACCCCATCTCCCCAGCCACCTTTCCTCCAGCAACCCTCAGTTGGTTTCCAATAGTTAGGAACCTGTCATGGATTTTCTTCCTCTCTGGTTTCTTCGCATTCTTTTTCCCTCCCTTCCGCTATGATCCTCTGTGCTGTTCCTTCTACTCCACATACGAGTAAAACCATATAATAATTGTTTTTCTCTGACTGACTTATTTTGCTCAGCATAATACCCTCCAGTGCCATCCACATCGATATGCTCAATATTGATCCTTTCTGATGGCTGAGTCATATTCCATTGTATATGTATATACCATGTTTTCTTTATCCATTTATCTGTCGATGGATGTCTTGGTTCCCTCCACGGTTTGGCTATTGTGGACAATGTTGCTATAAACATTCGGGGTGCAGTTGCCCCTTCAGATCACTACATTGGTAGCTTTGGGGTAAATAAAATTGCTGGGTTGTAAGGGAGCTCTGTTTTAAGTTCTTGAGGAACCTCCATATTGTTTTCCAAAGTGGCTGTACCAGTTTTCATTCCCACTTAGAAGTGTAAGAGAGTTCCCCTTTCTCCTCACCAACATTTGTTATTTCTCCGCTTGTTAATTTTTGCAATTCTGACTGGTGTGAAGTGGTATCTCATTGTCATTTGGATTTCTTTTTCCCCATGCCAAGTGATGTTGAGCAGTTTGTCATATGTCTGTTGGCCATTTGTGTGTCTTCTTTGGAGAAATATCTGTTCATATCTTCTGCCCATTTCTTGACTCGCTTATTTGTTTTTTGGGTGTTGAGTTTGGGTGTTGAACGGTAGTAAAGCGTACGGCACATTCATGATGCTTCCACACCCACTTTTGGAAAAGCTTCTCTCTCAAGGATACCTGAATATGTTAGTGGAGAGTTGCCGTATACGCAGACTTGCTTTTCCCAGGTGAGTGCATGGCACATTCCTTATTCCCTCACGCGCGCGCGCGCACACACACACACACACACACACACACAGAGTTGAACATGTTTCTGTCTCGTCAGGAAAGAAGGTGTTCGTTGAGTGACGGTTTCTCACTAATGCTTTTGGGTTCTTGCTTTTATTCCCCCCGGAGAGTGAAGTGTAGGCGCTTTTTCCGTAGGCTTCCGTACACACCCTTGAGAAGCCTTCCGTCAGCCAGAAACAAGCCGTGAGTTGAAAGAGGCGTCCACACAGACCTCCTTCTCAGAGCGAAGCCTTTCACACTTTTCCTTGTGAAGTAAACTACAGAGATACAAATACTTTATCAATGATTGCTTTAACAAAAAAGGACTAAATATCCCAATCAGAAAACATAGACTGTAAAGAGGAAGCAAGACCCATCTCTATGCTGCCTACCAGAGAATCACTTCAGACCTAAAAATAAAAGCAGATTCGAAGTAATGGGAAACAAAACCATTTATGATGCAAATGGAAGTGAAAAGAAAGTTGGAGTCGTAATATTTTTATGAGACAAAATAAACTGAATTGTGGGGAAGATGGCAGAGTAGAAGGACCCTAAACTCACCTCATCCCACAGATACAACTAGATCACACTCACACCAGAGTCACCCAGAAATGGACCTTCAGATTTCCCAACAAAACTCTACAACTAAATGGAGAGAGGAAATCACATCAAAGATGGTAGGAAGGACAAGGACTCTGTAGGAATCTAAACCCCGTATTTCTGACCAGCAGAGGGAGGGAACCACAGTCACAGAGGGGCCAGAAACAAACTACTACACCGGGGAGCCTCTAAAGCGTAGAGACATCCTCATAGCTTATGGCTTTGAAAATCAGAAGGGATGACATTTGTGAGCGTATACAACCAGCAGACTTAAAGCTTGGAACTTTTAAAAATCAGCTGTCTCAGCTCTGAGAGAGCACAGAAGGTGATCGGAAGCTGAGATCTGTCCTTAAAGAGAAAGCACAGCAAACAGTCTGGAGAAGTTTGGGTGAAGCAGGTTGAAACGTGCTTCAGGATTAAACAAGGGAGACATAGTTCCTGAACTCAGAGTTTGCTAAGGGACTTGTCCAGGAACAAAGGAGCTGGCAGGTTCCATTTCCCTCTACGGCCCCTCATTATAAACACACACCTACCTGCAAGATCAAGCACAATCTAGCAATCACTAACTTACATAAACCATGGCCCATCCCCACACCTACCACACCTGCTTCAGTCCCAGTGCTGTGGATACCCTCCCTGATAAGACCCACACAATCCTTGACAACAATATGTCTCCCCATCACCCACAGAACACGCATGCATCTTGTTAAAACAGCACACCCCATGTGTTGTGCACAATGACACAGTCCAGATCCAGTCTCTGTTGTTGCTATGCATTACCTTCAGAGGAGAACCAGCATCACCAAGTTAAAAATGTATGTTCTGCCCCGTATTTTCAAGAACAAGCAATATATCTGACCTTCCTAACCGAGAGATATTCTCTGAGAAGTAGGCCAAATGAGCAGACAGAGGACTATGTCCTAAACGAAAGAAGAGGACAAAGCCACAGCAAGAGACCTAAACAAAATGGATATAAGGAACATGCCTGACAGAAAATTTAAGATAACAATTATAAAGATACTCACTGGGGAAATGAAAAGAGGGAGGACATCAGAAGGGGGAACATCATTGAGACTCTTAACAAAGAGATATGAAAGAAATAATCAGAGATGTGGAACACAAGAAATGAAATGAAGAATATACTACATAGAATAATTAGCAGGATGGACGAAGCAGAGGAACAAATTAATGATCTAGAAGACAGTAATGGAAAGTAATCAAGCGGAACAAATGAGAGGAAAAAGAAGTATGCAAAAATGAGAAGAGACTTAGGGAATTCAGTGACTCCATCCAGTGTAACAACACCCACATTAGAGGGATCCCAGAAGGTGAAAAGGGGGAAAAGGGGGCAGAAAATCTATTTGAGCAAAGAAGAGCTTAAAACGTAAACTCATCTGGTGAAGGAAACCTATACAAATCCATAAGGCATAGAGATCCCCTCCCACAAAGTCAACCGAAGGAGGTCTACATCAAGACACATAGTAATCCAAATGGGAAAAGGTAGTGATAAAGAAAAAACATTTAAAGCAGCAAGATAAAAGAAGACAGGTAACATGCAAGGGAAAGCCCATAAAGCTATCAGCTGAGTTTTCAGCAGAAACTATGCAGGACAGAAGAAAGTGGCGTTAAATATTCAAAGTGCTGAATGAGAAAAATCTGCAGCAAGGAATAATTTATCCAGCAAGCCTATCCTTCAGAAAAGAAGGGGAGAAAAAGAGTTTCTTAGCCACACAAACTAAAAGAGTTCATGACCACTAAATTAACTACAAAAAATATTGAAGGGGACACTATGAGTGGAAAAGAACCGTAAGTGAGAGTATGACAATAATGAATCAAGGAAGCAGTAAAAATAAGAATTTCTGTAAAAATCAGTTAAGGGATTCACAAAATAAAAGTATGTAAAATATGAAAACATATACCCTAACACATGAGGAGGAGTCAACAGTGGGTTTGAACTTAAACAGCATTCAACTTAATATAGACCGAAAAGGCTATATATAATCCAGGGGGTCACCACAAACCCAAAGCACTAATACACATGCAAAAGATAAAGGGAAAGAAATCCAAGAATATCATTAAAGAAAACGAGCAAACCATGAGAGAGAGAGCAAGAGAAGAAAGGATCAGAGAAAAACTACACAAAAAACTATGAAACAAGTAACAAAACATCAATAAATACATGTCTAATGATAATCAGTTTGAATGTAAATGGACTAAATGCTCCAAGCAAAAGAGCATGACAGAGTTTGTCTATATATATAAAAGATTTCACACCTAAAGCACCTGCAGATGGAAATTAAGAGATGGAGAAACATTAATCATGCAAGTGGATGTCAAAAGAAGTCAGAGTAGCAATCCTTATATCAGACCAAATAGACTTTTTTAAAATTGAAATTGAATTAGCCAACATAGAGTACACCAGTAGTTTCAAATGTAGCGTTCCACAATTCATCAGTTGTGTATAATACCCAGTGTTCATCACATCACAGGCATTCCTTAATGCCCATCACACAGTTACCCCATCTCCCCAGCCACCTTTCCTCCAGCAACCCTCAGTTGGTTTCCAATAGTTAGGAACCTGTCATGGATTTTCTTCCTCTCTGGTTTCTTCGCATTCATTTTCCCTCCCTTCCGCTATGATCCTCTGTGCTGTTCCTTCTACTCCACATACGAGTAAAACCATATAATAATTGTTTTTCTCTGACTGACTTATTTTGCTCAGCATAATACCCTCCAGTGCCATCCACATCGATATGCTCAATATTGATCCTTTCTGATGGCTGAGTCATATTCCATTGTATATGTATATACCATGTTTTCTTTATCCATTTATCTGTCGATGGATGTCTTGGTTCCTTCCACGGTTTGGCTATTGTGGACAATGTTGCTATAAACATTCGGGGTGCAGTTGCCCCTTCAGATCACTACATTGGTAGCTTTGGGGTAAATAAAATTGCTGGGTTGTAAGGGAGCTCTGTTTTAAGTTCTTGAGGAACCTCCATATTGTTTTCCAAAGTGGCTGTACCAGTTTTCATTCCCACTTAGAAGTGTAAGAGAGTTCCCCTTTCTCCTCACCAACATTTGTTATTTCTCCGCTTGTTAATTTTTGCAATTCTGACTGGTGTGAAGTGGTATCTCATTGTCATTTGGATTTCTTTTTCCCCATGCCAAGTGATGTTGAGCAGTTTGTCATATGTCTGTTGGCCATTTGTGTGTCTTCTTTGGAGAAATATCTGTTCATATCTTCTGCCCATTTCTTGACTCGCTTATTTGTTTTTTGGGTGTTGAGTTTGGGTGTTGAACGGTAGTAAAGCGTACGGCACATTCATGATGCTTCCACACCCACTTTTGGAAATGCTTCTCTCTCAAGGATACCTGAATATGTTAGTGGAGAGTTGCCGTATACGCAGACTTGCTTTTCCCAGGTGAGTGCATGGCACATTCCTTATTCCCTCACGCGCGCGCGCGCACACACACACACACACACACACACACACACACACAGAGTTGAACATGTTTCTGTCTCGTCAGGAAAGAAGGTGTTCGTTGAGTGACGGTTTCTCACTAATGCTTTTGGGTTCTTGCTTTTATTCCCCCCGGAGAGTGAAGTGTAGGCGCTTTTTCCGTAGGCTTCCGTACACACCCTTGAGAAGCCTTCCGTCAGCCAGAAACAAGCCGTGAGTTGAAAGAGGCGTCCACACAGACCTCCTTCTCAGAGCGAAGCCTTTCACACTTTTCCTTGTGAAGTAAACTACAGAGATACAAATACTTTATCAATGATTGCTTTAACAAAAAAGGACTAAATATCCCAATCAGAAAACATAGACTGTAAAGAGGAAGCAAGACCCATCTCTATGCTGCCTACCAGAGAATCACTTCAGACCTAAAAATAAAAGCAGATTCGAAGTAATGGGAAACAAAACCATTTATGATGCAAATGGAAGTGAAAAGAAAGTTGGAGTCGTAATATTTTTATGAGACAAAATAAACTGAATTGTGGGGAAGATGGCAGAGTAGAAGGACCCTAAACTCACCTCATCCCACAGATACAACTAGATCACACTCACACCAGAGTCACCCAGAAATGGAACTTCAGATTTCCCAACAAAACTCTACAACTAAATGGAGAGAGGAAATCACATCAAAGATGGTAGGAAGGACAAGGACTCTGTAGGAATCTAAACCCCGTATTTCTGACCAGCAGAGGGAGGGAACCACAGTCACAGAGGGGCCAGAAACAAACTACTACACCGGGGAGCCTCTAAAGCGTAGAGACATCCTCATAGCTTATGGCTTTGAAAATCAGAAGGGATGACATTTGTGAGCGTATACAACCAGCAGACTTAAAGCTTGGAACTTTTAAAAATCAGCTGTCTCAGCTCTGAGAGAGCAGAGAAGGTGATCGGAAGCTGAGATCTGTCCTTAAAGAGAAAGCACAGCAAACAGTCTGGAGAAGTTTGGGTGAAGCAGGTTGAAACGTCCTTGAGGATTAAACAAGGGAGACATAGTTCCTGAACTCAGAGTTTGCTAAGGGGCTTGTCCAGGAACAAAGGAGCTGGCAGGTTCCATTTCCCTCTACGGCCCCTCATTATAAACACACACCTACCTGCAAGATCAAGCACAATCTAGCAATCACTAACTTGCATAAACCATGGCCCATCCCCACACCTACCACACCTGCTTCAGTCCCAGTGCTGTGGATACCCTCCCTGATAAGACCCACACAATCCTTGACAACAATATGTCTCCCCATCACCCACAGAACACGCATGCATCTTGTTAAAACAGCACACCCCATGTGTTGTGCACAATGACACAGTCCAGATCCAGTCTCTGTTGTTGCTATGCATTACCTTCAGAGGAGAACCAGCATCACCAATTTAAAATGTATGTTCTGCCCCGTATTTTCAAGAACAAGCAATATATCTGACCTTCCTAACCGAGAGATATTCTCTGAGAAGTAGGCCAAATGAGCAGACAGAGGACTATGTCCTAAACGAAAGAAGAGGACAAAGCCACAGCAAGAGACCTAAACAAAATGGATATAAGGAACATGCCTGACAGAAAATTTAAGATAACAATTATAAAGATACTCACTGGGGAAATGAAAAGAGGGAGGACATCAGAAGGGGGAACATCATTGAGACTCTTAACAAAGAGATATGAAAGAAATAATCAGAGATGTGGAACACAAGAAATGAAATGAAGAATATACTAGATAGAATAATTAGCAGGATGGACGAAGCAGAGGAACAAATTAATGATCTAGAAGACAGTAATGGAAAGTAATCAAGCGGAACAAATGAGAGGAAAAAGAAGTATGCAAAAATGAGAAGAGACTTAGGGAATTCAGTGACTCCATCCAGTGTAACAACACCCACATTAGAGGGATCCCAGAAGGTGAAAAGGGGGAAAAGGGGGCAGAAAATCTATTTGAGCAAAGAAGAGCTGAAAACGTAACCTCATCTGGTGAAGGAAACCTATACAAATCCATAAGGCATAGAGATCCCCTCCCACAAAGTCAACCGAAGGAGGTCTACATCAAGACACATAGTAATCCAAATGGGAAAAGGTAGTGATAAAGAAAAAACATTTAAAGCAGCAAGATAAAAGAAGACAGGTAACATGCAAGGGAAAGCCCATAAAGCTATCAGCTGAGTTTTCAGCAGAAACTATGCAGGACAGAAGAAAGTGGCGTTAAATATTCAAAGTGCTGAATGAGAAAAATCTGCAGCAAGGAATAATTTATCCAGCAAGCCTATCCTTCAGAAAAGAAGGGGAGAAAAAGAGTTTCTTAGCCACACAAACTAAAAGAGTTCATGACCACTAAATTAACTACAAAAAATATTGAAGGGGACACTATGAGTGGAAAAAAATCGTGAGAGTATGAAAATAATGAATCAAGGAAGCAGTAAAAATAAGTATTTCTGTAAAAATCAGTTAAGGGATTCACAAAATAAAAGTATGTAAAATATGAAAACATATACCCTAACACATGAGGAGGAGTCAACAGTGGGTTTGAACTTAAACAGCATTCAACTTAATATAGACCGAAAAGGCTATATATAATCCAGGGGGTCACCACAAACCCAAAGCACTAATACACATGCAAAAGATAAAGGGAAAGAAATCCAAGAATATCATTAAAGAAAACGAGCAAACCATGAGAGAGAGAGCAAGAGAAGAAAGGATCAGAGAAAAACTACACAAAAAACTATGAAACAAGTAACAAAACATCAATAAATACATGTCTAATGATAATCAGTTTGAATGTAAATGGACTAAATGCTCCAAGCAAAAGAGCATGACAGAGTTTGTCTATATATATAAAAGATTTCACACCTAAAGACACCTGCAGATGGAAATTAAGAGATGGAGAAACATTAATCATGCAAGTGGATGTCAAAAGAAGTCAGAGTAGCAATCCTTATATCAGACCAAATAGACTTTTTTAAAATTGAAATTGAATTAGCCAACATAGAGTACACCAGTAGTTTCAAATGTAGCATTCCACAATTCATCAGTTGTGTATAATACCCAGTGTTCATCACATCACAGGCATTCCTTAATGCCCATCACACAGTTACCCCATCTCCCCAGCCACCTTTCCTCCAGCAACCCTCAGTTGGTTTCCAATAGTTAGGAACCTGTCATGGATTTTCTTCCTCTCTGGTTTCTTCGCATTCATTTTCCCTCCCTTCCGCTATGATCCTCTGTGCTGTTCCTTCTACTCCACATACGAGTAAAACCATATAATAATTGTTTTTCTCTGACTGACTTATTTTGCTCAGCATAATACCCTCCAGTGCCATCCACATCGATATGCTCAATATTGATCCTTTCTGATGGCTGAGTCATATTCCATTGTATATGTATATACCATGTTTTCTTTATCCATTTATCTGTCGATGGATGTCTTGGTTCCTTCCACGGTTTGGCTATTGTGGACAATGTTGCTATAAACATTCGGGGTGCAGTTGACCCTTCAGATCACTACATTGGTAGCTTTGGGGTCAATAAAATTGCTGGGTTGTAAGGGAGCTCTGTTTTAAGTTCTTGAGGAACCTCCATATTGTTTTCCAAAGTGGCTGTACCAGTTTTCATTCCCACTTAGAAGTGTAAGAGAGTTCCCCTTTCTCCTCACCAACATTTGTTATTTCTCCGCTTGTTAATTTTTGCAATTCTGACTGGTGTGAAGTGGTATCTCATTGTCATTTGGATTTCTTTTTCCCCATGCCAAGTGATGTTGAGCAGTTTGTCATATGTCTGTTGGCCATTTGTGTGTCTTCTTTGGAGAAATATCTGTTCATATCTTCTGCCCATTTCTTGACTCGCTTATTTGCTTTTTAGGTGTTGAGTTTGGGTGTTGAACGGTAGTAAAGCGTACGGCACATTCATGATGCTTCCACACCCACTTTTGGAAATGCTTCTCTCTCAAGGATACCTGAATATGTTAGTGGAGAGTTGCCGTATACGCAGACTTGCTTTTCCCAGGTGAGTGCATGGCACATTCCTTATTCCCTCACGCGCGCGTGCGCACACACACACACACACACACACACACACAGAGTTGAACATGTTTCTGTCTCGTCAGGAAAGAAGGTGTTCGTTGAGTGACGGTTTCTCACTAATGCTTTTGGGTTCTTGCTTTTATTCCCCCCGGAGAGTGAAGTGTAGGCGCTTTTTCCGTAGGCTTCCGTACACACCCTTGAGAAGCCTTCCGTCAGCCAGAAACAAGCCGTGAGTTGAAAGAGGCGTCCACACAGACCTCCTTCTCAGAGCGAAGCCTTTCACACTTTTCCTTGTGAAGTAAACTACAGAGATACAAATACTTTATCAATGATTGCTTTAACAAAAAAGGACTAAATATCCCAATCAGAAAACATAGACTGTAAAGAGGAAGCAAGACCCATCTCTATGCTGCCTACCAGAGAATCACTTCAGACCTAAAAATAAAAGCAGATTCGAAGTAATGGGAAACAAAACCATTTATGATGCAAATGGAAGTGAAAAGAAAGTTGGAGTCGTAATATTTTTATGAGACAAAATAAACTGAATTGTGGGGAAGATGGCAGAGTAGAAGGACCCTAAACTCACCTCATCCCACAGATACAACTAGATCACACTCACACCAGAGTCACCCAGAAGTGGACCTTCAGATTTCCCAACAAAACTCTACAACTAAATGGAGAGAGGAAATCACATCAAAGATGGTAGGAAGGACAAGGACTCTGTAGGAATCTAAACCCCGTATTTCTGACCAGCAGAGGGAGGGAACCACAGTCACAGAGGGGCCAGAAACAAACTACTACACCGGGGAGCCTCTAAAGCGTAGAGACATCCTCATAGCTTATGGCTTTGAAAATCAGAAGGGATGACATTTGTGAGCGTATACAACCAGCAGACTTAAAGCTTGGAACTTTTAAAAATCAGCTGTCTCAGCTCTGAGAGAGCAGAGAAGGTGATCGGAAGCTGAGATCTGTCCTTAAAGAGAAAGCACAGCAAACAGTCTGGAGAAGTTTGGGTGAAGCAGGTTGAAACGTGCTTGAGGATTAAACAAGGGAGACATAGTTCCTGAACTCAGAGTTTGCTAAGGGACTTGTCCAGGAACAAAGGAGCTGGCAGGTTCCATTTCCCTCTACGGCCCCTCATTATAAACACACACCTACCTGCAAGATCAAGCACAATCTAGCAATCACTAACTTGCATAAACCATGGCCCATCCCCACACCTACCACACCTGCTTCAGTCCCAGTGCTGTGGATACCCTCCCTGATAAGACCCACACAATCCTTGACAACAATATGTCTCCCCATCACCCACAGAACACGCATGCATCTTGTTAAAACAGCACACCCCATGTGTTGTGCACAATGACACAGTCCAGATCCAGTCTCTGTTGTTGCTATGCATTACCTTCAGAGGAGAACCAGCATCACCAAGTTAAAAATGTATGTTCTGCCCCGTATTTTCAAGAACAAGCAATATATCTGACCTTCCTAACCGAGAGATATTCTCTGAGAAGTAGGCCAAATGAGCAGACAGAGGACTATGTCCTAAACGAAAGAAGAGGACAAAGCCACAGCAAGAGACCTAAACAAAATGGATATAAGGAACATGCCTGACAGAAAATTTAAGATAACAATTATAAAGATACTCACTGGGGAAATGAAAAGAGGGAGGACATCAGAAGGGGGAACATCATTGAGACTCTTAACAAAGAGATATGAAAGAAATAATCAGAGATGTGGAACACAAGAAATGAAATGAAGAATATACTAGATAGAATAATTAGCAGGATGGACGAAGCAGAGGAACAAATTAATGATCTAGAAGACAGTAATGGAAAGTAATCAAGCGGAACAAATGAGAGGAAAAAGAAGTATGCAAAAATGAGAAGAGACTTAGGGAATTCAGTGACTCCATCCAGTGTAACAACACCCACATTAGAGGGATCCCAGAAGGTGAAAAGGGGGAAAAGGGGGCAGAAAATCTATTTGAGCAAAGAAGAGCTGAAAACGTAACCTCATCTGGTGAAGGAAACCTATACAAATCCATAAGGCATAGAGATCCCCTCCAACAAAGTCAACCGAAGGAGGTCTACATCAAGACACATAGTAATCCAAATGGGAAAAGATAGTGATAAAGAAAAAACATTTAAAGCAGCAAGATAAAAGAAGACAGGTAACATGCAAGGGAAAGCCCATAAAGCTATCAGCTGAGTTTTCAGCAGAAACTATGCAGGACAGAAGAAAGTGGCGTTAAATATTCAAAGTGCTGAATGAGAAAAATCTGCAGCAAGGAATAATTTATCCAGCAAGCCTATCCTTCAGAAAAGAAGGGGAGAAAAAGAGTTTCTTAGCCACACAAACTAAAAGAGTTCATGACCACTAAATTAACTACAAAAAATATTGAAGGGGACACTATGAGTGGAAAAAAATCGTAAGTGAGAGTATGAAAATAATGAATCAAGGAAGCAGTAAAAATAAGTATTTCTGTAAAAATCAGTTAAGGGATTCACAAAATAAAAGTATGTAAAATATGAAAACATATACCCTAACACATGAGGAGGAGTCAACAGTGGGTTTGAACTTAAACAGCATTCAACTTAATATAGACCGAAAAGGCTATATATAATCCAGGGGGTCACCACAAACCCAAAGCACTAATACACATGCAAAAGATAAAGGGAAAGAAATCCAAGAATATCATTAAAGAAAACGAGCAAACCATGAGAGAGAGAGCAAGAGAAGAAAGGATCAGAGAAAAACTACACAAAAAACTATGAAACAAGTAACAAAACATCAATAAATACATGTCTAATGATAATCAGTTTGAATGTAAATGGACTAAATGCTCCAAGCAAAAGAGCATGACAGAGTTTGTCTATATATATAAAAGATTTCACACCTAAAGACACCTGCAGATGGAAATTAAGAGATGGAGAAACATTAATCATGCAAGTGGATGTCAAAAGAAGTCAGAGTAGCAATCCTTATATCAGACCAAATAGACTTTTTTAAAATTGAAATTGAATTAGCCAACATAGAGTACACCAGTAGTTTCAAATGTAGCGTTCCACAATTCATCAGTTGTGTATAATACCCAGTGTTCATCACATCACAGGCATTCCTTAATGCCCATCACACAGTTACCCCATCTCCCCAGCCACCTTTCCTCCAGCAACCCTCAGTTGGTTTCCAATAGTTAGGAACCTGTCATGGATTTTCTTCCTCTCTGGTTTCTTCGCATTCATTTTCCCTCCCTTCCCCTATGATCCTCTGTGCTGTTCCTTCTACTCCACATACGAGTAAAACCATATAATAATTGTTTTTCTCTGACTGACTTATTTTGCTCAGCATAATACCCTCCAGTGCCATCCACATCGATATGCTCAATATTGATCCTTTCTGATGGCTGAGTCATATTCCATTGTATATGTATATACCATGTTTTCTTTATCCATTTATCTGTCGATGGATGTCTTGGTTCCTTCCACGGTTTGGCTATTGTGGACAATGTTGCTATAAACATTCGGGGTGCAGTTGCCCCTTCAGATCACTACATTGGTAGCTTTGGGGTAAATAAAATTGCTGGGTTGTAAGGGAGCTCTGTTTTAAGTTCTTGAGGAACCTCCATATTGTTTTCCAAAGTGGCTGTACCAGTTTTCATTCCCACTTAGAAGTGTAAGAGAGTTCCCCTTTCTCCTCACCAACATTTGTTATTTCTCCGCTTGTTAATTTTTGCAATTCTGACTGGTGTGAAGTGGTATCTCATTGTCATTTGGATTTCTTTTTCCCCATGCCAAGTGATGTTGAGCAGTTTGTCATATGTCTGTTGGCCATTTGTGTGTCTTCTTTGGAGAAATATCTGTTCATATCTTCTGCCCATTTCTTGACTCGCTTATTTGTTTTTTGGGTGTTGAGTTTGGGTGTTGAACGGTAGTAAAGCGTACGGCACATTCATGATGCTTCCACACCCACTTTTGGAAATGCTTCTCTCTCAAGGATACCTGAATATGTTAGTGGAGAGTTGCCGTATACGCAGACTTGCTTTTCCCAGGTGAGTGCATGGCACATTCCTTATTCCCTCACGCGCGCGCGCGCACACACACACACACACACACACACACAGAGTTGAACATGTTTCTGTCTCGTCAGGAAAGAAGGTGTTCGTTGAGTGACGGTTTCTCACTAATGCTTTTGGGTTCTTGCTTTTATTCCCCCCGGAGAGTGAAGTGTAGGCGCTTTTTCCGTAGGCTTCCGTACACACCCTTGAGAAGCCTTCCGTCAGCCAGAAACAAGCCGTGAGTTGAAAGAGGCGTCCACACAGACCTCCTTCTCAGAGCGAAGCCTTTCACACTTTTCCTTGTGAAGTAAACTACAGAGATACAAATACTTTATCAATGATTGCTTTAACAAAAAAGGACTAAATATCCCAATCAGAAAACATAGACTGTAAAGAGGAAGCAAGACCCATCTCTATGCTGCCTACCAGAGAATCACTTCAGACCTAAAAATAAAAGCAGATTCGAAGTAATGGGAAACAAAACCATTTATGATGCAAATGGAAGTGAAAAGAAAGTTGGAGTCGTAATATTTTTATGAGACAAAATAAACTGAATTGTGGGGAAGATGGCAGAGTAGAAGGACCCTAAACTCACCTCATCCCACAGATACAACTAGATCACACTCACACCAGAGTCACCCAGAAGTGGACCTTCAGATTTCCCAACAAAACTCTACAACTAAATGGAGAGAGGAAATCACATCAAAGATGGTAGGAAGGACAAGGACTCTGTAGGAATTTAAACCCCGTATTTCTGACCAGCAGAGGGAGGGAACCACAGTCACAGAGGGGCCAGAAACAAACTACTACACCGGGGAGCCTCTAAAGCGTAGAGACATCCTCATAGCTTATGGCTTTGAAAATCAGAAGGGATGACATTTGTGAGCGTATACAACCAGCAGACTTAAAGCTTGGAACTTTTAAAAATCAGCTGTCTCAGCTCTGAGAGAGCAGAGAAGGTGATCGGAAGCTGAGATCTGTCCTTAAAGAGAAAGCACAGCAAACAGTCTGGAGAAGTTTGGGTGAAGCAGGTTGAAACGTGCTTGAGGATTAAACAAGGGAGACATAGTTCCTGAACTCAGAGTTTGCTAAGGGACTTGTCCAGGAACAAAGGAGCTGGCAGGTTCCATTTCCCTCTACGGCCCCTCATTATAAACACACACATACCTGCAAGATCAAGCACAATCTAGCAATCACTAACTTGCATAAACCATGGCCCATCCCCACACCTACCACACCTGCTTCAGTCCCAGTGCTGTGGATACCCTCCCTGATAAGACCCACACAATCCTTGACAACAATATGTCTCCCCATCACCCACAGAACACGCATGCTTCTTGTTAAAACAGCACACCCCATGTGTTGTGCACAATGACACAGTCTAGATCCAGTCTCTGTTGTTGCTATGCATTACCTTCAGAGGAGAACCAGCATCACCAAGTTAAAAATGTATGTTCTGCCCCGTATTTTCAAGAACAAGCAATATATCTGACCTTCCCAACCGAGAGATATTCTCTGAGAAGTAGGCCAAATGAGCAGACAGAGGACTATGTCCTAAACGAAAGAAGAGGACAAAGCCACAGCAAGAGACCTAAACAAAATGGATATAAGGAACATGCCTGACAGAAAATTTAAGATAACAATTATAAAGATACTCACTGGGGAAATGAAAAGAGGGAGGACATCAGAAGGGGGAACATCATTGAGACTCTTAACAAAGAGATATGAAAGAAATAATCAGAGATGTGGAACACAAGAAATGAAATTAAGAATATACTAGATAGAATAATTAGCAGGATGGACGAAGCAGAGGAACAAATTAATGAACTAGAAGATAGTAATGGAAAGTAATCAAGCGGAACAAATGAGAGGAAAAAGAAGTATGCAAAAATGAGAAGAGACTTAGGGAATTCAGTGACTCCATCCAGTGTAACAACACCCACATTAGAGGGATCCCAGAAGGTGAAAAGGGGGAAAAGGGGGCAGAAAATCTATTTGAGCAAAGAAGAGCTGAAAACTTAACCTAATCTGGTGAAGGAAACCTATACAAATCCATAAGGCATAGAGATCCCCTCCCACAAAGTCAACCGAAGGAGGTCCACATCAAGACACATAGTAATCCAAATGGGAAAAGGTAGTGATAAAGAAAAAACATTTAAAGCAGCAAGATAAAAGAAGACAGGTAACATGCAAGGGAAAGCCCATAAAGCTATCAGCTGAGTTTTCAGCAGAAACTATGCAGGACAGAAGAAAGTGGCGTTAAATATTCAAAGTGCTGAATGAGAAAAATCTGCAGCAAGGAATAATTTATCCAGCAAGCCTATCCTTCAGAAAAGAAGGGGAGAAAAAGAGTTTCTTAGCCACACAAACTAAAAGAGTTCATGACCACTAAATTAACTACAAAAAATATTGAAGGGGACACTATGAGTGGAAAAAAACCGTAAGTGAGAGTATGACAATAATGAATCAAGGAAGCAGTAAAAATAAGTATTTCTGTAAAAATCAGTTAAGGGATTCACAAAATAAAAGTATGTAAAATATGAAAACATATACCCTAACACATGAGGAGGAGTCAACAGTGGGTTTGAACTTAAACAGCATTCAACTTAATATAGACCGAAAAGGCTATATATAATCCAGGGGGTCACCACAAACCCAAAGCACTAATACACATGCAAAAGATAAAGGGAAAGAAATCCAAGAATATCATTAAAGAAAACGAGCAAACCATGAGAGAGAGAGCAAGAGAAGAAAGGATCAGAGAAAAACTACACAAAAAACTATGAAACAAGTAACAAAACATCAATAAATACATGTCTAATGATAATCAGTTTGAATGTAAATGGACTAAATGCTCCAAGCAAAAGAGCATGACAGAGTTTGTCTATATATATAAAAGATTTCACACCTAAAGACACTTGCAGATGGAAATTAAGAGATGGAGAAACATTAATCATGCAAGTGGATGTCAAAAGAAGTCAGAGTAGCAATCCTTATATCAGACCAAATAGACTTTTTTAAAATTGAAATTGAATTAGCCAACATAGAGTACACCAGTAGTTTCAAATGTAGCGTTCCACAATTCATCAGTTGTGTATAATACCCAGTGTTCATCACATCACAGGCATTCCTTAATGCCCATCACACAGTTACCCCATCTCCCCAGCCACCTTTCCTCCAGCAACCCTCATTTGGTTTCCAATAGTTAGGAACCTGTCATGGATTTTCTTCCTCTCTGGTTTCTTCGCATTCATTTTCCCTCCCTTCCCCTATGATCCTCTGTGCTGTTCCTTCTATTCCACATATGAGTAAAACCATATAATAATTGTTTATCTCTGACTGACTTATTTTGCTCAGCATAATACCCTCCAGTGCCATCCACATCGATATGCTCAATATTGATCCTTTCTGATGGCTGAGTCATATTCCATTGTATATGTATATACCATGTTTTCTTTATCCATTTATCTGTCGATGGATGTCTTGGTTCCTTCCACGGTTTGGCTATTGTGGACAATGTTGCTATAAACATTCGGGGTGCAGTTGCCCCTTCAGATCACTACATTGGTAGCTTTGGGGTAAATAAAATTGCTGGGTTGTAAGGGAGCTCTGTTTTAAGTTCTTGAGGAACCTCCATATTGTTTTCCAAAGTGGCTGTACCAGTTTTCATTCCCACTTAGAAGTGTAAGAGAGTTCCCCTTTCTCCTCACCAACATTTGTTATTTCTCCGCTTGTTAATTTTTGCAATTCTGACTGGTGTGAAGTGGTATCTCATTGTCATTTGGATTTCTTTTTCCCCATGCCAAGTGATGTTGAGCAGTTTGTCATATATCTGTTGGCCATTTGTGTGTCTTCTTTGGAGAAATATCTGTTCATATCTTCTGCCCATTTCTTGACTCGCTTATTTGTTTTTTGGGTGTTGAGTTTGGGTGTTGAACGGTAGTAAAGCGTACGGCACATTCATGATGCTTCCACACCCACTTTTGGAAATGCTTCTCTCTCAAGGATACCTGAATATGTTAGTGGAGAGTTGCCGTATACGCAGACTTGCTTTTCCCAGGTGAGTGCATGGCACATTCCTTATTCCCTCACGCGCGCGCGCGCACACACACACACACACACACACACACAGAGTTGAACATGTTTCTGTCTCGTCAGGAAAGAAGGTGTTCGTTGAGTGACGGTTTCTCACTGATGCTTTTGGGTTCTTGCTTTTATTCCTCCAGGAGAGTGAAGTGTAGGCGCTTTTTCCGTAGGCTTGCGTACACACCCTTGAGAAGCCTTCCGTCAGCCAGAAACAAGCCGTGAGTTGAAAGAGGCGTCCACGCAGACCTCCTTCTCAGAGCGAAGCCTTTCACACTTTTCCTTGTGAAGTAAACTACAGAGATACAAATACTTTATCAATGATTGCTTTAACAAAAAAGGACTAAATATCCCAATCAGAAAACATAGACTGTAAAGAGGAAGCAAGACCCATCTCTATGCTGCCTACCAGAGAATCACTTCAGACCTAAAAATAAAAGCAGATTCGAAGTAATGGGAAACAAAACGATTTATGATGCAAATGGAAGTGAAAAGAAAGTTGGAGTCGTAATATTTTTATGAGACAAAATAAACTGAATTGTGGGGAAGATGGCAGAGTAGAAGGACCCTAAACTCACCTCATCCCACAGATACAACTAGATCACACTCACACCAGAGTCACCCAGAAGTGGACCTTCAGATTTCCCAACAAAACTCTACAACTAAATGGAGAGAGGAAATCACATCAAAGATGGTAGGAAGGACAAGGACTCTGTAGGAATCTAAACCCCGTATTTCTGACCAGCAGAGGGAGGGAACCACAGTCACAGAGGGGCCAGAAACAAACTACTACACCGGGGAGCCTCTAAAGCGTAGAGACATCCTCATAGCTTATGGCTTTGAAAATCAGAAGGGATGACATTTGTGAGCGTATACAACCAGCAGACTTAAAGCTTGGAACTTTTAAAAATCAGCTGTCTCAGCTCTGAGAGAGCAGAGAAGGTGATCGGAAGCTGAGATCTGTCCTTAAAGAGAAAGCACAGCAAACAGTCTGGAGAAGTTTGGGTGAAGCAGGTTGAAACGTGCTTGAGGATTAAACAAGGGAGACATAGTTCCTGAACTCAGAGTTTGCTAAGGGACTTGTCCAGGAACAAAGGAGCTGGCAGGTTCCATTTCCCTCTACGGCCCCTCATTATAAACACACACCTACCTGCAAGATCAAGCACAATCTAGCAATCACTAACTTGCATAAACCATGGCCCATCCCCACACCTACCACACCTGCTTCAGTCCCAGTGCTGTGGATACCCTCCCTGATAAGACCCACACAATCCTTGACAACAATATGTCTCCCCATCACCCACAGAACACGCATGCATCTTGTTAAAACAGCACACCCCATGTGTTGTGCACAATGACACAGTCCAGATCCAGTCTCTGTTGTTGCTATGCATTACCTTCAGAGGAGAACCAGCATCACCAAGTTAAAAATGTATGTTCTGCCCCGTATTTTCAAGAACAAGCAATATATCTGACCTTCCTAACCGAGAGATATTCTCTGAGAAGTAGGCCAAATGAGCAGACAGAGGACTATGTCCTAAACGAAAGAAGAGGACAAAGCCACAGCAAGAGACCTAAACAAAATGGATATAAGGAACATGCCTGACAGAAAATTTAAGATAACAATTATAAAGATACTCACTGGGGAAATGAAAAGAGGGAGGACATCAGAAGGGGGAACATCATTGAGACTCTTAACAAAGAGATATGAAAGAAATAATCAGAGATGTGGAACACAAGAAATGAAATTAAAAATATACTAGATAGAATAATTAGCAGGATGGACGAAGCAGAGGAACAAATTAATGATCTAGAAGACAGTAATGGAAAGTAATCAAGCGGAACAAATGAGAGGAAAAAGAAGTATGCAAAAATGAGAAGAGACTTAGGGAATTCAGTGACTCCATCCAGTGTAACAACACCCACATTAGAGGGATCCCAGAAGGTGAAAAGGGGGAAAAGGGGGCAGAAAATCTATTTGAGCAAAGAAGAGCTGAAAACGTAACCTCATCTGGTGAAGGAAACCTATACAAATCCATAAGGCATAGAGATCCCCTCCCACAAAGTCAACCGAAGGAGGTCTACATCAAGACACATAGTAATCCAAATGGGAAAAGGTAGTGATAAAGAAAAAACATTTAAAGCAGCAAGATAAAAGAAGACAGGTAACATGCAAGGGAAAGCCCATAAAGCTATCAGCTGAGTTTTCAGCAGAAACTATGCAGGACAGAAGAAAGTGGCGTTAAATATTCAAAGTGCTGAATGAGAAAAATCTGCAGCAAGGAATAATTTATCCAGCAAGCCTATCCTTCAGAAAAGAAGGGGAGAAAAAGAGTTTCTTAGCCACACAAACTAAAAGAGTTCATGACCACTAAATTAACTACAAAAAATATTGAAGGGGACACTATGAGTGGAAAAAAATCGTAAGTGAGAGTATGAAAATAATGAATCAAGGAAGCAGTAAAAATAAGTATTTCTGTAAAAATCAGTTAAGGGATTCACAAAATAAAAGTATGTAAAATATGAAAACATATACCCTAACACATGAGGAGGAGTCAACAGTGGGTTTGAACTTAAACAGCATTCAACTTAATATAGACCGAAAAGGCTATATATAATCCAGGGGGTCACCACAAACCCAAAGCACTAATACACATGCAAAAGATAAAGGGAAAGAAATCCAAGAATATCATTAAAGAAAACGAGCAAACCATGAGAGAGAGAGCAAGAGAAGAAAGGATCAGAGAAAAACTACACAAAAAACTATGAAACAAGTAACAAAACATCAATAAATACATGTCTAATGATAATCAGTTTGAATGTAAATGGACTAAATGCTCCAAGCAAAAGAGCATGACAGAGTTTGTCTATATATATAAAAGATTTCACACCTAAAGACACCTGCAGATGGAAATTAAGAGATGGAGAAACATTAATCATGCAAGTGGATGTCAAAAGAAGTCAGAGTAGCAATCCTTATATCAGACCAAATAGAGTTTTTTAAAATTGAAATTGAATTAGCCAACATAGAGTACACCAGTAGTTTCAAATGTAGCGTTCCACAATTCATCAGTTGTGTATAATACCCAGTGTTCATCACATCACAGGCATTCCTTAATGCCCATCACACAGTTACCCCATCTCCCCAGCCACCTTTCCTCCAGCAACCCTCAGTTGGTTTCCAATAGTTAGGAACCTGTCATGGATTTTCTTCCTCTCTGGTTTCTTCGCATTCATTTTCCCTCCCTTCCCCTATGATCCTCTGTGCTGTTCCTTCTACTCCACATACGAGTAAAACCATATAATAATTGTTTTTCTCTGACTGACTTATTTTGCTCAGCATAATACCCTCCAGTGCCATCCACATCGATATGCTCAATATTGATCCTTTCTGATGGCTGAGTCATATTCCATTGTATATGTATATACCATGTTTTCTTTATCCATTTATCTGTCGATGGATGTCTTGGTTCCTTCCACGGTTTGGCTATTGTGGACAATGTTGGTATAAACATTCGGGGTGCAGTTGACCCTTCAGATCACTACATTGGTAGGTTTGGGGTAAATAAAATTGCTGGGTTGTAAGGGAGCTCTGTTTTAAGTTCTTGAGGAACCTCCATATTGTTTTCCAAAGTGGCTGTACCAGTTTTCATTCCCACTTAGAAGTGTAAGAGAGTTCCCCTTTCTCCTCACCAACATTTGTTATTTCTCCGCTTGTTAATTTTTGCAATTCTGACTGGTGTGAAGTGGTATCTCATTGTCATTTGGATTTCTTTTTCCCCATGCCAAGTGATGTTGAGCAGTTTGTCATATGTCTGTTGGCCATTTGTGTGTCTTCTTTGGAGAAATATCTGTTCATATCTTCTGCCCATTTCTTGACTCGCTTATTTGTTTTTTGGGTGTTGAGTTTGGGTGTTGAACGGTAGTAAAGCGTACGGCACATTCATGATGCTTCCACACCCACTTTTGGAAATGCTTCTCTCTCAAGGATACCTGAATATGTTAGTGGAGAGTTGCCGTATACGCAGACTTGCTTTTCCCAGGTGAGTGCATGGCACATTCCTTATTCCCTCACGCGCGCGCGCGCACACACACACACACACACACACACACAGAGTTGAACATGTTTCTGTCTCGTCAGGAAAGAAGGTGTTCGTTGAGTGACGGTTTCTCACTGATGCTTTTGGGTTCTTGCTTTTATTCCTCCAGGAGAGTGAAGTGTAGGCGCTTTTTCCGTAGGCTTGCGTACACACCCTTGAGAAGCCTTCCGTCAGCCAGAAACAAGCCGTGAGTTGAAAGAGGCGTCCACGCAGACCTCCTTCTCAGAGCGAAGCCTTTCACACTTTTCCTTGTGAAGTAAACTACAGAGATACAAATACTTTATCAATGATTGCTTTAACAAAAAAGGACTAAATATCCCAATCAGAAAACATAGACTGTAAAGAGGAAGCAAGACCCATCTCTATGCTGCCTACCAGAGAATCACTTCAGACCTAAAAATAAAAGCAGATTCGAAGTAATGGGAAACAAAACGATTTATGATGCAAATGGAAGTGAAAAGAAAGTTGGAGTCGTAATATTTTTATGAGACAAAATAAACTGAATTGTGGGGAAGATGGCAGAGTAGAAGGACCCTAAACTCACCTCATCCCACAGATACAACTAGATCACACTCACACCAGAGTCACCCAGAAATGGACCTTCAGATTTCCCAACAAAACTCTACAACTAAATGGAGAGAGGAAATCACATCAAAGATGGTAGGAAGGACAAGGACTCTGTAGGAATCTAAACCCCGTATTTCTGACCAGCAGAGGGAGGGAACCACACTCACAGAGGGGCCAGAAACAAACTACTACACCGGGGAGCCTCTAAAGCGTAGAGACATCCTCATAGCTTATGGCTTTGAAAATCAGAAGGGATGACATTTGTGAGCGTATACAACCAGCAGACTTAAAGCTTGGAACTTTTAAAAATCAGCTGTCTCAGCTCTGAGAGAGCAGAGAAGGTGATCGGAAGCTGAGATCTGTCCTTAAAGAGAAAGCACAGCAAACAGTCTGGAGAAGTTTGGGTGAAGCAGGTTGAAACGTGCTTGAGGATTAAACAAGGGAGACATAGTTCCTGAACTCAGAGTTTGCTAAGGGACTTGTCCAGGAACAAAGGAGCTGGCAGGTTCCATTTCCCTCTACGGCCCCTCATTATAAACACACACCTACCTGCAAGATCAAGCACAATCTAGCAATCACTAACTTGCATAAACCATGGCCCATCCCCACACCTACCACACCTGCTTCAGTCCCAGTGCTGTGGATACCCTCCCTGATAAGACCCACACAATCCTTGACAACAATATGTCTCCCCATCACCCACAGAACACGCATGCATCTTGTTAAAACAGCACACCCCATGTGTTGTGCACAATGACACAGTCCAGATCCAGTCTCTGTTGTTGCTATGCATTACCTTCAGAGGAGAACCAGCATCACCAAGTTAAAAATGTATGTTCTGCCCCGTATTTTCAAGAACAAGCAATATATCTGACCTTCCTAACCGAGAGATATTCTCTGAGAAGTAGGCCAAATGAGCAGACAGAGGACTATGTCCTAAACGAAAGAAGAGGACAAAGCCACAGCAAGAGACCTAAACAAAATGGATATAAGGAACATGCCTGACAGAAAATTTAAGATAACAATTATAAAGATACTCACTGGGGAAATGAAAAGAGGGAGGACATCAGAAGGGGGAACATCATTGAGACTCTTAACAAAGAGATATGAAAGAAATAATCAGAGATGTGGAACACAAGAAATGAAATTAAAAATATACTAGATAGAATAATTAGCAGGATGGACGAAGCAGAGGAACAAATTAATGATCTAGAAGACAGTAATGGAAAGTAATCAAGCGGAACAAATGAGAGGAAAAAGAAGTATGCAAAAATGAGAAGAGACTTAGGGAATTCAGTGACTCCATCCAGTGTAACAACACCCACATTAGAGGGATCCCAGAAGGTGAAAAGGGGGAAAAGGGGGCAGAAAATCTATTTGAGCAAAGAAGAGCTGAAAACGTAACCTCATCTGGTGAAGGAAACCTATACAAATCCATAAGGCATAGAGATCCCCTCCCACAAAGTCAACCGAAGGAGGTCTACATCAAGACACATAGTAATCCAAATGGGAAAAGGTAGTGATAAAGAAAAAACATTTAAAGCAGCAAGATAAAAGAAGACAGGTAACATGCAAGGGAAAGCCCATAAAGCTATCAGCTGAGTTTTCAGCAGAAACTATGCAGGACAGAAGAAAGTGGCGTTAAATATTCAAAGTGCTGAATGAGAAAAATCTGCAGCAAGGAATAATTTATCCAGCAAGCCTATCCTTCAGAAAAGAAGGGGAGAAAAAGAGTTTCTTAGCCACACAAACTAAAAGAGTTCATGACCACTAAATTAACTACAAAAAATATTGAAGGGGACACTATGAGTGGAAAAAAATCGTAAGTGAGAGTATGAAAATAATGAATCAAGGAAGCAGTAAAAATAAGTATTTCTGTAAAAATCAGTTAAGGGATTCACAAAATAAAAGTATGTAAAATATGAAAACATATACCCTAACACATGAGGAGGAGTCAACAGTGGGTTTGAACTTAAACAGCATTCAACTTAATATAGACCGAAAAGGCTATATATAATCCAGGGGGTCACCACAAACCCAAAGCACTAATACACATGCAAAAGATAAAGGGAAAGAAATCCAAGAATATCATTAAAGAAAACGAGCAAACCATGAGAGAGAGAGCAAGAGAAGAAAGGATCAGAGAAAAACTACACAAAAAACTATGAAACAAGTAACAAAACATCAATAAATACATGTCTAATGATAATCAGTTTGAATGTAAATGGACTAAATGCTCCAAGCAAAAGAGCATGACAGAGTTTGTCTATATATATAAAAGATTTCACACCTAAAGACACCTGCAGATGGAAATTAAGAGATGGAGAAACATTAATCATGCAAGTGGATGTCAAAAGAAGTCAGAGTAGCAATCCTTATATCAGACCAAATAGAGTTTTTTAAAATTGAAATTGAATTAGCCAACATAGAGTACACCAGTAGTTTCAAATGTAGCGTTCCACAATTCATCAGTTGTGTATAATACCCAGTGTTCATCACATCACAGGCATTCCTTAATGCCCATCACACAGTTACCCCATCTCCCCAGCCACCTTTCCTCCAGCAACCCTCAGTTGGTTTCCAATAGTTAGGAACCTGTCATGGATTTTCTTCCTCTCTGGTTTCTTCGCATTCATTTTCCCTCCCTTCCCCTATGATCCTCTGTGCTGTTCCTTCTACTCCACATACGAGTAAAACCATATAATAATTGTTTTTCTCTGACTGACTTATTTTGCTCAGCATAATACCCTCCAGTGCCATCCACATCGATATGCTAAATATTGATCCTTTCTGATGGCTGAGTCATATTCCATTGTATATGTATATACCATGTTTTCTTTATCCATTTATCTGTCGATGGATGTCTTGGTTCCTTCCACGGTTTGGCTATTGTGGACAATGTTGGTATAAACATTCGGGGTGCAGTTGACCCTTCAGATCACTACATTGGTAGCTTTGGGGTAAATAAAATTGCTGGGTTGTAAGGGAGCTCTGTTTTAAGTTCTTGAGGAACCTCCATATTGTTTTCCAAAGTGGCTGTACCAGTTTTCATTCCCACTTAGAAGTGTAAGAGAGTTCCCCTTTCTCCTCACCAACATTTGTTATTTCTCCGCTTGTTAATTTTTGCAATTCTGACTGGTGTGAAGTGGTATCTCATTGTCATTTGGATTTCTTTTTCCCCATGCCAAGTGATGTTGAGCAGTTTGTCATATGTCTGTTGGCCATTTGTGTGTCTTCTTTGGAGAAATATCTGTTCATATCTTCTGCCCATTTCTTGACTCGCTTATTTGTTTTTTGGGTGTTGAGTTTGGGTGTTGAACGGTAGTAAAGCGTACGGCACATTCATGATGCTTCCACACCCACTTTTGGAAATGCTTCTCTCTCAAGGATACCTGAATATGTTAGTGGAGAGTTGCCGTATACGCAGACTTGCTTTTCCCAGGTGAGTGCATGGCACATTCCTTATTCCCTCACGCGCGCGTGCGCACACACACACACACACACACACACACACAGAGTTGAACATGTTTCTGTCTCGTCAGGAAAGAAGGTGTTCGTTGAGTGACGGTTTCTCACTAATGCTTTTGGGTTCTTGCTTTTATTCCCCCCGGAGAGTGAAGTGTAGGCGCTTTTTCCGTAGGCTTCCGTACACACCCTTGAGAAGCCTTCCGTCAGCCAGAAACAAGCCGTGAGTTGAAAGAGGCGTCCACACAGACCTCCTTCTCAGAGCGAAGCCTTTCACACTTTTCCTTGTGAAGTAAACTACAGAGATACAAATACTTTATCAATGATTGCTTTAACAAAAAAGGACTAAATATCCCAATCAGAAAACATAGACTGTAAAGAGGAAGCAAGACCCATCTCTATGCTGCCTACCAGAGAATCACTTCAGACCTAAAAATAAAAGCAGATTCGAAGTAATGGGAAACAAAACCATTTATGATGCAAATGGAAGTGAAAAGAAAGTTGGAGTCGTAATATTTTTATGAGACAAAATAAACTGAATTGTGGGGAAGATGGCAGAGTAGAAGGACCCTAAACTCACCTCATCCCACAGATACAACTAGATCACACTCACACCAGAGTCACCCAGAAGTGGACCTTCAGATTTCCCAACAAAACTCTACAACTAAATGGAGAGAGGAAATCACATCAAAGATGGTAGGAAGGACAAGGACTCTGTAGGAATCTAAACCCCGTATTTCTGACCAGCAGAGGGAGGGAACCACAGTCACAGAGGGGCCAGAAACAAACTACTACACCGGGGAGCCTCTAAAGCGTAGAGACATCCTCATAGCTTATGGCTTTGAAAATCAGAAGGGATGACATTTGTGAGCGTATACAACCAGCAGACTTAAAGCTTGGAACTTTTAAAAATCAGCTGTCTCAGCTCTGAGAGAGCAGAGAAGGTGATCGGAAGCTGAGATCTGTCCTTAAAGAGAAAGCACAGCAAACAGTCTGGAGAAGTTTGGGTGAAGCAGGTTGAAACGTGCTTGAGGATTAAACAAGGGAGACATAGTTCCTGAACTCAGAGTTTGCTAAGGGACTTGTCCAGGAACAAAGGAGCTGGCAGGTTCCATTTCCCTCTACGGCCCCTCATTATAAACACACACCTACCTGCAAGATCAAGCACAATCTAGCAATCACTAACTTGCATAAACCATGGCCCATCCCCACACCTACCACACCTGCTTCAGTCCCAGTGCTGTGGATACCCTCCCTGATAAGACCCACACAATCCTTGACAACAATATGTCTCCCCATCACCCACAGAACACGCATGCATCTTGTTAAAACAGCACACCCCATGTGTTGTGCACAATGACACAGTCCAGATCCAGTCTCTGTTGTTGCTATGCATTACCTTCAGAGGAGAACCAGCATCACCAAGTTAAAAATGTATGTTCTGCCCCGTATTTTCAAGAACAAGCAATATATCTGACCTTCCTAACCGAGAGATATTCTCTGAGAAGTAGGCCAAATGAGCAGACAGAGGACTATGTCCTAAACGAAAGAAGAGGACAAAGCCACAGCAAGAGACCTAAACAAAATGGATATAAGGAACATGCCTGACAGAAAATTTAAGATAACAATTATAAAGATACTCACTGGGGAAATGAAAAGAGGGAGGACATCAGAAGGGGGAACATCATTGAGACTCTTAACAAAGAGATATGAAAGAAATAATCAGAGATGTGGAACACAAGAAATGAAATTAAAAATATACTAGATAGAATAATTAGCAGGATGGACGAAGCAGAGGAACAAATTAATGATCTAGAAGACAGTAATGGAAAGTAATCAAGCGGAACAAATGAGAGGAAAAAGAAGTATGCAAAAATGAGAAGAGACTTAGGGAATTCAGTGACTCCATCCAGTGTAACAACACCCACATTAGAGGGATCCCAGAAGGTGAAAAGGGGGAAAAGGGGGCAGAAAATCTATTTGAGCAAAGAAGAGCTGAAAACGTAACCTCATCTGGTGAAGGAAACCTATACAAATCCATAAGGCATAGAGATCCCCTCCCACAAAGTCAACCGAAGGAGGTCTACATCAAGACACATAGTAATCCAAATGGGAAAAGGTAGTGATAAAGAAAAAACATTTAAAGCAGCAAGATAAAAGAAGACAGGTAACATGCAAGGGAAAGCCCATAAAGCTATCAGCTGAGTTTTCAGCAGAAACTATGCAGGACAGAAGAAAGTGGCGTTAAATATTCAAAGTGCTGAATGAGAAAAATCTGCAGCAAGGAATAATTTATCCAGCAAGCCTATCCTTCAGAAAAGAAGGGGAGAAAAAGAGTTTCTTAGCCACACAAACTAAAAGAGTTCATGACCACTAAATTAACTACAAAAAATATTGAAGGGGACACTATGAGTGGAAAAAAATCGTAAGTGAGAGTATGAAAATAATGAATCAAGGAAGCAGTAAAAATAAGTATTTCTGTAAAAATCAGTTAAGGGATTCACAAAATAAAAGTATGTAAAATATGAAAACATATACCCTAACACATGAGGAGGAGTCAACAGTGGGTTTGAACTTAAACAGCATTCAACTTAATATAGACCGAAAAGGCTATATATAATCCAGGGGGTCACCACAAACCCAAAGCACTAATACACATGCAAAAGATAAAGGGAAAGAAATCCAAGAATATCATTAAAGAAAACGAGCAAACCATGAGAGAGAGAGCAAGAGAAGAAAGGATCAGAGAAAAACTACACAAAAAACTATGAAACAAGTAACAAAACATCAATAAATACATGTCTAATGATAATCAGTTTGAATGTAAATGGACTAAATGCTCCAAGCAAAAGAGCATGACAGAGTTTGTCTATATATATAAAAGATTTCACACCTAAAGACACCTGCAGATGGAAATTAAGAGATGGAGAAACATTAATCATGCAAGTGGATGTCAAAAGAAGTCAGAGTAGCAATCCTTATATCAGACCAAATAGACTTTTTTAAAATTGAAATTGAATTAGCCAACATAGAGTACACCAGTAGTTTCAAATGTAGCGTTCCACAATTCATCAGTTGTGTATAATACCCAGTGTTCATCACATCACAGGCATTCCTTAATGCCCATCACACAGTTACCCCATCTCCCCAGCCACCTTTCCTCCAGCAACCCTCAGTTGGTTTCCAATAGTTAGGAACCTGTCATGGATTTTCTTCCTCTCTGGTTTCTTCGCATTCATTTTCCCTCCCTTCCCCTATGATCCTCTGTGCTGTTCCTTCTACTCCACATACGAGTAAAACCATATAATAATTGTTTTTCTCTGACTGACTTATTTTGCTCAGCATAATACCCTCCAGTGCCATCCACATCGATATGCTAAATATTGATCCTTTCTGATGGCTGAGTCATATTCCATTGTATATGTATATACCATGTTTTCTTTATCCATTTATCTGTCGATGGATGTCTTGGTTCCTTCCACGGTTTGGCTATTGTGGACAATGTTGCTATAAACATTCGGGGTGCAGTTGCCCCTTCAGATCACTACATTGGTAGCTTTGGGGTAAATAAAATTGCTGGGTTGTAAGGGAGCTCTGTTTTAAGTTCTTGAGGAACCTCCATATTGTTTTCCAAAGTGGCTGTACCAGTTTTCATTCCCACTTAGAAGTGTAAGAGAGTTCCCCTTTCTCCTCACCAACATTTGTTATTTCTCCGCTTGTTAATTTTTGCAATTCTGACTGGTGTGAAGTGGTATCTCATTGTCATTTGGATTTCTTTTTCCCCATGCCAAGTGATGTTGAGCAGTTTGTCATATGTCTGTTGGCCATTTGTGTGTCTTCTTTGGAGAAATATCTGTTCATATCTTCTGCCCATTTCTTGACTCGCTTATTTGTTTTTTGGGTGTTGAGTTTGGGTGTTGAACGGTAGTAAAGCGTACGGCACATTCATGATGCTTCCACACCCACTTTTGGAAATGCTTCTCTCTCAAGGATACCTGAATATGTTAGTGGAGAGTTGCCGTATACGCAGACTTGCTTTTCCCAGGTGAGTGCATGGCACATTCCTTATTCCCTCACGCGCGCGCGCGCACACACACACACACACACACACACACAGAGTTGAACATGTTTCTGTCTCGTCAGGAAAGAAGGTGTTCGTTGAGTGACGGTTTCTCACTAATGCTTTTGGGTTCTTGCTTTTATTCCCCCCGGAGAGTGAAGTGTAGGCGCTTTTTCCGTAGGCTTCCGTACACACCCTTGAGAAGCCTTCCGTCAGCCAGAAACAAGCCGTGAGTTGAAAGAGGCGTCCACACAGACCTCCTTCTCAGAGCGAAGCCTTTCACACTTTTCCTTGTGAAGTAAACTACAGAGATACAAATACTTTATCAATGATTGCTTTAACAAAAAAGGACTAAATATCCCAATCAGAAAACATAGACTGTAAAGAGGAAGCAAGACCCATCTCTATGCTGCCTACCAGAGAATCACTTCAGACCTAAAAATAAAAGCAGATTCGAAGTAATGGGAAACAAAACCATTTATGATGCAAATGGAAGTGAAAAGAAAGTTGGAGTCGTAATATTTTTATGAGACAAAATAAACTGAATTGTGGGGAAGATGGCAGAGTAGAAGGACCCTAAACTCACCTCATCCCACAGATACAACTAGATCACACTCACACCAGAGTCACCCAGAAGTGGACCTTCAGATTTCCCAACAAAACTCTACAACTAAATGGAGAGAGGAAATCACATCAAAGATGGTAGGAAGGACAAGGACTCTGTAGGAATTTAAACCCCGTATTTCTGACCAGCAGAGGGAGGGAACCACAGTCACAGAGGGGCCAGAAACAAACTACTACACCGGGGAGCCTCTAAAGCGTAGAGACATCCTCATAGCTTATGGCTTTGAAAATCAGAAGGGATGACATTTGTGAGCGTATACAACCAGCAGACTTAAAGCTTGGAACTTTTAAAAATCAGCTGTCTCAGCTCTGAGAGAGCAGAGAAGGTGATCGGAAGCTGAGATCTGTCCTTAAAGAGAAAGCACAGCAAACAGTCTGGAGAAGTTTGGGTGAAGCAGGTTGAAACGTGCTTGAGGATTAAACAAGGGAGACATAGTTCCTGAACTCAGAGTTTGCTAAGGGACTTGTCCAGGAACAAAGGAGCTGGCAGGTTCCATTTCCCTCTACGGCCCCTCATTATAAACACACACCTACCTGGAAGATCAAGCACAATCTAGCAATCACTAACTTGCATAAACCATGGCCCATCCCCACACCTACCACACCTGCTTCAGTCCCAGTGCTGTGGATACCCTCCCTGATAAGACCCACACAATCCTTGACAACAATATGTCTCCCCATCACCCACAGAACACGCATGCTTCTTGTTAAAACAGCACACCCCATGTGTTGTGCACAATGACACAGTCTAGATCCAGTCTCTGTTGTTGCTATGCATTACCTTCAGAGGAGAACCAGCATCACCAAGTTAAAAATGTATGTTCTGCCCCGTATTTTCAAGAACAAGCAATATATCTGACCTTCCCAACCGAGAGATATTCTCTGAGAAGTAGGCCAAATGAGCAGACAGAGGACTATGTCCTAAACGAAAGAAGAGGACAAAGCCACAGCAAGAGACCTAAACAAAATGGATATAAGGAACATGCCTGACAGAAAATTTAAGATAACAATTATAAAGATACTCACTGGGGAAATGAAAAGAGGGAGGACATCAGAAGGGGGAACATCATTGAGACTCTTAACAAAGAGATATGAAAGAAATAATCAGAGATGTGGAACACAAGAAATGAAATTAAGAATATACTAGATAGAATAATTAGCAGGATGGACGAAGCAGAGGAACAAATTAATGAACTAGAAGACAGTAATGGAAAGTAATCAAGCGGAACAAATGAGAGGAAAAAGAAGTATGCAAAAATGAGAAGAGACTTAGGGAATTCAGTGACTCCATCCAGTGTAACAACACCCACATTAGAGGGATCCCAGAAGGTGAAAAGGGGGAAAAGGGGGCAGAAAATCTATTTGAGCAAAGAAGAGCTGAAAACTTAACCTAATCTGGTGAAGGAAACCTATACAAATCCATAAGGCATAGAGATCCCCTCCCACAAAGTCAACCGAAGGAGGTCCACATCAAGACACATAGTAATCCAAATGGGAAAAGGTAGTGATAAAGAAAAAACATTTAAAGCAGCAAGATAAAAGAAGACAGGTAACATGCAAGGGAAAGCCCATAAAGCTATCAGCTGAGTTTTCAGCAGAAACTATGCAGGACAGAAGAAAGTGGCGTTAAATATTCAAAGTGCTGAATGAGAAAAATCTGCAGCAAGGAATAATTTATCCAGCAAGCCTATCCTTCAGAAAAGAAGGGGAGAAAAAGAGTTTCTTAGCCACACAAACTAAAAGAGTTCATGACCACTAAATTAACTACAAAAAATATTGAAGGGGACACTATGAGTGGAAAAAAACCGTAAGTGAGAGTATGACAATAATGAATCAAGGAAGCAGTAAAAATAAGTATTTCTGTAAAAATCAGTTAAGGGATTCACAAAATAAAAGTATGTAAAATATGAAAACATATACCCTAACACATGAGGAGGAGTCAACAGTGGGTTTGAACTTAAACAGCATTCAACTTAATATAGACCGAAAAGGCTATATATAATCCAGGGGGTCACCACAAACCCAAAGCACTAATACACATGCAAAAGATAAAGGGAAAGAAATCCAAGAATATCATTAAAGAAAACGAGCAAACCATGAGAGAGAGAGCAAGAGAAGAAAGGATCAGAGAAAAACTACACAAAAAACTATGAAACAAGTAACAAAACATCAATAAATACATGTCTAATGATAATCAGTTTGAATGTAAATGGACTAAATGCTCCAAGCAAAAGAGCATGACAGAGTTTGTCTATATATATAAAAGATTTCACACCTAAAGACACTTGCAGATGGAAATTAAGAGATGGAGAAACATTAATCATGCAAGTGGATGTCAAAAGAAGTCAGAGTAGCAATCCTTATATCAGACCAAATAGACTTTTTTAAAATTGAAATTGAATTAGCCAACATAGAGTACACCAGTAGTTTCAAATGTAGCGTTCCACAATTCATCAGTTGTGTATAATACCCAGTGTTCATCACATCACAGGCATTCCTTAATGCCCATCACACAGTTACCCCATCTCCCCAGCCACCTTTCCTCCAGCAACCCTCAGTTGGTTTCCAATAGTTAGGAACCTGTCATGGATTTTCTTCCTCTCTGGTTTCTTCGCATTCATTTTCCCTCCCTTCCCCTATGATCCTCTGTGCTGTTCCTTCTATTCCACATATGAGTAAAACCATATAATAATTGTTTATCTCTGACTGACTTATTTTGCTCAGCATAATACCCTCCAGTGCCATCCACATCGATATGCTCAATATTGATCCTTTCTGATGGCTGAGTCATATTCCATTGTATATGTATATACCATGTTTTCTTTATCCATTTATCTGTCGATGGATGTCTTGGTTCCTTCCACGGTTTGGCTATTGTGGACAATGTTGCTATAAACATTCGGGGTGCAGTTGCCCCTTCAGATCACTACATTGGTAGCTTTGGGGTAAATAAAATTGCTGGGTTGTAAGGGAGCTCTGTTTTAAGTTCTTGAGGAACCTCCATATTGTTTTCCAAAGTGGCTGTACCAGTTTTCATTCCCACTTAGAAGTGTAAGAGAGTTCCCCTTTCTCCTCACCAACATTTGTTATTTCTCCGCTTGTTAATTTTTGCAATTCTGACTGGTGTGAAGTGGTATCTCATTGTCATTTGGATTTCTTTTTCCCCATGCCAAGTGATGTTGAGCAGTTTGTCATATATCTGTTGGCCATTTGTGTGTCTTCTTTGGAGAAATATCTGTTCATATCTTCTGCCCATTTCTTGACTCGCTTATTTGTTTTTTGGGTGTTGAGTTTGGGTGTTGAACGGTAGTAAAGCGTACGGCACATTCATGATGCTTCCACACCCACTTTTGGAAATGCTTCTCTCTCAAGGATACCTGAATATGTTAGTGGAGAGTTGCCGTATACGCAGACTTGCTTTTCCCAGGTGAGTGCATGGCACATTCCTTATTCCCTCACGCGCGCGCGCGCACACACACACACACACACACACACACAGAGTTGAACATGTTTCTGTCTCGTCAGGAAAGAAGGTGTTCGTTGAGTGACGGTTTCTCACTGATGCTTTTGGGTTCTTGCTTTTATTCCTCCAGGAGAGTGAAGTGTAGGCGCTTTTTCCGTAGGCTTGCGTACACACCCTTGAGAAGCCTTCCGTCAGCCAGAAACAAGCCGTGAGTTGAAAGAGGCGTCCACGCAGACCTCCTTCTCAGAGCGAAGCCTTTCACACTTTTCCTTGTGAAGTAAACTACAGAGATACAAATACTTTATCAATGATTGCTTTAACAAAAAAGGACTAAATATCCCAATCAGAAAACATAGACTGTAAAGAGGAAGCAAGACCCATCTCTATGCTGCCTACCAGAGAATCACTTCAGACCTAAAAATAAAAGCAGATTCGAAGTAATGGGAAACAAAACGATTTATGATGCAAATGGAAGTGAAAAGAAAGTTGGAGTCGTAATATTTTTATGAGACAAAATAAACTGAATTGTGGGGAAGATGGCAGAGTAGAAGGACCCTAAACTCACCTCATCCCACAGATACAACTAGATCACACTCACACCAGAGTCACCCAGAAATGGACCTTCAGATTTCCCAACAAAACTCTACAACTAAATGGAGAGAGGAAATCACATCAAAGATGGTAGGAAGGACAAGGACTCTGTAGGAATCTAAACCCCGTATTTCTGACCAGCAGAGGGAGGGAACCACAGTCACAGAGGGGCCAGAAACAAACTACTACACCGGGGAGCCTCTAAAGCGTAGAGACATCCTCATAGCTTATGGCTTTGAAAATCAGAAGGGATGACATTTGTGAGCGTATACAACCAGCAGACTTAAAGCTTGGAACTTTTAAAAATCAGCTGTCTCAGCTCTGAGAGAGCAGAGAAGGTGATCGGAAGCTGAGATCTGTCCTTAAAGAGAAAGCACAGCAAACAGTCTGGAGAAGTTTGGGTGAAGCAGGTTGAAACGTGCTTGAGGATTAAACAAGGGAGACATAGTTCCTGAACTCAGAGTTTGCTAAGGGACTTGTCCAGGAACAAAGGAGCTGGCAGGTTCCATTTCCCTCTACGGCCCCTCATTATAAACACACACCTACCTGCAAGATCAAGCACAATCTAGCAATCACTAACTTGCATAAACCATGGCCCATCCCCACACCTACCACACCTGCTTCAGTCCCAGTGCTGTGGATACCCTCCCTGATAAGACCCACACAATCCTTGACAACAATATGTCTCCCCATCACCCACAGAACACGCATGCATCTTGTTAAAACAGCACACCCCATGTGTTGTGCACAATGACACAGTCCAGATCCAGTCTCTGTTGTTGCTATGCATTACCTTCAGAGGAGAACCAGCATCACCAAGTTAAAAATGTATGTTCTGCCCCGTATTTTCAAGAACAAGCAATATATCTGACCTTCCTAACCGAGAGATATTCTCTGAGAAGTAGGCCAAATGAGCAGACAGAGGACTATGTCCTAAACGAAAGAAGAGGACAAAGCCACAGCAAGAGACCTAAACAAAATGGATATAAGGAACATGCCTGACAGAAAATTTAAGATAACAATTATAAAGATACTCACTGGGGAAATGAAAAGAGGGAGGACATCAGAAGGGGGAACATCATTGAGACTCTTAACAAAGAGATATGAAAGAAATAATCAGAGATGTGGAACACAAGAAATGAAATTAAAAATATACTAGATAGAATAATTAGCAGGATGGACGAAGCAGAGGAACAAATTAATGATCTAGAAGACAGTAATGGAAAGTAATCAAGCGGAACAAATGAGAGGAAAAAGAAGTATGCAAAAATGAGAAGAGACTTAGGGAATTCAGTGACTCCATCCAGTGTAACAACACCCACATTAGAGGGATCCCAGAAGGTGAAAAGGGGGAAAAGGGGGCAGAAAATCTATTTGAGCAAAGAAGAGCTGAAAACGTAACCTCATCTGGTGAAGGAAACCTATACAAATCCATAAGGCATAGAGATCCCCTCCCACAAAGTCAACCGAAGGAGGTCTACATCAAGACACATAGTAATCCAAATGGGAAAAGGTAGTGATAAAGAAAAAACATTTAAAGCAGCAAGATAAAAGAAGACAGGTAACATGCAAGGGAAAGCCCATAAAGCTATCAGCTGAGTTTTCAGCAGAAACTATGCAGGACAGAAGAAAGTGGCGTTAAATATTCAAAGTGCTGAATGAGAAAAATCTGCAGCAAGGAATAATTTATCCAGCAAGCCTATCCTTCAGAAAAGAAGGGGAGAAAAAGAGTTTCTTAGCCACACAAACTAAAAGAGTTCATGACCACTAAATTAACTACAAAAAATATTGAAGGGGACACTATGAGTGGAAAAAAATCGTAAGTGAGAGTATGAAAATAATGAATCAAGGAAGCAGTAAAAATAAGTATTTCTGTAAAAATCAGTTAAGGGATTCACAAAATAAAAGTATGTAAAATATGAAAACATATACCCTAACACATGAGGAGGAGTCAACAGTGGGTTTGAACTTAAACAGCATTCAACTTAATATAGACCGAAAAGGCTATATATAATCCAGGGGGTCACCACAAACCCAAAGCACTAATACACATGCAAAAGATAAAGGGAAAGAAATCCAAGAATATCATTAAAGAAAACGAGCAAACCATGAGAGAGAGAGCAAGAGAAGAAAGGATCAGAGAAAAACTACACAAAAAACTATGAAACAAGTAACAAAACATCAATAAATACATGTCTAATGATAATCAGTTTGAATGTAAATGGACTAAATGCTCCAAGCAAAAGAGCATGACAGAGTTTGTCTATATATATAAAAGATTTCACACCTAAAGACACCTGCAGATGGAAATTAAGAGATGGAGAAACATTAATCATGCAAGTGGATGTCAAAAGAAGTCAGAGTAGCAATCCTTATATCAGACCAAATAGAGTTTTTTAAAATTGAAATTGAATTAGCCAACATAGAGTACACCAGTAGTTTCAAATGTAGCGTTCCACAATTCATCAGTTGTGTATAATACCCAGTGTTCATCACATCACAGGCATTCCTTAATGCCCATCACACAGTTACCCCATCTCCCCAGCCACCTTTCCTCCAGCAACCCTCAGTTGGTTTCCAATAGTTAGGAACCTGTCATGGATTTTCTTCCTCTCTGGTTTCTTCGCATTCATTTTCCCTCCCTTCCCCTATGATCCTCTGTGCTGTTCCTTCTACTCCACATACGAGTAAAACCATATAATAATTGTTTTTCTCTGACTGACTTATTTTGCTCAGCATAATACCCTCCAGTGCCATCCACATCGATATGCTAAATATTGATCCTTTCTGATGGCTGAGTCATATTCCATTGTATATGTATATACCATGTTTTCTTTATCCATTTATCTGTCGATGGATGTCTTGGTTCCTTCCACGGTTTGGCTATTGTGGACAATGTTGCTATAAACATTCGGGGTGCAGTTGCCCCTTCAGATCACTACATTGGTAGCTTTGGGGTAAATAAAATTGCTGGGTTGTAAGGGAGCTCTGTTTTAAGTTCTTGAGGAACCTCCATATTGTTTTCCAAAGTGGCTGTACCAGTTTTCATTCCCACTTAGAAGTGTAAGAGAGTTCCCCTTTCTCCTCACCAACATTTGTTATTTCTCCGCTTGTTAATTTTTGCAATTCTGACTGGTGTGAAGTGGTATCTCATTGTCATTTGGATTTCTTTTTCCCCATGCCAAGTGATGTTGAGCAGTTTGTCATATGTCTGTTGGCCATTTGTGTGTCTTCTTTGGAGAAATATCTGTTCATATCTTCTGCCCATTTCTTGACTCGCTTATTTGTTTTTTGGGTGTTGAGTTTGGGTGTTGAACGGTAGTAAAGCGTACGGCACATTCATGATGCTTCCACACCCACTTTTGGAAATGCTTCTCTCTCAAGGATACCTGAATATGTTAGTGGAGAGTTGCCGTATACGCAGACTTGCTTTTCCCAGGTGAGTGCATGGCACATTCCTTATTCCCTCACGCGCGCGCGCGCACACACACACACACACACACACACACAGAGTTGAACATGTTTCTGTCTCGTCAGGAAAGAAGGTGTTCGTTGAGTGACGGTTTCTCACTAATGCTTTTGGGTTCTTGCTTTTATTCCCCCCGGAGAGTGAAGTGTAGGCGCTTTTTCCGTAGGCTTCCGTACACACCCTTGAGAAGCCTTCCGTCAGCCAGAAACAAGCCGTGAGTTGAAAGAGGCGTCCACACAGACCTCCTTCTCAGAGCGAAGCCTTTCACACTTTTCCTTGTGAAGTAAACTACAGAGATACAAATACTTTATCAATGATTGCTTTAACAAAAAAGGACTAAATATCCCAATCAGAAAACATAGACTGTAAAGAGGAAGCAAGACCCATCTCTATGCTGCCTACCAGAGAATCACTTCAGACCAAAAAATAAAAGCAGATTCGAAGTAATGGGAAACAAAACCATTTATGATGCAAATGGAAGTGAAAAGAAAGTTGGAGTCGTAATATTTTTATGAGACAAAATAAACTGAATTGTGGGGAAGATGGCAGAGTAGAAGGACCCTAAACTCACCTCATCCCACAGATACAACTAGATCACACTCACACCAGAGTCACCCAGAAGTGGACCTTCAGATTTCCCAACAAAACTCTACAACTAAATGGAGAGAGGAAATCACATCAAAGATGGTAGGAAGGACAAGGACTCTGTAGGAATCTAAACCCCGTATTTCTGACCAGCAGAGGGAGGGAACCACAGTCACAGAGGGGCCAGAAACAAACTACTACACCGGGGAGCCTCTAAAGCGTAGAGACATCCTCATAGCTTATGGCTTTGAAAATCAGAAGGGATGACATTTGTGAGCGTATACAACCAGCAGACTTAAAGCTTGGAACTTTTAAAAATCAGCTGTCTCAGCTCTGAGAGAGCAGAGAAGGTGATCGGAAGCTGAGATCTGTCCTTAAAGAGAAAGCACAGCAAACAGTCTGGAGAAGTTTGGGTGAAGCAGGTTGAAACGTGCTTGAGGATTAAACAAGGGAGACATAGTTCCTGAACTCAGAGTTTGCTAAGGGACTTGTCCAGGAACAAAGGAGCTGGCAGGTTCCATTTCCCTCTACGGCCCCTCATTATAAACACACACCTACCTGCAAGATCAAGCACAATCTAGCAATCACTAACTTGCATAAACCATGGCCCATCCCCACACCTACCACACCTGCTTCAGTCCCAGTGCTGTGGATACCCTCCCTGATAAGACCCACACAATCCTTGACAACAATATGTCTCCCCATCACCCACAGAACACGCATGCATCTTGTTAAAACAGCACACCCCATGTGTTGTGCACAATGACACAGTCTAGATCCAGTCTCTGTTGTTGCTATGCATTACCTTCAGAGGAGAACCAGCATCACCAAGTTAAAAATGTATGTTCTGCCCCGTATTTTCAAGAACAAGCAATATATCTGACCTTCCTAACCGAGAGATATTCTCTGAGAAGTAGGCCAAATGAGCAGACAGAGGACTATGTCCTAAACGAAAGAAGAGGACAAAGCCACAGCAAGAGACCTAAACAAAATGGATATAAGGAACATGCCTGACAGAAAATTTAAGATAACAATTATAAAGATACTCACTGGGGAAATGAAAAGAGGGAGGACATCAGAAGGGGGAACATCATTGAGACTCTTAACAAAGAGATATGAAAGAAATAATCAGAGATGTGGAACACAAGAAATGAAATTAAGAATATACTAGATAGAATAATTAGCAGGATGGACGAAGCAGAGGAACAAATTAATGAACTAGAAGACAGTAATGGAAAGTAATCAAGCGGAACAAATGAGAGGAAAAAGAAGTATGCAAAAATGAGAAGAGACTTAGGGAATTCAGTGACTCCATCCAGTGTAACAACACCCACATTAGAGGGATCCCAGAAGGTGAAAAGGGGGAAAAGGGGGCAGAAAATCTATTTGAGCAAAGAAGAGCTGAAAACTTAACCTAATCTGGTGAAGGAAACCTATACAAATCCATAAGGCATAGAGATCCCCTCCCACAAAGTCAACCGAAGGAGGTCCACATCAAGACACATAGTAATCCAAATGGGAAAAGGTAGTGATAAAGAAAAAACATTTAAAGCAGCAAGATAAAAGAAGACAGTTAACATGCAAGGGAAAGCCCATAAAGCTATCAGCTGAGTTTTCAGCAGAAACTATGCAGGACAGAAGAAAGTGGCGTTAAATATTCAAAGTGCTGAATGAGAAAAATCTGCAGCAAGGAATAATTTATCCAGCAAGCCTATCCTTCAGAAAAGAAGGGGAGAAAAAGAGTTTCTTAGCCACACAAACTAAAAGAGTTCATGACCACTAAATTAACTACAAAAAATATTGAAGGGGACACTATGAGTGGAAAAAAACCGTAAGTGAGAGTATGACAATAATGAATCAAGGAAGCAGTAAAAATAAGTATTTCTGTAAAAATCAGTTAAGGGATTCACAAAATAAAAGTATGTAAAATATGAAAACATATACCCTAACACATGAGGAGGAGTCAACAGTGGGTTTGAACTTAAACAGCATTCAACTTAATATAGACCGAAAAGGCTATATATAATCCAGGGGGTCACCACAAACCCAAAGCACTAATACACATGCAAAAGATAAAGGGAAAGAAATCCAAGAATATCATTAAAGAAAACGAGCAAACCATGAGAGAGAGAGCAAGAGAAGAAAGGATCAGAGAAAAACTACACAAAAAACTATGAAACAAGTAACAAAACATCAATAAATACATGTCTAATGATAATCAGTTTGAATGTAAATGGACTAAATGCTCCAAGCAAAAGAGCATGACAGAGTTTGTCTATATATATAAAAGATTTCACACCTAAAGACACTTGCAGATGGAAATTAAGAGATGGAGAAACATTAATCATGCAAGTGGATGTCAAAAGAAGTCAGAGTAGCAATCCTTATATCAGACCAAATAGACTTTTTTAAAATTGAAATTGAATTAGCCAACATAGAGTACACCAGTAGTTTCAAATGTAGCGTTCCACAATTCATCAGTTGTGTATAATACCCAGTGTTCATCACATCACAGGCATTCCTTAATGCCCATCACACAGTTACCCCATCTCCCCAGCCACCTTTCCTCCAGCAACCCTCAGTTGGTTTCCAATAGTTAGGAACCTGTCATGGATTTTCTTCCTCTCTGGTTTCTTCGCATTCATTTTCCCTCCCTTCCCCTATGATCCTCTGTGCTGTTCCTTCTATTCCACATATGAGTAAAACCATATAATAATTGTTTATCTCTGACTGACTTATTTTGCTCAGCATAATACCCTCCAGTGCCATCCACATCGATATGCTCAATATTGATCCTTTCTGATGGCTGAGTCATATTCCATTGTATATGTATATACCATGTTTTCTTTATCCATTTATCTGTCGATGGATGTCTTGGTTCCTTCCACGGTTTGGCTATTGTGGACAATGTTGCTATAAACATTCGGGGTGCAGTTGCCCCTTCAGATCACTACATTGGTAGCTTTGGGGTAAATAAAATTGCTGGGTTGTAAGGGAGCTCTGTTTTAAGTTCTTGAGGAACCTCCATATTGTTTTCCAAAGTGGCTGTACCAGTTTTCATTCCCACTTAGAAGTGTAAGAGAGTTCCCCTTTCTCCTCACCAACATTTGTTATTTCTCCGCTTGTTAATTTTTGCAATTCTGACTGGTGTGAAGTGGTATCTCATTGTCATTTGGATTTCTTTTTCCCCATGCCAAGTGATGTTGAGCAGTTTGTCATATATCTGTTGGCCATTTGTGTGTCTTCTTTGGAGAAATATCTGTTCATATCTTCTGCCCATTTCTTGACTCGCTTATTTGTTTTTTGGGTGTTGAGTTTGGGTGTTGAACGGTAGTAAAGCGTACGGCACATTCATGATGCTTCCACACCCACTTTTGGAAATGCTTCTCTCTCAAGGATACCTGAATATGTTAGTGGAGAGTTGCCGTATACGCAGACTTGCTTTTCCCAGGTGAGTGCATGGCACATTCCTTATTCCCTCACGCGCGCGCGCGCACACACACACACACACACACACACACAGAGTTGAACATGTTTCTGTCTCGTCAGGAAAGAAGGTGTTCGTTGAGTGACGGTTTCTCACTGATGCTTTTGGGTTCTTGCTTTTATTCCTCCAGGAGAGTGAAGTGTAGGCGCTTTTTCCGTAGGCTTGCGTACACACCCTTGAGAAGCCTTCCGTCAGCCAGAAACAAGCCGTGAGTTGAAAGAGGCGTCCACGCAGACCTCCTTCTCAGAGCGAAGCCTTTCACACTTTTCCTTGTGAAGTAAACTACAGAGATACAAATACTTTATCAATGATTGCTTTAACAAAAAAGGACTAAATATCCCAATCAGAAAACATAGACTGTAAAGAGGAAGCAAGACCCATCTCTATGCTGCCTACCAGAGAATCACTTCAGACCTAAAAATAAAAGCAGATTCGAAGTAATGGGAAACAAAACGATTTATGATGCAAATGGAAGTGAAAAGAAAGTTGGAGTCGTAATATTTTTATGAGACAAAATAAACTGAATTGTGGGGAAGATGGCAGAGTAGAAGGACCCTAAACTCACCTCATCCCACAGATACAACTAGATCACACTCACACCAGAGTCACCCAGAAATGGACCTTCAGATTTCCCAACAAAACTCTACAACTAAATGGAGAGAGGAAATCACATCAAAGATGGTAGGAAGGACAAGGACTCTGTAGGAATCTAAACCCCGTATTTCTGACCAGCAGAGGGAGGGAACCACAGTCACAGAGGGGCCAGAAACAAACTACTACACCGGGGAGCCTCTAAAGCGTAGAGACATCCTCATAGCTTATGGCTTTGAAAATCAGAAGGGATGACATTTGTGAGCGTATACAACCAGCAGACTTAAAGCTTGGAACTTTTAAAAATCAGCTGTCTCAGCTCTGAGAGAGCAGAGAAGGTGATCGGAAGCTGAGATCTGTCCTTAAAGAGAAAGCACAGCAAACAGTCTGGAGAAGTTTGGGTGAAGCAGGTTGAAACGTGCTTGAGGATTAAACAAGGGAGACATAGTTCCTGAACTCAGAGTTTGCTAAGGGACTTGTCCAGGAACAAAGGAGCTGGCAGGTTCCATTTCCCTCTACGGCCCCTCATTATAAACACACACCTACCTGCAAGATCAAGCACAATCTAGCAATCACTAACTTGCATAAACCATGGCCCATCCCCACACCTACCACACCTGCTTCAGTCCCAGTGCTGTGGATACCCTCCCTGATAAGACCCACACAATCCTTGACAACAATATGTCTCCCCATCACCCACAGAACACGCATGCATCTTGTTAAAACAGCACACCCCATGTGTTGTGCACAATGACACAGTCCAGATCCAGTCTCTGTTGTTGCTATGCATTACCTTCAGAGGAGAACCAGCATCACCAAGTTAAAAATGTATGTTCTGCCCCGTATTTTCAAGAACAAGCAATATATCTGACCTTCCTAACCGAGAGATATTCTCTGAGAAGTAGGCCAAATGAGCAGACAGAGGACTATGTCCTAAACGAAAGAAGAGGACAAAGCCACAGCAAGAGACCTAAACAAAATGGATATAAGGAACATGCCTGACAGAAAATTTAAGATAACAATTATAAAGATACTCACTGGGGAAATGAAAAGAGGGAGGACATCAGAAGGGGGAACATCATTGAGACTCTTAACAAAGAGATATGAAAGAAATAATCAGAGATGTGGAACACAAGAAATGAAATTAAGAATATACTAGATAGAATAATTAGCAGGATGGACGAAGCAGAGGAACAAATTAATGAACTAGAAGACAGTAATGGAAAGTAATCAAGCGGAACAAATGAGAGGAAAAAGAAGTATGCAAAAATGAGAAGAGACTTAGGGAATTCAGTGACTCCATCCAGTGTAACAACACCCACATTAGAGGGATCCCAGAAGGTGAAAAGGGGGAAAAGGGGGCAGAAAATCTATTTGAGCAAAGAAGAGCTGAAAACTTAACCTAATCTGGTGAAGGAAACCTATACAAATCCATAAGGCATAGAGATCCCCTCCCACAAAGTCAACCGAAGGAGGTCCACATCAAGACACATAGTAATCCAAATGGGAAAAGGTAGTGATAAAGAAAAAACATTTAAAGCAGCAAGATAAAAGAAGACAGGTAACATGCAAGGGGAAGCCCATAAAGCTATCAGCTGAGTTTTCAGCAGAAACTATGCAGGACAGAAGAAAGTGGCGTTAAATATTCAAAGTGCTGAATGAGAAAAATCTGCAGCAAGGAATAATTTATCCAGCAAGCCTATCCTTCAGAAAAGAAGGGGAGAAAAAGAGTTTCTTAGCCACACAATCTAAAAGAGTTCATGACCACTCAATTAACTACAAAAAATATTGAAGGGGACACTATGAGTGGAAAAAAACCGTAAGTGAGAGTATGACAATAATGAATCAAGGAAGCAGTAAAAATAAGTATTTCTGTAAAAATCAGTTAAGGGATTCACAAAATAAAAGTATGTAAAATATGAAAACATATACGCTAACACATGAGGTGGAGTCAACAGTGGGTTTGAACTTAAACAGCATTCAACTTAATATAGACCGAAAAGGCTATATATAATCCAGGGGGTCACCACAAACCCAAAGCACTAATACACATGCAAAAGATAAAGGGAAAGAAATCCAAGAATATCATTAAAGAAAACGAGCAAACCATGAGAGAGAGAGCAAGAGAAGAAAGGATCAGAGAAAAACTACACAAAAAACTATGAAACAAGTAACAAAACATCAATAAATACATGTCTAATGATAATCAGTTTGAATGTAAATGGACTAAATGCTCCAAGCAAAAGAGCATGACAGAGTTTGTCTATATATATAAAAGATTTCACACCTAAAGACACCTGCAGATGGAAATTAAGAGATGGAGAAACATTAATCATGCAAGTGGATGTCAAAAGAAGTCAGAGTAGCAATCCTTATATCAGACCAAATAGAGTTTTTTAAAATTGAAATTGAATTAGCCAACATAGAGTACACCAGTAGTTTCAAATGTAGCGTTCCACAATTCATCAGTTGTGTATAACACCCAGTGTTCATCACATCACAGGCATTCCTTAATGCCCATCACACAGTTACCCCATCTCCCCAGCCACCTTTCCTCCAGCAACCCTCAGTTGGTTTCCAATAGTTAGGAACCTGTCATGGATTTTCTTCCTCTCTGGTTTCTTCGCATTCATTTTCCCTCCCTTCCCCTATGATCCTGTGTGCTGTTCCTTCTATTCCACATATGAGTAAAAGCATATAATAATTGTTTTTCTCTGACTGACTTATTTTGCTCAGCATAATACCCTCCAGTGCCACCCACATCGATATGCTAAATATTGATCCTTTCTGATGGCTGAGTCATATTCCATTGTATATGTATATACCATGTTTTCTTTATCCATTTATCTGTCGATGGATGTCTTGGTTCCTTCCACGGTTTGGCTATTGTGGACAATGTTGCTATAAACATTCGGGGTGGAGTTACCCCTTCAGATCACTACAGTGGTAGCTTTGGGGTAAATAAAATTGCTGGGTTGTAAGGGAGCTCTGTTTTAAGTTCTTGAGGAACCTGCATATTGTTTTCCAAAGTGGCTGTACCAGTTTTCATTCCCACTTAGAAGTGTAAGAGAGTTCCCCTTTCTCCTCACCAACATTTGTTATCTCTCCGCTTGTTAATTTTTGCAATTCTGACTGGTGTGAAGTGGTATCTCATTGTCATTTGGATTTCTTTTTCCCCATGCCAAGTGATGTTGAGCAGTTTGTCATATATCTGTTGGCCATTTGTGTGTCTTCTTTGGAGAAATATCTGTTCATATCTTCTGCCCATTTCTTGACTCGCTTATTTGTTTTTTGGGTTTTGAGTTTGGGTGTTGAACGGTAGTAAAGCGTACGGCACATTCATGATGCTTCCACACCCACTTTTGGAAATGCTTCTCTCTCAAGGATACCTGAATATGTTAGTGGAGAGTTGCCGTATACGCAGACTTGCTTTTCCCAGGGGAGTGCATGGCACATTCCTTATTCCCTCACGCGCGCGCGCGCACACACACACACACACACACACACACACACACAGAGTTGAACATGTTTCTGTCTCGTCAGGAAAGAAGGTGTTCGTTGAGTGACGGTTTCTCACTGATGCTTTTGGGTTCTTGCTTTTATTCCCCCCGGAGAGTGAAGTGTAGGCGCTTTTTCCGTAGGCTTGCGTACACACCCTTGAGAAGCCTTCCGCCAGCCAGAAACAAGCCGTGAGTTGAAAGAGGCGTCCACGCAGACCTCCTTCTCAGAGCGAAGCCTTTCACACTTTTCCTTGTGAAGTAAACTAGAGAGATACAAATACTTTATCAATGATTGCTTTAACAAAAAAGGACTAAATATCCCAATCAGAAAACATAGACTGTAAAGAGGAAGCAAGACCCATCTCTATGCTGCCTACCAGAGAATCACTTCAGACCTAAAAATAAAAGCAGATTCGAAGTAATGGGAAACAAAACCATTTATGATGCAAATGGAAGTGAAAAGAAAGTTGGAGTCGTAATATTTTTATGAGACAAAATAAACTGAATTGTGGGGAAGATGGCAGAGTAGAAGGACCCTAAACTCACCTCATCCCACAGATACAACTAGATCACACTCACACCAGAGTCACCCAGAAATGGACCTTCAGATTTCCCAACAAAACTCTACAACTAAATGGAGAGAGGAAATCACATCAAAGATGGTAGGAAGGACAAGGACTCTGTAGGAATCTAAACCCCGTATTTCTGACCACCAGAGGGAGGGAACCACAGTCACAGAGGGGCCAGAAACAAACTACTACACCGGGGAGCCTCTAAAGCGTAGAGACATCCTCATAGCTTGTGGCTTTGAAAATCAGAAGGGATGACATTTGTGAGCGTATACAACCAGCAGACTTAAAGCTTGGAACTTTTAAAAATCAGCTGTCTCAGCTCTGAGAGAGCACAGAAGGTGATCGGAAGCTGAGATCTGTCCTTAAAGAGAAAGCACAGCAAACAGTCTGGAGAAGCTTGGGTGAAGCAGGTTGAAACGTGCTTGAGGATTAAACAAGGGAGACATAGTTCCTGAACTCAGAGTTTGCTAAGGGACTTGTCCAGGAACAAAGGAGCTGGCAGGTTCCATTTCCCTCTACGGCCCCTCATTATAAACACACACCTACCTGCAAGATCAAGCACAATCTAGCAATCACTAACTTGCATAAACCATGGCCCATCCCCACACCTACCACACCTGCTTCAGTCCCAGTGCTGTGGATACCCTCCCTGATAAGACCCACACAATCCTTGACAACAATATGTCTCCCCATCACCCACAGAACACGCATGCATCTTGTTAAAACAGCACACCCCATGTGTTGTGCACAATGACACAGTCCAGATCCAGTCTCTGTTGTTGCTATGCATTACCTTCAGAGGAGAACCAGCATCACCAAGTTAAAAATGTATGTTCTGCCCCGTATTTTCCAGAACAAGCAATATATCTGACCTTCCTCACCGAGAGATATTCTCTGAGAAGTAGGCCAAATGAGCAGACAGAGGACTATGTCCTAAACGAAAGAAGAGGACAAAGCCACAGCAAGAGACCTAAACAAAATGGATATAAGGAACATGCCTGACAGAAAATTTAAGATAACAATTATAAAGATACTCACTGGGGAAATGAAAAGAGGGAGGACATCAGAAGGGGGAACATCATTGAGACTCTTAACAAAGAGATATGAAAGAAATAATCAGAGATGTGGAACACAAGAAATGAAATGAAGAATATACTAGATAGAATAATTAGCAGGATGGACGAAGCAGAGGAACAAATTAATGAACTAGAAGACAGTAATGGAAAGTAATCAAGCGGAACAAATGAGAGGAAAAAGAAGTATGCAAAAATGAGAAGAGACTTAGGGAATTCAGTGACTCCATCCAGTGTAACAACACCCACATTAGAGGGATCCCAGAAGGTGAAAAGGGGGAAAAGGGGGCAGAAAATCTATTTGAGCAAAGAAGAGCTGAAAACTTAACCTAATCTGGTGAAGGAAACCTATACAAATCCATAAGGCATAGAGATCCCCTCCCACAAAGTCAACCGAAGGAGGTCCACATCAAGACACATAGTAATCCAAATGGGAAAAGGTAGTGATAAAGAAAAAACATTTAAAGCAGCAAGATAAAAGAAGACAGGTAACATGCAAGGGAAAGCCCATAAAGCTATCAGCTGAGTTTTCAGCAGAAACTATGCAGGACAGAAGAAAGTGGCGTTAAATATTCAAAGTGCTGAATGAGAAAAATCTGCAGCAAGGAATAATTTATCCAGCAAGCCTATCCTTCAGAAAAGAAGGGGAGAAAAAGAGTTTCTTAGCCACACAAACTAAAAGAGTTCATGACCACTAAATTAACTACAAAAAATATTGAAGGGGACACTATGAGTGGAAAAAAATCGTAAGTGAGAGTATGACAATAATGAATCAAGGAAGCAGTAAAAATAAGTATTTCTGTAAAAATCAGTTAAGGGATTCACAAAATAAAAGTATGTAAAATATGAAAACATATACCCTAACACATGAGGAGGAGTCAACAGTGGGTTTGAACATAAACAGCATTCAACTTAATATAGACCGAAAAGGCTATATATAATCCAGGGGGTCACCACAAACCCAAAGCACTAATACACATGCAAAAGATAAAGGGAAAGAAATCCAAGAATATCATTAAAGAAAACGAGCAAACCATGAGAGAGAGAGCAAGAGAAGAAAGGATCAGAGAAAAACTACACAAAAAACTATGAAACAAGTAACAAAACATCAATAAATACATGTCTAATGATAATCAGTTTGAATGTAAATGGACTAAATGCTCCAAGCAAAAGAGCATGACAGAGTTTGTCTATATATATAAAAGATTTCACACCTAAAGACACCTGCAGATGGAAATTAAGAGATGGAGAAACATTAATCATGCAAGTGGATGTCAAAAGAAGTCAGAGTAGCAATCCTTATATCAGACAAAATAGACTTTTTTAAAATTGAAATTGAATTAGCCAACATAGAGTACACCAGTAGTTTCAAATGTAGCGTTCCACAATTCATCAGTTGTGTATAACACACAGTGTTCATCACATCACAGGCATTCCTTAATGCCCATCACACAGTTACCCCATCTCCCCAGCCACCTTTCCTCCAGCAACACTCAGTTGGTTTCCAATAGTTAGGAAACTGTCATGGATTTTCTTCCTCTCTGGTTTCTTCGCATTCATTTTCCCTCCCTTCCCCTATGATCCTCTGTGCTGTTCCTTCTATTCCACATATGAGTAAAACCATATAATAATTGTTTATCTCTGACTGACTTATTTTGCTCAGCATAATACCCTCCAGTGCCATCCACATCGATATGCTCAATATTGATCCTTTCTGATGGCTGAGTCATATTCCATTGTATATGTATATACCATGTTTTCTTTATCCATTTATCTGTCGATGGATGTCTTGGTTCCTTCCACGGTTTGGCTATTGTGGACAATGTTGCTATAAACATTCGGGGTGCAGTTGCCCCTTCAGATCACTACATTGGTAGCTTTGGGGTAAATAAAATTGCTGGGTTGTAAGGGAGCTCTGTTTTAAGTTCTTGAGGAACCTCCATATTGTTTTCCAAAGTGGCTGTACCAGTTTTCATTCCCACTTAGAAGTGTAAGAGAGTTCCCCTTTCTCCTCACCAACATTTGTTATTTCTCCGCTTGTTAATTTTTGCAATTCTGACTGGTGTGAAGTGGTATCTCATTGTCATTTGGATTTCTTTTTCCCCATGCCAAGTGATGTTGAGCAGTTTGTCATATGTCTGTTGGCCATTTGTGTGTCTTCTTTGGAGAAATATCTGTTCATATCTTCTGCCCATTTCTTGACTCGCTTATTTGTTTTTTGGGTGTTGAGTTTGGGTGTTGAACGGTAGTAAAGCGTACGGCACATTCATGATGCTTCCACACCCACTTTTGGAAATGCTTCTCTCTCAAGGATACCTGAATATGTTAGTGGAGAGTTGCCGTATACGCAGACTTGCTTTTCCCAGGTGAGTGCATGGCACATTCCTTATTCCCTCACGCGCGCGCGCGCACACACACACACACACACACACACACACACACAGAGTTGAACATGTTTCTGTCTCGTCAGGAAAGAAGGTGTTCGTTGAGTGACGGTTTCTCACTGATGCTTTTGGGTTCTTGCTTTTATTCCCCCCGGAGAGTGAAGTGTAGGCGCTTTTTCCGTAGGCTTCCGTACACACCCTTGAGAAGCCTTCCGTCAGCCAGAAACAAGCCGTGAGTTGAAAGAGGCGTCCACGCAGACCTCCTTCTCAGAGCGAAGCCTTTCACACTTTTCCTTGTGAAGTAAACTACAGAGATACAAATACTTTATCAATGATTGCTTTAACAAAAAAGGACTAAATATCCCAATCAGAAAACATAGACTGTAAAGAGGAAGCAAGACCCATCTCTATGCTGCCTACCAGAGAATCACTTCAGACCTAAAAATAAAAGCAGATTCGAAGTAATGGGAAACAAAACGATTTATGATGCAAATGGAAGTGAAAAGAAAGTTGGAGTCGTAATATTTTTATGAGACAAAATAAACTGAATTGTGGGGAAGATGGCAGAGTAGAAGGACCCTAAACTCACCTCATCCCACAGATACAACTAGATCACACTCACACCAGAGTCACCCAGAAATGGACCTTCAGATTTCCCAACAAAACTCTACAACTAAATGGAGAGAGGAAATCACATCAAAGATGGTAGGAAGGACAAGGACTCTGTAGGAATCTAAACCCCGTATTTCTGACCAGCAGAGGGAGGGAACCACAGTCACAGAGGGGCCAGAAACAAACTACTACACCGGGGAGCCTCTAAAGCGTAGAGACATCCTCATAGCTTATGGCTTTGAAAATCAGAAGGGATGACATTTTTGAGCGTATACAACCAGCAGACTTAAAGCTTGGAACTTTTAAAAATCAGCTGTCTCAGCTCTGAGAGAGCACAGAAGGTGATCGGAAGGTGAGATCTGTCCTTAAAGAGAAAGCACAGCAAACAGTCTGGAGAAGCTTGGGTGAAGCAGGTTGAAACGTGCTTGAGGATTAAACAAGGGAGACATAGTTCCTGAACTCAGAGTTTGCTAAGGGACTTGTCCAGGAACAAAGGAGCTGGCAGGTTCCATTTCCCTCTACGGCCCCTCATTATAAACACACACCTACCTGCAAGATCAAGCACAATCTAGCAATCACTAACTTGCATAAACCATGGCCCATCCCCACACCTACCACACCTGCTTCAGTCCCAGTGCTGTGGATACCCTCCCTGATAAGACCCACACAATCCTTGACAACAATATGTCTCCCCATCACCCACAGAACACGCATGCATCTTGTTAAAACAGCACACCCCATGTGTTGTGCACAATGACACAGTCCAGATCCAGTCTCTGTTGTTGCTATGCATTACCTTCAGAGGAGAACCAGCATCACCAAGTTAAAAATGTATGTTCTGCCCCGTATTTTCAAGAACAAGCAATATATCTGACCTTCCTAACAGAGAGATATTCTCTGAGAAGTAGGCCAAATGAGCAGACAGAGGACTATGTCCTAAACGAAAGAAGAGGACAAAGCCACAGCAAGAGACCTAAACAAAATGGATATAAGGAACATGCCTGACAGAAAATTTAAGATAACAATTATAAAGATACTCACTGGGGAAATGAAAAGAGGGAGGACATCAGAAGGGGGAACATCACTGAGACTCTTAACAAAGAGATATGAAAGAAATAATCAGAGATGTGGAACACAAGAAATGAAATTAAGAATATCCTAGATAGAATAATTAGCAGGATGGACGAAGCAGAGGAACAAATTAATGAACTAGAAGACAGTAATGGAAAGTAATCAAGCGGAACAAATGAGAGGAAAAAGGTGTATGCAAAAATGAGAAGAGACTTAGGGAATTCAGTGACTCCATCCAGTGTAACAACACCCACATTAGAGGGATCCCAGAAGGTGAAAAGGGGGAAAAGGGGGCAGAAAATCTATTTGAGCAAAGAAGAGCTGAAAACTTAACCTAATCTGGTGAAGGAAACCTATACAAATCCATAAGGCATAGAGATCCCCTCCCACAAAGTCAACCGAAGGAGGTCCACATCAAGACACATAGTAATCCAAATGGGAAAAGGTAGTGATAAAGAAAAAACATTTAAAGCAGCAAGATAAAAGAAGACAGGTAACATGCAAGGGAAAGCCCATAAAGATATCAGCTGAGTTTTCAGCAGAAACTATGCAGGACAGAAGAAAGTGGCGTTAAATATTCAAAGTGCTGAATGAGAAAAATCTGCAGCAAGGAATAATTTATCCAGCAAGCCTATCCTTCAGAAAAGAAGGGGAGAAAAAGAGTTTCTTAGCCACACAAACTAAAAGAGTTCATGACCACTAAATTAACTACAAAAAATATTGAAGGGGACACTATGAGTGGAAAAAAATCGTAAGTGAGAGTATGACAATAATGAATCAAGGAAGCAGTAAAAATAAGTATTTCTGTAAAAATCAGTTAAGGGATTCACAAAATAAAAGTATGTAAAATATGAAAACATATACCCTAACACATGAGGAGGAGTCAACAGTGGGTTTGAACTTAAACAGCATTCAACTTAATATAGACCGAAAAGGCTATATATAATCCAGGGGGTCACCACAAACCCAAAGCACTAATACACATGCAAAAGATAAAGGGAAAGAAATCCAAGAATATCATTAAAGAAAACGAGCAAACCATGAGAGAGAGAGCAAGAGAAGAAAGGATCAGAGAAAAACTACACAAAAAACTATGAAACAAGTAACAAAACATCAATAAATACATGTCTAATGATAATCAGTTTGAATGTAAATGGACTAAATGCTCCAAGCAAAAGAGCATGACAGAGTTTGTCTATATATATAAAAGATTTCACACCTAAAGACACCTGCAGATGGAAATTAAGAGATGGAGAAACATTAATCATGCAAGTGGATGTCAAAAGAAGTTAGAGTAGCAATCCTTATATCAGACCAAATAGACTTTTTTAAAATTGAAATTGAATTAGCCAACATAGAGTACACCAGTAGTTTCAAATGTAGCGTTCCACAATTCATCAGTTGTGTATAACACCCAGTGTTCATCACATCACAGGCATTCCTTAATGCCCATCACACAGTTACCCCATCTCCCCAGCCACCTTTCCTCCAGCAACCCTCAGTTGGTTTCCAATAGTTAGGAACCTGTCATGGATTTTCTTCCTCTCTGGTTTCTTCGCATTCATTTTCCCTCCCTTCCCCTATGATCCTCTGTGCTGTTCCTTCTATTCCACATATGAGTAAAACCATATAATAATTGTTTTTCTCTGACTGACTTATTTTGCTCAGCATAATACCCTCCAGTGCCATCCACATCGATATGCTCAATATTGATCCTTTCTGATGGCTGAGTCATATTCCATTGTATATGTATATACCATGTTTTCTTTATCCATTTATCTGTCGATGGATGTCTTGGTTCCTTCCACGGTTTGGCTATTGTGGACAATGTTGCTATAAACATTCGGGGTGCAGTTGCCCCTTCAGATCACTACATTGGTAGCTTTGGGGTAAATAAAATTGCTGGGTTGTAAGGGAGCTCTGTTTTAAGTTCTTGAGGAACCTCCATATTGTTTTCCAAAGTGGCTGTACCAGTTTTCATTCCCACGTAGAAGTGTAAGAGAGTTCCCCTTTCTCCTCACCAACATTTGTTATTTCTCCGCTTGTTAATTTTTGCAATTCTGACTGGTGTGAAGTGGTATCTCATTGTCATTTGGATTTCTTTTTCCCCATGCCAAGTGATGTTGAGCAGTTTGTCATATGTCTGTTGGCCATTTGTGTGTCTTCTTTGGAGAAATATCTGTTCATATCTTCTGCCCATTTCTTGACTCGCTTATTTGTTTTTTGGGTGTTGAGTTTGGGTGTTGAACGGTAGTAAAGCGTACGGCACATTCATGATGCTTCCACACCCACTTTTGGAAATGCTTCTCTCTCAAGGATACCTGAATATGTTAGTGGAGAGTTGCCGTATACGCAGACTTGCTTTTCCCAGGTGAGTGCATGGCACATTCCTTATTCCCTCACGCGCGCGCGCGCACACACACACACACACACACACACACACACACACAGAGTTGAACATGTTTCTGTCTCGTCAGGAAAGAAGGTGTTCGTTGAGTGACGGTTTCTCACTGATGCTTTTGGGTTCTTGCTTTTATTCCCCCCGGAGAGTGAAGTGTAGGCGCTTTTTCCGTAGGCTTCCGTACACACCCTTGAGAAGCCTTCCGTCAGCCAGAAACAAGCCGTGAGTTGAAAGAGGCGTCCACGCAGACCTCCTTCTCAGAGCGAAGCCTTTCACACTTTTCCTTGTGAAGTAAACTACAGAGATACAAATACTTTATCAATGATTGCTTTAACAAAAAAGGACTAAATATCCCAATCAGAAAACATAGACTGTAAAGAGGAAGCAAGACCCATCTCTATGCTGCCTACCAGAGAATCACTTCAGACCTAAAAATAAAAGCAGATTCGAAGTAATGGGAAACAAAACGATTTATGATGCAAATGGAAGTGAAAAGAAAGTTGGAGTCGTAATATTTTTATGAGACAAAATAAACTGAATTGTGGGGAAGATGGCAGAGTAGAAGGACCCTAAACTCACCTCATCCCACAGATACAACTAGATCACACTCACACCAGAGTCACCCAGAAATGGACCTTCAGATTTCCCAACAAAACTCTACAACTAAATGGAGAGAGGAAATCACATCAAAGATGGTAGGAAGGACAAGGACTCTGTAGGAATCTAAACCCCGTATTTCTGACCAGCAGAGGGAGGGAACCACAGTCACAGAGGGGCCAGAAACAAACTACTACACCGGGGAGCCTCTAAAGCGTAGAGACATCCTCATAGCTTATGGCTTTGAAAATCAGAAGGGATGACATTTTTGAGCGTATACAACCAGCAGACTTAAAGCTTGGAACTTTTAAAAATCAGCTGTCTCAGCTCTGAGAGAGCACAGAAGGTGATCGGAAGGTGAGATCTGTCCTTAAAGAGAAAGCACAGCAAACAGTCTGGAGAAGCTTGGGTGAAGCAGGTTGAAACGTGCTTGAGGATTAAACAAGGGAGACATAGTTCCTGAACTCAGAGTTTGCTAAGGGACTTGTCCAGGAACAAAGGAGCTGGCAGGTTCCATTTCCCTCTACGGCCCCTCATTATAAACACACACCTACCTGCAAGATCAAGCACAATCTAGCAATCACTAACTTGCATAAACCATGGCCCATCCCCACACCTACCACACCTGCTTCAGTCCCAGTGCTGTGGATACCCTCCCTGATAAGACCCACACAATCCTTGACAACAATATGTCTCCCCATCACCCACAGAACACGCATGCATCTTGTTAAAACAGCACACCCCATGTGTTGTGCACAATGACACAGTCCAGATCCAGTCTCTGTTGTTGCTATGCATTACCTTCAGAGGAGAACCAGCATCACCAAGTTAAAAATGTATGTTCTGCCCCGTATTTTCAAGAACAAGCAATATATCTGACCTTCCTAACAGAGAGATATTCTCTGAGAAGTAGGCCAAATGAGCAGACAGAGGACTATGTCCTAAACGAAAGAAGAGGACAAAGCCACAGCAAGAGACCTAAACAAAATGGATATAAGGAACATGCCTGACAGAAAATTTAAGATAACAATTATAAAGATACTCACTGGGGAAATGAAAAGAGGGAGGACATCAGAAGGGGGAACATCACTGAGACTCTTAACAAAGAGATATGAAAGAAATAATCAGAGATGTGGAACACAAGAAATGAAATTAAGAATATCCTAGATAGAATAATTAGCAGGATGGACGAAGCAGAGGAACAAATTAATGAACTAGAAGACAGTAATGGAAAGTAATCAAGCGGAACAAATGAGAGGAAAAAGGTGTATGCAAAAATGAGAAGAGACTTAGGGAATTCAGTGACTCCATCCAGTGTAACAACACCCACATTAGAGGGATCCCAGAAGGTGAAAAGGGGGAAAAGGGGGCAGAAAATCTATTTGAGCAAAGAAGAGCTGAAAACTTAACCTAATCTGGTGAAGGAAACCTATACAAATCCATAAGGCATAGAGATCCCCTCCCACAAAGTCAACCGAAGGAGGTCCACATCAAGACACATAGTAATCCAAATGGGAAAAGGTAGTGATAAAGAAAAAACATTTAAAGCAGCAAGATAAAAGAAGACAGGTAACATGCAAGGGAAAGCCCATAAAGATATCAGCTGAGTTTTCAGCAGAAACTATGCAGGACAGAAGAAAGTGGCGTTAAATATTCAAAGTGCTGAATGAGAAAAATCTGCAGCAAGGAATAATTTATCCAGCAAGCCTATCCTTCAGAAAAGAAGGGGAGAAAAAGAGTTTCTTAGCCACACAAACTAAAAGAGTTCATGACCACTAAATTAACTACAAAAAATATTGAAGGGGACACTATGAGTGGAAAAAAATCGTAAGTGAGAGTATGACAATAATGAATCAAGGAAGCAGTAAAAATAAGTATTTCTGTAAAAATCAGTTAAGGGATTCACAAAATAAAAGTATGTAAAATATGAAAACATATACCCTAACACATGAGGAGGAGTCAACAGTGGGTTTGAACTTAAACAGCATTCAACTTAATATAGACCGAAAAGGCTATATATAATCCAGGGGGTCACCACAAACCCAAAGCACTAATACACATGCAAAAGATAAAGGGAAAGAAATCCAAGAATATCATTAAAGAAAACGAGCAAACCATGAGAGAGAGAGCAAGAGAAGAAAGGATCAGAGAAAAACTACACAAAAAACTATGAAACAAGTAACAAAACATCAATAAATACATGTCTAATGATAATCAGTTTGAATGTAAATGGACTAAATGCTCCAAGCAAAAGAGCATGACAGAGTTTGTCTATATATATAAAAGATTTCACACCTAAAGACACCTGCAGATGGAAATTAAGAGATGGAGAAACATTAATCATGCAAGTGGATGTCAAAAGAAGTTAGAGTAGCAATCCTTATATCAGACCAAATAGACTTTTTTAAAATTGAAATTGAATTAGCCAACATAGAGTACACCAGTAGTTTCAAATGTAGCGTTCCACAATTCATCAGTTGTGTATAACACCCAGTGTTCATCACATCACAGGCATTCCTTAATGCCCATCACACAGTTACCCCATCTCCCCAGCCACCTTTCCTCCAGCAACCCTCAGTTGGTTTCCAATAGTTAGGAACCTGTCATGGATTTTCTTCCTCTCTGGTTTCTTCGCATTCATTTTCCCTCCCTTCCCCTATGATCCTCTGTGCTGTTCCTTCTATTCCACATATGAGTAAAACCATATAATAATTGTTTTTCTCTGACTGACTTATTTTGCTCAGCATAATACCCTCCAGTGCCATCCACATCGATATGCTCAATATTGATCCTTTCTGATGGCTGAGTCATATTCCATTGTATATGTATATACCATGTTTTCTTTATCCATTTATCTGTCGATGGATGTCTTGGTTCCTTCCACGGTTTGGCTATTGTGGACAATGTTGCTATAAACATTCGGGGTGCAGTTGCCCCTTCAGATCACTACATTGGTAGCTTTGGGGTAAATAAAATTGCTGGGTTGTAAGGGAGCTCTGTTTTAAGTTCTTGAGGAACCTCCATATTGTTTTCCAAAGTGGCTGTACCAGTTTTCATTCCCACGTAGAAGTGTAAGAGAGTTCCCCTTTCTCCTCACCAACATTTGTTATTTCTCCGCTTGTTAATTTTTGCAATTCTGACTGGTGTGAAGTGGTATCTCATTGTCATTTGGATTTCTTTTTCCCCATGCCAAGTGATGTTGAGCAGTTTGTCATATGTCTGTTGGCCATTTGTGTGTCTTCTTTGGAGAAATATCTGTTCATATCTTCTGCCCATTTCTTGACTCGCTTATTTGTTTTTTGGGTGTTGAGTTTGGGTGTTGAACGGTAGTAAAGCGTACGGCACATTCATGATGCTTCCACACCCACTTTTGGAAATGCTTCTCTCTCAAGGATACCTGAATATGTTAGTGGAGAGTTGCCGTATACGCAGACTTGCTTTTCCCAGGTGAGTGCATGGCACATTCCTTATTCCCTCACGCGCGCGCGCGCACACACACACACACACACACACACACACACACACAGAGTTGAACATGTTTCTGTCTCGTCAGGAAAGAAGGTGTTCGTTGAGTGACGGTTTCTCACTGATGCTTTTGGGTTCTTGCTTTTATTCCCCCCGGAGAGTGAAGTGTAGGCGCTTTTTCCGTAGGCTTCCGTACACACCCTTGAGAAGCCTTCCGTCAGCCAGAAACAAGCCGTGAGTTGAAAGAGGCGTCCACGCAGACCTCCTTCTCAGAGCGAAGCCTTTCACACTTTTCCTTGTGAAGTAAACTACAGAGATACAAATACTTTATCAATGATTGCTTTAACAAAAAAGGACTAAATATCCCAATCAGAAAACATAGACTGTAAAGAGGAAGCAAGACCCATCTCTATGCTGCCTACCAGAGAATCACTTCAGACCTAAAAATAAAAGCAGATTCGAAGTAATGGGAAACAAAACGATTTATGATGCAAATGGAAGTGAAAAGAAAGTTGGAGTCGTAATATTTTTATGAGACAAAATAAACTGAATTGTGGGGAAGATGGCAGAGTAGAAGGACCCTAAACTCACCTCATCCCACAGATACAACTAGATCACACTCACACCAGAGTCACCCAGAAATGGACCTTCAGATTTCCCAACAAAACTCTACAACTAAATGGAGAGAGGAAATCACATCAAAGATGGTAGGAAGGACAAGGACTCTGTAGGAATCTAAACCCCGTATTTCTGACCAGCAGAGGGAGGGAACCACAGTCACAGAGGGGCCAGAAACAAACTACTACACCGGGGAGCCTCTAAAGCGTAGAGACATCCTCATAGCTTATGGCTTTGAAAATCAGAAGGGATGACATTTTTGAGCGTATACAACCAGCAGACTTAAAGCTTGGAACTTTTAAAAATCAGCTGTCTCAGCTCTGAGAGAGCACAGAAGGTGATCGGAAGCTGAGATCTGTCCTTAAAGAGAAAGCACAGCAAACAGTCTGGAGAAGCTTGGGTGAAGCAGGTTGAAACGTGCTTGAGGATTAAACAAGGGAGACATAGTTCCTGAACTCAGAGTTTGCTAAGGGACTTGTCCAGGAACAAAGGAGCTGGCAGGTTCCATTTCCCTCTACGGCCCCTCATTATAAACACACACCTACCTGCAAGATCAAGCACAATCTAGCAATCACTAACTTGCATAAACCATGGCCCATCCCCACACCTACCACACCTGCTTCAGTCCCAGTGCTGTGGATACCCTCCCTGATAAGACCCACACAATCCTTGACAACAATATGTCTCCCCATCACCCACAGAACACGCATGCATCTTGTTAAAACAGCACACCCCATGTGTTGTGCACAATGACACAGTCCAGATCCAGTCTCTGTTGTTGCTATGCATTACCTTCAGAGGAGAACCAGCATCACCAAGTTAAAAATGTATGTTCTGCCCCGTATTTTCAAGAACAAGCAATATATCTGACCTTCCTAACAGAGAGATATTCTCTGAGAAGTAGGCCAAATGAGCAGACAGAGGACTATGTCCTAAACGAAAGAAGAGGACAAAGCCACAGCAAGAGACCTAAACAAAATGGATATAAGGAACATGCCTGACAGAAAATTTAAGATAACAATTATAAAGATACTCACTGGGGAAATGAAAAGAGGGAGGACATCAGAAGGGGGAACATCACTGAGACTCTTAACAAAGAGATATGAAAGAAATAATCAGAGATGTGGAACACAAGAAATGAAATGAAGAATATCCTAGATAGAATAATTAGCAGGATGGACGAAGCAGAGGAACAAATTAATGAACTAGAAGACAGTAATGGAAAGTAATCAAGCGGAACAAATGAGAGGAAAAAGGTGTATGCAAAAATGAGAAGAGACTTAGGGAATTCAGTGACTCCATCGAGTGTAACAACACCCACATTAGAGGGATCCCAGAAGGTGAAAAGGGGGAAAAGGGGGCAGAAAATCTATTTGAGCAAAGAAGAGCTGAAAACTTAACCTAATCTGGTGAAGGAAACCTATACAAATCCATAAGGCATAGAGATCCCCTCCCACAAAGTCAACCGAAGGAGGTCCACATCAAGACACATAGTAATCCAAATGGGAAAAGGTAGTGATAAAGAAAAAACATTTAAAGCAGCAAGATAAAAGAAGACAGGTAACATGCAAGGGAAAGCCCATAAAGCTATCAGCTGAGTTTTCAGCAGAAACTATGCAGGACAGAAGAAAGTGGCGTTAAATATTCAAAGTGCTGAATGAGAAAAATCTGCAGCAAGGAATAATTTATCCAGCAAGCCTATCCTTCAGAAAAGAAGGGGAGAAAAAGAGTTTCTTAGCCACACAAACTAAAAGAGTTCATGACCACTAAATTAACTACAAAAAATATTGAAGGGGACACTATGAGTGGAAAAAAATCGTAAGTGAGAGTATGACAATAATGAATCAAGGAAGCAGTAAAAATAAGTATTTCTGTAAAAATCAGTTAAGGGATTCACAAAATAAAAGTATGTAAAATATGAAAACATATACCCTAACACATGAGGAGGAGTCAACAGTGGGTTTGAACTTAAACAGCATTCAACTTAATATAGACCGAAAAGGCTATATATAATCCAGGGGGTCACCACAAACCCAAAGCACTAATACACATGCAAAAGATAAAGGGAAAGAAATCCAAGAATATCATTAAAGAAAACGAGCAAACCATGAGAGAGAGAGCAAGAGAAGAAAGGATCAGAGAAAAACTACACAAAAAACTATGAAACAAGTAACAAAACATCAATAAATACATGTCTAATGATAATCAGTTTGAATGTAAATGGACTAAATGCTCCAAGCAAAAGAGCATGACAGAGTTTGTCTATATATATAAAAGATTTCACACCTAAAGACACTTGCAGATGGAAATTAAGAGATGGAGAAACATTAATCATGCAAGTGGATGTCAAAAGAAGTCAGAGTAGCAATCCTTATATCAGACCAAATAGAGTTTTTTAAAATTGAAATTGAATTAGCCAACATAGAGTACACCAGTAGTTTCAAATGTAGCGTTCCACAATTCATCAGTTGTGTATAATACCCAGTGTTCATCACATCACAGGCATTCCTTAATGCCCATCACACAGTTACCCCATCTCCCCAGCCACCTTTCCTCCAGCAACCCTCAGTTGGTTTCCAATAGTTAGGAACCTGTCATGGATTTTCTTCCTCTCTGGTTTCTTCGCATTCATTTTCCCTCCCTTCCCCTATGATCCTCTGTGCTGTTCCTTCTATTCCACATATGAGTAAAACCATATAATAATTGTTTATCTCTGACTGACTTATTTTGCTCAGCATAATACCCTCCAGTGCCATCCACATCGATATGCTCAATATTGATCCTTTCTGATGGCTGAGTCATATTCCATTGTATATGTATATACCATGTTTTCTTTATCCATTTATCTGTCGATGGATGTCTTGGTTCCTTCCACGGTTTGGCTATTGTGGACAATGTTGCTATAAACATTCGGGGTGCAGTTGCCCCTTCAGATCACTACATTGGTAGCTTTGGGGTAAATAAAATTGCTGGGTTGTAAGGGAGCTCTGTTTTAAGTTCTTGAGGAACCTCCATATTGTTTTCCAAAGTGGCTGTACCAGTTTTCATTCCCACTTAGAAGTGTAAGAGAGTTCCCCTTTCTCCTCACCAACATTTGTTATTTCTCCGCTTGTTAATTTTTGCAATTCTGACTGGTGTGAAGTGGTATCTCATTGTCATTTGGATTTCTTTTTCCCCATGCCAAGTGATGTTGAGCAGTTTGTCATATGTCTGTTGGCCATTTGTGTGTCTTCTTTGGAGAAATATCTGTTCATATCTTCTGCCCATTTCTTGACTCGCTTATTTGTTTTTTGGGTGTTGAGTTTGGGTGTTGAACGGTAGTAAAGCGTACGGCACATTCATGATGCTTCCACACCCACTTTTGGAAATGCTTCTCTCTCAAGGATACCTGAATATGTTAGTGGAGAGTTGCCGTATACGCAGACTTGCTTTTCCCAGGTGAGTGCATGGCACATTCCTTATTCCCTCACGCGCGCGCGCGCACACACACACACACACACACACACACAGAGTTGAACATGTTTCTGTCTCGTCAGGAAAGAAGGTGTTCGTTGAGTGACGGTTTCTCACTGATGCTTTTGGGTTCTTGCTTTTATTCCCCCCGGAGAGTGAAGTGTAGGCGCTTTTTCCGTAGGCTTCCGTACACACCCTTGAGAAGCCTTCCGTCAGCCAGAAACAAGCCGTGAGTTGAAAGAGGCGTCCACGCAGACCTCCTTCTCAGAGCGAAGCCTTTCACACTTTTCCTTGTGAAGTAAACTACAGAGATACAAATACTTTATCAATGATTGCTTTAACAAAAAAGGACTAAATATCCCAATCAGAAAACATAGACTGTAAAGAGGAAGCAAGACCCATCTCTATGCTGCCTACCAGAGAATCACTTCAGACCTAAAAATAAAAGCAGATTCGAAGTAATGGGAAACAAAACGATTTATGATGCAAATGGAAGTGAAAAGAAAGTTGGAGTCGTAATATTTTTATGAGACAAAATAAACTGAATTGTGGGGAAGATGGCAGAGTAGAAGGACCCTAAACTCACCTCATCCCACAGATACAACTAGATCACACTCACACCAGAGTCACCCAGAAATGGACCTTCAGATTTCCCAACAAAACTCTACAACTAAATGGAGAGAGGAAATCACATCAAAGATGGTAGGAAGGACAAGGACTCTGTAGGAATCTAAACCCCGTATTTCTGACCAGCAGAGGGAGGGAACCACAGTCACAGAGGGGCCAGAAACAAACTACTACACCGGGGAGCCTCTAAAGCGTAGAGACATCCTCATAGCTTATGGCTTTGAAAATCAGAAGGGATGACATTTGTGAGCGTATACAACCAGCAGACTTAAAGCTTGGAACTTTTAAAAATCAGCTGTCTCAGCTCTGAGAGAGCACAGAAGGTGATCGGAAGCTGAGATCTGTCCTTAAAGAGAAAGCACAGCAAACAGTCTGGAGAAGCTTGGGTGAAGCAGGTTGAAACGTGCTTGAGGATTAAACAAGGGAGACATAGTTCCTGAACTCAGAGTTTGCTAAGGGACTTGTCCAGGAACAAAGGAGCTGGCAGGTTCCATTTCCCTCTACGGCCCCTCATTATAAACACACACCTACCTGCAAGATCAAGCACAATCTAGCAATCACTAACTTGCATAAACCATGGCCCATCCCCACACCTACCACACCTGCTTCAGTCCCAGTGCTGTGGATACCCTCCCTGATAAGACCCACACAATCCTTGACAACAATATGTCTCCCCATCACCCACAGAACACGCATGCATCTTGTTAAAACAGCACACCCCATGTGTTGTGCACAATGACACAGTCCAGATCCAGTCTCTGTTGTTGCTATGCATTACCTTCAGAGGAGAACCAGCATCACCAAGTTAAAAATGTATGTTCTGCCCCGTATTTTCAAGAACAAGCAATATATCTGACCTTCCTAACAGAGAGATATTCTCTGAGAAGTAGGCCAAATGAGCAGACAGAGGACTATGTCCTAAACGAAAGAAGAGGACAAAGCCACAGCAAGAGACCTAAACAAAATGGATATAAGGAACATGCCTGACAGAAAATTTAAGATAACAATTATAAAGATACTCACTGGGGAAATGAAAAGAGGGAGGACATCAGAAGGGGGAACATCACTGAGACTCTTAACAAAGAGATATGAAAGAAATAATCAGAGATGTGGAACACAAGAAATGAAATTAAGAATATCCTAGATAGAATAATTAGCAGGATGGACGAAGCAGAGGAACAAATTAATGAACTAGAAGACAGTAATGGAAAGTAATCAAGCGGAACAAATGAGAGGAAAAAGGTGTATGCAAAAATGAGAAGAGACTTAGGGAATTCAGTGACTCCATCCAGTGTAACAACACCCACATTAGAGGGATCCCAGAAGGTGAAAAGGGGGAAAAGGGGGCAGAAAATCTATTTGAGCAAAGAAGAGCTGAAAACTTAACCTAATCTGGTGAAGGAAACCTATACAAATCCATAAGGCATAGAGATCCCCTCCCACAAAGTCAACCGAAGGAGGTCCACATCAAGACACATAGTAATCCAAATGGGAAAAGGTAGTGATAAAGAAAAAACATTTAAAGCAGCAAGATAAAAGAAGACAGGTAACATGCAAGGGAAAGCCCATAAAGCTATCAGCTGAGTTTTCAGCAGAAACTATGCAGGACAGAAGAAAGTGGCGTTAAATATTCAAAGTGCTGAATGAGAAAAATCTGCAGCAAGGAATAATTTATCCAGCAAGCCTATCCTTCAGAAAAGAAGGGGAGAAAAAGAGTTTCTTAGCCACACAAACTAAAAGAGTTCATGACCACTAAATTAACTACAAAAAATATTGAAGGGGACACTATGAGTGGAAAAAAATCGTAAGTGAGAGTATGACAATAATGAATCAAGGAAGCAGTAAAAATAAGTATTTCTGTAAAAATCAGTTAAGGGATTCACAAAATAAAAGTATGTAAAATATGAAAACATATACCCTAACACATGAGGAGGAGTCAACAGTGGGTTTGAACTTAAACAGCATTCAACTTAATATAGACCGAAAAGGCTATATATAATCCAGGGGGTCACCACAAACCCAAAGCACTAATACACATGCAAAAGATAAAGGGAAAGAAATCCAAGAATATCATTAAAGAAAACGAGCAAACCATGAGAGAGAGAGCAAGAGAAGAAAGGATCAGAGAAAAACTACACAAAAAACTATGAAACAAGTAACAAAACATCAATAAATACATGTCTAATGATAATCAGTTTGAATGTAAATGGACTAAATGCTCCAAGCAAAAGAGCATGACAGAGTTTGTCTATATATATAAAAGATTTCACACCTAAAGACACCTGCAGATGGAAATTAAGAGATGGAGAAACATTAATCATGCAAGTGGATGTCAAAAGAAGTCAGAGTAGCAATCCTTATATCAGACCAAATAGAGTTTTTTAAAATTGAAATTGAATTAGCCAACATAGAGTACACCAGTAGTTTCAAATGTAGCGTTCCACAATTCATCAGTTGTGTATAACACCCAGTGTTCATCACATCACAGGCATTCCTTAATGCCCATCACACAGTTACCCCATCTCCCCAGCCACCTTTCCTCCAGCAACCCTCAGTTGGTTTCCAATAGTTAGGAACCTGTCATGGATTTTCTTCCTCTCTGGTTTCTTCGCATTCATTTTCCCTCCCTTCCCCTATGATCCTCTGTGCTGTTCCTTCTACTCCACATACGAGTAAAACCATATAATAATTGTTTTTCTCTGACTGACTTATTTTGCTCAGCATAATACCCTCCAGTGCCATCCACATCGATATGCTCAATATTGATCCTTTCTGATGGCTGAGTCATATTCCATTGTATATGTATATACCATGTTTTCTTTATCCATTTATCTGTCGATGGATGTCTTGGTTCCTTCCACGGTTTGGCTATTGTGGACAATGTTGCTATAAACATTCGGGGTGCAGTTGCCCCTTCAGATCACTACATTGGTAGCTTTGGGGTAAATAAAATTGCTGGGTTGTAAGGGAGCTCTGTTTTAAGTTCTTGAGGAACCTGCATATTGTTTTCCAAAGTGGCTGTACCAGTTTTCATTCCCACTTAGAAGTGTAAGAGAGTTCCCCTTTCTCCTCACCAACATTTGTTATTTCTCCGCTTGTTAATTTTTGCAATTCTGACTGGTGTGAAGTGGTATCTCATTGTCATTTGGATTTCTTTTTCCCCATGCCAAGTGATGTTGAGCAGTTTGTCATATGTCTGTTGGCCATTTGTGTGTCTTCTTTGGAGAAATATCTGTTCATATCTTCTGCCCATTTCTTGACTCGCTTATTTGTTTTTTGGGTGTTGAGTTTGGGTGTTGAACGGTAGTAAAGCGTACGGCACATTCATGATGCTTCCACACCCACTTTTGGAAATGCTTCTCTCTCAAGGATACCTGAATATGTTAGTGGAGAGTTGCCGTATACGCAGACTTGCTTTTCCCAGGTGAGTGCATGGCACATTCCTTATTCCCTCACGCGCGCGCGCGCACACACACACACACACACACACACACACACACACACAGAGTTGAACATGTTTCTGTCTCGTCAGGAAAGAAGGTGTTCGTTGAGTGACGGTTTCTCACTGATGCTTTTGGGTTCTTGCTTTTATTCCCCCCGGAGAGTGAAGTGTAGGCGCTTTTTCCGTAGGCTTGCGTACACACCCTTGAGAAGCCTTCCGTCAGCCAGAAACAAGCCGTGAGTTGAAAGAGGCGTCCACGCAGACCTCCTTCTCAGAGCGAAGCCTTTCACACTTTTCCTTGTGAAGTAAACTAGAGAGATACAAATACTTTATCAATGATTGCTTTAACAAAAAAGGACTAAATATCCCAATCAGAAAACATAGACTGTAAAGAGGAAGCAAGACCCATCTCTATGCTGCCTACCAGAGAATCACTTCAGACCTAAAAATAAAAGCAGATTCGAAGTAATGGGAAACAAAACGATTTATGATGCAAATGGAAGTGAAAAGAAAGTTGGAGTCGTAATATTTTTATGAGACAAAATAAACTGAATTGTGGGGAAGATGGCAGAGTAGAAGGACCCTAAACTCACCTCATCCCACAGATACAACTAGATCACACTCACACCAGAGTCACCCAGAAATGGACCTTCAGATTTCCCAACAAAACTCTACAACTAAATGGAGAGAGGAAATCACATCAAAGATGGTAGGAAGGACAAGGACTCTGTAGGAATCTAAACCCCGTATTTCTGACCAGCAGAGGGAGGGAACCACAGTCACAGAGGGGCCAGAAACAAACTACTACACCGGGGAGCCTCTAAAGCGTAGAGACATCCTCATAGCTTATGGCTTTGAAAATCAGAAGGGATGACATTTTTGAGCGTATACAACCAGCAGACTTAAAGCTTGGAACTTTTAAAAATCAGCTGTCTCAGCTCTGAGAGAGCACAGAAGGTGATCGGAAGCTGAGATCTGTCCTTAAAGAGAAAGCACAGCAAACAGTCTGGAGAAGCTTGGGTGAAGCAGGTTGAAACGTGCTTGAGGATTAAACAAGGGAGACATAGTTCCTGAACTCAGAGTTTGCTAAGGGACTTGTCCAGGAACAAAGGAGCTGGCAGGTTCCATTTCCCTCTACGGCCCCTCATTATAAACACACACCTACCTGCAAGATCAAGCACAATCTAGCAATCACTAACTTGCATAAACCATGGCCCATCCCCACACCTACCACACCTGCTTCAGTCCCAGTGCTGTGGATACCCTCCCTGATAAGACCCACACAATCCTTGACAACAATATGTCTCCCCATCACCCACAGAACACGCATGCATCTTGTTAAAACAGCACACCCCATGTGTTGTGCACAATGACACAGTCCAGATCCAGTCTCTGTTGTTGCTATGCATTACCTTCAGAGGAGAACCAGCATCACCAAGTTAAAAATGTATGTTCTGCCCCGTATTTTCAAGAACAAGCAATATATCTGACCTTCCTAACAGAGAGATATTCTCTGAGAAGTAGGCCAAATGAGCAGACAGAGGACTATGTCCTAAACGAAAGAAGAGGACAAAGCCACAGCAAGAGACCTAAACAAAATGGATATAAGGAACATGCCTGACAGAAAATTTAAGATAACAATTATAAAGATACTCACTGGGGAAATGAAAAGAGGGAGGACATCAGAAGGGGGAACATCACTGAGACTCTTAACAAAGAGATATGAAAGAAATAATCAGAGATGTGGAACACAAGAAATGAAATTAAGAATATCCTAGATAGAATAATTAGCAGGATGGACGAAGCAGAGGAACAAATTAATGAACTAGAAGACAGTAATGGAAAGTAATCAAGCGGAACAAATGAGAGGAAAAAGGTGTATGCAAAAATGAGAAGAGACTTAGGGAATTCAGTGACTCCATCCAGTGTAACAACACCCACATTAGAGGGATCCCAGAAGGTGAAAAGGGGGAAAAGGGGGCAGAAAATCTATTTGAGCAAAGAAGAGCTGAAAACTTAACCTAATCTGGTGAAGGAAACCTATACAAATCCATAAGGCATAGAGATCCCCTCCCACAAAGTCAACCGAAGGAGGTCCACATCAAGACACATAGTAATCCAAATGGGAAAAGGTAGTGATAAAGAAAAAACATTGAAAGCAGCAAGATAAAAGAAGACAGGTAACATGCAAGGGAAAGCCCATAAAGCTATCAGCTGAGTTTTCAGCAGAAACTATGCAGGACAGAAGAAAGTGGCGTTAAATATTCAAAGTGCTGAATGAGAAAAATCTGCAGCAAGGAATAATTTATCCAGCAAGCCTATCCTTCAGAAAAGAAGGGGAGAAAAAGAGTTTCTTAGCCACACAAACTAAAAGAGTTCATGACCACTAAATTAACTACAAAAAATATTGAAGGGGACACTATGAGTGGAAAAAAATCGTAAGTGAGAGTATGACAATAATGAATCAAGGAAGCAGTAAAAATAAGTATTTCTGTAAAAATCAGTTAAGGGATTCACAAAATAAAAGTATGTAAAATATGAAAACATATACCCTAACACATGAGGAGGAGTCAACAGTGGGTTTGAACTTAAACAGCATTCAACTTAATATAGACCGAAAAGGCTATATATAATCCAGGGGGTCACCACAAACCCAAAGCACTAATACACATGCAAAAGATAAAGGGAAAGAAATCCAAGAATATCATTAAAGAAAACGAGCAAACCATGAGAGAGAGAGCAAGAGAAGAAAGGATCAGAGAAAAACTACACAAAAAACTATGAAACAAGTAACAAAACATCAATAAATACATGTCTAATGATAATCAGTTTGAATGTAAATGGACTAAATGCTCCAAGCAAAAGAGCATGACAGAGTTTGTCTATATATATAAAAGATTTCACACCTAAAGACACCTGCAGATGGAAATTAAGAGATGGAGAAACATTAATCATGCAAGTGGATGTCAAAAGAAGTCAGAGTAGCAATCCTTATATCAGACCAAATAGAGTTTTTTAAAATTGAAATTGAATTAGCCAACATAGAGTACACCAGTAGTTTCAAATGTAGCGTTCCACAATTCATCAGTTGTGTATAACACCCAGTGTTCATCACATCACAGGCATTCCTTAATGCCCATCACACAGTTACCCCATCTCCCCAGCCACCTTTCCTCCAGCAACCCTCAGTTGGTTTCCAATAGTTAGGAACCTGTCATGGATTTTCTTCCTCTCTGGTTTCTTCGCATTCATTTTCCCTCCCTTCCCCTATGATCCTCTGTGCTGTTCCTTCTACTCCACATACGAGTAAAACCATATAATAATTGTTTTTCTCTGACTGACTTATTTTGCTCAGCATAATACCCTCCAGTGCCATCCACATCGATATGCTCAATATTGATCCTTTCTGATGGCTGAGTCATATTCCATTGTATATGTATATACCATGTTTTCTTTATCCATTTATCTGTCGATGGATGTCTTGGTTCCTTCCACGGTTTGGCTATTGTGGACAATGTTGCTATAAACATTCGGGGTGCAGTTGCCCCTTCAGATCACTACATTGGTAGCTTTGGGGTAAATAAAATTGCTGGGTTGTAAGGGAGCTCTGTTTTAAGTTCTTGAGGAACCTGCATATTGTTTTCCAAAGTGGCTGTACCAGTTTTCATTCCCACTTAGAAGTGTAAGAGAGTTCCCCTTTCTCCTCACCAACATTTGTTATTTCTCCGCTTGTTAATTTTTGCAATTCTGACTGGTGTGAAGTGGTATCTCATTGTCATTTGGATTTCTTTTTCCCCATGCCAAGTGATGTTGAGCAGTTTGTCATATGTCTGTTGGCCATTTGTGTGTCTTCTTTGGAGAAATATCTGTTCATATCTTCTGCCCATTTCTTGACTCGCTTATTTGTTTTTTGGGTGTTGAGTTTGGGTGTTGAACGGTAGTAAAGCGTACGGCACATTCATGATGCTTCCACACCCACTTTTGGAAATGCTTCTCTCTCAAGGATACCTGAATATGTTAGTGGAGAGTTGCCGTATACGCAGACTTGCTTTTCCCAGGTGAGTGCATGGCACATTCCTTATTCCCTCACGCGCGCGCGCGCACACACACACACACACACACACACACACACACACACAGAGTTGAACATGTTTCTGTCTCGTCAGGAAAGAAGGTGTTCGTTGAGTGACGGTTTCTCACTGATGCTTTTGGGTTCTTGCTTTTATTCCCCCCGGAGAGTGAAGTGTAGGCGCTTTTTCCGTAGGCTTGCGTACACACCCTTGAGAAGCCTTCCGTCAGCCAGAAACAAGCCGTGAGTTGAAAGAGGCGTCCACGCAGACCTCCTTCTCAGAGCGAAGCCTTTCACACTTTTCCTTGTGAAGTAAACTAGAGAGATACAAATACTTTATCAATGATTGCTTTAACAAAAAAGGACTAAATATCCCAATCAGAAAACATAGACTGTAAAGAGGAAGCAAGACCCATCTCTATGCTGCCTACCAGAGAATCACTTCAGACCTAAAAATAAAAGCAGATTCGAAGTAATGGGAAACAAAACGATTTATGATGCAAATGGAAGTGTAAAGAAAGTTGGAGTCGTAATATTTTTATGAGACAAAATAAACTGAATTGTGGGGAAGATGGCAGAGTAGAAGGACCCTAAACTCACCTCATCCCACAGATACAACTAGATCACACTCACACCAGAGTCACCCAGAAATGGACCTTCAGATTTCCCAACAAAACTCTACAACTAAATGGAGAGAGGAAATCACATCAAAGATGGTAGGAAGGACAAGGACTCTGTAGGAATCTAAACCCCGTATTTCTGACCAGCAGAGGGAGGGAACCACAGTCACAGAGGGGCCAGAAACAAACTACTACACCGGGGAGCCTCTAAAGCGTAGAGACATCCTCATAGCTTATGGCTTTGAAAATCAGAAGGGATGACATTTGTGAGCGTATACAACCAGCAGACTTAAAGCTTGGAACTTTTAAAAATCAGCTGTCTCAGCTCTGAGAGAGCACAGAAGGTGATCGGAAGCTGAGATCTGTCCTTAAAGAGAAAGCACAGCAAACAGTCTGGAGAAGCTTGGGTGAAGCAGGTTGAAACGTGCTTGAGGATTAAACAAGGGAGACATAGTTCCTGAACTCAGAGTTTGCTAAGGGACTTGTCCAGGAACAAAGGAGCTGGCAGGTTCCATTTCCCTCTACGGCCCCTCATTATAAACACACACCTACCTGCAAGATCAAGCACAATCTAGCAATCACTAACTTGCATAAACCATGGCCCATCCCCACACCTACCACACCTGCTTCAGTCCCAGTGCTGTGGATACCCTCCCTGATAAGACCCACACAATCCTTGACAACAATATGTCTCCCCATCACCCACAGAACACGCATGCATCTTGTTAAAACAGCACACCCCATGTGTTGTGCACAATGACACAGTCCAGATCCAGTCTCTGTTGTTGCTATGCATTACCTTCAGAGGAGAACCAGCATCACCAAGTTAAAAATGTATGTTCTGCCCCGTATTTTCAAGAACAAGCAATATATCTGACCTTCCTAACAGAGAGATATTCTCTGAGAAGTAGGCCAAATGAGCAGACAGAGGACTATGTCCTAAACGAAAGAAGAGGACAAAGCCACAGCAAGAGACCTAAACAAAATGGATATAAGGAACATGCCTGACAGAAAATTTAAGATAACAATTATAAAGATACTCACTGGGGAAATGAAAAGAGGGAGGACATCAGAAGGGGGAACATCACTGAGACTCTTAACAAAGAGATATGAAAGAAATAATCAGAGATGTGGAACACAAGAAATGAAATTAAGAATATCCTAGATAGAATAATTAGCAGGATGGACGAAGCAGAGGAACAAATTAATGAACTAGAAGACAGTAATGGAAAGTAATCAAGCGGAACAAATGAGAGGAAAAAGGTGTATGCAAAAATGAGAAGAGACTTAGGGAATTCAGTGACTCCATCCAGTGTAACAACACCCACATTAGAGGGATCCCAGAAGGTGAAAAGGGGGAAAAGGGGGCAGAAAATCTATTTGAGCAAAGAAGAGCTGAAAACTTAACCTAATCTGGTGAAGGAAACCTATACAAATCCATAAGGCATAGAGATCCCCTCCCACAAAGTCAACCGAAGGAGGTCCACATCAAGACACATAGTAATCCAAATGGGAAAAGGTAGTGATAAAGAAAAAACATTTAAAGCAGCAAGATAAAAGAAGACAGGTAACATGCAAGGGAAAGCCCATAAAGCTATCAGCTGAGTTTTCAGCAGAAACTATGCAGGACAGAAGAAAGTGGCGTTAAATATTCAAAGTGCTGAATGAGAAAAATCTGCAGCAAGGAATAATTTATCCAGCAAGCCTATCCTTCAGAAAAGAAGGGGAGAAAAAGAGTTTCTTAGCCACACAAACTAAAAGAGTTCATGACCACTAAATTAACTACAAAAAATATTGAAGGGGACACTATGAGTGGAAAAAAATCGTAAGTGAGAGTATGACAATAATGAATCAAGGAAGCAGTAAAAATAAGTATTTCTGTAAAAATCAGTTAAGGGATTCACAAAATAAAAGTATGTAAAATATGAAAACATATACCCTAACACATGAGGAGGAGTCAACAGTGGGTTTGAACTTAAACAGCATTCAACTTAATATAGACCGAAAAGGCTATATATAATCCAGGGGGTCACCACAAACCCAAAGCACTAATACACATGCAAAAGATAAAGGGAAAGAAATCCAAGAATATCATTAAAGAAAACGAGCAAACCATGAGAGAGAGAGCAAGAGAAGAAAGGATCAGAGAAAAACTACACAAAAAACTATGAAACAAGTAACAAAACATCAATAAATACATGTCTAATGATAATCAGTTTGAATGTAAATGGACTAAATGCTCCAAGCAAAAGAGCATGACAGAGTTTGTCTATATATATAAAAGATTTCACACCTAAAGACACCTGCAGATGGAAATTAAGAGATGGAGAAACATTAATCATGCAAGTGGATGTCAAAAGAAGTCAGAGTAGCAATCCTTATATCAGACCAAATAGAGTTTTTTAAAATTGAAATTGAATTAGCCAACATAGAGTACACCAGTAGTTTCAAATGTAGCGTTCCACAATTCATCAGTTGTGTATAACACCCAGTGTTCATCACATCACAGGCATTCCTTAATGCCCATCACACAGTTACCCCATCTCCCCAGCCACCTTTCCTCCAGCAACCCTCAGTTGGTTTCCAATAGTTAGGAACCTGTCATGGATTTTCTTCCTCTCTGGTTTCTTCGCATTCATTTTCCCTCCCTTCCCCTATGATCCTCTGTGCTGTTCCTTCTACTCCACATACGAGTAAAACCATATAATAATTGTTTTTCTCTGACTGACTTATTTTGCTCAGCATAATACCCTCCAGTGCCATCCACATCGATATGCTCAATATTGATCCTTTCTGATGGCTGAGTCATATTCCATTGTATATGTATATACCATGTTTTCTTTATCCATTTATCTGTCGATGGATGTCTTGGTTCCTTCCACGGTTTGGCTATTGTGGACAATGTTGCTATAAACATTCGGGGTGCAGTTGCCCCTTCAGATCACTACATTGGTAGCTTTGGGGTAAATAAAATTGCTGGGTTGTAAGGGAGCTCTGTTTTAAGTTCTTGAGGAACCTGCATATTGTTTTCCAAAGTGGCTGTACCAGTTTTCATTCCCACTTAGAAGTGTAAGAGAGTTCCCCTTTCTCCTCACCAACATTTGTTATTTCTCCGCTTGTTAATTTTTGCAATTCTGACTGGTGTGAAGTGGTATCTCATTGTCATTTGGATTTCTTTTTCCCCATGCCAAGTGATGTTGAGCAGTTTGTCATATGTCTGTTGGCCATTTGTGTGTCTTCTTTGGAGAAATATCTGTTCATATCTTCTGCCCATTTCTTGACTCGCTTATTTGTTTTTTGGGTGTTGAGTTTGGGTGTTGAACGGTAGTAAAGCGTACGGCACATTCATGATGCTTCCACACCCACTTTTGGAAATGCTTCTCTCTCAAGGATACCTGAATATGTTAGTGGAGAGTTGCCGTATACGCAGACTTGCTTTTCCCAGGTGAGTGCATGGCACATTCCTTATTCCCTCACGCGCGCGCGCGCACACACACACACACACACACACACACACACACACACAGAGTTGAACATGTTTCTGTCTCGTCAGGAAAGAAGGTGTTCTTTGAGTGACGGTTTCTCACTGATGCTTTTGGGTTCTTGCTTTTATTCCCCCCGGAGAGTGAAGTGTAGGCGCTTTTTCCGTAGGCTTGCGTACACACCCTTGAGAAGCCTTCCGTCAGCCAGAAACAAGCCGTGAGTTGAAAGAGGCGTCCACGCAGACCTCCTTCTCAGAGCGAAGCCTTTCACACTTTTCCTTGTGAAGTAAACTAGAGAGATACAAATACTTTATCAATGATTGCTTTAACAAAAAAGGACTAAATATCCCAATCAGAAAACATAGACTGTAAAGAGGAAGCAAGACCCATCTCTATGCTGCCTACCAGAGAATCACTTCAGACCTAAAAATAAAAGCAGATTCGAAGTAATGGGAAACAAAACGATTTATGATGCAAATGGAAGTGAAAAGAAAGTTGGAGTCGTAATATTTTTATGAGACAAAATAAACTGAATTGTGGGGAAGATGGCAGAGTAGAAGGACCCTAAACTCACCTCATCCCACAGATACAACTAGATCACACTCACACCAGAGTCACCCAGAAATGGACCTTCAGATTTCCCAACAAAACTCTACAACTAAATGGAGAGAGGAAATCACATCAAAGATGGTAGGAAGGACAAGGACTCTGTAGGAATCTAAACCCCGTATTTCTGACCAGCAGAGGGAGGGAACCACAGTCACAGAGGGGCCAGAAACAAACTACTACACCGGGGAGCCTCTAAAGCGTAGAGACATCCTCATAGCTTATGGCTTTGAAAATCAGAAGGGATGACATTTGTGAGCGTATACAACCAGCAGACTTAAAGCTTGGAACTTTTAAAAATCAGCTGTCTCAGCTCTGAGAGAGCACAGAAGGTGATCGGAAGCTGAGATCTGTCCTTAAAGAGAAAGCACAGCAAACAGTCTGGAGAAGCTTGGGTGAAGCAGGTTGAAACGTGCTTGAGGATTAAACAAGGGAGACATAGTTCCTGAACTCAGAGTTTGCTAAGGGACTTGTCCAGGAACAAAGGAGCTGGCAGGTTCCATTTCCCTCTACGGCCCCTCATTATAAACACACACCTACCTGCAAGATCAAGCACAATCTAGCAATCACTAACTTGCATAAACCATGGCCCATCCCCACACCTACCACACCTGCTTCAGTCCCAGTGCTGTGGATACCCTCCCTGATAAGACCCACACAATCCTTGACAACAATATGTCTCCCCATCACCCACAGAACACGCATGCATCTTGTTAAAACAGCACACCCCATGTGTTGTGCACAATGACACAGTCCAGATCCAGTCTCTGTTGTTGCTATGCATTACCTTCAGAGGAGAACCAGCATCACCAAGTTAAAAATGTATGTTCTGCCCCGTATTTTCAAGAACAAGCAATATATCTGACCTTCCTAACAGAGAGATATTCTCTGAGAAGTAGGCCAAATGAGCAGACAGAGGACTATGTCCTAAACGAAAGAAGAGGACAAAGCCACAGCAAGAGACCTAAACAAAATGGATATAAGGAACATGCCTGACAGAAAATTTAAGATAACAATTATAAAGATACTCACTGGGGAAATGAAAAGAGGGAGGACATCAGAAGGGGGAACATCACTGAGACTCTTAACAAAGAGATATGAAAGAAATAATCAGAGATGTGGAACACAAGAAATGAAATTAAGAATATCCTAGATAGAATAATTAGCAGGATGGACGAAGCAGAGGAACAAATTAATGAACTAGAAGACAGTAATGGAAAGTAATCAAGCGGAACAAATGAGAGGAAAAAGGTGTATGCAAAAATGAGAAGAGACTTAGGGAATTCAGTGACTCCATCCAGTGTAACAACACCCACATTAGAGGGATCCCAGAAGGTGAAAAGGGGGAAAAGGGGGCAGAAAATCTATTTGAGCAAAGAAGAGCTGAAAACTTAACCTAATCTGGTGAAGGAAACCTATACAAATCCATAAGGCATAGAGATCCCCTCCCACAAAGTCAACCGAAGGAGGTCCACATCAAGACACATAGTAATCCAAATGGGAAAAGGTAGTGATAAAGAAAAAACATTTAAAGCAGCAAGATAAAAGAAGACAGGTAACATGCAAGGGAAAGCCCATAAAGCTATCAGCTGAGTTTTCAGCAGAAACTATGCAGGACAGAAGAAAGTGGCGTTAAATATTCAAAGTGCTGAATGAGAAAAATCTGCAGCAAGGAATAATTTATCCAGCAAGCCTATCCTTCAGAAAAGAAGGGGAGAAAAAGAGTTTCTTAGCCACACAAACTAAAAGAGTTCATGACCACTAAATTAACTACAAAAAATATTGAAGGGGACACTATGAGTGGAAAAAAATCGTAAGTGAGAGTATGACAATAATGAATCAAGGAAGCAGTAAAAATAAGTATTTCTGTAAAAATCAGTTAAGGGATTCACAAAATAAAAGTATGTAAAATATGAAAACATATACCCTAACACATGAGGAGGAGTCAACAGTGGGTTTGAACTTAAACAGCATTCAACTTAATATAGACCGAAAAGGCTATATATAATCCAGGGGGTCACCACAAACCCAAAGCACTAATACACATGCAAAAGATAAAGGGAAAGAAATCCAAGAATATCATTAAAGAAAACGAGCAAACCATGAGAGAGAGAGCAAGAGAAGAAAGGATCAGAGAAAAACTACACAAAAAACTATGAAACAAGTAACAAAACATCAATAAATACATGTCTAATGATAATCAGTTTGAATGTAAATGGACTAAATGCTCCAAGCAAAAGAGCATGACAGAGTTTGTCTATATATATAAAAGATTTCACACCTAAAGACACCTGCAGATGGAAATTAAGAGATGGAGAAACATTAATCATGCAAGTGGATGTCAAAAGAAGTCAGAGTAGCAATCCTTATATCAGACCAAATAGACTTTTTTAAAATTGAAATTGAATTAGCCAACATAGAGTACACCAGTAGTTTCAAATGTAGCGTTCCACAATTCATCAGTTGTGTATAACACCCAGTGTTCATCACATCACAGGCATTCCTTAATGCCCATCACACAGTTACCCCATCTCCCCAGCCACCTTTCCTCCAGCAACCCTCAGTTGGTTTCCAATAGTTAGGAACCTGTCATGGATTTTCTTCCTCTCTGGTTTCTTCGCATTCATTTTCCCTCCCTTCCCCTATGATCCTCTGTGCTGTTCCTTCTATTCCACATATGAGTAAAACCATATAATAATTGTTTTTCTCTGACTGACTTATTTTGCTCAGCATAATACCCTCCAGTGCCATCCACATCGATGTGCTCAATATTGATCCTTTCTGATGGCTGAGTCATATTCCATTGTATATCTATATACCATGTTTTCTTTATCCATTTATCTGTCGATGGATGTCTTGGTTCCTTCCACGGTTTGGCTATTGTGGACAATGTTGCTATAAATATTCGGGGTGCAGTTGCCCCTTCAAATCACTACATTGGTAGCTTTGGGGTAAATAAAATTGCTGGGTTGTAAGGGAGCTCTGTTTTAAGTTCTTGAGGAACCTCCATATTGTTTTCCAAAGTGGCTGTACCAGTTTTCATTCCCACTTAGAAGTGTAAGAGAGTTCCCCTTTCTCCTCACCAACATTTGTTATTTCTCCGCTTGTTAATTTTTGCAATTCTGACTGGTGTGAAGTGGTATCTCACTGTCATTTGGATTTCTTTATCCCTATGCCAAGTGATGTTGAGCAGTTTGTCATATGTCTGTTGGCCATTTGTGTGTCTTCTTTGGAGAAATACCTGTTCATATCTTCTGCCCATTTCTTGACTCGCTTATTTGTTTTTTGGGTGTTGAGTTTGGGTGTTGAACGGTAGTAAAGCTTACGGCACATTCATGATGCTTCCACACCCACTTTTGGAAATGCTTCTCTCTCAAGGATACCTGAATATGTTAGTGGAGAGTTGCCGTATACGCAGACTTGCTTTTCCCAGGTGAGTGCATGGCACATTCATTATTCCCTCACGCGCGCGCGCGCACACACACACACACACACACACACACAGAGTTGAACATGTTTCTGTCTCGTCAGGAAAGAAGGTGTTCGTTGAGTGACGGTTTCTCACTGATGCTTTTGGGTTCTTGCTTTTATTCCCCCCGGAGAGTGAAGTGTAGGCGCTTTTTCCGTAGGCTTCCGTACACACCCTTGAGAAGCCTTCCGTCAGCCAGAAACAAGCCGTGAGTTGAAAGAGGCGTCCACGCAGACCTCCTTCTCAGAGCGAAGCCTTTCACACTTTTCCTTGTGAAGTAAACTAGAGAGATACAAATACTTTATCAATGATTGCTTTAACAAAAAAGGACTAAATATCCCAAACAGAAAACATAGACTGTAAAGAGGAAGCAAGACCCATCTCTATGCTGCCTACCAGAGAATCACTTCAGACCTAAAAATAAAAGCAGATTCGAAGTAATGGGAAACAAAACGATTTATGATGCAAATGGAAGTGAAAAGAAAGTTGGAGTCGTAATATTTTTATGAGACAAAATAAACTGAATTGTGGGGAAGATGGCAGAGTAGAAGGACCCTAAACTCACCTCATCCCACAGATACAACTAGATCACACTCACACCAGAGTCACCCAGAAATGGACCTTCAGATTTCCCAACAAAACTCTACAACTAAATGGAGAGAGGAAATCACATCAAAGATGGTAGGAAGGACAAGGACTCTGTAGGAATCTAAACCCCGTATTTCTGACCACCAGAGGGAGGGAACCACAGTCACAGAGGGGCCAGAAACAAACTACTACACCGGGGAGCCTCTAAAGCGTAGAGACATCCTCATAGCTTATGGCTTTGAAAATCAGAAGGGATGACATTTGTGAGCGTATACAACCAGCAGACTTAAAGCTTGGAACTTTTAAAAATCAGCTGTCTCAGCTCTGAGAGAGCACAGAAGGTGATCGGAAGCTGAGATCTGTCCTTAAAGAGAAAGCACAGCAAACAGTCTGGAGAAGTTTGGGTGAAGCAGGTTGAAACGTGCTTGAGGATTAAACAAGGGAGACATAGTTCCTGAACTCAGAGTTTGCTAAGGGACTTGTCCAGGAACAAAGGAGCTGGCAGGTTCCATTTCCCTCTACGGCCCCTCATTATAAACACACACCTACCTGCAAGATCAAGCACAATCTAGCAATCACTAACTTGCATAAACCATGGCCCATCCCCACACCTACCACACCTGCTTCAGTCCCAGTGCTGTGGATACCCTCCCTGATAAGACCCACACAATCCTTGACAACAATATGTCTCCCCATCACCCACAGAACACGCATGCATCTTGTTAAAACAGCACACCCCATGTGTTGTGCACAATGACACAGTCCAGATCCAGTCTCTGTTGTTGCTATGCATTACCTTCAGAGGAGAACCAGCATCACCAAGTTAAAAATGTATGTTCTGCCCCGTATTTTCAAGAACAAGCAATATATCTGACCTTCCTAACAGAGAGATATTCTCTGAGAAGTAGGCCAAATGAGCAGACAGAGGACTATGTCCTAAACGAAAGAAGAGGACAAAGCCACAGCAAGAGACCTAAACAAAATGGATATAAGGAACATGCCTGACAGAAAATTTAAGATAACAATTATAAAGATACTCACTGGGGAAATGAAAAGAGGGAGGACATCAGAAGGGGGAACATCATTGAGACTCTTAACAAAGAGATATGAAAGAAATAATCAGAGATGTGGAACACAAGAAATGAAATGAAGAATATACTAGATAGAATAATTAGCAGGATGGACGAAGCAGAGGAACAAATTAATGAACTAGAAGACAGTAATGGAAAGTAATCAAGCGGAACAAATGAGAGGAAAAAGAAGTATGCAAAAATGAGAAGAGACTTAGGGAATTCAGTGACTCCATCCAGTGTAACAACACCCACATTAGAGGGATCCCAGAAGGTGAAAAGGGGGAAAAGGGGGCAGAAAATCTATTTGAGCAAAGAAGAGCTGAAAACTTAACCTAATCTGGTGAAGGAAACCTATACAAATCCATAAGGCATAGAGATCCCCTCCCACAAAGTCAACCGAAGGAGGTCCACATCAAGACACATAGTAATCCAAATGGGAAAAGGTAGTGATAAAGAAAAAACATTTAAAGCAGCAAGATAAAAGAAGACAGGTAACATGCAAGGGAAAGCCCATAAAGCTATCAGCTGAGTTTTCAGCAGAAACTATGCAGGACAGAAGAAAGTGGCGTTAAATATTCAAAGTGCTGAATGAGAAAAATCTGCAGCAAGGAATAATTTATCCAGCAAGCCTATCCTTCAGAAAAGAAGGGGAGAAAAAGAGTTTCTTAGCCACACAAACTAAAAGAGTTCATGACCACTAAATTAACTACAAAAAATATTGAAGGGGACACTATGAGTGGAAAAAAATCGTAAGTGAGAGTATGACAATAATGAATCAAGGAAGCAGTAAAAATAAGTATTTCTGTAAAAATCAGTTAAGGGATTCACAAAATAAAAGTATGTAAAATATGAAAACATATACCCTAACACATGAGGAGGAGTCAACAGTGGGTTTGAACATAAACAGCATTCAACTTAATATAGACCGAAAAGGCTATATATAATCCAGGGGGTCACCACAAACCCAAAGCACTAATACACATGCAAAAGATAAAGGGAAAGAAATCCAAGAATATCATTAAAGAAAACGAGCAAACCATGAGAGAGAGAGCAAGAGAAGAAAGGATCAGAGAAAAACTACACAAAAAACTATGAAACAAGTAACAAAACATCAATAAATACATGTCTAATGATAATCAGTTTGAATGTAAATGGACTAAATGCTCCAAGCAAAAGAGCATGACAGAGTTTGTCTATATATATAAAAGATTTCACACCTAAAGACACCTGCAGATGGAAATTAAGAGATGGAGAAACATTAATCATGCAAGTGGATGTCAAAAGAAGTCAGAGTAGCAATCCTTATATCAGACAAAATAGACTTTTTTAAAATTGAAATTGAATTAGCCAACATAGAGTACACCAGTAGTTTCAAATGTAGCGTTCCACAATTCATCAGTTGTGTATAACACACAGTGTTCATCACATCACAGGCATTCCTTAATGCCCATCACACAGTTACCCCATCTCCCCAGCCACCTTTCCTCCAGCAACACTCAGTTGGTTTCCAATAGTTAGGAAACTGTCATGGATTTTCTTCCTCTCTGGTTTCTTCGCATTCATTTTCCCTCCCTTCCCCTATGATCCTCTGTGCTGTTCCTTCTATTCCACATATGAGTAAAACCATATAATAATTGTTTTTCTCTGACTGACTTATTTTGCTCAGCATAATACCCTCCAGTGCCATCCACATCGATATGCTCAATATTGATCCTTTCTGATGGCTGAGTCATATTCCATTGTATATGTATATACCATGTTTTCTTTATCCATTTATCTGTCGATGGATGTCTTGGTTCCTTCCACGGTTTGGCTATTGTGGACAATGTTGCTATAAACATTCGGGGTGCAGTTGCCCCTTCAGATCACTACATTGGTAGCTTTGGGGTAAATAAAATTGCTGGGTTGTAAGGGAGCTCTGTTTTAAGTTCTTGAGGAACCTCCATATTGTTTTCCAAAGTGGCTGTACCAGTTTTCATTCCCACTTAGAAGTGTAAGAGAGTTCCCCTTTCTCCTCACCAACATTTGTTATTTCTCCGCTTGTTAATTTTTGCAATTCTGACTGGTGTGAAGTGGTATCTCATTGTCATTTGGATTTCTTTTTCCCCATGCCAAGTGATGTTGAGCAGTTTGTCATATGTCTGTTGGCCATTTGTGTGTCTTCTTTGGAGAAATATCTGTTCATATCTTCTGCCCATTTCTTGACTCGCTTATTTGTTTTTTGGGTGTTGAGTTTGGGTGTTGAACGGTAGTAAAGCGTACGGCACATTCATGATGCTTCCACACCCACTTTTGGAAATGCTTCTCTCTCAAGGATACCTGAATATGTTAGTGGAGAGTTGCCGTATACGCAGACTTGCTTTTCCCAGGTGAGTGCATGGCACATTCCTTATTCCCTCACGCGCGCGCGCGCACACACACACACACACACACACACACACACACACAGAGTTGAACATGTTTCTGTCTCGTCAGGAAAGAAGGTGTTCGTTGAGTGACGGTTTCTCACTGATGCTTTTGGGTTCTTGCTTTTATTCCCCCCGGAGAGTGAAGTGTAGGCGCTTTTTCCGTAGGCTTCCGTACACACCCTTGAGAAGCCTTCCGTCAGCCAGAAACAAGCCGTGAGTTGAAAGAGGCGTCCACGCAGACCTCCTTCTCAGAGCGAAGCCTTTCACACTTTTCCTTGTGAAGTAAACTACAGAGATACAAATACTTTATCAATGATTGCTTTAACAAAAAAGGACTAAATATCCCAATCAGAAAACATAGACTGTAAAGAGGAAGCAAGACCCATCTCTATGCTGCCTACCAGAGAATCACTTCAGACCTAAAAATAAAAGCAGATTCGAAGTAATGGGAAACAAAACCATTTATGATGCAAATGGAAGTGAAAAGAAAGTTGGAGTCGTAATATTTTTATGAGACAAAATAAACTGAATTGTGGGGAAGATGGCAGAGTAGAAGGACCCTAAACTCACCTCATCCCACAGATACAACTAGATCACACTCACACCAGAGTCACCCAGAAATGGACCTTCAGATTTCCCAACAAAACTCTACAACTAAATGGAGAGAGGAAATCACATCAAAGATGGTAGGAAGGACAAGGACTCTGTAGGAATCTAAACCCCGTATTTCTGACCAGCAGAGGGAGGGAACCACAGTCACAGAGGGGCCAGAAACAAACTACTACACCGGGGAGCCTCTAAAGCGTAGAGACATCCTCATAGCTTATGGCTTTGAAAATCAGAAGGGATGACATTTTTGAGCGTATACAACCAGCAGACTTAAAGCTTGGAACTTTTAAAAATCAGCTGTCTCAGCTCTGAGAGAGCACAGAAGGTGATCGGAAGCTGAGATCTGTCCTTAAAGAGAAAGCACAGCAAACAGTCTGGAGAAGCTTGGGTGAAGCAGGTTGAAACGTGCTTGAGGATTAAACAAGGGAGACATAGTTCTTGAACTCAGAGTTTGCTAAGGGACTTGTCCAGGAACAAAGGAGCTGGCAGGTTCCATTTCCCTCTACGGCCCCTCATTATAAACACACACCTACCTGCAAGATCAAGCACAATCTAGCAATCACTAACTTGCATAAACCATGGCCCATCCCCACACCTACCACACCTGCTTCAGTCCCAGTGCTGTGGATACCCTCCCTGATAAGACCCACACAAACCTTGACAACAATATGTCTCCCCATCACCCACAGAACACGCATGCATCTTGTTAAAACAGCACACCCCATGTGTTGTGCACAATGACACAGTCCAGATCCAGTCTCTGTTGTTGCTATGCATTACCTTCAGAGGAGAACCAGCATCACCAAGTTAAAAATGTATGTTCTGCCCCGTATTTTCAAGAACAAGCAATATATCTGACCTTCCTAACAGAGAGATATTCTCTGAGAAGTAGGCCAAATGAGCAGACAGAGGACTATGTCCTAAACGAAAGAAGAGGACAAAGCCACAGCAAGAGACCTAAACAAAATGGATATAAGGAACATGCCTGACAGAAAATTTAAGATAACAATTATAAAGATACTCACTGGGGAAATGAAAAGAGGGAGGACATCAGAAGGGGGAACATCACTGAGACTCTTAACAAAGAGATATGAAAGAAATAATCAGAGATGTGGAACACAAGAAATGAAATTAAGAATATCCTAGATAGAATAATTAGCAGGATGGACGAAGCAGAGGAACAAATTAATGAACTAGAAGACAGTAATGGAAAGTAATCAAGCGGAACAAATGAGAGGAAAAAGGTGTATGCAAAAATGAGAAGAGACTTAGGGAATTCAGTGACTCCATCCAGTGTAACAACACCCACATTAGAGGGATCCCAGAAGGTGAAAAGGGGGAAAAGGGGGCAGAAAATCTATTTGAGCAAAGAAGAGCTGAAAACTTAACCTAATCTGGTGAAGGAAACCTATACAAATCCATAAGGCATAGAGATCCCCTCCCACAAAGTCAACCGAAGGAGGTCCACATCAAGACACATAGTAATCCAAATGGGAAAAGGTAGTGATAAAGAAAAAACATTTAAAGCAGCAAGATAAAAGAAGACAGGTAACATGCAAGGGAAAGCCCATAAAGCTATCAGCTGAGTTTTCAGCAGAAACTATGCAGGACAGAAGAAAGTGGCGTTAAATATTCAAAGTGCTGAATGAGAAAAATCTGCAGCAAGGAATAATTTATCCAGCAAGCCTATCCTTCAGAAAAGAAGGGGAGAAAAAGAGTTTCTTAGCCACACAAACTAAAAGAGTTCATGACCACTAAATTAACTACAAAAAATATTGAAGGGGACACTATGAGTGGAAAAAAATCGTAAGTGAGAGTATGACAATAATGAATCAAGGAAGCAGTAAAAATAAGTATTTCTGTAAAAATCAGTTAAGGGATTCACAAAATAAAAGTATGTAAAATATGAAAACATATACCCTAACACATGAGGAGGAGTCAACAGTGGGTTTGAACTTAAACAGCATTCAACTTAATATAGACCGAAAAGGCTATATATAATCCAGGGGGTCACCACAAACCCAAAGCACTAATACACATGCAAAAGATAAAGGGAAAGAAATCCAAGAATATCATTAAAGAAAACGAGCAAACCATGAGAGAGAGAGCAAGAGAAGAAAGGATCAGAGAAAAACTACACAAAAAACTATGAAACAAGTAACAAAACATCAATAAATACATGTCTAATGATAATCAGTTTGAATGTAAATGGACTAAATGCTCCAAGCAAAAGAGCATGACAGAGTTTGTCTATATATATAAAAGATTTCACACCTAAAGACACTTGCAGATGGAAATTAAGAGATGGAGAAACATTAATCATGCAAGTGGATGTCAAAAGAAGTCAGAGTAGCAATCCTTATATCAGACAAAATAGACTTTTTTAAAATTGAAATTGAATTAGCCAACATAGAGTACACCAGTAGTTTCAAATGTAGCGTTCCACAATTCATCAGTTGTGTATAACACCCAGTGTTCATCACATCACAGGCATTCCTTAATGCCCATCACACAGTTACCCCATCTCCCCAGCCACCTTTCCTCCAGCAACCCTCAGTTGGTTTCCAATAGTTAGGAACCTGTCATGGATTTTCTTCCTCTCTGGTTTCTTCGCATTCATTTTCCCTCCCTTCCCCTATGATCCTCTGTGCTGTTCCTTCTATTCCACATATGAGTAAAACCATATAATAATTGTTTTTCTCTGACTGACTTATTTTGCTCAGCATAATACCCTCCAGTGCCATCCACATCGATATGCTCAATATTGATCCTTTCTGATGGCTGAGTCATATTCCATTGTATATGTATATACCATGTTTTCTTTATCCATTTATCTGTCGATGGATGTCTTGGTTCCTTCCACGGTTTGGCTATTGTGGACAATGTTGCTATAAACATTCGGGGTGCAGTTGCCCCTTCAGATCACTACATTGGTAGCTTTGGGGTAAATAAAATTGCTGGGTTGTAAGGGAGCTCTGTTTTAAGTTCTTGAGGAACCTCCATATTGTTTTCCAAAGTGGCTGTACCAGTTTTCATTCCCACTTAGAAGTGTAAGAGAGTTCCCCTTTCTCCTCACCAACATTTGTTACTTCTCCGCTTGTTAATTTTTGCAATTCTGACTGGTGTGAAGTGGTATCTCATTGTCATTTGGATTTCTTTTTCCCCATGCCAAGTGATGTTGAGCAGTTTGTCATATATCTGTTGGCCATTTGTGTGTCTTCTTTGGAGAAATATCTGTTCATATCTTCTGCCCATTTCTTGACTCGCTTATTTGTTTTTTGGGTGTTGAGTTTGGGTGTTGAACGGTAGTAAAGCTTACGGCACATTCATGATGCTTCCACACCCACTTTTGGAAATGCTTCTCTCTCAAGGATACCTGAATATATTAGTGGAGAGTTGCCGTATACGCAGACTTGCTTTTCCCAGGTGAGTGCATGGCACATTCCTTATTCCCTCACGCGCGCGCGCGCGCACACACACACACACACACACACAGAGTTGAACATGTTTCTGTCTCGTCAGGAAAGAAGGTGTTCGTTGAGTGACGGTTTCTCACTGATGCTTTTGGGTTCTTGCTTTTATTCCCCCCGGAGAGTGAAGTGTAGGCGCTTTTTCCGTAGGCTTCCGTACACACCCTTGAGAAGCCTTCCGTCAGCCAGAAACAAGCCGTGAGTTGAAAGAGGCGTCCACGCAGACCTCCTTCTCAGAGCGAAGCCTTTCACACTTTTACTTGTGAAGTAAACTACAGAGATACAAATACTTTATCAATGATTGCTTTAACAAAAAAGGACTAAATATCCCAATCAGAAAACATAGACTGTAAAGAGGAAGCAAGACCCATCTCTATGCTGCCTACCAGAGAATCACTTCAGACGTAAAAATAAAAGCAGATTCGAAGTAATGGGAAACAAAACGATTTATGATGCAAATGGAAGTGAAAAGAAAGTTGGAGTCGTAATATTTTTATGAGACAAAATAAACTGAATTGTGGGGAAGATGGCAGAGTAGAAGGACCCTAAACTCACCTCATCCCACAGATACAACTAGATCACACTCACACCAGAGTCACCCAGAAATGGACCTTCAGATTTCCCAACAAAACTCTACAACTAAATGGAGAGAGGAAATCACATCAAAGATGGTAGGAAGGACAAGGACTCTGTAGGAATCTAAACCCCGTATTTCTGACCAGCAGAGGGAGGGAACCACAGTCACAGAGGGGCCAGAAACAAACTACTACACCGGGGAGCCTCTAAAGCGTAGAGACATCCTCATAGCTTGTGGCTTTGAAAATCAGAAGGGATGACATTTGTGAGCGTATACAACCAGCAGACTTAAAGCTTGGAACTTTTAAAAATCAGCTGTCTCAGCTCTGAGAGAGCACAGAAGGTGATCGGAAGCTGAGATCTGTCCTTAAAGAGAAAGCACAGCAAACAGTCTGGAGAAGCTTGGGTGAAGCAGGTTGAAACGTGCTTGAGGATTAAACAAGGGAGACATAGTTCCTGAACTCAGAGTTTGCTAAGGGACTTGTCCAGGAACAAAGGAGCTGGCAGGTTCCATTTCCCTCTACGGCCCCTCATTATAAACACACACCTACCTGCAAGATCAAGCACAATCTAGCAATCACTAACTTGCATAAACCATGGCCCATCCCCACACCTACCACACCTGCTTCAGTCCCAGTGCTGTGGATACCCTCCCTGATAAGACCCACACAATCCTTGACAACAATATGTCTCCCCATCACCCACAGAACACGCATGCATCTTGTTAAAACAGCACACCCCATGTGTTGTGCACAATGACACAGTCCAGATCCAGTCTCTGTTGTTGCTATGCATTACCTTCAGAGGAGAACCAGCATCACCAAGTTAAAAATGTATGTTCTGCCCCGTATTTTCCAGAACAAGCAATATATCTGACCTTCCTCACCGAGAGATATTCTCTGAGAAGTAGGCCAAATGAGCAGACAGAGGACTATGTCCTAAACGAAAGAAGAGGACAAAGCCACAGCAAGAGACCTAAACAAAATGGATATAAGGAACATGCCTGACAGAAAATTTAAGATAACAATTATAAAGATACTCACTGGGGAAATGAAAAGAGGGAGGACATCAGAAGGGGGAACATCATTGAGACTCTTAACAAAGAGATATGAAAGAAATAATCAGAGATGTGGAACACAAGAAATGAAATGAAGAATATACTAGATAGAATAATTAGCAGGATGGACGAAGCAGAGGAACAAATTAATGAACTAGAAGACAGTAATGGAAAGTAATCAAGCGGAACAAATGAGAGGAAAAAGAAGTATGCAAAAATGAGAAGAGACTTAGGGAATTCAGTGACTCCATCCAGTGTAACAACACCCACATTAGAGGGATCCCAGAAGGTGAAAAGGGGGAAAAGGGGGCAGAAAATCTATTTGAGCAAAGAAGAGCTGAAAACTTAACCTAATCTGGTGAAGGAAACCTATACAAATCCATAAGGCATAGAGATCCCCTCCCACAAAGTCAACCGAAGGAGGTCCACATCAAGACACATAGTAATCCAAATGGGAAAAGGTAGTGATAAAGAAAAAACATTTAAAGCAGCAAGATAAAAGAAGACAGGTAACATGCAAGGGAAAGCCCATAAAGCTATCAGCTGAGTTTTCAGCAGAAACTATGCAGGACAGAAGAAAGTGGCGTTAAATATTCAAAGTGCTGAATGAGAAAAATCTGCAGCAAGGAATAATTTATCCAGCAAGCCTATCCTTCAGAAAAGAAGGGGAGAAAAAGAGTTTCTTAGCCACACAAACTAAAAGAGTTCATGACCACTAAATTAACTACAAAAAATATTGAAGGGGACACTATGAGTGGAAAAAAACCGTAAGTGAGAGTATGACAATAATGAATCAAGGAAGCAGTAAAAATAAGTATTTCTGTAAAAATCAGTTAAGGGATTCACAAAATAAAAGTATGTAAAATATGAAAACATATACCCTAACACATGAGGAGGAGTCAACAGTGGGTTTGAACTTAAACAGCATTCAACTTAATATAGACCGAAAAGGCTATATATAATCCAGGGGGTCACCACAAACCCAAAGCACTAATACACATGCAAAAGATAAAGGGAAAGAAATCCAAGAATATCATTAAAGAAAACGAGCAAACCATGAGAGAGAGAGCAAGAGAAGAAAGGATCAGAGAAAAACTACACAAAAAACTATGAAACAAGTAACAAAACATCAATAAATACATGTCTAATGATAATCAGTTTGAATGTAAATGGACTAAATGCTCCAAGCAAAAGAGCATGACAGAGTTTGTCTATATATATAAAAGATTTCACACCTAAAGACACCTGCAGATGGAAATTAAGAGATGGAGAAACATTAATCATGCAAGTGGATGTCAAAAGAAGTCAGAGTAGCAATCCTTATATCAGACCAAATAGACTTTTTTAAAATTGAAATTGAATTAGCCAACATAGAGTACACCAGTAGTTTCAAATGTAGCGTTCCACAATTCATCAGTTGTGTATAACACCCAGTGTTCATCACATCACAGGCATTCCTTAATGCCCATCACACAGTTACCCCATCTCCCCAGCCACCTTTCCTCCAGCAACCCTCAGTTGGTTTCCAATAGTTAGGAACCTGTCATGGATTTTCTTCCTCTCTGGTTTCTTCGCATTCATTTTCCCTCCCTTCCCCTATGATCCTCTGTGCTGTTCCTTCTATTCCACATATGAGTAAAACCATATAATAATTGTTTTTCTCTGACTGACTTATTTTGCTCAGCATAATACCCTCCAGTGCCATCCACATCGATATGCTAAATATTGATCCTTTCTGATGGCTGAGTCATATTCCATTGTATATGTATATACCATGTTTTCTTTATCCATTTATCTGTCGATGGATGTCTTGGTTCCTTCCACGGTTTGGCTATTGTGGACAATGTTGCTATAAACATTCGGGGTGCAGTTGCCCCTTCAGATCACTACATTGGTAGCTTTGGGGTAAATAAAATTGCTGGGTTGTAAGGGAGCTCTGTTTTAAGTTCTTGAGGAACCTCCATATTGTTTTCCAAAGTGGCTGTACCAGTTTTCATTCCCACTTAGAAGTGTAAGAGAGTTCCCCTTTCTCCTCACCAACATTTGTTATTTCTCCGCTTGTTAATTTTTGCAATTCTGACTGGTGTGAAGTGGTATCTCACTGTCATTTGGATTTCTTTATCCCTATGCCAAGTGATGTTGAGCAGTTTGTCATATGTCTGTTGGCCATTTGTGTGTCTTCTTTGGAGAAATACCTGTTCATATCTTCTGCCCATTTCTTGACTCGCTTATTTGTTTTTTGGGTGTTGAGTTTGGGTGTTGAACGGTAGTAAAGCTTACGGCACATTCATGATGCTTCCACACCCACTTTTGGAAATGCTTCTCTCTCAAGGATACCTGAATATGTTAGTGGAGAGTTGCCGTATACGCAGACTTGCTTTTCCCAGGTGAGTGCATGGCACATTCCTTATTCCCTCACGCGCGCGCGCGCACACACACACACACACACACACACACAGAGTTGAACATGTTTCTGTCTCGTCAGGAAAGAAGGTGTTCGTTGAGTGACGGTTTCTCACTGATGCTTTTGGGTTCTTGCTTTTATTCCCCCCGGAGAGTGAAGTGTAGGCGCTTTTTCCGTAGGCTTCCGTACACACCCTTGAGAAGCCTTCCGTCAGCCAGAAACAAGCCGTGAGTTGAAAGAGGCGTCCACGCAGACCTCCTTCTCAGAGCGAAGCCTTTCACACTTTTCCTTGTGAAGTAAACTAGAGAGATACAAATACTTTATCAATGATTGCTTAACAAAAAAGGACTAAATATCCCAAACAGAAAACATAGACTGTAAAGAGGAAGCAAGACCCATCTCTATGCTGCCTACCAGAGAATCACTTCAGACCTAAAAATAAAAGCAGATTCGAAGTAATGGGAAACAAAACGATTTATGATGCAAATGGAAGTGAAAAGAAAGTTGGAGTCGTAATATTTTTATGAGACAAAATAAACTGAATTGTGGGGAAGATGGCAGAGTAGAAGGACCCTAAACTCACCTCATCCCACAGATACAACTAGATCACACTCACACCAGAGTCACCCAGAAATGGACCTTCAGATTTCCCAACAAAACTCTACAACTAAATGGAGAGAGGAAATCACATCAAAGATGGTAGGAAGGACAAGGACTCTGTAGGAATCTAAACCCCGTATTTCTGACCACCAGAGGGAGGGAACCACAGTCACAGAGGGGCCAGAAACAAACTACTACACCGGGGAGCCTCTAAAGCGTAGAGACATCCTCATAGCTTATGGCTTTGAAAATCAGAAGGGATGACATTTGTGAGCGTATACAACCAGCAGACTTAAAGCTTGGAACTTTTAAAAATCAGCTGTCTCAGCTCTGAGAGAGCACAGAAGGTGATCGGAAGCTGAGATCTGTCCTTAAAGAGAAAGCACAGCAAACAGTCTGGAGAAGTTTGGGTGAAGCAGGTTGAAACGTGCTTGAGGATTAAACAAGGGAGACATAGTTCCTGAACTCAGAGTTTGCTAAGGGACTTGTCCAGGAACAAAGGAGCTGGCAGGTTCCATTTCCCTCTACGGCCCCTCATTATAAACACACACCTACCTGCAAGATCAAGCACAATCTAGCAATCACTAACTTGCATAAACCATGGCCCATCCCCACACCTACCACACCTGCTTCAGTCCCAGTGCTGTGGATACCCTCCCTGATAAGACCCACACAATCCTTGACAACAATATGTCTCCCCATCACCCACAGAACACGCATGCATCTTGTTAAAACAGCACACCCCATGTGTTGTGCACAATGACACAGTCCAGATCCAGTCTCTGTTGTTGCTATGCATTACCTTCAGAGGAGAACCAGCATCACCAAGTTAAAAATGTATGTTCTGCCCCGTATTTTCAAGAACAAGCAATATATCTGACCTTCCTAACCGAGAGATATTCTCTGAGAAGTAGGCCAAATGAGCAGACAGAGGACTATGTCCTAAACGAAAGAAGAGGACAAAGCCACAGCAAGAGACCTAAACAAAATGGATATAAGGAACATGCCTGACAGAAAATTTAAGATAACAATTATAAAGATACTCACTGGGGAAATGAAAAGAGGGAGGACATCAGAAGGGGGAACATCATTGAGACTCTTAACAAAGAGATATGAAAGAAATAATCAGAGATGTGGAACACAAGAAATGAAATGAAGAATATACTAGATAGAATAATTAGCAGGATGGACGAAGCAGAGGAACAAATTAATGAACTAGAAGACAGTAATGGAAAGTAATCAAGCGGAACAAATGAGAGGAAAAAGAAGTATGCAAAAATGAGAAGAGACTTAGGGAATTCAGTGACTCCATCCAGTGTAACAACACCCACATTAGAGGGATCCCAGAAGGTGAAAAGGGGGAAAAGGGGGCAGAAAATCTATTTGAGCAAAGAAGAGCTGAAAACTTAACCTAATCTGGTGAAGGAAACCTATACAAATCCATAAGGCATAGAGATCCCCTCCCACAAAGTCAACCGAAGGAGGTCCACATCAAGACACATAGTAATCCAAATGGGAAAAGGTAGTGATAAAGAAAAAACATTTAAAGCAGCAAGATAAAAGAAGACAGGTAACATGCAAGGGAAAGCCCATAAAGCTATCAGCTGAGTTTTCAGCAGAAACTATGCAGGACAGAAGAAAGTGGCGTTAAATATTCAAAGTGCTGAATGAGAAAAATCTGCAGCAAGGAATAATTTATCCAGCAAGCCTATCCTTCAGAAAAGAAGGGGAGAAAAAGAGTTTCTTAGCCACACAAACTAAAAGAGTTCATGACCACTAAATTAACTACAAAAAATATTGAAGGGGACACTATGAGTGGAAAAAAATCGTAAGTGAGAGTATGACAATAATGAATCAAGGAAGCAGTAAAAATAAGTATTTCTGTAAAAATCAGTTAAGGGATTCACAAAATAAAAGTATGTAAAATATGAAAACATATACCCTAACACATGAGGAGGAGTCAACAGTGGGTTTGAACATAAACAGCATTCAACTTAATATAGACCGAAAAGGCTATATATAATCCAGGGGGTCACCACAAACCCAAAGCACTAATACACATGCAAAAGATAAAGGGAAAGAAATCCAAGAATATCATTAAAGAAAACGAGCAAACCATGAGAGAGAGAGCAAGAGAAGAAAGGATCAGAGAAAAACTACACAAAAAACTATGAAACAAGTAACAAAACATCAATAAATACATGTCTAATGATAATCAGTTTGAATGTAAATGGACTAAATGCTCCAAGCAAAAGAGCATGACAGAGTTTGTCTATATATATAAAAGATTTCACACCTAAAGACACCTGCAGATGGAAATTAAGAGATGGAGAAACATTAATCATGCAAGTGGATGTCAAAAGAAGTCAGAGTAGCAATCCTTATATCAGACAAAATAGACTTTTTTAAAATTGAAATTGAATTAGCCAACATAGAGTACACCAGTAGTTTCAAATGTAGCGTTCCACAATTCATCAGTTGTGTATAACACACAGTGTTCATCACATCACAGGCATTCCTTAATGCCCATCACACAGTTACCCCATCTCCCCAGCCACCTTTCCTCCAGCAACACTCAGTTGGTTTCCAATAGTTAGGAAACTGTCATGGATTTTCTTCCTCTCTGGTTTCTTCGCATTCATTTTCCCTCCCTTCCCCTATGATCCTCTGTGCTGTTCCTTCTATTCCACATATGAGTAAAACCATATAATAATTGTTTTTCTCTGACTGACTTATTTTGCTCAGCATAATACCCTCCAGTGCCATCCACATCGATATGCTCAATATTGATCCTTTCTGATGGCTGAGTCATATTCCATTGTATATGTATATACCATGTTTTCTTTATCCATTTATCTGTCGATGGATGTCTTGGTTCCTTCCACGGTTTGGCTATTGTGGACAATGTTGCTATAAACATTCGGGGTGCAGTTGCCCCTTCAGATCACTACATTGGTAGCTTTGGGGTAAATAAAATTGCTGGGTTGTAAGGGAGCTCTGTTTTAAGTTCTTGAGGAACCTCCATATTGTTTTCCAAAGTGGCTGTACCAGTTTTCATTCCCACTTAGAAGTGTAAGAGAGTTCCCCTTTCTCCTCACCAACATTTGTTATTTCTCCGCTTGTTAATTTTTGCAATTCTGACTGGTGTGAAGTGGTATCTCATTGTCATTTGGATTTCTTTTTCCCCATGCCAAGTGATGTTGAGCAGTTTGTCATATGTCTGTTGGCCATTTGTGTGTCTTCTTTGGAGAAATATCTGTTCATATCTTCTGCCCATTTCTTGACTCGCTTATTTGTTTTTTGGGTGTTGAGTTTGGGTGTTGAACGGTAGTAAAGCGTACGGCACATTCATGATGCTTCCACACCCACTTTTGGAAATGCTTCTCTCTCAAGGATACCTGAATATGTTAGTGGAGAGTTGCCGTATACGCAGACTTGCTTTTCCCAGGTGAGTGCATGGCACATTCCTTATTCCCTCACGCGCGCGCGCGCACACACACACACACACACACACACACACACACACAGAGTTGAACATGTTTCTGTCTCGTCAGGAAAGAAGGTGTTCGTTGAGTGACGGTTTCTCACTGATGCTTTTGGGTTCTTGCTTTTATTCCCCCCGGAGAGTGAAGTGTAGGCGCTTTTTCCGTAGGCTTCCGTACACACCCTTGAGAAGCCTTCCGTCAGCCAGAAACAAGCCGTGAGTTGAAAGAGGCGTCCACGCAGACCTCCTTCTCAGAGCGAAGCCTTTCACACTTTTCCTTGTGAAGTAAACTACAGAGATACAAATACTTTATCAATGATTGCTTTAACAAAAAAGGACTAAATATCCCAATCAGAAAACATAGACTGTAAAGAGGAAGCAAGACCCATCTCTATGCTGCCTACCAGAGAATCACTTCAGACCTAAAAATAAAAGCAGATTCGAAGTAATGGGAAACAAAACCATTTATGATGCAAATGGAAGTGAAAAGAAAGTTGGAGTCGTAATATTTTTATGAGACAAAATAAACTGAATTGTGGGGAAGATGGCAGAGTAGAAGGACCCTAAACTCACCTCATCCCACAGATACAACTAGATCACACTCACACCAGAGTCACCCAGAAATGGACCTTCAGATTTCCCAACAAAACTCTACAACTAAATGGAGAGAGGAAATCACATCAAAGATGGTAGGAAGGACAAGGACTCTGTAGGAATCTAAACCCCGTATTTCTGACCAGCAGAGGGAGGGAACCACAGTCACAGAGGGGCCAGAAACAAACTACTACACCGGGGAGCCTCTAAAGCGTAGAGACATCCTCATAGCTTATGGCTTTGAAAATCAGAAGGGATGACATTTTTGAGCGTATACAACCAGCAGACTTAAAGCTTGGAACTTTTAAAAATCAGCTGTCTCAGCTCTGAGAGAGCACAGAAGGTGATCGGAAGCTGAGATCTGTCCTTAAAGAGAAAGCACAGCAAACAGTCTGGAGAAGCTTGGGTGAAGCAGGTTGAAACGTGCTTGAGGATTAAACAAGGGAGACATAGTTCTTGAACTCAGAGTTTGCTAAGGGACTTGTCCAGGAACAAAGGAGCTGGCAGGTTCCATTTCCCTCTACGGCCCCTCATTATAAACACACACCTACCTGCAAGATCAAGCACAATCTAGCAATCACTAACTTGCATAAACCATGGCCCATCCCCACACCTACCACACCTGCTTCAGTCCCAGTGCTGTGGATACCCTCCCTGATAAGACCCACACAAACCTTGACAACAATATGTCTCCCCATCACCCACAGAACACGCATGCATCTTGTTAAAACAGCACACCCCATGTGTTGTGCACAATGACACAGTCCAGATCCAGTCTCTGTTGTTGCTATGCATTACCTTCAGAGGAGAACCAGCATCACCAAGTTAAAAATGTATGTTCTGCCCCGTATTTTCAAGAACAAGCAATATATCTGACCTTCCTAACAGAGAGATATTCTCTGAGAAGTAGGCCAAATGAGCAGACAGAGGACTATGTCCTAAACGAAAGAAGAGGACAAAGCCACAGCAAGAGACCTAAACAAAATGGATATAAGGAACATGCCTGACAGAAAATTTAAGATAACAATTATAAAGATACTCACTGGGGAAATGAAAAGAGGGAGGACATCAGAAGGGGGAACATCACTGAGACTCTTAACAAAGAGATATGAAAGAAATAATCAGAGATGTGGAACACAAGAAATGAAATTAAGAATATCCTAGATAGAATAATTAGCAGGATGGACGAAGCAGAGGAACAAATTAATGAACTAGAAGACAGTAATGGAAAGTAATCAAGCGGAACAAATGAGAGGAAAAAGGTGTATGCAAAAATGAGAAGAGACTTAGGGAATTCAGTGACTCCATCCAGTGTAACAACACCCACATTAGAGGGATCCCAGAAGGTGAAAAGGGGGAAAAGGGGGCAGAAAATCTATTTGAGCAAAGAAGAGCTGAAAACTTAACCTAATCTGGTGAAGGAAACCTATACAAATCCATAAGGCATAGAGATCCCCTCCCACAAAGTCAACCGAAGGAGGTCCACATCAAGACACATAGTAATCCAAATGGGAAAAGGTAGTGATAAAGAAAAAACATTTAAAGCAGCAAGATAAAAGAAGACAGGTAACATGCAAGGGAAAGCCCATAAAGCTATCAGCTGAGTTTTCAGCAGAAACTATGCAGGACAGAAGAAAGTGGCGTTAAATATTCAAAGTGCTGAATGAGAAAAATCTGCAGCAAGGAATAATTTATCCAGCAAGCCTATCCTTCAGAAAAGAAGGGGAGAAAAAGAGTTTCTTAGCCACACAAACTAAAAGAGTTCATGACCACTAAATTAACTACAAAAAATATTGAAGGGGACACTATGAGTGGAAAAAAATCGTAAGTGAGAGTATGACAATAATGAATCAAGGAAGCAGTAAAAATAAGTATTTCTGTAAAAATCAGTTAAGGGATTCACAAAATAAAAGTATGTAAAATATGAAAACATATACCCTAACACATGAGGAGGAGTCAACAGTGGGTTTGAACTTAAACAGCATTCAACTTAATATAGACCGAAAAGGCTATATATAATCCAGGGGGTCACCACAAACCCAAAGCACTAATACACATGCAAAAGATAAAGGGAAAGAAATCCAAGAATATCATTAAAGAAAACGAGCAAACCATGAGAGAGAGAGCAAGAGAAGAAAGGATCAGAGAAAAACTACACAAAAAACTATGAAACAAGTAACAAAACATCAATAAATACATGTCTAATGATAATCAGTTTGAATGTAAATGGACTAAATGCTCCAAGCAAAAGAGCATGACAGAGTTTGTCTATATATATAAAAGATTTCACACCTAAAGACACTTGCAGATGGAAATTAAGAGATGGAGAAACATTAATCATGCAAGTGGATGTCAAAAGAAGTCAGAGTAGCAATCCTTATATCAGACAAAATAGACTTTTTTAAAATTGAAATTGAATTAGCCAACATAGAGTACACCAGTAGTTTCAAATGTAGCGTTCCACAATTCATCAGTTGTGTATAACACCCAGTGTTCATCACATCACAGGCATTCCTTAATGCCCATCACACAGTTACCCCATCTCCCCAGCCACCTTTCCTCCAGCAACCCTCAGTTGGTTTCCAATAGTTAGGAACCTGTCATGGATTTTCTTCCTCTCTGGTTTCTTCGCATTCATTTTCCCTCCCTTCCCCTATGATCCTCTGTGCTGTTCCTTCTATTCCACATATGAGTAAAACCATATAATAATTGTTTTTCTCTGACTGACTTATTTTGCTCAGCATAATACCCTCCAGTGCCATCCACATCGATATGCTCAATATTGATCCTTTCTGATGGCTGAGTCATATTCCATTGTATATGTATATACCATGTTTTCTTTATCCATTTATCTGTCGATGGATGTCTTGGTTCCTTCCACGGTTTGGCTATTGTGGACAATGTTGCTATAAACATTCGGGGTGCAGTTGCCCCTTCAGATCACTACATTGGTAGCTTTGGGGTAAATAAAATTGCTGGGTTGTAAGGGAGCTCTGTTTTAAGTTCTTGAGGAACCTCCATATTGTTTTCCAAAGTGGCTGTACCAGTTTTCATTCCCACTTAGAAGTGTAAGAGAGTTCCCCTTTCTCCTCACCAACATTTGTTACTTCTCCGCTTGTTAATTTTTGCAATTCTGACTGGTGTGAAGTGGTATCTCATTGTCATTTGGATTTCTTTTTCCCCATGCCAAGTGATGTTGAGCAGTTTGTCATATATCTGTTGGCCATTTGTGTGTCTTCTTTGGAGAAATATCTGTTCATATCTTCTGCCCATTTCTTGACTCGCTTATTTGTTTTTTGGGTGTTGAGTTTGGGTGTTGAACGGTAGTAAAGCTTACGGCACATTCATGATGCTTCCACACCCACTTTTGGAAATGCTTCTCTCTCAAGGATACCTGAATATATTAGTGGAGAGTTGCCGTATACGCAGACTTGCTTTTCCCAGGTGAGTGCATGGCACATTCCTTATTCCCTCACGCGCGCGCGCGCGCACACACACACACACACACACACAGAGTTGAACATGTTTCTGTCTCGTCAGGAAAGAAGGTGTTCGTTGAGTGACGGTTTCTCACTGATGCTTTTGGGTTCTTGCTTTTATTCCCCCCGGAGAGTGAAGTGTAGGCGCTTTTTCCGTAGGCTTCCGTACACACCCTTGAGAAGCCTTCCGTCAGCCAGAAACAAGCCGTGAGTTGAAAGAGGCGTCCACGCAGACCTCCTTCTCAGAGCGAAGCCTTTCACACTTTTACTTGTGAAGTAAACTACAGAGATACAAATACTTTATCAATGATTGCTTTAACAAAAAAGGACTAAATATCCCAATCAGAAAACATAGACTGTAAAGAGGAAGCAAGACCCATCTCTATGCTGCCTACCAGAGAATCACTTCAGACGTAAAAATAAAAGCAGATTCGAAGTAATGGGAAACAAAACGATTTATGATGCAAATGGAAGTGAAAAGAAAGTTGGAGTCGTAATATTTTTATGAGACAAAATAAACTGAATTGTGGGGAAGATGGCAGAGTAGAAGGACCCTAAACTCACCTCATCCCACAGATACAACTAGATCACACTCACACCAGAGTCACCCAGAAATGGACCTTCAGATTTCCCAACAAAACTCTACAACTAAATGGAGAGAGGAAATCACATCAAAGATGGTAGGAAGGACAAGGACTCTGTAGGAATCTAAACCCCGTATTTCTGACCACCAGAGGGAGGGAACCACAGTCACAGAGGGGCCAGAAACAAACTACTACACCGGGGAGCCTCTAAAGCGTAGAGACATCCTCATAGCTTGTGGCTTTGAAAATCAGAAGGGATGACATTTGTGAGCGTATACAACCAGCAGACTTAAAGCTTGGAACTTTTAAAAATCAGCTGTCTCAGCTCTGAGAGAGCACAGAAGGTGATCGGAAGCTGAGATCTGTCCTTAAAGAGAAAGCACAGCAAACAGTCTGGAGAAGCTTGGGTGAAGCAGGTTGAAACGTGCTTGAGGATTAAACAAGGGAGACATAGTTCCTGAACTCAGAGTTTGCTAAGGGACTTGTCCAGGAACAAAGGAGCTGGCAGGTTCCATTTCCCTCTACGGCCCCTCATTATAAACACACACCTACCTGCAAGATCAAGCACAATCTAGCAATCACTAACTTGCATAAACCATGGCCCATCCCCACACCTACCACACCTGCTTCAGTCCCAGTGCTGTGGATACCCTCCCTGATAAGACCCACACAATCCTTGACAACAATATGTCTCCCCATCACCCACAGAACACGCATGCATCTTGTTAAAACAGCACACCCCATGTGTTGTGCACAATGACACAGTCCAGATCCAGTCTCTGTTGTTGCTATGCATTACCTTCAGAGGAGAACCAGCATCACCAAGTTAAAAATGTATGTTCTGCCCCGTATTTTCCAGAACAAGCAATATATCTGACCTTCCTCACCGAGAGATATTCTCTGAGAAGTAGGCCAAATGAGCAGACAGAGGACTATGTCCTAAACGAAAGAAGAGGACAAAGCCACAGCAAGAGACCTAAACAAAATGGATATAAGGAACATGCCTGACAGAAAATTTAAGATAACAATTATAAAGATACTCACTGGGGAAATGAAAAGAGGGAGGACATCAGAAGGGGGAACATCATTGAGACTCTTAACAAAGAGATATGAAAGAAATAATCAGAGATGTGGAACACAAGAAATGAAATGAAGAATATACTAGATAGAATAATTAGCAGGATGGACGAAGCAGAGGAACAAATTAATGAACTAGAAGACAGTAATGGAAAGTAATCAAGCGGAACAAATGAGAGGAAAAAGAAGTATGCAAAAATGAGAAGAGACTTAGGGAATTCAGTGACTCCATCCAGTGTAACAACACCCACATTAGAGGGATCCCAGAAGGTGAAAAGGGGGAAAAGGGGGCAGAAAATCTATTTGAGCAAAGAAGAGCTGAAAACTTAACCTAATCTGGTGAAGGAAACCTATACAAATCCATAAGGCATAGAGATCCCCTCCCACAAAGTCAACCGAAGGAGGTCCACATCAAGACACATAGTAATCCAAATGGGAAAAGGTAGTGATAAAGAAAAAACATTTAAAGCAGCAAGATAAAAGAAGACAGGTAACATGCAAGGGAAAGCCCATAAAGCTATCAGCTGAGTTTTCAGCAGAAACTATGCAGGACAGAAGAAAGTGGCGTTAAATATTCAAAGTGCTGAATGAGAAAAATCTGCAGCAAGGAATAATTTATCCAGCAAGCCTATCCTTCAGAAAAGAAGGGGAGAAAAAGAGTTTCTTAGCCACACAAACTAAAAGAGTTCATGACCACTAAATTAACTACAAAAAATATTGAAGGGGACACTATGAGTGGAAAAAAACCGTAAGTGAGAGTATGACAATAATGAATCAAGGAAGCAGTAAAAATAAGTATTTCTGTAAAAATCAGTTAAGGGATTCACAAAATAAAAGTATGTAAAATATGAAAACATATACCCTAACACATGAGGAGGAGTCAACAGTGGGTTTGAACTTAAACAGCATTCAACTTAATATAGACCGAAAAGGCTATATATAATCCAGGGGGTCACCACAAACCCAAAGCACTAATACACATGCAAAAGATAAAGGGAAAGAAATCCAAGAATATCATTAAAGAAAACGAGCAAACCATGAGAGAGAGAGCAAGAGAAGAAAGGATCAGAGAAAAACTACACAAAAAACTATGAAACAAGTAACAAAACATCAATAAATACATGTCTAATGATAATCAGTTTGAATGTAAATGGACTAAATGCTCCAAGCAAAAGAGCATGACAGAGTTTGTCTATATATATAAAAGATTTCACACCTAAAGACACCTGCAGATGGAAATTAAGAGATGGAGAAACATTAATCATGCAAGTGGATGTCAAAAGAAGTCAGAGTAGCAATCCTTATATCAGACCAAATAGACTTTTTTAAAATTGAAATTGAATTAGCCAACATAGAGTACACCAGTAGTTTCAAATGTAGCGTTCCACAATTCATCAGTTGTGTATAACACCCAGTGTTCATCACATCACAGGCATTCCTTAATGCCCATCACACAGTTACCCCATCTCCCCAGCCACCTTTCCTCCAGCAACCCTCAGTTGGTTTCCAATAGTTAGGAACCTGTCATGGATTTTCTTCCTCTCTGGTTTCTTCGCATTCATTTTCCCTCCCTTCCCCTATGATCCTCTGTGCTGTTCCTTCTATTCCACATATGAGTAAAACCATATAATAATTGTTTTTCTCTGACTGACTTATTTTGCTCAGCATAATACCCTCCAGTGCCATCCACATCGATATGCTAAATATTGATCCTTTCTGATGGCTGAGTCATATTCCATTGTATATGTATATACCATGTTTTCTTTATCCATTTATCTGTCGATGGATGTCTTGGTTCCTTCCACGGTTTGGCTATTGTGGACAATGTTGCTATAAACATTCGGGGTGCAGTTGCCCCTTCAGATCACTACATTGGTAGCTTTGGGGTAAATAAAATTGCTGGGTTGTAAGGGAGCTCTGTTTTAAGTTCTTGAGGAACCTCCATATTGTTTTCCAAAGTGGCTGTACCAGTTTTCATTCCCACTTAGAAGTGTAAGAGAGTTCCCCTTTCTCCTCACCAACATTTGTTATTTCTCCGCTTGTTAATTTTTGCAATTCTGACTGGTGTGAAGTGGTATCTCACTGTCATTTGGATTTCTTTATCCCTATGCCAAGTGATGTTGAGCAGTTTGTCATATGTCTGTTGGCCATTTGTGTGTCTTCTTTGGAGAAATACCTGTTCATATCTTCTGCCCATTTCTTGACTCGCTTATTTGTTTTTTGGGTGTTGAGTTTGGGTGTTGAACGGTAGTAAAGCTTACGGCACATTCATGATGCTTCCACACCCACTTTTGGAAATGCTTCTCTCTCAAGGATACCTGAATATGTTAGTGGAGAGTTGCCGTATACGCAGACTTGCTTTTCCCAGGTGAGTGCATGGCACATTCCTTATTCCCTCACGCGCGCGCGCGCACACACACACACACACACACACACACAGAGTTGAACATGTTTCTGTCTCGTCAGGAAAGAAGGTGTTCGTTGAGTGACGGTTTCTCACTGATGCTTTTGGGTTCTTGCTTTTATTCCCCCCGGAGAGTGAAGTGTAGGCGCTTTTTCCGTAGGCTTCCGTACACACCCTTGAGAAGCCTTCCGTCAGCCAGAAACAAGCCGTGAGTTGAAAGAGGCGTCCACGCAGACCTCCTTCTCAGAGCGAAGCCTTTCACACTTTTCCTTGTGAAGTAAACTAGAGAGATACAAATACTTTATCAATGATTGCTTAACAAAAAAGGACTAAATATCCCAAACAGAAAACATAGACTGTAAAGAGGAAGCAAGACCCATCTCTATGCTGCCTACCAGAGAATCACTTCAGACCTAAAAATAAAAGCAGATTCGAAGTAATGGGAAACAAAACGATTTATGATGCAAATGGAAGTGAAAAGAAAGTTGGAGTCGTAATATTTTTATGAGACAAAATAAACTGAATTGTGGGGAAGATGGCAGAGTAGAAGGACCCTAAACTCACCTCATCCCACAGATACAACTAGATCACACTCACACCAGAGTCACCCAGAAATGGACCTTCAGATTTCCCAACAAAACTCTACAACTAAATGGAGAGAGGAAATCACATCAAAGATGGTAGGAAGGACAAGGACTCTGTAGGAATCTAAACCCCGTATTTCTGACCACCAGAGGGAGGGAACCACAGTCACAGAGGGGCCAGAAACAAACTACTACACCGGGGAGCCTCTAAAGCGTAGAGACATCCTCATAGCTTATGGCTTTGAAAATCAGAAGGGATGACATTTGTGAGCGTATACAACCAGCAGACTTAAAGCTTGGAACTTTTAAAAATCAGCTGTCTCAGCTCTGAGAGAGCACAGAAGGTGATCGGAAGCTGAGATCTGTCCTTAAAGAGAAAGCACAGCAAACAGTCTGGAGAAGTTTGGGTGAAGCAGGTTGAAACGTGCTTGAGGATTAAACAAGGGAGACATAGTTCCTGAACTCAGAGTTTGCTAAGGGACTTGTCCAGGAACAAAGGAGCTGGCAGGTTCCATTTCCCTCTACGGCCCCTCATTATAAACACACACCTACCTGCAAGATCAAGCACAATCTAGCAATCACTAACTTGCATAAACCATGGCCCATCCCCACACCTACCACACCTGCTTCAGTCCCAGTGCTGTGGATACCCTCCCTGATAAGACCCACACAATCCTTGACAACAATATGTCTCCCCATCACCCACAGAACACGCATGCATCTTGTTAAAACAGCACACCCCATGTGTTGTGCACAATGACACAGTCCAGATCCAGTCTCTGTTGTTGCTATGCATTACCTTCAGAGGAGAACCAGCATCACCAAGTTAAAAATGTATGTTCTGCCCCGTATTTTCAAGAACAAGCAATATATCTGACCTTCCTAACCGAGAGATATTCTCTGAGAAGTAGGCCAAATGAGCAGACAGAGGACTATGTCCTAAACGAAAGAAGAGGACAAAGCCACAGCAAGAGACCTAAACAAAATGGATATAAGGAACATGCCTGACAGAAAATTTAAGATAACAATTATAAAGATACTCACTGGGGAAATGAAAAGAGGGAGGACATCAGAAGGGGGAACATCATTGAGACTCTTAACAAAGAGATATGAAAGAAATAATCAGAGATGTGGAACACAAGAAATGAAATGAAGAATATACTAGATAGAATAATTAGCAGGATGGACGAAGCAGAGGAACAAATTAATGAACTAGAAGACAGTAATGGAAAGTAATCAAGCGGAACAAATGAGAGGAAAAAGAAGTATGCAAAAATGAGAAGAGACTTAGGGAATTCAGTGACTCCATCCAGTGTAACAACACCCACATTAGAGGGATCCCAGAAGGTGAAAAGGGGGAAAAGGGGGCAGAAAATCTATTTGAGCAAAGAAGAGCTGAAAACTTAACCTAATCTGGTGAAGGAAACCTATACAAATCCATAAGGCATAGAGATCCCCTCCCACAAAGTCAACCGAAGGAGGTCCACATCAAGACACATAGTAATCCAAATGGGAAAAGGTAGTGATAAAGAAAAAACATTTAAAGCAGCAAGATAAAAGAAGACAGGTAACATGCAAGGGAAAGCCCATAAAGCTATCAGCTGAGTTTTCAGCAGAAACTATGCAGGACAGAAGAAAGTGGCGTTAAATATTCAAAGTGCTGAATGAGAAAAATCTGCAGCAAGGAATAATTTATCCAGCAAGCCTATCCTTCAGAAAAGAAGGGGAGAAAAAGAGTTTCTTAGCCACACAAACTAAAAGAGTTCATGACCACTAAATTAACTACAAAAAATATTGAAGGGACACTATGAGTGGAAAAAAATCGTAAGTGAGAGTATGACAATAATGAATCAAGGAAGCAGTAAAAATAAGTATTTCTGTAAAAATCAGTTAAGGGATTCACAAAATAAAAGTATGTAAAATATGAAAACATATACCCTAACACATGAGGAGGAGTCAACAGTGGGGTTGAACTTAAACAGCATTCAACTTAATATAGACCGAAAAGGCTATATATAATCCAGGGGGTCACCACAAACCCAAAGCACTAATACACATGCAAAAGATAAAGGGAAAGAAATCCAAGAATATCATTAAAGAAAACGAGCAAACCATGAGAGAGAGAGCAAGAGAAGAAAGGATCAGAGAAAAACTACACAAAAAACTATGAAACAAGTAACAAAACATCAATAAATACATGTCTAATGATAATCAGTTTGAATGTAAATGGACTAAATGCTCCAAGCAAAAGAGCATGACAGAGTTTGTCTATAAATATAAAAGATTTCACACCTAAAGACACCTGCAGATGGAAATTAAGAGATGGAGAAACATTAATCATGCAAGTGGATGTCAAAAGAAGTCAGAGTAGCAATCCTTATATCAGACCAAATAGAGTTTTTTAAAATTGAAATTGAATTAGCCAACATAGAGTACACCAGTAGTTTCAAATGTAGCGTTCCACAATTCATCAGTTGTGTATAACACCCAGTGTTCATCACATCACAGGCATTCCTTAATGCCCATCACACAGTTACCCCATCTCCCCAGCCACCTTTCCTCCAGCAACCCTCAGTTGGTTTCCAATAGTTAGGAACCTGTCATGGATTTTCTTCCTCTCTGGTTTCTTCGCATTCATTTTCCCTCCCTTCCCCTATGATCCTCTGTGCTGTTCCTTCTATTCCACATATGAGTAAAACCATATAATAATTGTTTATCTCTGACTGACTTATTTTGCTCAGCATAATACCCTCCAGTGCCATCCACATCGATATGCTCAATATTGATCCTTTCTGATGGCTGAGTCATATTCCATTGTATATGTATATACCATGTTTTCTTTATCCATTTATCTGTCGATGGATGTCTTGGTTCCTTCCACGGTTTGGCTATTGTGGACAATGTTGCTATAAACATTCGGGGTGCAGTTGCCCCTTCAGATCACTACATTGGTAGCTTTGGGGTAAATAAAATTGCTGGGTTGTAAGGGAGCTCTGTTTTAAGTTCTTGAGGAACCTCCATATTGTTTTCCAAAGTGGCTGTACCAGTTTTCATTCCCACTTAGAAGTGTAAGAGAGTTCCCCTTTCTCCTCACCAACATTTGTTATTTCTCCGCTTGTTAATTTTTGCAATTCTGACTGGTGTGAAGTGGTATCTCATTGTCATTTGGATTTCTTTTTCCCCATGCCAAGTGATGTTGAGCAGTTTGTCATATGTCTGTTGGCCATTTGTGTGTCTTCTTTGGAGAAATATCTGTTCATATCTTCTGCCCATTTCTTGACTCGCTTATTTGTTTTTTGGGTGTTGAGTTTGGGTGTTGAACGGTAGTAAAGCGTACGGCACATTCATGATGCTTCCACACCCACTTTTGGAAATGCTTCTCTCTCAAGGATACCTGAATATGTTAGTGGAGAGTTGCCGTATACGCAGACTTGCTTTTCCCAGGTGAGTGCATGGCACATTCCTTATTCCCTCACGCGCGCGCGCGCACACACACACACACACACACACACACAGAGTTGAACATGTTTCTGTCTCGTCAGGAAAGAAGGTGTTCGTTGAGTGACGGTTTCTCACTGATGCTTTTGGGTTCTTGCTTTTATTCCCCCCGGAGAGTGAAGTGTAGGCGCTTTTTCCGTAGGCTTCCGTACACACCCTTGAGAAGCCTTCCGTCAGCCAGAAACAAGCCGTGAGTTGAAAGAGGCGTCCACGCAGACCTCCTTCTCAGAGCGAAGCCTTTCACACTTTTCCTTGTGAAGTAAACTACAGAGATACAAATACTTTATCAATGATTGCTTTAACAAAAAAGGACTAAATATCCCAATCAGAAAACATAGACTGTAAAGAGGAAGCAAGACCCATCTCTATGCTGCCTACCAGAGAATCACTTCAGACCTAAAAATAAAAGCAGATTCGAAGTAATGGGAAACAAAACGATTTATGATGCAAATGGAAGTGAAAAGAAAGTTGGAGTCGTAATATTTTTATGAGACAAAATAAACTGAATTGTGGGGAAGATGGCAGAGTAGAAGGACCCTAAACTCACCTCATCCCACAGATACAACTAGATCACACTCACACCAGAGTCACCCAGAAATGGACCTTCAGATTTCCCAACAAAACTCTACAACTAAATGGAGAGAGGAAATCACATCAAAGATGGTAGGAAGGACAAGGACTCTGTAGGAATCTAAACCCCGTATTTCTGACCAGCAGAGGGAGGGAACCACAGTCACAGAGGGGCCAGAAACAAACTACTACACCGGGGAGCCTCTAAAGCGTAGAGACATCCTCATAGCTTATGGCTTTGAAAATCAGAAGGGATGACATTTTTGAGCGTATACAACCAGCAGACTTAAAGCTTGGAACTTTTAAAAATCAGCTGTCTCAGCTCTGAGAGAGCACAGAAGGTGATCGGAAGCTGAGATCTGTCCTTAAAGAGAAAGCACAGCAAACAGTCTGGAGAAGCTTGGGTGAAGCAGGTTGAAACGTGCTTGAGGATTAAACAAGGGAGACATAGTTCCTGAACTCAGAGTTTGCTAAGGGACTTGTCCAGGAACAAAGGAGCTGGCAGGTTCCATTTCCCTCTACGGCCCCTCATTATAAACACACACCTACCTGCAAGATCAAGCACAATCTAGCAATCACTAACTTGCATAAACCATGGCCCATCCCCACACCTACCACACCTGCTTCAGTCCCAGTGCTGTGGATACCCTCCCTGATAAGACCCACACAATCCTTGACAACAATATGTCTCCCCATCACCCACAGAACACGCATGCATCTTGTTAAAACAGCACACCCCATGTGTTGTGCACAATGACACAGTCCAGATCCAGTCTCTGTTGTTGCTATGCATTACCTTCAGAGGAGAACCAGCATCACCAAGTTAAAAATGTATGTTCTGCCCCGTATTTTCAAGAACAAGCAATATATCTGACCTTCCTAACAGAGAGATATTCTCTGAGAAGTAGGCCAAATGAGCAGACAGAGGACTATGTCCTAAACGAAAGAAGAGGACAAAGCCACAGCAAGAGACCTAAACAAAATGGATATAAGGAACATGCCTGACAGAAAATTTAAGATAACAATTATAAAGATACTCACTGGGGAAATGAAAAGAGGGAGGACATCAGAAGGGGGAACATCACTGAGACTCTTAACAAAGAGATATGAAAGAAATAATCAGAGATGTGGAACACAAGAAATGAAATTAAGAATATCCTAGATAGAATAATTAGCAGGATGGACGAAGCAGAGGAACAAATTAATGAACTAGAAGACAGTAATGGAAAGTAATCAAGCGGAACAAATGAGAGGAAAAAGGTGTATGCAAAAATGAGAAGAGACTTAGGGAATTCAGTGACTCCATCCAGTGTAACAACACCCACATTAGAGGGATCCCAGAAGGTGAAAAGGGGGAAAAGGGGGCAGAAAATCTATTTGAGCAAAGAAGAGCTGAAAACTTAACCTAATCTGGTGAAGGAAACCTATACAAATCCATAAGGCATAGAGATCCCCTCCCACAAAGTCAACCGAAGGAGGTCCACATCAAGACACATAGTAATCCAAATGGGAAAAGGTAGTGATAAAGAAAAAACATTTAAAGCAGCAAGATAAAAGAAGACAGGTAACATGCAAGGGAAAGCCCATAAAGCTATCAGCTGAGTTTTCAGCAGAAACTATGCAGGACAGAAGAAAGTGGCGTTAAATATTCAAAGTGCTGAATGAGAAAAATCTGCAGCAAGGAATAATTTATCCAGCAAGCCTATCCTTCAGAAAAGAAGGGGAGAAAAAGAGTTTCTTAGCCACACAAACTAAAAGAGTTCATGACCACTAAATTAACTACAAAAAATATTGAAGGGGACACTATGAGTGGAAAAAAATCGTAAGTGAGAGTATGACAATAATGAATCAAGGAAGCAGTAAAAATAAGTATTTCTGTAAAAATCAGTTAAGGGATTCACAAAATAAAAGTATGTAAAATATGAAAACATATACCCTAACACATGAGGAGGAGTCAACAGTGGGTTTGAACTTAAACAGCATTCAACTTAATATAGACCGAAAAGGCTATATATAATCCAGGGGGTCACCACAAACCCAAAGCACTAATACACATGCAAAAGATAAAGGGAAAGAAATCCAAGAATATCATTAAAGAAAACGAGCAAACCATGAGAGAGAGAGCAAGAGAAGAAAGGATCAGAGAAAAACTACACAAAAAACTATGAAACAAGTAACAAAACATCAATAAATACATGTCTAATGATAATCAGTTTGAATGTAAATGGACTAAATGCTCCAAGCAAAAGAGCATGACAGAGTTTGTCTATATATATAAAAGATTTCACACCTAAAGACACCTGCAGATGGAAATTAAGAGATGGAGAAACATTAATCATGCAAGTGGATGTCAAAAGAAGTCAGAGTAGCAATCCTTATATCAGACCAAATAGAGTTTTTTAAAATTGAAATTGAATTAGCCAACATAGAGTACACCAGTAGTTTCAAATGTAGCGTTCCACAATTCATCAGTTGTGTATAACACCCAGTGTTCATCACATCACAGGCATTCCTTAATGCCCATCACACAGTTACCCCATCTCCCCAGCCACCTTTCCTCCAGCAACCCTCAGTTGGTTTCCAATAGTTAGGAACCTGTCATGGATTTTCTTCCTCTCTGGTTTCTTCGCATTCATTTTCCCTCCCTTCCCCTATGATCCTCTGTGCTGTTCCTTCTACTCCACATACGAGTAAAACCATATAATAATTGTTTTTCTCTGACTGACTTATTTTGCTCAGCATAATACCCTCCAGTGCCATCCACATCGATATGCTCAATATTGATCCTTTCTGATGGCTGAGTCATATTCCATTGTATATGTATATACCATGTTTTCTTTATCCATTTATCTGTCGATGGATGTCTTGGTTCCTTCCACGGTTTGGCTATTGTGGACAATGTTGCTATAAACATTCGGGGTGCAGTTGCCCCTTCAGATCACTACATTGGTAGCTTTGGGGTAAATAAAATTGCTGGGTTGTAAGGGAGCTCTGTTTTAAGTTCTTGAGGAACCTGCATATTGTTTTCCAAAGTGGCTGTACCAGTTTTCATTCCCACTTAGAAGTGTAAGAGAGTTCCCCTTTCTCCTCACCAACATTTGTTATTTCTCCGCTTGTTAATTTTTGCAATTCTGACTGGTGTGAAGTGGTATCTCATTGTCATTTGGATTTCTTTTTCCCCATGCCAAGTGATGTTGAGCAGTTTGTCATATGTCTGTTGGCCATTTGTGTGTCTTCTTTGGAGAAATATCTGTTCATATCTTCTGCCCATTTCTTGACTCGCTTATTTGTTTTTTGGGTGTTGAGTTTGGGTGTTGAACGGTAGTAAAGCGTACGGCACATTCATGATGCTTCCACACCCACTTTTGGAAATGCTTCTCTCTCAAGGATACCTGAATATGTTAGTGGAGAGTTGCCGTATACGCAGACTTGCTTTTCCCAGGTGAGTGCATGGCACATTCCTTATTCCCTCACGCGCGCGCGCGCACACACACACACACACACACACACACACACACACACAGAGTTGAACATGTTTCTGTCTCGTCAGGAAAGAAGGTGTTCGTTGAGTGACGGTTTCTCACTGATGCTTTTGGGTTCTTGCTTTTATTCCCCCCGGAGAGTGAAGTGTAGGCGCTTTTTCCGTAGGCTTGCGTACACACCCTTGAGAAGCCTTCCGTCAGCCAGAAACAAGCCGTGAGTTGAAAGAGGCGTCCACGCAGACCTCCTTCTCAGAGCGAAGCCTTTCACACTTTTCCTTGTGAAGTAAACTAGAGAGATACAAATACTTTATCAATGATTGCTTTAACAAAAAAGGACTAAATATCCCAATCAGAAAACATAGACTGTAAAGAGGAAGCAAGACCCATCTCTATGCTGCCTACCAGAGAATCACTTCAGACCTAAAAATAAAAGCAGATTCGAAGTAATGGGAAACAAAACGATTTATGATGCAAATGGAAGTGAAAAGAAAGTTGGAGTCGTAATATTTTTATGAGACAAAATAAACTGAATTGTGGGGAAGATGGCAGAGTAGAAGGACCCTAAACTCACCTCATCCCACAGATACAACTAGATCACACTCACACCAGAGTCACCCAGAAATGGACCTTCAGATTTCCCAACAAAACTCTACAACTAAATGGAGAGAGGAAATCACATCAAAGATGGTAGGAAGGACAAGGACTCTGTAGGAATCTAAACCCCGTATTTCTGACCAGCAGAGGGAGGGAACCACAGTCACAGAGGGGCCAGAAACAAACTACTACACCGGGGAGCCTCTAAAGCGTAGAGACATCCTCATAGCTTATGGCTTTGAAAATCAGAAGGGATGACATTTGTGAGCGTATACAACCAGCAGACTTAAAGCTTGGAACTTTTAAAAATCAGCTGTCTCAGCTCTGAGAGAGCACAGAAGGTGATCGGAAGCTGAGATCTGTCCTTAAAGAGAAAGCACAGCAAACAGTCTGGAGAAGCTTGGGTGAAGCAGGTTGAAACGTGCTTGAGGATTAAACAAGGGAGACATAGTTCCTGAACTCAGAGTTTGCTAAGGGACTTGTCCAGGAACAAAGGAGCTGGCAGGTTCCATTTCCCTCTACGGCCCCTCATTATAAACACACACCTACCTGCAAGATCAAGCACAATCTAGCAATCACTAACTTGCATAAACCATGGCCCATCCCCACACCTACCACACCTGCTTCAGTCCCAGTGCTGTGGATACCCTCCCTGATAAGACCCACACAATCCTTGACAACAATATGTCTCCCCATCACCCACAGAACACGCATGCATCTTGTTAAAACAGCACACCCCATGTGTTGTGCACAATGACACAGTCCAGATCCAGTCTCTGTTGTTGCTATGCATTACCTTCAGAGGAGAACCAGCATCACCAAGTTAAAAATGTATGTTCTGCCCCGTATTTTCAAGAACAAGCAATATATCTGACCTTCCTCACCGAGAGATATTCTCTGAGAAGTAGGCCAAATGAGCAGACAGAGGACTATGTCCTAAACGAAAGAAGAGGACAAAGCCACAGCAAGAGACCTAAACAAAATGGATATAAGGAACATGCCTGACAGAAAATTTAAGATAACAATTATAAAGATACTCACTGGGGAAATGAAAAGAGGGAGGACATCAGAAGGGGGAACATCACTGAGACTCTTAACAAAGAGATATGAAAGAAATAATCAGAGATGTGGAACACAAGAAATGAAATTAAGAATATCCTAGATAGAATAATTAGCAGGATGGACGAAGCAGAGGAACAAATTAATGAACTAGAAGACAGTAATGGAAAGTAATCAAGCGGAACAAATGAGAGGAAAAAGGTGTATGCAAAAATGAGAAGAGACTTAGGGAATTCAGTGACTCCATCCAGTGTAACAACACCCACATTAGAGGGATCCCAGAAGGTGAAAAGGGGGAAAAGGGGGCAGAAAATCTATTTGAGCAAAGAAGAGCTGAAAACTTAACCTAATCTGGTGAAGGAAACCTATACAAATCCATAAGGCATAGAGATCCCCTCCCACAAAGTCAACCGAAGGAGGTCCACATCAAGACACATAGTAATCCAAATGGGAAAAGGTAGTGATAAAGAAAAAACATTTAAAGCAGCAAGATAAAAGAAGACAGGTAACATGCAAGGGAAAGCCCATAAAGCTATCAGCTGAGTTTTCAGCAGAAACTATGCAGGACAGAAGAAAGTGGCGTTAAATATTCAAAGTGCTGAATGAGAAAAATCTGCAGCAAGGAATAATTTATCCAGCAAGCCTATCCTTCAGAAAAGAAGGGGAGAAAAAGAGTTTCTTAGCCACACAAACTAAAAGAGTTCATGACCACTAAATTAACTACAAAAAATATTGAAGGGGACACTATGAGTGGAAAAAAATCGTAAGTGAGAGTATGACAATAATGAATCAAGGAAGCAGTAAAAATAAGTATTTCTGTAAAAATCAGTTAAGGGATTCACAAAATAAAAGTATGTAAAATATGAAAACATATACCCTAACACATGAGGAGGAGTCAACAGTGGGTTTGAACTTAAACAGCATTCAACTTAATATAGACCGAAAAGGCTATATATAATCCAGGGGGTCACCACAAACCCAAAGCACTAATACACATGCAAAAGATAAAGGGAAAGAAATCCAAGAATATCATTAAAGAAAACGAGCAAACCATGAGAGAGAGAGCAAGAGAAGAAAGGATCAGAGAAAAACTACACAAAAAACTATGAAACAAGTAACAAAACATCAATAAATACATGTCTAATGATAATCAGTTTGAATGTAAATGGACTAAATGCTCCAAGCAAAAGAGCATGACAGAGTTTGTCTATATATATAAAAGATTTCACACCTAAAGACACCTGCAGATGGAAATTAAGAGATGGAGAAACATTAATCATGCAAGTGGATGTCAAAAGAAGTCAGAGTAGCAATCCTTATATCAGACCAAATAGACTTTTTTAAAATTGAAATTGAATTAGCCAACATAGAGTACACCAGTAGTTTCAAATGTAGCGTTCCACAATTCATCAGTTGTGTATAACACCCAGTGTTCATCACATCACAGGCATTCCTTAATGCCCATCACACAGTTACCCCATCTCCCCAGCCACCTTTCCTCCAGCAACCCTCAGTTGGTTTCCAATAGTTAGGAACCTGTCATGGATTTTCTTCCTCTCTGGTTTCTTCGCATTCATTTTCCCTCCCTTCCCCTATGATCCTCTGTGCTGTTCCTTCTATTCCACATATGAGTAAAACCATATAATAATTGTTTTTCTCTGACTGACTTATTTTGCTCAGCATAATACCCTCCAGTGCCATCCACATCGATGTGCTCAATATTGATCCTTTCTGATGGCTGAGTCATATTCCATTGTATATCTATATACCATGTTTTCTTTATCCATTTATCTGTCGATGGATGTCTTGGTTCCTTCCACGGTTTGGCTATTGTGGACAATGTTGCTATAAACATTCGGGGTGCAGTTGCCCCTTCAGATCACTACATTGGTAGCTTTGGGGTAAATAAAATTGCTGGGTTGTAAGGGAGCTCTGTTTTAAGTTCTTGAGGAACCTCCATATTGTTTTCCAAAGTGGCTGTACCAGTTTTCATTCCCACTTAGAAGTGTAAGAGAGTTCCCCTTTCTCCTCACCAACATTTGTTATTTCTCCGCTTGTTAATTTTTGCAATTCTGACTGGTGTGAAGTGGTATCTCATTGTCATTTGGATTTCTTTTTCCCCATGCCAAGTGATGTTGAGCAGTTTGTCATATGTCTGTTGGCCATTTGTGTGTCTTCTTTGGAGAAATATCTGTTCATATCTTCTGCCCATTTCTTGACTCGCTTATTTGTTTTTTGGGTGTTGAGTTTGGGTGTTGAACGGTAGTAAAGCGTACGGCACATTCATGATGCTTCCACACCCACTTTTGGAAATGCTTCTCTCTCAAGGATACCTGAATATGTTAGTGGAGAGTTGCCGTATACGCAGACTTGCTTTTCCCAGGTGAGTGCATGGCACATTCCTTATTCCCTCACGCGCGCGCGCGCACACACACACACACACACACACACACAGAGTTGAACATGTTTCTGTCTCGTCAGGAAAGAAGGTGTTCGTTGAGTGACGGTTTCTCACTGATGCTTTTGGGTTCTTGCTTTTATTCCCCCCGGAGAGTGAAGTGTAGGCGCTTTTTCCGTAGGCTTCCGTACACACCCTTGAGAAGCCTTCCGTCAGCCAGAAACAAGCCGTGAGTTGAAAGAGGCGTCCACGCAGACCTCCTTCTCAGAGCGAAGCCTTTCACACTTTTCCTTGTGAAGTAAACTACAGAGATACAAATACTTTATCAATGATTGCTTTAACAAAAAAGGACTAAATATCCCAATCAGAAAACATAGACTGTAAAGAGGAAGCAAGACCCATCTCTATGCTGCCTACCAGAGAATCACTTCAGACCTAAAAATAAAAGCAGATTCGAAGTAATGGGAAACAAAACGATTTATGATGCAAATGGAAGTGAAAAGAAAGTTGGAGTCGTAATATTTTTATGAGACAAAATAAACTGAATTGTGGGGAAGATGGCAGAGTAGAAGGACCCTAAACTCACCTCATCCCACAGATACAACTAGATCACACTCACACCAGAGTCACCCAGAAATGGACCTTCAGATTTCCCAACAAAACTCTACAACTAAATGGAGAGAGGAAATCACATCAAAGATGGTAGGAAGGACAAGGACTCTGTAGGAATCTAAACCCCGTATTTCTGACCAGCAGAGGGAGGGAACCACAGTCACAGAGGGGCCAGAAACAAACTACTACACCGGGGAGCCTCTAAAGCGTAGAGACATCCTCATAGCTTATGGCTTTGAAAATCAGAAGGGATGACATTTTTGAGCGTATACAACCAGCAGACTTAAAGCTTGGAACTTTTAAAAATCAGCTGTCTCAGCTCTGAGAGAGCACAGAAGGTGATCGGAAGCTGAGATCTGTCCTTAAAGAGAAAGCACAGCAAACAGTCTGGAGAAGCTTGGGTGAAGCAGGTTGAAACGTGCTTGAGGATTAAACAAGGGAGACATAGTTCCTGAACTCAGAGTTTGCTAAGGGACTTGTCCAGGAACAAAGGAGCTGGCAGGTTCCATTTCCCTCTACGGCCCCTCATTATAAACACACACCTACCTGCAAGATCAAGCACAATCTAGCAATCACTAACTTGCATAAACCATGGCCCATCCCCACACCTACCACACCTGCTTCAGTCCCAGTGCTGTGGATACCCTCCCTGATAAGACCCACACAATCCTTGACAACAATATGTCTCCCCATCACCCACAGAACACGCATGCATCTTGTTAAAACAGCACACCCCATGTGTTGTGCACAATGACACAGTCCAGATCCAGTCTCTGTTGTTGCTATGCATTACCTTCAGAGGAGAACCAGCATCACCAAGTTAAAAATGTATGTTCTGCCCCGTATTTTCAAGAAAAAGCAATATATCTGACCTTCCTAACAGAGAGATATTCTCTGAGAAGTAGGCCAAATGAGCAGACAGAGGACTATGTCCTAAACGAAAGAAGAGGACAAAGCCACAGCAAGAGACCTAAACAAAATGGATATAAGGAACATGCCTGACAGAAAATTTAAGATAACAATTATAAAGATACTCACTGGGGAAATGAAAAGAGGGAGGACATCAGAAGGGGGAACATCACTGAGACTCTTAACAAAGAGATATGAAAGAAATAATCAGAGATGTGGAACACAAGAAATGAAATTAAGAATATCCTAGATAGAATAATTAGCAGGATGGACGAAGCAGAGGAACAAATTAATGAACTAGAAGACAGTAATGGAAAGTAATCAAGCGGAACAAATGAGAGGAAAAAGGTGTATGCAAAAATGAGAAGAGACTTAGGGAATTCAGTGACTCCATCCAGTGTAACAACACCCACATTAGAGGGATCCCAGAAGGTGAAAAGGGGGAAAAGGGGGCAGAAAATCTATTTGAGCAAAGAAGAGCTGAAAACTTAACCTAATCTGGTGAAGGAAACCTATACAAATCCATAAGGCATAGAGATCCCCTCCCACAAAGTCAACCGAAGGAGGTCCACATCAAGACACATAGTAATCCAAATGGGAAAAGGTAGTGATAAAGAAAAAACATTTAAAGCAGCAAGATAAAAGAAGACAGGTAACATGCAAGGGAAAGCCCATAAAGCTATCAGCTGAGTTTTCAGCAGAAACTATGCAGGACAGAAGAAAGTGGCGTTAAATATTCAAAGTGCTGAATGAGAAAAATCTGCAGCAAGGAATAATTTATCCAGCAAGCCTATCCTTCAGAAAAGAAGGGGAGAAAAAGAGTTTCTTAGCCACACAAACTAAAAGAGTTCATGACCACTAAATTAACTACAAAAAATATTGAAGGGGACACTATGAGTGGAAAAAAATCGTAAGTGAGAGTATGACAATAATGAATCAAGGAAGCAGTAAAAATAAGTATTTCTGTAAAAATCAGTTAAGGGATTCACAAAATAAAAGTATGTAAAATATGAAAACATATACCCTAACACATGAGGAGGAGTCAACAGTGGGTTTGAACTTAAACAGCATTCAACTTAATATAGACCGAAAAGGCTATATATAATCCAGGGGGTCACCACAAACCCAAAGCACTAATACACATGCAAAAGATAAAGGGAAAGAAATCCAAGAATATCATTAAAGAAAACGAGCAAACCATGAGAGAGAGAGCAAGAGAAGAAAGGATCATAGAAAAACTACACAAAAAACTATGAAACAAGTAACAAAACATCAATAAATACATGTCTAATGATAATCAGTTTGAATGTAAATGGACTAAATGCTCCAAGCAAAAGAGCATGACAGAGTTTGTCTATATATATAAAAGATTTCACACCTAAAGACACCTGCAGATGGAAATTAAGAGATGGAGAAACATTAATCATGCAAGTGGATGTCAAAAGAAGTCAGAGTAGCAATCCTTATATCAGACCAAATAGAGTTTTTTAAAATTGAAATTGAATTAGCCAACATAGAGTACACCAGTAGTTTCAAATGTAGCGTTCCACAATTCATCAGTTGTGTATAACACCCAGTGTTCATCACATCACAGGCATTCCTTAATGCCCATCACACAGTTACCCCATCTCCCCAGCCACCTTTCCTCCAGCAACCCTCAGTTGGTTTCCAATAGTTAGGAACCTGTCATGGATTTTCTTCCTCTCTGGTTTCTTCGCATTCATTTTCCCTCCCTTCCCCTATGATCCTCTGTGCTGTTCCTTCTACTCCACATACGAGTAAAACCATATAATAATTGTTTTTCTCTGACTGACTTATTTTGCTCAGCATAATACCCTCCAGTGCCATCCACATCGATATGCTCAATATTGATCCTTTCTGATGGCTGAGTCATATTCCATTGTATATGTATATACCATGTTTTCTTTATCCATTTATCTGTCGATGGATGTCTTGGTTCCTTCCACGGTTTGGCTATTGTGGACAATGTTGCTATAAACATTCGGGGTGCAGTTGCCCCTTCAGATCACTACATTGGTAGCTTTGGGGTAAATAAAATTGCTGGGTTGTAAGGGAGCTCTGTTTTAAGTTCTTGAGGAACCTGCATATTGTTTTCCAAAGTGGCTGTACCAGTTTTCATTCCCACTTAGAAGTGTAAGAGAGTTCCCCTTTCTCCTCACCAACATTTGTTATTTCTCCGCTTGTTAATTTTTGCAATTCTGACTGGTGTGAAGTGGTATCTCATTGTCATTTGGATTTCTTTTTCCCCATGCCAAGTGATGTTGAGCAGTTTGTCATATGTCTGTTGGCCATTTGTGTGTCTTCTTTGGAGAAATATCTGTTCATATCTTCTGCCCATTTCTTGACTCGCTTATTTGTTTTTTGGGTGTTGAGTTTGGGTGTTGAACGGTAGTAAAGCGTACGGCACATTCATGATGCTTCCACACCCACTTTTGGAAATGCTTCTCTCTCAAGGATACCTGAATATGTTAGTGGAGAGTTGCCGTATACGCAGACTTGCTTTTCCCAGGTGAGTGCATGGCACATTCCTTATTCCCTCACGCGCGCGCGCGCACACACACACACACACACACACACACACACACACACAGAGTTGAACATGTTTCTGTCTCGTCAGGAAAGAAGGTGTTCGTTGAGTGACGGTTTCTCACTGATGCTTTTGGGTTCTTGCTTTTATTCCCCCCGGAGAGTGAAGTGTAGGCGCTTTTTCCGTAGGCTTGCGTACACACCCTTGAGAAGCCTTCCGTCAGCCAGAAACAAGCCGTGAGTTGAAAGAGGCGTCCACGCAGACCTCCTTCTCAGAGCGAAGCCTTTCACACTTTTCCTTGTGAAGTAAACTAGAGAGATACAAATACTTTATCAATGATTGCTTTAACAAAAAAGGACTAAATATCCCAATCAGAAAACATAGACTGTAAAGAGGAAGCAAGACCCATCTCTATGCTGCCTACCAGAGAATCACTTCAGACCTAAAAATAAAAGCAGATTCGAAGTAATGGGAAACAAAACGATTTATGATGCAAATGGAAGTGAAAAGAAAGTTGGAGTCGTAATATTTTTATGAGACAAAATAAACTGAATTGTGGGGAAGATGGCAGAGTAGAAGGACCCTAAACTCACCTCATCCCACAGATACAACTAGATCACACTCACACCAGAGTCACCCAGAAATGGACCTTCAGATTTCCCAACAAAACTCTACAACTAAATGGAGAGAGGAAATCACATCAAAGATGGTAGGAAGGACAAGGACTCTGTAGGAATCTAAACCCCGTATTTCTGACCAGCAGAGGGAGGGAACCACAGTCACAGAGGGGCCAGAAACAAACTACTACACCGGGGAGCCTCTAAAGCGTAGAGACATCCTCATAGCTTATGGCTTTGAAAATCAGAAGGGATGACATTTGTGAGCGTATACAACCAGCAGACTTAAAGCTTGGAACTTTTAAAAATCAGCTGTCTCAGCTCTGAGAGAGCACAGAAGGTGATCGGAAGCTGAGATCTGTCCTTAAAGAGAAAGCACAGCAAACAGTCTGGAGAAGCTTGGGTGAAGCAGGTTGAAACGTGCTTGAGGATTAAACAAGGGAGACATAGTTCCTGAACTCAGAGTTTGCTAAGGGACTTGTCCAGGAACAAAGGAGCTGGCAGGTTCCATTTCCCTCTACGGCCCCTCATTATAAACACACACCTACCTGCAAGATCAAGCACAATCTAGCAATCACTAACTTGCATAAACCATGGCCCATCCCCACACCTACCACACCTGCTTCAGTCCCAGTGCTGTGGATACCCTCCCTGATAAGACCCACACAATCCTTGACAACAATATGTCTCCCCATCACCCACAGAACACGCATGCATCTTGTTAAAACAGCACACCCCATGTGTTGTGCACAATGACACAGTCCAGATCCAGTCTCTGTTGTTGCTATGCATTACCTTCAGAGGAGAACCAGCATCACCAAGTTAAAAATGTATGTTCTGCCCCGTATTTTCAAGAACAAGCAATATATCTGACCTTCCTAACAGAGAGATATTCTCTGAGAAGTAGGCCAAATGAGCAGACAGAGGACTATGTCCTAAACGAAAGAAGAGGACAAAGCCACAGCAAGAGACCTAAACAAAATGGATATAAGGAACATGCCTGACAGAAAATTTAAGATAACAATTATAAAGATACTCACTGGGGAAATGAAAAGAGGGAGGACATCAGAAGGGGGAACATCACTGAGACTCTTAACAAAGAGATATGAAAGAAATAATCAGAGATGTGGAACACAAGAAATGAAATTAAGAATATCCTAGATAGAATAATTAGCAGGATGGACGAAGCAGAGGAACAAATTAATGAACTAGAAGACAGTAATGGAAAGTAATCAAGCGGAACAAATGAGAGGAAAAAGGTGTATGCAAAAATGAGAAGAGACTTAGGGAATTCAGTGACTCCATCCAGTGTAACAACACCCACATTAGAGGGATCCCAGAAGGTGAAAAGGGGGAAAAGGGGGCAGAAAATCTATTTGAGCAAAGAAGAGCTGAAAACTTAACCTAATCTGGTGAAGGAAACCTATACAAATCCATAAGGCATAGAGATCCCCTCCCACAAAGTCAACCGAAGGAGGTCCACATCAAGACACATAGTAATCCAAATGGGAAAAGGTAGTGATAAAGAAAAAACATTTAAAGCAGCAAGATAAAAGAAGACAGGTAACATGCAAGGGAAAGCCCATAAAGCTATCAGCTGAGTTTTCAGCAGAAACTATGCAGGACAGAAGAAAGTGGCGTTAAATATTCAAAGTGCTGAATGAGAAAAATCTGCAGCAAGGAATAATTTATCCAGCAAGCCTATCCTTCAGAAAAGAAGGGGAGAAAAAGAGTTTCTTAGCCACACAAACTAAAAGAGTTCATGACCACTAAATTAACTACAAAAAATATTGAAGGGGACACTATGAGTGGAAAAAAATCGTAAGTGAGAGTATGACAATAATGAATCAAGGAAGCAGTAAAAATAAGTATTTCTGTAAAAATCAGTTAAGGGATTCACAAAATAAAAGTATGTAAAATATGAAAACATATACCCTAACACATGAGGAGGAGTCAACAGTGGGTTTGAACTTAAACAGCATTCAACTTAATATAGACCGAAAAGGCTATATATAATCCAGGGGGTCACCACAAACCCAAAGCACTAATACACATGCAAAAGATAAAGGGAAAGAAATCCAAGAATATCATTAAAGAAAACGAGCAAACCATGAGAGAGAGAGCAAGAGAAGAAAGGATCAGAGAAAAACTACACAAAAAACTATGAAACAAGTAACAAAACATCAATAAATACATGTCTAATGATAATCAGTTTGAATGTAAATGGACTAAATGCTCCAAGCAAAAGAGCATGACAGAGTTTGTCTATATATATAAAAGATTTCACACCTAAAGACACCTGCAGATGGAAATTAAGAGATGGAGAAACATTAATCATGCAAGTGGATGTCAAAAGAAGTCAGAGTAGCAATCCTTATATCAGACCAAATAGAGTTTTTTAAAATTGAAATTGAATTAGCCAACATAGAGTACACCAGTAGTTTCAAATGTAGCGTTCCACAATTCATCAGTTGTGTATAACACCCAGTGTTCATCACATCACAGGCATTCCTTAATGCCCATCACACAGTTACCCCATCTCCCCAGCCACCTTTCCTCCAGCAACCCTCAGTTGGTTTCCAATAGTTAGGAACCTGTCATGGATTTTCTTCCTCTCTGGTTTCTTCGCATTCATTTTCCCTCCCTTCCCCTATGATCCTCTGTGCTGTTCCTTCTACTCCACATACGAGTAAAACCATATAATAATTGTTTTTCTCTGACTGACTTATTTTGCTCAGCATAATACCCTCCAGTGCCATCCACATCGATATGCTCAATATTGATCCTTTCTGATGGCTGAGTCATATTCCATTGTATATGTATATACCATGTTTTCTTTATCCATTTATCTGTCGATGGATGTCTTGGTTCCTTCCACGGTTTGGCTATTGTGGACAATGTTGCTATAAACATTCGGGGTGCAGTTGCCCCTTCAGATCACTACATTGGTAGCTTTGGGGTAAATAAAATTGCTGGGTTGTAAGGGAGCTCTGTTTTAAGTTCTTGAGGAACCTGCATATTGTTTTCCAAAGTGGCTGTACCAGTTTTCATTCCCACTTAGAAGTGTAAGAGAGTTCCCCTTTCTCCTCACCAACATTTGTTATTTCTCCGCTTGTTAATTTTTGCAATTCTGACTGGTGTGAAGTGGTATCTCATTGTCATTTGGATTTCTTTTTCCCCATGCCAAGTGATGTTGAGCAGTTTGTCATATGTCTGTTGGCCATTTGTGTGTCTTCTTTGGAGAAATATCTGTTCATATCTTCTGCCCATTTCTTGACTCGCTTATTTGTTTTTTGGGTGTTGAGTTTGGGTGTTGAACGGTAGTAAAGCGTACGGCACATTCATGATGCTTCCACACCCACTTTTGGAAATGCTTCTCTCTCAAGGATACCTGAATATGTTAGTGGAGAGTTGCCGTATACGCAGACTTGCTTTTCCCAGGTGAGTGCATGGCACATTCCTTATTCCCTCACGCGCGCGCGCGCACACACACACACACACACACACACACACACACACACAGAGTTGAACATGTTTCTGTCTCGTCAGGAAAGAAGGTGTTCGTTGAGTGACGGTTTCTCACTGATGCTTTTGGGTTCTTGCTTTTATTCCCCCCGGAGAGTGAAGTGTAGGCGCTTTTTCCGTAGGCTTGCGTACATACCCTTGAGAAGCCTTCCGTCAGCCAGAAACAAGCCGTGAGTTGAAAGAGGCGTCCACGCAGACCTCCTTCTCAGAGCGAAGCCTTTCACACTTTTCCTTGTGAAGTAAACTAGAGAGATACAAATACTTTATCAATGATTGCTTTAACAAAAAAGGACTAAATATCCCAATCAGAAAACATAGACTGTAAAGAGGAAGCAAGACCCATCTCTATGCTGCCTACCAGAGAATCACTTCAGACCTAAAAATAAAAGCAGATTCGAAGTAATGGGAAACAAAACGATTTATGATGCAAATGGAAGTGAAAAGAAAGTTGGAGTCGTAATATTTTTATGAGACAAAATAAACTGAATTGTGGGGAAGATGGCAGAGTAGAAGGACCCTAAACTCACCTCATCCCACAGATACAACTAGATCACACTCACACCAGAGTCACCCAGAAATGGACCTTCAGATTTCCCAACAAAACTCTACAACTAAATGGAGAGAGGAAATCACATCAAAGATGGTAGGAAGGACAAGGACTCTGTAGGAATCTAAACCCCGTATTTCTGACCAGCAGAGGGAGGGAACCACAGTCACAGAGGGGCCAGAAACAAACTACTACACCGGGGAGCCTCTAAAGCGTAGAGACATCCTCATAGCTTATGGCTTTGAAAATCAGAAGGGATGACATTTGTGAGCGTATACAACCAGCAGACTTAAAGCTTGGAACTTTTAAAAATCAGCTGTCTCAGCTCTGAGAGAGCACAGAAGGTGATCGGAAGCTGAGATCTGTCCTTAAAGAGAAAGCACAGCAAACAGTCTGGAGAAGCTTGGGTGAAGCAGGTTGAAACGTGCTTGAGGATTAAACAAGGGAGACATAGTTCCTGAACTCAGAGTTTGCTAAGGGACTTGTCCAGGAACAAAGGAGCTGGCAGGTTCCATTTCCCTCTACGGCCCCTCATTATAAACACACACCTACCTGCAAGATCAAGCACAATCTAGCAATCACTAACTTGCATAAACCATGGCCCATCCCCACACCTACCACACCTGCTTCAGTCCCAGTGCTGTGGATACCCTCCCTGATAAGACCCACACAATCCTTGACAACAATATGTCTCCCCATCACCCACAGAACACGCATGCATCTTGTTAAAAGAGCACACCCCATGTGTTGTGCACAATGACACAGTCCAGATCCAGTCTCTGTTGTTGCTATGCATTACCTTCAGAGGAGAACCAGCATCACCAAGTTAAAAATGTATGTTCTGCCCCGTATTTTCAAGAACAAGCAATATATCTGACCTTCCTCACCGAGAGATATTCTCTGAGAAGTAGGCCAAATGAGCAGACAGAGGACTATGTCCTAAACGAAAGAAGAGGACAAAGCCACAGCAAGAGACCTAAACAAAATGGATATAAGGAACATGCCTGACAGAAAATTTAAGATAACAATTATAAAGATACTCACTGGGGAAATGAAAAGAGGGAGGACATCAGAAGGGGGAACATCACTGAGACTCTTAACAAAGAGATATGAAAGAAATAATCAGAGATGTGGAACACAAGAAATGAAATTAAGAATATCCTAGATAGAATAATTAGCAGGATGGACGAAGCAGAGGAACAAATTAATGAACTAGAAGACAGTAATGGAAAGTAATCAAGCGGAACAAATGAGAGGAAAAAGGTGTATGCAAAAATGAGAAGAGACTTAGGGAATTCAGTGACTCCATCCAGTGTAACAACACCCACATTAGAGGGATCCCAGAAGGTGAAAAGGGGGAAAAGGGGGCAGAAAATCTATTTGAGCAAAGAAGAGCTGAAAACTTAACCTAATCTGGTGAAGGAAACCTATACAAATCCATAAGGCATAGAGATCCCCTCCCACAAAGTCAACCGAAGGAGGTCCACATCAAGACACATAGTAATCCAAATGGGAAAAGGTAGTGATAAAGAAAAAACATTTAAAGCAGCAAGATAAAAGAAGACAGGTAACATGCAAGGGAAAGCCCATAAAGCTATCAGCTGAGTTTTCAGCAGAAACTATGCAGGACAGAAGAAAGTGGCGTTAAATATTCAAAGTGCTGAATGAGAAAAATCTGCAGCAAGGAATAATTTATCCAGCAAGCCTATCCTTCAGAAAAGAAGGGGAGAAAAAGAGTTTCTTAGCCACACAAACTAAAAGAGTTCATGACCACTAAATTAACTACAAAAAATATTGAAGGGGACACTATGAGTGGAAAAAAATCGTAAGTGAGAGTATGACAATAATGAATCAAGGAAGCAGTAAAAATAAGTATTTCTGTAAAAATCAGTTAAGGGATTCACAAAATAAAAGTATGTAAAATATGAAAACATATACCCTAACACATGAGGAGGAGTCAACAGTGGGTTTGAACTTAAACAGCATTCAACTTAATATAGACCGAAAAGGCTATATATAATCCAGGGGGTCACCACAAACCCAAAGCACTAATACACATGCAAAAGATAAAGGGAAAGAAATCCAAGAATATCATTAAAGAAAACGAGCAAACCATGAGAGAGAGAGCAAGAGAAGAAAGGATCAGAGAAAAACTACACAAAAAACTATGAAACAAGTAACAAAACATCAATAAATACATGTCTAATGATAATCAGTTTGAATGTAAATGGACTAAATGCTCCAAGCAAAAGAGCATGACAGAGTTTGTCTATATATATAAAAGATTTCACACCTAAAGACACCTGCAGATGGAAATTAAGAGATGGAGAAACATTAATCATGCAAGTGGATGTCAAAAGAAGTCAGAGTAGCAATCCTTATATCAGACCAAATAGACTTTTTTAAAATTGAAATTGAATTAGCCAACATAGAGTACACCAGTAGTTTCAAATGTAGCGTTCCACAATTCATCAGTTGTGTATAACACCCAGTGTTCATCACATCACAGGCATTCCTTAATGCCCATCACACAGTTACCCCATCTCCCCAGCCACCTTTCCTCCAGCAACCCTCAGTAGGTTTCCAATAGTTAGGAACCTGTCATGGATTTTCTTCCTCTCTGGTTTCTTCGCATTCATTTTCCCTCCCTTCCCCTATGATCCTCTGTGCTGTTCCTTCTATTCCACATATGAGTAAAACCATATAATAATTGTTTTTCTCTGACTGACTTATTTTGCTCAGCATAATACCCTCCAGTGCCATCCACATCGATGTGCTCAATATTGATCCTTTCTGATGGCTGAGTCATATTCCATTGTATATCTATATACCATGTTTTCTTTATCCATTTATCTGTCGATGGATGTCTTGGTTCCTTCCACGGTTTGGCTATTGTGGACAATGTTGCTATAAATATTCGGGGTGCAGTTGCCCCTTCAGATCACTACATTGGTAGCTTTGGGGTAAATAAAATTGCTGGGTTGTAAGGGAGCTCTGTTTTAAGTTCTTGAGGAACCTCCATATTGTTTTCCAAAGTGGCTGTACCAGTTTTCATTCCCACTTAGAAGTGTAAGAGAGTTCCCCTTTCTCCTCACCAACATTTGTTATTTCTCCGCTTGTTAATTTTTGCAATTCTGACTGGTGTGAAGTGGTATCTCACTGTCATTTGGATTTCTTTATCCCTATGCCAAGTGATGTTGAGCAGTTTGTCATATGTCTGTTGGCCATTTGTGTGTCTTCTTTGGAGAAATACCTGTTCATATCTTCTGCCCATTTCTTGACTCGCTTATTTGTTTTTTGGGTGTTGAGTTTGGGTGTTGAACGGTAGTAAAGCTTACGGCACATTCATGATGCTTCCACACCCACTTTTGGAAATGCTTCTCTCTCAAGGATACCTGAATATGTTAGTGGAGAGTTGCCGTATACGCAGACTTGCTTTTCCCAGGTGAGTGCATGGCACATTCATTATTCCCTCACGCGCGCGCGCGCACACACACACACACACACACACACACACAGAGTTGAACATGTTTCTGTCTCGTCAGGAAAGAAGGTGTTCGTTGAGTGACGGTTTCTCACTGATGCTTTTGGGTTCTTGCTTTTATTCCCCCCGGAGAGTGAAGTGTAGGCGCTTTTTCCGTAGGCTTCCGTACACACCCTTGAGAAGCCTTCCGTCAGCCAGAAACAAGCCGTGAGTTGAAAGAGGCGTCCACGCAGACCTCCTTCTCAGAGCGAAGCCTTTCACACTTTTCCTTGTGAAGTAAACTAGAGAGATACAAATACTTTATCAATGATTGCTTTAACAAAAAAGGACTAAATATCCCAAACAGAAAACATAGACTGTAAAGAGGAAGCAAGACCCATCTCTATGCTGCCTACCAGAGAATCACTTCAGACCTAAAAATAAAAGCAGATTCGAAGTAATGGGAAACAAAACGATTTATGATGCAAATGGAAGTGAAAAGAAAGTTGGAGTCGTAATATTTTTATGAGACAAAATAAACTGAATTGTGGGGAAGATGGCAGAGTAGAAGGACCCTAAACTCACCTCATCCCACAGATACAACTAGATCACACTCACACCAGAGTCACCCAGAAATGGACCTTCAGATTTCCCAACAAAACTCTACAACTAAATGGAGAGAGGAAATCACATCAAAGATGGTAGGAAGGACAAGGACTCTGTAGGAATCTAAACCCCGTATTTCTGACCACCAGAGGGAGGGAACCACAGTCACAGAGGGGCCAGAAACAAACTACTACACCGGGGAGCCTCTAAAGCGTAGAGACATCCTCATAGCTTATGGCTTTGAAAATCAGAAGGGATGACATTTGTGAGCGTATACAACCAGCAGACTTAAAGCTTGGAACTTTTAAAAATCAGCTGTCTCAGCTCTGAGAGAGCACAGAAGGTGATCGGAAGCTGAGATCTGTCCTTAAAGAGAAAGCACAGCAAACAGTCTGGAGAAGTTTGGGTGAAGCAGGTTGAAACGTGCTTGAGGATTAAACAAGGGAGACATAGTTCCTGAACTCAGAGTTTGCTAAGGGACTTGTCCAGGAACAAAGGAGCTGGCAGGTTCCATTTCCCTCTACGGCCCCTCATTATAAACACACACCTACCTGCAAGATCAAGCACAATCTAGCAATCACTAACTTGCATAAACCATGGCCCATCCCCACACCTACCACACCTGCTTCAGTCCCAGTGCTGTGGATACCCTCCCTGATAAGACCCACACAATCCTTGACAACAATATGTCTCCCCATCACCCACAGAACACGCATGCATCTTGTTAAAACAGCACACCCCATGTGTTGTGCACAATGACACAGTCCAGATCCAGTCTCTGTTGTTGCTATGCATTACCTTCAGAGGAGAACCAGCATCACCAAGTTAAAAATGTATGTTCTGCCCCGTATTTTCAAGAACAAGCAATATATCTGACCTTCCTAACCGAGAGATATTCTCTGAGAAGTAGGCCAAATGAGCAGACAGAGGACTATGTCCTAAACGAAAGAAGAGGACAAAGCCACAGCAAGAGACCTAAACAAAATGGATATAAGGAACATGCCTGACAGAAAATTTAAGATAACAATTATAAAGATACTCACTGGGGAAATGAAAAGAGGGAGGACATCAGAAGGGGGAACATCATTGAGACTCTTAACAAAGAGATATGAAAGAAATAATCAGAGATGTGGAACACAAGAAATGAAATGAAGAATATACTAGATAGAATAATTAGCAGGATGGACGAAGCAGAGGAACAAATTAATGAACTAGAAGACAGTAATGGAAAGTAATCAAGCGGAACAAATGAGAGGAAAAAGAAGTATGCAAAAATGAGAAGAGACTTAGGGAATTCAGTGACTCCATCCAGTGTAACAACACCCACATTAGTGGGATCCCAGAAGGTGAAAAGGGGGAAAAGGGGGCAGAAAATCTATTTGAGCAAAGAAGAGCTGAAAACTTAACCTAATCTGGTGAAGGAAACCTATACAAATCCATAAGGCATAGAGATCCCCTCCCACAAAGTCAACCGAAGGAGGTCCACATCAAGACACATAGTAATCCAAATGGGAAAAGGTAGTGATAAAGAAAAAACATTTAAAGCAGCAAGATAAAAGAAGACAGGTAACATGCAAGGGAAAGCCCATAAAGCTATCAGCTGAGTTTTCAGCAGAAACTATGCAGGACAGAAGAAAGTGGCGTTAAATATTCAAAGTGCTGAATGAGAAAAATCTGCAGCAAGGAATAATTTATCCAGCAAGCCTATCCTTCAGAAAAGAAGGGGAGAAAAAGAGTTTCTTAGCCACACAAACTAAAAGAGTTCATGACCACTAAATTAACTACAAAAAATATTGAAGGGGACACTATGAGTGGAAAAAAATCGTAAGTGAGAGTATGACAATAATGAATCAAGGAAGCAGTAAAAATAAGTATTTCTGTAAAAATCAGTTAAGGGATTCACAAAATAAAAGTATGTAAAATATGAAAACATATACCCTAACACATGAGGAGGAGTCAACAGTGGGTTTGAACATAAACAGCATTCAACTTAATATAGACCGAAAAGGCTATATATAATCCAGGGGGTCACCACAAACCCAAAGCACTAATACACATGCAAAAGATAAAGGGAAAGAAATCCAAGAATATCATTAAAGAAAACGAGCAAACCATGAGAGAGAGAGCAAGAGAAGAAAGGATCAGAGAAAAACTACACAAAAAACTATGAAACAAGTAACAAAACATCAATAAATACATGTCTAATGATAATCAGTTTGAATGTAAATGGACTAAATGCTCCAAGCAAAAGAGCATGACAGAGTTTGTCTATATATATAAAAGATTTCACACCTAAAGACACCTGCAGATGGAAATTAAGAGATGGAGAAACATTAATCATGCAAGTGGATGTCAAAAGAAGTCAGAGTAGCAATCCTTATATCAGACAAAATAGACTTTTTTAAAATTGAAATTGAATTAGCCAACATAGAGTACACCAGTAGTTTCAAATGTAGCGTTCCACAATTCATCAGTTGTGTATAACACACAGTGTTCATCACATCACAGGCATTCCTTAATGCCCATCACACAGTTACCCCATCTCCCCAGCCACCTTTCCTCCAGCAACACTCAGTTGGTTTCCAATAGTTAGGAAAATGTCATGGATTTTCTTCCTCTCTGGTTTCTTCGCATTCATTTTCCCTCCCTTCCCCTATGATCCTCTGTGCTGTTCCTTCTATTCCACATATGAGTAAAACCATATAATAATTGTTTTTCTCTGACTGACTTATTTTGCTCAGCATAATACCCTCCAGTGCCATCCACATCGATATGCTCAATATTGATCCTTTCTGATGGCTGAGTCATATTCCATTGTATATGTATATACCATGTTTTCTTTATCCATTTATCTGTCGATGGATGTCTTGGTTCCTTCCACGGTTTGGCTATTGTGGACAATGTTGCTATAAACATTCGGGGTGCAGTTGCCCCTTCAGATCACTACATTGGTAGCTTTGGGGTAAATAAAATTGCTGGGTTGTAAGGGAGCTCTGTTTTAAGTTCTTGAGGAACCTCCATATTGTTTTCCAAAGTGGCTGTACCAGTTTTCATTCCCACTTAGAAGTGTAAGAGAGTTCCCCTTTCTCCTCACCAACATTTGTTATTTCTCCGCTTGTTAATTTTTGCAATTCTGACTGGTGTGAAGTGGTATCTCATTGTCATTTGGATTTCTTTTTCCCCATGCCAAGTGATGTTGAGCAGTTTGTCATATGTCTGTTGGCCATTTGTGTGTCTTCTTTGGAGAAATATCTGTTCATATCTTCTGCCCATTTCTTGACTCGCTTATTTGTTTTTTGGGTGTTGAGTTTGGGTGTTGAACGGTAGTAAAGCGTACGGCACATTCATGATGCTTCCACACCCACTTTTGGAAATGCTTCTCTCTCAAGGATACCTGAATATGTTAGTGGAGAGTTGCCGTATACGCAGACTTGCTTTTCCCAGGTGAGTGCATGGCACATTCCTTATTCCCTCACGCGCGCGCGCGCACACACACACACACACACACACACACACACACACACAGAGTTGAACATGTTTCTGTCTCGTCAGGAAAGAAGGTGTTCGTTGAGTGACGGTTTCTCACTGATGCTTTTGGGTTCTTGCTTTTATTCCCCCCGGAGAGTGAAGTGTAGGCGCTTTTTCCGTAGGCTTCCGTACACACCCTTGAGAAGCCTTCCGTCAGCCAGAAACAAGCCGTGAGTTGAAAGAGGCGTCCACGCAGACCTCCTTCTCAGAGCGAAGCCTTTCACACTTTTCCTTGTGAAGTAAACTACAGAGATACAAATACTTTATCAATGATTGCTTTAACAAAAAAGGACTAAATATCCCAATCAGAAAACATAGACTGTAAAGAGGAAGCAAGACCCATCTCTATGCTGCCTACCAGAGAATCACTTCAGACGTAAAAATAAAAGCAGATTCGAAGTAATGGGAAACAAAACCATTTATGATGCAAATGGAAGTGAAAAGAAAGTTGGAGTCGTAATATTTTTATGAGACAAAATAAACTGAATTGTGGGGAAGATGGCAGAGTAGAAGGACCCTAAACTCACCTCATCCCACAGATACAACTAGATCACACTCACACCAGAGTCACCCAGAAATGGACCTTCAGATTTCCCAACAAAACTCTACAACTAAATGGAGAGAGGAAATCACATCAAAGATGGTAGGAAGGACAAGGACTCTGTAGGAATCTAAACCCCGTATTTCTGACCAGCAGAGGGAGGGAACCACAGTCACAGAGGGGCCAGAAACAAACTACTACACCGGGGAGCCTCTAAAGCGTAGAGACATCCTCATAGCTTATGGCTTTGAAAATCAGAAGGGATGACATTTTTGAGCGTATACAACCAGCAGACTTAAAGCTTGGAACTTTTAAAAATCAGCTGTCTCAGCTCTGAGAGAGCACAGAAGGTGATCGGAAGCTGAGATCTGTCCTTAAAGAGAAAGCACAGCAAACAGTCTGGAGAAGCTTGGGTGAAGCAGGTTGAAACGTGCTTGAGGATTAAACAAGGGAGACATAGTTCTTGAACTCAGAGTTTGCTAAGGGACTTGTCCAGGAACAAAGGAGCTGGCAGGTTCCATTTCCCTCTACGGCCCCTCATTATAAACACACACCTACCTGCAAGATCAAGCACAATCTAGCAATCACTAACTTGCATAAACCATGGCCCATCCCCACACCTACCACACCTGCTTCAGTCCCAGTGCTGTGGATACCCTCCCTGATAAGACCCACACAATCCTTGACAACAATATGTCTCCCCATCACCCACAGAACACGCATGCATCTTGTTAAAACAGCACACCCCATGTGTTGTGCACAATGACACAGTCCAGATCCAGTCTCTGTTGTTGCTATGCATTACCTTCAGAGGAGAACCAGCATCACCAAGTTAAAAATGTATGTTCTGCCCCGTATTTTCAAGAACAAGCAATATATCTGACCTTCCTAACCGAGAGATATTCTCTGAGAAGTAGGCCAAATGAGCAGACAGAGGACTATGTCCTAAACGAAAGAAGAGGACAAAGCCACAGCAAGAGACCTAAACAAAATGGATATAAGGAACATGCCTGACAGAAAATTTAAGATAACAATTATAAAGATACTCACTGGGGAAATGAAAAGAGGGAGGACATCAGAAGGGGGAACATCATTGAGACTCTTAACAAAGAGATATGAAAGAAATAATCAGAGATGTGGAACACAAGAAATGAAATGAAGAATATACTAGATAGAATAATTAGCAGGATGGACGAAGCAGAGGAACAAATTAATGACCTAGAAGACAGTAATGGAAAGTAATCAAGCGGAACAAATGAGAGGAAAAAGGTGTATGCAAAAATGAGAAGAGACTTAGGGAATTCAGTGACTCCATCCAGTGTAACAACACCCACATTAGAGGGATCCCAGAAGGTGAAAAGGGGGAAAAGGGGGCAGAAAATCTATTTGAGCAAAGAAGAGCTGAAAACTTAACCTAATCTGGTGAAGGAAACCTATACAAATCCATAAGGCATAGAGATCCCCTCCCACAAAGTCAACCGAAGGAGGTCCACATCAAGACACATAGTAATCCAAATGGGAAAAGGTAGTGATAAAGAAAAAACATTTAAAGCAGCAAGATAAAAGAAGACAGGTAACATGCAAGGGAAAGCCCATAAAGCTATCAGCTGAGTTTTCAGCAGAAACTATGCAGGACAGAAGAAAGTGGCGTTAAATATTCAAAGTGCTGAATGAGAAAAATCTGCAGCAAGGAATAATTTATCCAGCAAGCCTATCCTTCAGAAAAGAAGGGGAGAAAAAGAGTTTCTTAGCCACACAAACTAAAAGAGTTCATGACCACTAAATTAACTACAAAAAATATTGAAGGGGACACTATGAGTGGAAAAAAATCGTAAGTGAGAGTATGACAATAATGAATCAAGGAAGCAGTAAAAATAAGTATTTCTGTAAAAATCAGTTAAGGGATTCACAAAATAAAAGTATGTAAAATATGAAAACATATACCCTAACACATGAGGAGGAGTCAACAGTGGGTTTGAACTTAAACAGCATTCAACTTAATATAGACCGAAAAGGCTATATATAATCCAGGGGGTCACCACAAACCCAAAGCACTAATACACATGCAAAAGATAAAGGGAAAGAAATCCAAGAATATCATTAAAGAAAACGAGCAAACCATGAGAGAGAGAGCAAGAGAAGAAAGGATCAGAGAAAAACTACACAAAAAACTATGAAACAAGTAACAAAACATCAATAAATACATGTCTAATGATAATCAGTTTGAATGTAAATGGACTAAATGCTCCAAGCAAAAGAGCATGACAGAGTTTGTCTATATATATAAAAGATTTCACACCTAAAGACACTTGCAGATGGAAATTAAGAGATGGAGAAACATTAATCATGCAAGTGGATGTCAAAAGAAGTCAGAGTAGCAATCCTTATATCAGACAAAATAGACTTTTTTAAAATTGAAATTGAATTAGCCAACATAGAGTACACCAGTAGTTTCAAATGTAGCGTTCCACAATTCATCAGTTGTGTATAACACCCAGTGTTCATCACATCACAGGCATTCCTTAATGCCCATCACACAGTTACCCCATCTCCCCAGCCACCTTTCCTCCAGCAACCCTCAGTTGGTTTCCAATAGTTAGGAACCTGTCATGGATTTTCTTCCTCTCTGGTTTCTTCGCATTCATTTTCCCTCCCTTCCCCTATGATCCTCTGTGCTGTTCCTTCTATTCCACATATGAGTAAAACCATATAATAATTGTTTTTCTCTGACTGACTTATTTTGCTCAGCATAATACCCTCCAGTGCCATCCACATCGATATGCTCAATATTGATCCTTTCTGATGGCTGAGTCATATTCCATTGTATATGTATATACCATGTTTTCTTTATCCATTTATCTGTCGATGGATGTCTTGGTTCCTTCCACGGTTTGGCTATTGTGGACAATGTTGCTATAAACATTCGGGGTGCAGTTGCCCCTTCAGATCACTACATTGGTAGCTTTGGGGTAAATAAAATTGCTGGGTTGTAAGGGAGCTCTGTTTTAAGTTCTTGAGGAACCTCCATATTGTTTTCCAAAGTGGCTGTACCAGTTTTCATTCCCACTTAGAAGTGTAAGAGAGTTCCCCTTTCTCCTCACCAACATTTGTTACTTCTCCGCTTGTTAATTTTTGCAATTCTGACTGGTGTGAAGTGGTATCTCATTGTCATTTGGATTTCTTTTTCCCCATGCCAAGTGATGTTGAGCAGTTTGTCATATATCTGTTGGCCATTTGTGTGTCTTCTTTGGAGAAATATCTGTTCATATCTTCTGCCCATTTCTTGACTCGCTTATTTGTTTTTTGGGTGTTGAGTTTGGGTGTTGAACGGTAGTAAAGCTTACGGCACATTCATGATGCTTCCACACCCACTTTTGGAAATGCTTCTCTCTCAAGGATACCTGAATATATTAGTGGAGAGTTGCCGTATACGCAGACTTGCTTTTCCCAGGTGAGTGCATGGCACATTCCTTATTCCCTCACGCGCGCGCGCGCGCACACACACACACACACACACACAGAGTTGAACATGTTTCTGTCTCGTCAGGAAAGAAGGTGTTCGTTGAGTGACGGTTTCTCACTGATGCTTTTGGGTTCTTGCTTTTATTCCCCCCGGAGAGTGAAGTGTAGGCGCTTTTTCCGTAGGCTTGCGTACACACCCTTGAGAAGCCTTCCGTCAGCCAGAAACAAGCCGTGAGTTGAAAGAGGCGTCCACGCAGACCTCCTTCTCAGAGCGAAGCCTTTCACACTTTTCCTTGTGAAGTAAACTACAGAGATACAAATACTTTATCAATGATTGCTTTAACAAAAAAGGACTAAATATCCCAATCAGAAAACATAGACTGTAAAGAGGAAGCAAGACCCATCTCTATGCTGCCTACCAGAGAATCACTTCAGACGTAAAAATAAAAGCAGATTCGAAGTAATGGGAAACAAAACGATTTATGATGCAAATGGAAGTGAAAAGAAAGTTGGAGTCGTAATATTTTTATGAGACAAAATAAACTGAATTGTGGGGAAGATGGCAGAGTAGAAGGACCCTAAACTCACCTCATCCCACAGATACAACTAGATCACACTCACACCAGAGTCACCCAGAAATGGACCTTCAGATTTCCCAACAAAACTCTACAACTAAATGGAGAGAGGAAATCACATCAAAGATGGTAGGAAGGACAAGGACTCTGTAGGAATCTAAACCCCGTATTTCTGACCACCAGAGGGAGGGAACCACAGTCACAGAGGGGCCAGAAACAAACTACTACACCGGGGAGCCTCTAAAGCGTAGAGACATCCTCATAGCTTGTGGCTTTGAAAATCAGAAGGGATGACATTTGTGAGCGTATACAACCAGCAGACTTAAAGCTTGGAACTTTTAAAAATCAGCTGTCTCAGCTCTGAGAGAGCACAGAAGGTGATCAGAAGCTGAGATCTGTCCTTAAAGAGAAAGCACAGCAAACAGTCTGGAGAAGCTTGGGTGAAGCAGGTTGAAACGTGCTTGAGGATTAAACAAGGGAGACATAGTTCCTGAACTCAGAGTTTGCTAAGGGACTTGTCCAGGAACAAAGGAGCTGGCAGGTTCCATTTCCCTCTACGGCCCCTCATTATAAACACACACCTACCTGCAAGATCAAGCACAATCTAGCAATCACTAACTTGCATAAACCATGGCCCATCCCCACACCTACCACACCTGCTTCAGTCCCAGTGCTGTGGATACCCTCCCTGATAAGACCCACACAATCCTTGACAACAATATGTCTCCCCATCACCCACAGAACACGCATGCATCTTGTTAAAACAGCACACCCCATGTGTTGTGCACAATGACACAGTCCAGATCCAGTCTCTGTTGTTGCTATGCATTACCTTCAGAGGAGAACCAGCATCACCAAGTTAAAAATGTATGTTCTGCCCCGTATTTTCCAGAACAAGCAATATATCTGACCTTCCTCACCGAGAGATATTCTCTGAGAAGTAGGCCAAATGAGCAGACAGAGGACTATGTCCTAAACGAAAGAAGAGGACAAAGCCACAGCAAGAGACCTAAACAAAATGGATATAAGGAACATGCCTGACAGAAAATTTAAGATAACAATTATAAAGATACTCACTGGGGAAATGAAAAGAGGGAGGACATCAGAAGGGGGAACATCATTGAGACTCTTAACAAAGAGATATGAAAGAAATAATCAGAGATGTGGAACACAAGAAATGAAATGAAGAATATACTAGATAGAATAATTAGCAGGATGGACGAAGCAGAGGAACAAATTAATGAACTAGAAGACAGTAATGGAAAGTAATCAAGCGGAACAAATGAGAGGAAAAAGAAGTATGCAAAAATGAGAAGAGACTTAGGGAATTCAGTGACTCCATCCAGTGTAACAACACCCACATTAGAGGGATCCCAGAAGGTGAAAAGGGGGAAAAGGGGGCAGAAAATCTATTTGAGCAAAGAAGAGCTGAAAACTTAACCTAATCTGGTGAAGGAAACCTATACAAATCCATAAGGCATAGAGATCCCCTCCCACAAAGTCAACCGAAGGAGGTCCACATCAAGACACATAGTAATCCAAATGGGAAAAGGTAGTGATAAAGAAAAAACATTTAAAGCAGCAAGATAAAAGAAGACAGGTAACATGCAAGGGAAAGCCCATAAAGCTATCAGCTGAGTTTTCAGCAGAAACTATGCAGGACAGAAGAAAGTGGCGTTAAATATTCAAAGTGCTGAATGAGAAAAATCTGCAGCAAGGAATAATTTATCCAGCAAGCCTATCCTTCAGAAAAGAAGGGGAGAAAAAGAGTTTCTTAGCCACACAAACTAAAAGAGTTCATGACCACTAAATTAACTACAAAAAATATTGAAGGGGACACTATGAGTGGAAAAAAACCGTAAGTGAGAGTATGACAATAATGAATCAAGGAAGCAGTAAAAATAAGTATTTCTGTAAAAATCAGTTAAGGGATTCACAAAATAAAAGTATGTAAAATATGAAAACATATACCCTAACACATGAGGAGGAGTCAACAGTGGGTTTGAACTTAAACAGCATTCAACTTAATATAGACCGAAAAGGCTATATATAATCCAGGGGGTCACCACAAACCCAAAGCACTAATACACATGCAAAAGATAAAGGGAAAGAAATCCAAGAATATCATTAAAGAAAACGAGCAAACCATGAGAGAGAGAGCAAGAGAAGAAAGGATCAGAGAAAAACTACACAAAAAACTATGAAACAAGTAACAAAACATCAATAAATACATGTCTAATGATAATCAGTTTGAATGTAAATGGACTAAATGCTCCAAGCAAAAGAGCATGACAGAGTTTGTCTATATATATAAAAGATTTCACACCTAAAGACACCTGCAGATGGAAATTAAGAGATGGAGAAACATTAATCATGCAAGTGGATGTCAAAAGAAGTCAGAGTAGCAATCCTTATATCAGACCAAATAGACTTTTTTAAAATTGAAATTGAATTAGCCAACATAGAGTACACCAGTAGTTTCAAATGTAGCGTTCCACAATTCATCAGTTGTGTATAACACCCAGTGTTCATCACATCACAGGCATTCCTTAATGCCCATCACACAGTTACCCCATCTCCCCAGCCACCTTTCCTCCAGCAACCCTCAGTTGGTTTCCAATAGTTAGGAACCTGTCATGGATTTTCTTCCTCTCTGGTTTCTTCGCATTCATTTTCCCTCCCTTCCCCTATGATCCTCTGTGCTGTTCCTTCTATTCCACATATGAGTAAAACCATATAATAATTGTTTTTCTCTGACTGACTTATTTTGCTCAGCATAATACCCTCCAGTGCCATCCACATCGATATGCTAAATATTGATCCTTTCTGATGGCTGAGTCATATTCCATTGTATATGTATATACCATGTTTTCTTTATCCATTTATCTGTCGATGGATGTCTTGGTTCCTTCCACGGTTTGGCTATTGTGGACAATGTTGCTATAAACATTCGGGGTGCAGTTGCCCCTTCAGATCACTACATTGGTAGCTTTGGGGTAAATAAAATTGCTGGGTTGTAAGGGAGCTCTGTTTTAAGTTCTTGAGGAACCTCCATATTGTTTTCCAAAGTGGCTGTACCAGTTTTCATTCCCACTTAGAAGTGTAAGAGAGTTCCCCTTTCTCCTCACCAACATTTGTTATTTCTCCGCTTGTTAATTTTTGCAATTCTGACTGGTGTGAAGTGGTATCTCACTGTCATTTGGATTTCTTTATCCCTATGCCAAGTGATGTTGAGCAGTTTGTCATATGTCTGTTGGCCATTTGTGTGTCTTCTTTGGAGAAATACCTGTTCATATCTTCTGCCCATTTCTTGACTCGCTTATTTGTTTTTTGGGTGTTGAGTTTGGGTGTTGAACGGTAGTAAAGCTTACGGCACATTCATGATGCTTCCACACCCACTTTTGGAAATGCTTCTCTCTCAAGGATACCTGAATATGTTAGTGGAGAGTTGCCGTATACGCAGACTTGCTTTTCCCAGGTGAGTGCATGGCACATTCCTTATTCCCTCACGCGCGCGCGCGCACACACACACACACACACACACACACAGAGTTGAACATGTTTCTGTCTCGTCAGGAAAGAAGGTGTTCGTTGAGTGACGGTTTCTCACTGATGCTTTTGGGTTCTTGCTTTTATTCCCCCCGGAGAGTGAAGTGTAGGCGCTTTTTCCGTAGGCTTCCGTACACACCCTTGAGAAGCCTTCCGTCAGCCAGAAACAAGCCGTGAGTTGAAAGAGGCGTCCACGCAGACCTCCTTCTCAGAGCGAAGCCTTTCACACTTTTCCTTGTGAAGTAAACTAGAGAGATACAAATACTTTATCAATGATTGCTTAACAAAAAAGGACTAAATATCCCAAACAGAAAACATAAACTGTAAAGAGGAAGCAAGACCCATCTCTATGCTGCCTACCAGAGAATCACTTCAGACCTAAAAATAAAAGCAGATTCGAAGTAATGGGAAACAAAACGATTTATGATGCAAATGGAAGTGAAAAGAAAGTTGGAGTCGTAATATTTTTATGAGACAAAATAAACTGAATTGTGGGGAAGATGGCAGAGTAGAAGGACCCTAAACTCACCTCATCCCACAGATACAACTAGATCACACTCACACCAGAGTCACCCAGAAATGGACCTTCAGATTTCCCAACAAAACTCTACAACTAAATGGAGAGAGGAAATCACATCAAAGATGGTAGGAAGGACAAGGACTCTGTAGGAATCTAAACCCCGTATTTCTGACCACCAGAGGGAGGGAACCACAGTCACAGAGGGGCCAGAAACAAACTACTACACCGGGGAGCCTCTAAAGCGTAGAGACATCCTCATAGCTTATGGCTTTGAAAATCAGAAGGGATGACATTTGTGAGCGTATACAACCAGCAGACTTAAAGCTTGGAACTTTTAAAAATCAGCTGTCTCAGCTCTGAGAGAGCACAGAAGGTGATCGGAAGCTGAGATCTGTCCTTAAAGAGAAAGCACAGCAAACAGTCTGGAGAAGCTTGGGTGAAGCAGGTTGAAACGTGCTTGAGGATTAAACAAGGGAGACATAGTTCCTGAACTCAGAGTTTGCTAAGGGACTTGTCCAGGAACAAAGGAGCTGGCAGGTTCCATTTCCCTCTACGGCCCCTCATTATAAACACACACCTACCTGCAAGATCAAGCACAATCTAGCAATCACTAACTTGCATAAACCATGGCCCATCCCCACACCTACCACACCTGCTTCAGTCCCAGTGCTGTGGATACCCTCCCTGATAAGACCCACACAATCCTTGACAACAATATGTCTCCCCATCACCCACAGAACACGCATGCATCTTGTTAAAACAGCACACCCCATGTGTTGTGCACAATGACACAGTCCAGATCCAGTCTCTGTTGTTGCTATGCATTACCTTCAGAGGAGAACCAGCATCACCAAGTTAAAAATGTATGTTCTGCCCCGTATTTTCAAGAACAAGCAATATATCTGACCTTCCTAACCGAGAGATATTCTCTGAGAAGTAGGCCAAATGAGCAGACAGAGGACTATGTCCTAAACGAAAGAAGAGGACAAAGCCACAGCAAGAGACCTAAACAAAATGGATATAAGGAACATGCCTGACAGAAAATTTAAGATAACAATTATAAAGATACTCACTGGGGAAATGAAAAGAGGGAGGACATCAGAAGGGGGAACATCATTGAGACTCTTAACAAAGAGATATGAAAGAAATAATCAGAGATGTGGAACACAAGAAATGAAATGAAGAATATACTAGATAGAATAATTAGCAGGATGGACGAAGCAGAGGAACAAATTAATGAACTAGAAGACAGTAATGGAAAGTAATCAAGCGGAACAAATGAGAGGAAAAAGAAGTATGCAAAAATGAGAAGAGACTTAGGGAATGCAGTGACTCCATCCAGTGTAACAACACCCACATTAGAGGGATCCCAGAAGGTGAAAAGGGGGAAAAGGGGGCAGAAAATCTATTTGAGCAAAGAAGAGCTGAAAACTTAACCTAATCTGGTGAAGGAAACCTATACAAATCCATAAGGCATAGAGATCCCCTCCCACAAAGTCAACCGAAGGAGGTCCACATCAAGACACATAGTAATCCAAATGGGAAAAGGTAGTGATAAAGAAAAAACATTTAAAGCAGCAAGATAAAAGAAGACAGGTAACATGCAAGGGAAAGCCCATAAAGCTATCAGCTGAGTTTTCAGCAGAAACTATGCAGGACAGAAGAAAGTGGCGTTAAATATTCAAAGTGCTGAATGAGAAAAATCTGCAGCAAGGAATAATTTATCCAGCAAGCCTATCCTTCAGAAAAGAAGGGGAGAAAAAGAGTTTCTTAGCCACACAAACTAAAAGAGTTCATGACCACTAAATTAACTACAAAAAATATTGAAGGGGACACTATGAGTGGAAAAAAATCGTAAGTGAGAGTATGACAATAATGAATCAAGGAAGCAGTAAAAATAAGTATTTCTGTAAAAATCAGTTAAGGGATTCACAAAATAAAAGTATGTAAAATATGAAAACATATACCCTAACACATGAGGAGGAGTCAACAGTGGGGTTGAACTTAAACAGCATTCAACTTAATATAGACCGAAAAGGCTATATATAATCCAGGGGGTCACCACAAACCCAAAGCACTAATACACATGCAAAAGATAAAGGGAAAGAAATCCAAGAATATCATTAAAGAAAACGAGCAAACCATGAGAGAGAGAGCAAGAGAAGAAAGGATCAGAGAAAAACTACACAAAAAACTATGAAACAAGTAACAAAACATCAATAAATACATGTCTAATGATAATCAGTTTGAATGTAAATGGACTAAATGCTCCAAGCAAAAGAGCATGACAGAGTTTGTCTATAAATATAAAAGATTTCACACCTAAAGACACCTGCAGATGGAAATTAAGAGATGGAGAAACATTAATCATGCAAGTGGATGTCAAAAGAAGTCAGAGTAGCAATCCTTATATCAGACCAAATAGAGTTTTTTAAAATTGAAATTGAATTAGCCAACATAGAGTACACCAGTAATTTCAAATGTAGCGTTCCACAATTCATCAGTTGTGTATAACACCCAGTGTTCATCACATCACAGGCATTCCTTAATGCCCATCACACAGTTACCCCATCTCCCCAGCCACCTTTCCTCCAGCAACCCTCAGTTGGTTTCCAATAGTTAGGAACCTGTCATGGATTTTCTTCCTCTCTGGTTTCTTCGCATTCATTTTCCCTCCCTTCCCCTATGATCCTCTGTGCTGTTCCTTCTATTCCACATACGAGTAAAACCATATAATAATTGTTTTTCTCTGACTGACTTATTTTGCTCAGCATAATACCCTCCAGTGCCATCCACATCGATATGCTAAATATTGATCCTTTCTGATGGCTGAGTCATATTCCATTGTATATGTATATACCATGTTTTCTTTATCCATTTATCTGTCGATGGATGTCTTGGTTCCTTCCACGGTTTGGCTATTGTGGACAATGTTGCTATAAACATTCGGGGTGCAGTTGCCCCTTCAGATCACTACATTGGTAGCTTTGGGGTAAATAAAATTGCTGGGTTGTAAAGGAGCTCTGTTTTAAGTTCTTGAGGAACCTCCATATTGTTTTCCAAAGTGGCTGTACCAGTTTTCATTCCCACTTAGAAGTGCAAGAGAGTTCCCCTTTCTCCTCACCAACATTTGTTATTTCTCCGCTTGTTAATTTTTGTAATTCTGACTGGTGTGAAGTGGTATCTCATTGTCATTTGGATTTCTTTTTCCCCATGCCAAGTGATGTTGAGCAGTTTGTCATATGTCTGTTGGCCATTTGTGTGTCTTCTTTGGAGAAATATCTGTTCATATCTTCTGCCCATTTCTTGACTCGCTTATTTGTTTTTTGGGTGTTGAGTTTGGGTGTTGAACGGTAGTAAAGCGTACGGCACATTCATGATGCTTCCACACCCACTTTTGGAAATGCTTCTCTCTCAAGGATACCTGAATATGTTAGTGGAGAGTTGCCGTATACGCAGACTTGCTTTTCCCAGGTGAGTGCATGGCACATTCCATATTCCCTCACGCGCGCGCGCGCACACACACACACACACACACACACACACACACACAGAGTTGAACATGTTTCTGTCTCGTCAGGAAAGAAGGTGTTCGTTGAGTGACGGTTTCTCACTGATGCTTTTGGGTTCTTGCTTTTATTCCCCCCGGAGAGTGAAGTGTAGGCGCTTTTTCCGTAGGCTTGCGTACACACCCTTGAGAAGCCTTCCGTCAGCCAGAAACAAGCCGTGAGTTGAAAGAGGCGTCCACGCAGACCTCCTTCTCAGAGCGAAGCCTTTCACACTTTTCCTTGTGAAGTAAACTAGAGAGATACAAATACTTTATCAATGATTGCTTTAACAAAAAAGGACTAAATATCCCAATCAGAAAACATAGACTGTAAAGAGGAAGCAAGACCCATCTCTATGCTGCCTACCAGAGAATCACTTCAGACCTAAAAATAAAAGCAGATTCGAAGTAATGGGAAACAAAACCATTTATGATGCAAATGGAAGTGAAAAGAAAGTTGGAGTCGTAATATTTTTATGAGACAAAATAAACTGAATTGTGGGGAAGATGGCAGAGTAGAAGGACCCTAAACTCACCTCATCCCACAGATACAACTAGATCACACTCACACCAGAGTCACCCAGAAATGGACCTTCAGATTTCCCAACAAAACTCTACAACTAAATGGAGAGAGGAAATCACATCAAAGATGGTAGGAAGGACAAGGACTCTGTAGGAATCTAAACCCCGTATTTCTGACCAGCAGAGGGAGGGAACCACAGTCACAGAGGGGCCAGAAACAAACTACTACACCGGGGAGCCTCTAAAGCGTAGAGACATCCTCATAGCTTATGGCTTTGAAAATCAGAAGGGATGACATTTGTGAGCGTATACAACCAGCAGACTTAAAGCTTGGAACTTTTAAAAATCAGCTGTCTCAGCTCTGAGAGAGCACAGAAGGTGATCGGAAGCTGAGATCTGTCCTTAAAGAGAAAGCACAGCAAACAGTCTGGAGAAGTTTGGGTGAAGCAGGTTGAAACGTGCTTCAGGATTAAACAAGGGAGACATAGTTCCTGAACTCAGAGTTTGCTAAGGGACTTGTCCAGGAACAAAGGAGCTGGCAGGTTCCATTTCCCTCTACGGCCCCTCATTATAAACACACACCTACCTGCAAGATCAAGCACAATCTAGCAATCACTAACTTGCATAAACCATGGCCCATCCCCACACCTACCACACCTGCTTCAGTCCCAGTGCTGTGGATACCCTCCCTGATAAGACCCACACAATCCTTGACAACAATATGTCTCCCCATCACCCACAGAACACGCATGCATCTTGTTAAAACAGCACACCCCATGTGTTGTGCACAATGACACAGTCCAGATCCAGTCTCTGTTGTTGCTATGCATTACCTTCAGAGGAGAACCAGCATCACCAAGTTAAAAATGTATGTTCTGCCCCGTATTTTCAAGAACAAGCAATATATCTGACCTTCCTCACCGAGAGATATTCTCTGAGAAGTAGGCCAAATGAGCAGACAGAGGACTATGTCCTAAACGAAAGAAGAGGACAAAGCCACAGCAAGAGACCTAAACAAAATGGATATAAGGAACATGCCTGACAGAAAATTTAAGATAACAATTATAAAGATACTCACTGGGGAAATGAAAAGAGGGAGGACATCAGAAGGGGGAACATCATTGAGACTCTTAACAAAGAGATATGAAAGAAATAATCAGAGATGTGGAACACAAGAAATGAAATTAAGAATATACTAGATAGAATAATTAGCAGGATGGACGAAGCAGAGGAACAAATTAATGAACTAGAAGACAGTAATGGAAAGTAATCAAGCGGAACAAATGAGAGGAAAAAGAAGTATGCAAAAATGAGAAGAGACTTAGGGAATTCAGTGACTCCATCCAGTGTAACAACACCCACATTAGAGGGATCCCAGAAGGTGAAAAGGGGGAAAAGGGGGCAGAAAATCTATTTGAGCAAAGAAGAGCTGAAAACTTAACCTCATCTGGTGAAGGAAACCTATACAAATCCATAAGGCATAGAGATCCCCTCCCACAAAGTCAACCGAAGGAGGTCCACATCAAGACACATAGTAATCCAAATGGGAAAAGGTAGTGATAAAGAAAAAACATTTAAAGCAGCAAGATAAAAGAAGACAGGTAACATGCAAGGGAAAGCCCATAAAGCTATCAGCTGAGTTTTCAGCAGAAACTATGCAGGACAGAAGAAAGTGGCGTTAAATATTCAAAGTGCTGAATGAGAAAAATCTGCAGCAAGGAATAATTTATCCAGCAAGCCTATCCTTCAGAAAAGAAGGGGAGAAAAAGAGTTTCTTAGCCACACAAACTAAAAGAGTTCATGACCACTAAATTAACTACAAAAAATATTGAAGGGGACACTATGAGTGGAAAAAAATCGTAAGTGAGAGTATGACAATAATGAATCAAGGAAGCAGTAAAAATAAGTATTTCTGTAAAAATCAGTTAAGGGATTCACAAAATAAAAGTATGTAAAATATGAAAACATATACCCTAACACATGAGGAGGAGTCAACAGTGGGTTTGAACTTAAACAGCATTCAACTTAATATAGACCGAAAAGGCTATATATAATCCAGGGGGTCACCACAAACCCAAAGCACTAATACACATGCAAAAGATAAAGGGAAAGAAATCCAAGAATATCATTAAAGAAAACGAGCAAACCATGAGAGAGAGAGCAAGAGAAGAAAGGATCAGAGAAAAACTACACAAAAAACTATGAAACAAGTAACAAAACATCAATAAATACATGTCTAATGATAATCAGTTTGAATGTAAATGGACTAAATGCTCCAAGCAAAAGAGCATGACAGAGTTTGTCTATATATATAAAAGATTTCACACCTAAAGACACCTGCAGATGGAAATTAAGAGATGGAGAAACATTAATCATGCAAGTGGATGTCAAAAGAAGTCAGAGTAGCAATCCTTATATCAGACCAAATAGAGTTTTTTAAAATTGAAATTGAATTAGCCAACATAGAGTACACCAGTAGTTTCAAATGTAGCGTTCCACAATTCATCAGTTGTGTATAACACCCAGTGTTCATCACATCACAGGCATTCCTTAATGCCCATCACACAGTTACCCCATCTCCCCAGCCACCTTTCCTCCAGCAACCCTCAGTTGGTTTCCAATAGTTAGGAACCTGTCATGGATTTTCTTCCTCTCTGGTTTCTTCGCATTCATTTTCCCTCCCTTCCCCTATGATCCTCTGTGCTGTTCCTTCTATTCCACATATGAGTAAAACCATATAATAATTGTTTTTCTCTGACTGACTTATTTTGCTCAGCATAATACCCTCCAGTGCCACCCACATCGATATGCTAAATATTGATCCTTTCTGATGGCTGAGTCATATTCCATTGTATATGTATATACCATGTTTTCTTTATCCATTTATCTGTCGATGGATGTCTTGGTTCCTTCCACGGTTTGGCTATTGTGGACAATGTTGCTATAAACATTCGGGGTGGAGTTACCCCTTCAGATCACTACAGTGGTAGCTTTGGGGTAAATAAAATTGCTGGGTTGTAAGGGAGCTCTGTTTTAAGTTCTTGAGGAACCTGCATATTGTTTTCCAAAGTGGCTGTACCAGTTTTCATTCCCACTTAGAAGTGTAAGAGAGTTCCCCTTTCTCCTCACCAACATTTGTTATTTCTCCGCTTGTTAATTTTTGCAATTCTGACTGGTGTGAAGTGGTATCTCATTGTCATTTGGATTTCTTTTTCCCCATGCCAAGTGATGTTGAGCAGTTTGTCATATATCTGTTGGCCATTTGTGTGTCTTCTTTGGAGAAATATCTGTTCATATCTTCTGCCCATTTCTTGACTCGCTTATTTGTTTTTTGGGTGTTGAGTTTGGGTGTTGAACGGTAGTAAAGCGTACGGCACATTCATGATGCTTCCACACCCACTTTTGGAAATGCTTCTCTCTCAAGGATACCTGAATATGTTAGTGGAGAGTTGCCGTATACGCAGACTTGCTTTTCCCAGGTGAGTGCATGGCACATTCCTTATTCCCTCACGCGCGCGCGCGCACACACACACACACACACACACACACACACAGAGTTGAACATGTTTCTGTCTCGTCAGGAAAGAAGGTGTTCGTTGAGTGACGGTTTCTCACTGATGCTTTTGGGTTCTTGCTTTTATTCCCCCCGGAGAGTGAAGTGTAGGCGCTTTTTCCGTAGGCTTGCGTACACACACTTGAGAAGCCTTCCGTCAGCCAGAAACAAGCCGTGAGTTGAAAGAGGCGTCCACGCAGACCTCCTTCTCAGAGCGAAGCCTTTCACACTTTTCCTTGTGAAGTAAACTAGAGAGATACAAATACTTTATCAATGATTGCTTTAACAAAAAAGGACTAAATATCCCAATCAGAAAACATAGACTGTAAAGAGGAAGCAAGACCCATCTCTATGCTGCCTACCAGAGAATCACTTCAGACCTAAAAATAAAAGCAGATTCGAAGTAATGGGAAACAAAACCATTTATGATGCAAATGGAAGTGAAAAGAAAGTTGGAGTCGTAATATTTTTATGAGACAAAATAAACTGAATTGTGGGGAAGATGGCAGAGTAGAAGGACCCTAAACTCACCTCATCCCACAGATACAACTAGATCACACTCACACCAGAGTCACCCAGAAATGGACCTTCAGATTTCCCAACAAAACTCTACAACTAAATGGAGAGAGGAAATCACATCAAAGATGGTAGGAAGGACAAGGACTCTGTAGGAATCTAAACCCCGTATTTCTGACCACCAGAGGGAGGGAACCACAGTCACAGAGGGGCCAGAAACAAACTACTACACCGGGGAGCCTCTAAAGCGTAGAGACATCCTCATAGCTTATGGCTTTGAAAATCAGAAGGGATGACATTTGTGAGCGTATACAACCAGCAGACTTAAAGCTTGGAACTTTTAAAAATCAGCTGTCTCAGCTCTGAGAGAGCACAGAAGGTGATCGGAAGCTGAGATCTGTCCTTAAAGAGAAAGCACAGCAAACAGTCTGGAGAAGCTTGGGTGAAGCAGGTTGAAACGTGCTTGAGGATTAAACAAGGGAGACATAGTTCCTGAACTCAGAGTTTGCTAAGGGACTTGTCCAGGAACAAAGGAGCTGGCAGGTTCCATTTCCCTCTACGGCCCCTCATTATAAACACACACCTACCTGCAAGATCAAGCACAATCTAGCAATCACTAACTTGCATAAACCATGGCCCATCCCCACACCTACCACACCTGCTTCAGTCCCAGTGCTGTGGATACCCTCCCTGATAAGACCCACACAATCCTTGACAACAATATGTCTCCCCATCACCCACAGAACACGCATGCATCTTGTTAAAACAGCACACCCCATGTGTTGTGCACAATGACACAGTCCAGATCCAGTCTCTGTTGTTGCTATGCATTACCTTCAGAGGAGAACCAGCATCACCAAGTTAAAAATGTATGTTCTGCCCCGTATTTTCAAGAACAAGCAATATATCTGACCTTCCTAACCGAGAGATATTCTCTGAGAAGTAGGCCAAATGAGCAGACAGAGGACTATGTCCTAAACGAAAGAAGAGGACAAAGCCACAGCAAGAGACCTAAACAAAATGGATATAAGGAACATGCCTGACAGAAAATTTAAGATAACAATTATAAAGATACTCACTGGGGAAATGAAAAGAGGGAGGACATCAGAAGGGGGAACATCATTGAGACTCTTAACAAAGAGATATGAAAGAAATAATCAGAGATGTGGAACACAAGAAATGAAATGAAGAATATACTAGATAGAATAATTAGCAGGATGGACGAAGCAGAGGAACAAATTAATGAACTAGAAGACAGTAATGGAAAGTAATCAAGCGGAACAAATGAGAGGAAAAAGAAGTATGCAAAAATGAGAAGAGACTTAGGGAATGCAGTGACTCCATCCAGTGTAACAACACCCACATTAGAGGGATCCCAGAAGGTGAAAAGGGGGAAAAGGGGGCAGAAAATCTATTTGAGCAAAGAAGAGCTGAAAACTTAACCTAATCTGGTGAAGGAAACCTATACAAATCCATAAGGCATAGAGATCCCCTCCCACAAAGTCAACCGAAGGAGGTCCACATCAAGACACATAGTAATCCAAATGGGAAAAGGTAGTGATAAAGAAAAAACATTTAAAGCAGCAAGATAAAAGAAGACAGGTAACATGCAAGGGAAAGCCCATAAAGCTATCAGCTGAGTTTTCAGCAGAAACTATGCAGGACAGAAGAAAGTGGCGTTAAATATTCAAAGTGCTGAATGAGAAAAATCTGCAGCAAGGAATAATTTATCCAGCAAGCCTATCCTTCAGAAAAGAAGGGGAGAAAAAGAGTTTCTTAGCCACACAAACTAAAAGAGTTCATGACCACTAAATTAACTACAAAAAATATTGAAGGGGACACTATGAGTGGAAAAAAATCGTAAGTGAGAGTATGACAATAATGAATCAAGGAAGCAGTAAAAATAAGTATTTCTGTAAAAATCAGTTAAGGGATTCACAAAATAAAAGTATGTAAAATATGAAAACATATACCCTAACACATGAGGAGGAGTCAACAGTGGGGTTGAACTTAAACAGCATTCAACTTAATATAGACCGAAAAGGCTATATATAATCCAGGGGGTCACCACAAACCCAAAGCACTAATACACATGCAAAAGATAAAGGGAAAGAAATCCAAGAATATCATTAAAGAAAACGAGCAAACCATGAGAGAGAGAGCAAGAGAAGAAAGGATCAGAGAAAAACTACACAAAAAACTATGAAACAAGTAACAAAACATCAATAAATACATGTCTAATGATAATCAGTTTGAATGTAAATGGACTAAATGCTCCAAGCAAAAGAGCATGACAGAGTTTGTCTATAAATATAAAAGATTTCACACCTAAAGACACCTGCAGATGGAAATTAAGAGATGGAGAAACATTAATCATGCAAGTGGATGTCAAAAGAAGTCAGAGTAGCAATCCTTATATCAGACCAAATAGAGTTTTTTAAAATTGAAATTGAATTAGCCAACATAGAGTACACCAGTAATTTCAAATGTAGCGTTCCACAATTCATCAGTTGTGTATAACACCCAGTGTTCATCACATCACAGGCATTCCTTAATGCCCATCACACAGTTACCCCATCTCCCCAGCCACCTTTCCTCCAGCAACCCTCAGTTGGTTTCCAATAGTTAGGAACCTGTCATGGATTTTCTTCCTCTCTGGTTTCTTCGCATTCATTTTCCCTCCCTTCCCCTATGATCCTCTGTGCTGTTCCTTCTATTCCACATACGAGTAAAACCATATAATAATTGTTTTTCTCTGACTGACTTATTTTGCTCAGCATAATACCCTCCAGTGCCATCCACATCGATATGCTAAATATTGATCCTTTCTGATGGCTGAGTCATATTCCATTGTATATGTATATACCATGTTTTCTTTATCCATTTATCTGTCGATGGATGTCTTGGTTCCTTCCACGGTTTGGCTATTGTGGACAATGTTGCTATAAACATTCGGGGTGCAGTTGCCCCTTCAGATCACTACATTGGTAGCTTTGGGGTAAATAAAATTGCTGGGTTGTAAAGGAGCTCTGTTTTAAGTTCTTGAGGAACCTCCATATTGTTTTCCAAAGTGGCTGTACCAGTTTTCATTCCCACTTAGAAGTGCAAGAGAGTTCCCCTTTCTCCTCACCAACATTTGTTATTTCTCCGCTTGTTAATTTTTGTAATTCTGACTGGTGTGAAGTGGTATCTCATTGTCATTTGGATTTCTTTTTCCCCATGCCAAGTGATGTTGAGCAGTTTGTCATATGTCTGTTGGCCATTTGTGTGTCTTCTTTGGAGAAATATCTGTTCATATCTTCTGCCCATTTCTTGACTCGCTTATTTGTTTTTTGGGTGTTGAGTTTGGGTGTTGAACGGTAGTAAAGCGTACGGCACATTCATGATGCTTCCACACCCACTTTTGGAAATGCTTCTCTCTCAAGGATACCTGAATATGTTAGTGGAGAGTTGCCGTATACGCAGACTTGCTTTTCCCAGGTGAGTGCATGGCACATTCCATATTCCCTCACGCGCGCGCGCGCACACACACACACACACACACACACACACACACACAGAGTTGAACATGTTTCTGTCTCGTCAGGAAAGAAGGTGTTCGTTGAGTGACGGTTTCTCACTGATGCTTTTGGGTTCTTGCTTTTATTCCCCCCGGAGAGTGAAGTGTAGGCGCTTTTTCCGTAGGCTTGCGTACACACCCTTGAGAAGCCTTCCGTCAGCCAGAAACAAGCCGTGAGTTGAAAGAGGCGTCCACGCAGACCTCCTTCTCAGAGCGAAGCCTTTCACACTTTTCCTTGTGAAGTAAACTAGAGAGATACAAATACTTTATCAATGATTGCTTTAACAAAAAAGGACTAAATATCCCAATCAGAAAACATAGACTGTAAAGAGGAAGCAAGACCCATCTCTATGCTGCCTACCAGAGAATCACTTCAGACCTAAAAATAAAAGCAGATTCGAAGTAATGGGAAACAAAACCATTTATGATGCAAATGGAAGTGAAAAGAAAGTTGGAGTCGTAATATTTTTATGAGACAAAATAAACTGAATTGTGGGGAAGATGGCAGAGTAGAAGGACCCTAAACTCACCTCATCCCACAGATACAACTAGATCACACTCACACCAGAGTCACCCAGAAATGGACCTTCAGATTTCCCAACAAAACTCTACAACTAAATGGAGAGAGGAAATCACATCAAAGATGGTAGGAAGGACAAGGACTCTGTAGGAATCTAAACCCCGTATTTCTGACCAGCAGAGGGAGGGAACCACAGTCACAGAGGGGCCAGAAACAAACTACTACACCGGGGAGCCTCTAAAGCGTAGAGACATCCTCATAGCTTATGGCTTTGAAAATCAGAAGGGATGACATTTGTGAGCGTATACAACCAGCAGACTTAAAGCTTGGAACTTTTAAAAATCAGCTGTCTCAGCTCTGAGAGAGCACAGAAGGTGATCGGAAGCTGAGATCTGTCCTTAAAGAGAAAGCACAGCAAACAGTCTGGAGAAGTTTGGGTGAAGCAGGTTGAAACGTGCTTCAGGATTAAACAAGGGAGACATAGTTCCTGAACTCAGAGTTTGCTAAGGGACTTGTCCAGGAACAAAGGAGCTGGCAGGTTCCATTTCCCTCTACGGCCCCTCATTATAAACACACACCTACCTGCAAGATCAAGCACAATCTAGCAATCACTAACTTGCATAAACCATGGCCCATCCCCACACCTACCACACCTGCTTCAGTCCCAGTGCTGTGGATACCCTCCCTGATAAGACCCACACAATCCTTGACAACAATATGTCTCCCCATCACCCACAGAACACGCATGCATCTTGTTAAAACAGCACACCCCATGTGTTGTGCACAATGACACAGTCCAGATCCAGTCTCTGTTGTTGCTATGCATTACCTTCAGAGGAGAACCAGCATCACCAAGTTAAAAATGTATGTTCTGCCCCGTATTTTCAAGAACAAGCAATATATCTGACCTTCCTCACCGAGAGATATTCTCTGAGAAGTAGGCCAAATGAGCAGACAGAGGACTATGTCCTAAACGAAAGAAGAGGACAAAGCCACAGCAAGAGACCTAAACAAAATGGATATAAGGAACATGCCTGACAGAAAATTTAAGATAACAATTATAAAGATACTCACTGGGGAAATGAAAAGAGGGAGGACATCAGAAGGGGGAACATCATTGAGACTCTTAACAAAGAGATATGAAAGAAATAATCAGAGATGTGGAACACAAGAAATGAAATTAAGAATATACTAGATAGAATAATTAGCAGGATGGACGAAGCAGAGGAACAAATTAATGAACTAGAAGACAGTAATGGAAAGTAATCAAGCGGAACAAATGAGAGGAAAAAGAAGTATGCAAAAATGAGAAGAGACTTAGGGAATTCAGTGACTCCATCCAGTGTAACAACACCCACATTAGAGGGATCCCAGAAGGTGAAAAGGGGGAAAAGGGGGCAGAAAATCTATTTGAGCAAAGAAGAGCTGAAAACTTAACCTCATCTGGTGAAGGAAACCTATACAAATCCATAAGGCATAGAGATCCCCTCCCACAAAGTCAACCGAAGGAGGTCCACATCAAGACACATAGTAATCCAAATGGGAAAAGGTAGTGATAAAGAAAAAACATTTAAAGCAGCAAGATAAAAGAAGACAGGTAACATGCAAGGGAAAGCCCATAAAGCTATCAGCTGAGTTTTCAGCAGAAACTATGCAGGACAGAAGAAAGTGGCGTTAAATATTCAAAGTGCTGAATGAGAAAAATCTGCAGCAAGGAATAATTTATCCAGCAAGCCTATCCTTCAGAAAAGAAGGGGAGAAAAAGAGTTTCTTAGCCACACAAACTAAAAGAGTTCATGACCACTAAATTAACTACAAAAAATATTGAAGGGGACACTATGAGTGGAAAAAAATCGTAAGTGAGAGTATGACAATAATGAATCAAGGAAGCAGTAAAAATAAGTATTTCTGTAAAAATCAGTTAAGGGATTCACAAAATAAAAGTATGTAAAATATGAAAACATATACCCTAACACATGAGGAGGAGTCAACAGTGGGTTTGAACTTAAACAGCATTCAACTTAATATAGACCGAAAAGGCTATATATAATCCAGGGGGTCACCACAAACCCAAAGCACTAATACACATGCAAAAGATAAAGGGAAAGAAATCCAAGAATATCATTAAAGAAAACGAGCAAACCATGAGAGAGAGAGCAAGAGAAGAAAGGATCAGAGAAAAACTACACAAAAAACTATGAAACAAGTAACAAAACATCAATAAATACATGTCTAATGATAATCAGTTTGAATGTAAATGGACTAAATGCTCCAAGCAAAAGAGCATGACAGAGTTTGTCTATATATATAAAAGATTTCACACCTAAAGACACCTGCAGATGGAAATTAAGAGATGGAGAAACATTAATCATGCAAGTGGATGTCAAAAGAAGTCAGAGTAGCAATCCTTATATCAGACCAAATAGAGTTTTTTAAAATTGAAATTGAATTAGCCAACATAGAGTACACCAGTAGTTTCAAATGTAGCGTTCCACAATTCATCAGTTGTGTATAACACCCAGTGTTCATCACATCACAGGCATTCCTTAATGCCCATCACACAGTTACCCCATCTCCCCAGCCACCTTTCCTCCAGCAACCCTCAGTTGGTTTCCAATAGTTAGGAACCTGTCATGGATTTTCTTCCTCTCTGGTTTCTTCGCATTCATTTTCCCTCCCTTCCCCTATGATCCTCTGTGCTGTTCCTTCTATTCCACATATGAGTAAAACCATATAATAATTGTTTTTCTCTGACTGACTTATTTTGCTCAGCATAATACCCTCCAGTGCCACCCACATCGATATGCTAAATATTGATCCTTTCTGATGGCTGAGTCATATTCCATTGTATATGTATATACCATGTTTTCTTTATCCATTTATCTGTCGATGGATGTCTTGGTTCCTTCCACGGTTTGGCTATTGTGGACAATGTTGCTATAAACATTCGGGGTGGAGTTACCCCTTCAGATCACTACAGTGGTAGCTTTGGGGTAAATAAAATTGCTGGGTTGTAAGGGAGCTCTGTTTTAAGTTCTTGAGGAACCTGCATATTGTTTTCCAAAGTGGCTGTACCAGTTTTCATTCCCACTTAGAAGTGTAAGAGAGTTCCCCTTTCTCCTCACCAACATTTGTTATTTCTCCGCTTGTTAATTTTTGCAATTCTGACTGGTGTGAAGTGGTATCTCATTGTCATTTGGATTTCTTTTTCCCCATGCCAAGTGATGTTGAGCAGTTTGTCATATATCTGTTGGCCATTTGTGTGTCTTCTTTGGAGAAATATCTGTTCATATCTTCTGCCCATTTCTTGACTCGCTTATTTGTTTTTTGGGTGTTGAGTTTGGGTGTTGAACGGTAGTAAAGCGTACGGCACATTCATGATGCTTCCACACCCACTTTTGGAAATGCTTCTCTCTCAAGGATACCTGAATATGTTAGTGGAGAGTTGCCGTATACGCAGACTTGCTTTTCCCAGGTGAGTGCATGGCACATTCCTTATTCCCTCACGCGCGCGCGCGCACACACACACACACACACACACACACACACAGAGTTGAACATGTTTCTGTCTCGTCAGGAAAGAAGGTGTTCGTTGAGTGACGGTTTCTCACTGATGCTTTTGGGTTCTTGCTTTTATTCCCCCCGGAGAGTGAAGTGTAGGCGCTTTTTCCGTAGGCTTGCGTACACACACTTGAGAAGCCTTCCGTCAGCCAGAAACAAGCCGTGAGTTGAAAGAGGCGTCCACGCAGACCTCCTTCTCAGAGCGAAGCCTTTCACACTTTTCCTTGTGAAGTAAACTAGAGAGATACAAATACTTTATCAATGATTGCTTTAACAAAAAAGGACTAAATATCCCAATCAGAAAACATAGACTGTAAAGAGGAAGCAAGACCCATCTCTATGCTGCCTACCAGAGAATCACTTCAGACCTAAAAATAAAAGCAGATTCGAAGTAATGGGAAACAAAACCATTTATGATGCAAATGGAAGTGAAAAGAAAGTTGGAGTCGTAATATTTTTATGAGACAAAATAAACTGAATTGTGGGGAAGATGGCAGAGTAGAAGGACCCTAAACTCACCTCATCCCACAGATACAACTAGATCACACTCACACCAGAGTCACCCAGAAATGGACCTTCAGATTTCCCAACAAAACTCTACAACTAAATGGAGAGAGGAAATCACATCAAAGATGGTAGGAAGGACAAGGACTCTGTAGGAATCTAAACCCCGTATTTCTGACCACCAGAGGGAGGGAACCACAGTCACAGAGGGGCCAGAAACAAACTACTACACCGGGGAGCCTCTAAAGCGTAGAGACATCCTCATAGCTTATGGCTTTGAAAATCAGAAGGGATGACATTTGTGAGCGTATACAACCAGCAGACTTAAAGCTTGGAACTTTTAAAAATCAGCTGTCTCAGCTCTGAGAGAGCACAGAAGGTGATCGGAAGCTGAGATCTGTCCTTAAAGAGAAAGCACAGCAAACAGTCTGGAGAAGCTTGGGTGAAGCAGGTTGAAACGTGCTTGAGGATTAAACAAGGGAGACATAGTTCCTGAACTCAGAGTTTGCTAAGGGACTTGTCCAGGAACAAAGGAGCTGGCAGGTTCCATTTCCCTCTACGGCCCCTCATTATAAACACACACCTACCTGCAAGATCAAGCACAATCTAGCAATCACTAACTTGCATAAACCATGGCCCATCCCCACACCTACCACACCTGCTTCAGTCCCAGTGCTGTGGATACCCTCCCTGATAAGACCCACACAATCCTTGACAACAATATGTCTCCCCATCACCCACAGAACACGCATGCATCTTGTTAAAACAGCACACCCCATGTGTTGTGCACAATGACACAGTCCAGATCCAGTCTCTGTTGTTGCTATGCATTACCTTCAGAGGAGAACCAGCATCACCAAGTTAAAAATGTATGTTCTGCCCCGTATTTTCAAGAACAAGCAATATATCTGACCTTCCTAACCGAGAGATATTCTCTGAGAAGTAGGCCAAATGAGCAGACAGAGGACTATGTCCTAAACGAAAGAAGAGGACAAAGCCACAGCAAGAGACCTAAACAAAATGGATATAAGGAACATGCCTGACAGAAAATTTAAGATAACAATTATAAAGATAGTCACTGGGGAAATGAAAAGAGGGAGGACATCAGAAGGGGGAACATCACTGAGACTCTTAACAAAGAGATATGAAAGAAATAATCAGAGATGTGGAACACAAGAAATGAAATGAAGAATATACTAGATAGAATAATTAGCAGGATGGACGAAGCAGAGGAACAAATTAATGAACTAGAAGACAGTAATGGAAAGTAATCAAGCGGAACAAATGAGAGAAAAAAGAAGTATGCAAAAATGAGAAGAGACTTAGGGAATTCAGTGACTCCATCCAGTGTAACAACACCCACATTAGAGGGATCCCAGAAGGTGAAAAGGGGGAAAAGGGGGCAGAAAATCTATTTGAGCAAAGAAGAGCTGAAAACTTAACCTAATCTGGTGAAGGAAACCTATACAAATCCATAAGGCATAGAGATCCCCTCCCACAAAGTCAACCGAAGGAGGTCCACATCAAGACACATAGTAATCCAAATGGGAAAAGGTAGTGATAAAGAAAAAACATTGAAAGCAGCAAGATAAAAGAAGACAGGTAACATGCAAGGGAAAGCCCATAAAGCTATCAGCTGAGTTTTCAGCAGAAACTATGCAGGACAGAAGAAAGTGGCGTTAAATATTCAAAGTGCTGAATGAGAAAAATCTGCAGCAAGGAATAATTTATCCAGCAAGCCTATCCTTCAGAAAAGAAGGGGAGAAAAAGAGTTTCTTAGCCACACAAACTAAAAGAGTTCATGACCACTAAATTAACTACAAAAAATATTGAAGGGGACACTATGAGTGGAAAAAAACCGTAAGTGAGAGTATGACAATAATGAATCAAGGAAGCAGTAAAAATAAGTATTTCTGTAAAAATCAGTTAAGGGATTCACAAAATAAAAGTATGTAAAATATGAAAACATATACCCTAACACATGAGGAGGAGTCAACAGTGGGTTTGAACTTAAACAGCATTCAACTTATATAGACCGAAAAGGCTATATATAATCCAGGGGGTCACCACAAACCCAAAGCACTAATACACATGCAAAAGATAAAGGGAAAGAAATCCAAGAATATCATTAAAGAAAACGAGCAAACCATGAGAGAGAGAGCAAGAGAAGAAAGGATCAGAGAAAAACTACACAAAAAACTATGAAACAAGTAACAAAACATCAATAAATACATGTCTAATGATAATCAGTTTGAATGTAAATGGACTAAATGCTCCAAGCAAAAGAGCATGACAGAGTTTGTCTATATATATAAAAGATTTCACACCTAAAGACACCTGCAGATGGAAATTAAGAGATGGAGAAACATTAATCATGCAAGTGGATGTCAAAAGAAGTCAGAGTAGCAATCCTTATATCAGACCAAATAGAGTTTTTTAAAATTGAAATTGAATTAGCCAACATAGAGTACACCAGTAGTTTCAAATGTAGCGTTCCACAATTCATCAGTTGTGTATAACACCCAGTGTTCATCACATCACAGGCATTCCTTAATGCCCATCACACAGTTACCCCATCTCCCCAGCCACCTTTCCTCCAGCAACCCTCAGTTGGTTTCCAATAGTTAGGAACCTGTCATGGATTTTCTTCCTCTCTGGTTTCTTCGCATTCATTTTCCCTCCCTTCCCCTATGATCCTCTGTGCTGTTCCTTCTATTCCACATATGAGTAAAACCATATAATAATTGTTTTTCTCTGACTGACTTATTTTGCTCAGCATAATACCCTCCAGTGCCACCCACATCGATATGCTAAATATTGATCCTTTCTGATGGCTGAGTCATATTCCATTGTATATGTATATACCATGTTTTCTTTATCCATTTATCTGTCGATGGATGTTTTGTTTCCTTCCACGGTTTGGCTATTGTGGACAATGTTGCTATAAACATTCGGGGTGGAGTTACCCCTTCAGATCACTACAGTGGTAGCTTTGGGGTAAATAAAATTGCTGGGTTGTAAGGGAGCTCTGTTTTAAGTTCTTGAGGAACCTGCATATTGTTTTCCAAAGTGGCTGTACCAGTTTTCATTCCCACTTAGAAGTGTAAGAGAGTTCCCCTTTCTCCTCACCAACATTTGTTATTTCTCCGCTTGTTAATTTTTGCAATTCTGACTGGTGTGAAGTGGTATCTCATTGTCATTTGGATTTCTTTTTCCCCATGCCAAGTGATGTTGAGCAGTTTGTCATATATCTGTTGGCCATTTGTGTGTCTTCTTTGGAGAAATATCTGTTCATATCTTCTGCCCATTTCTTGACTCGCTTATTTGTTTTTTGGGTGTTGAGTTTGGGTGTTGAACGGTAGTAAAGCGTACGGCACATTCATGATGCTTCCACACCCACTTTTGGAAATGCTTCTCTCTCAAGGATACCTGAATATGTTAGTGGAGAGTTGCCGTATACGCAGACTTGCTTTTCCCAGGTGAGTGCATGGCACATTCCTTATTCCCTCACGCGCGCGCGCGCACACACACACACACACACACACACACACACACAGAGTTGAACATGTTTCTGTCTCGTCAGGAAAGAAGGTGTTCGTTGAGTGACGGTTTCTCACTGATGCTTTTGGGTTCTTGCTTTTATTCCTCCCGGAGAGTGAAGTGTAGGCGCTTTTTCCGTAGGCTTGCGTACACACCCTTGAGAAGCCTTCCGTCAGCCAGAAACAAGCCGTGAGTTGAAAGAGGCGTCCACGCAGACCTCCTTCTCAGAGCGAAGCCTTTCACACTTTTCCTTGTGAAGTAAACTAGAGAGATACAAATACTTTATCAATGATTGCTTTAACAAAAAAGGACTAAATATCCCAATCAGAAAACATAGACTGTAAAGAGGAAGCAAGACCCATCTCTATGCTGCCTACCAGAGAATCACTTCAGACCTAAAAATAAAAGCAGATTCGAAGTAATGGGAAACAAAACCATTTATGATGCAAATGGAAGTGAAAAGAAAGTTGGAGTCGTAATATTTTTATGAGACAAAATAAACTGAATTGTGGGGAAGATGGCAGAGTAGAAGGACCCTAAACTCACCTCATCCCACAGATACAACTAGATCACACTCACACCAGAGTCACCCAGAAATGGACCTTCAGATTTCCCAACAAAACTCTACAACTAAATGGAGAGAGGAAATCACATCAAAGATGGTAGGAAGGACAAGGACTCTGTAGGAATCTAAACCCCGTATTTCTGACCACCAGAGGGAGGGAACCACAGTCACAGAGGGGCCAGAAACAAACTACTACACCGGGGAGCCTCTAAAGCGTAGAGACATCCTCATAGCTTATGGCTTTGAAAATCAGAAGGGATGACATTTGTGAGCGTATACAACCAGCAGACTTAAAGCTTGGAACTTTTAAAAATCAGCTGTCTCAGCTCTGAGAGAGCACAGAAGGTGATCGGAAGCTGAGATCTGTCCTTAAAGAGAAAGCACAGCAAACAGTCTGGAGAAGCTTGGGTGAAGCAGGTTGAAACGTGCTTGAGGATTAAACAAGGGAGACATAGTTCCTGAACTCAGAGTTTGCTAAGGGACTTGTCCAGGAACAAAGGAGCTGGCAGGTTCCATTTCCCTCTACGGCCCCTCATTATAAACACACACCTACCTGCAAGATCAAGCACAATCTAGCAATCACTAACTTGCATAAACCATGGCCCATCCCCACACCTACCACACCTGCTTCAGTCCCAGTGCTGTGGATACCCTCCCTGATAAGACCCACACAATCCTTGACAACAATATGTCTCCCCATCACCCACAGAACACGCATGCATCTTGTTAAAACAGCACACCCCATGTGTTGTGCACAATGACACAGTCCAGATCCAGTCTCTGTTGTTGCTATGCATTACCTTCAGAGGAGAACCAGCATCACCAAGTTAAAAATGTATGTTCTGCCCCGTATTTTCAAGAACAAGCAATATATCTGACCTTCCTAACCGAGAGATATTCTCTGAGAAGTAGGCCAAATGAGCAGACAGAGGACTATGTCCTAAACGAAAGAAGAGGACAAAGCCACAGCAAGAGACCTAAACAAAATGGATATAAGGAACATGCCTGACAGAAAATTTAAGATAACAATTATAAAGATACTCACTGGGGAAATGAAAAGAGGGAGGACATCAGAAGGGGGAACATCATTGAGACTCTTAATAAAGAGATATGAAAGAAATAATCAGAGATGTGGAACACAAGAAATGAAATGAAGAATATACCAGATAGAATAATTAGCAGGATGGACGAAGCAGAGGAACAAATTAATGAACTAGAAGACAGTAATGGAAAGTAATCAAGCGGAACAAATGAGAGGAAAAAGAAGTATGCAAAAATGAGAAGAGACTTAGGGAATTCAGTGACTCCATCCAGTGTAACAACACCCACATTAGAGGGATCCCAGAAGGTGAAAAGGGGGAAAAGGGGGCAGAAAATCTATTTGAGCAAAGAAGAGCTGAAAACTTAACCTAATCTGGTGAAGGAAACCTATACAAATCCATAAGGCATAGAGATCCCCTCCCACAAAGTCAACCGAAGGAGGTCCACATCAAGACACATAGTAATCCAAATGGGAAAAGGTAGTGATAAAGAAAAAACATTGAAAGCAGCAAGATAAAAGAAGACAGGTAACATGCAAGGGAAAGCCCATAAAGCTATCAGCTGAGTTTTCAGCAGAAACTATGCAGGACAGAAGAAAGTGGCGTTAAATATTCAAAGTGCTGAATGAGAAAAATCTGCAGCAAGGAATAATTTATCCAGCAAGCCTATCCTTCAGAAAAGAAGGGGAGAAAAAGAGTTTCTTAGCCACACAAACTAAAAGAGTTCATGACCACTAAATTAACTACAAAAAATATTGAAGGGGACACTATGAGTGGAAAAAAATCGTAAGTGAGAGTATGACAATAATGAATCAAGGAAGCAGTAAAAATAAGTATTTCTGTAAAAATCAGTTAAGGGATTCACAAAATAAAAGTATGTAAAATATGAAAACATATACCCTAACACATGAGGAGGAGTCAACAGTGGGTTTGAACTTAAACAGCATTCAACTTAATATAGACCGAAAAGGCTATATATAATCCAGGGGGTCACCACAAACCCAAAGCACTAATACACATGCAAAAGATAAAGGGAAAGAAATCCAAGAATATCATTAAAGAAAACGAGCAAACCATGAGAGAGAGAGCAAGAGAAGAAAGGATCAGAGAAAAACTACACAAAAAACTATGAAACAAGTAACAAAACATCAATAAATACATGTCTAATGATAATCAGTTTGAATGTAAATGGACTAAATGCTCCAAGCAAAAGAGCATGACAGAGTTTGTCTATATATATAAAAGATTTCACACCTAAAGACACCTGCAGATGGAAATTAAGAGATGGAGAAACATTAATCATGCAAGTGGATGTCAAAAGAAGTCAGAGTAGCAATCCTTATATCAGACCAAATAGACTTTTTTAAAATTGAAATTGAATTAGCCAACATAGAGTACACCAGTAGTTTCAAATGTAGCGTTCCACAATTCATCAGTTGTGTATAACACCCAGTGTTCATCACATCACAGGCATTCCTTAATGCCCATCACACAGTTACCCCATCTCCCCAGCCACCTTTCCTCCAGCAACCCTCAGTTGGTTTCCAATAGTTAGGAACCTGTCATGGATTTTCTTCCTCTCTGGTTTCTTCGCATTCATTTTCCCTCCCTTCCCCTATGATCCTCTGTGCTGTTCCTTCTATTCCACATATGAGTAAAACCATATAATAATTGTTTTTCTCTGACTGACTTATTTTGCTCAGCATAATACCCTCCAGTGCCATCCACATCGATATGCTCAATATTGATCCTTTCTGATGGCTGAGTCATATTCCATTGTATATGTATATACCATGTTTTCTTTATCCATTTATCTGTCGATGGATGTCTTGGTTCCTTCCACGGTTTGGCTATTGTGGACAATGTTGCTATAAACATTCGGGGTGCAGTTGCCCCTTCAGATCACTACATTGGTAGCTTTGGGGTAAATAAAATTGCTGGGTTGTAAGGGAGCTCTGTTTTAAGTTCTTGAGGAACCTCCATATTGTTTTCCAAAGTGGCTGTACCAGTTTTCATTCCCACTTAGAAGTGTAAGAGAGTTCCCCTTTCTCCTCACCAACATTTGTTATTTCTCCGCTTGTTAATTTTTGCAATTCTGACTGGTGTGAAGTGGTATCTCATTGTCATTTGGATTTCTTTTTCCCCATGCCAAGTGATGTTGAGCAGTTTGTCATATATCTGTTGGCCATTTGTGTGTCTTCTTTGGAGAAATATCTGTTCATATCTTCTGCCCATTTCTTGACTCGCTTATTTGTTTTTTGGGTGTTGAGTTTGGGTGTTGAACGGTAGTAAAGCGTACGGCACATTCATGATGCTTCCACACCCACTTTTGGAAATGCTTCTCTCTCAAGGATACCTGAATATGTTAGTGGAGAGTTGCCGTATACGCAGACTTGCTTTTCCCAGGTGAGTGCATGGCACATTCCTTATTCCCTCACGCGCGCGCGCGCACACACACACACACACACACACACACACACAGACACACACAGAGTTGAACATGTTTCTGTCTCGTCAGGAAAGAAGGTGTTCGTTGAGTGACGGTTTCTCACTGATGCTTTTGGGTTCTTGCTTTTATTCCCCCCGGAGAGTGAAGTGTAGGCGCTTTTTCCGTAGGCTTCCGTACACACCCTTGAGAAGCCTTCCGTCAGCCAGAAACAAGCCGTGAGTTGAAAGAGGCGTCCACGCAGACCTCCTTCTCAGAGCGAAGCCTTTCACACTTTTCCTTGTGAAGTAAACTACAGAGATACAAATACTTTATCAATGATTGCTTTAACAAAAAAGGACTAAATATCCCAATCAGAAAACATAGACTGTAAAGAGGAAGCAAGACCCATCTCTATGCTGCCTACCAGAGAATCACTTCAGACCTAAAAATAAAAGTAGATTCGAAGTAATGGGAAACAAAACCATTTATGATGCAAATGGAAGTGAAAAGAAAGTTGGAGTCGTAATATTTTTATGAGACAAAATAAACTGAATTGTGGGGAAGATGGCAGAGTAGAAGGACCCAAAACTCACCTCATCCCACAGATACAACTAGATCACACTCACACCAGAGTCACCCAGAAATGGACCTTCAGATTTCCCAACAAAACTCTACAACTAAATGGAGAGAGGAAATCACATCAAAGATGGTAGGAAGGACAAGGACTCTGTAGGAATCTAAACCCCGTATTTCTGACCACCAGAGGGAGGGAACCACAGTCACAGAGGGGCTAGAAACAAACTACTACACCGGGGAGCCTCTAAAGCGTAGAGACATCCTCATAGCTTGTGGCTTTGAAAATCAGAAGGGATGACATTTGTGAGCGTATACAACCTGCAGACTTAAAGATTGGAACTTTTAAAAATCAGCTGTCTCAGCTCTGAGAGAGCACAGAAGGTGATCGGAAGCTGAGATCTGTCCTTAAAGAGAAAGCACAGCAAACAGTCTGGAGAAGCTTGGGTGAAGCAGGTTGAAACGTGCTTGAGGATTAAACAAGGGAGACATAGTTCCTGAACTCAGAGTTTGCTAAGGGACTTGTCCAGGAACAAAGGAGCTGGCAGGTTCCATTTCCCTCTACGGCCCCTCATTATAAACACACACCTACCTGCAAGATCAAGCACAATCTAGCAATCACTAACTTGCATAAACCATGGCCCATCCCCACACCTACCACACCTGCTTCAGTCCCAGTGCTGTGGATACCCTCCCTGATAAGACCCACACAATCCTTGACAACAATATGTTTCCCCATCACCCACAGAACACGCATGCATCTTGTTAAAACAGCACACCCCATGTGTTGTGCACAATGACACAGTCCAGATCCAGTCTCTGTTGTTGCTATGCATTACCTTCAGAGGAGAACCAGCATCACCAAGTTAAAAATGTATGTTCTGCCCCGTATTATCAAGAACAAGCAATATATCTGACCTTCCTAACCGAGAGATATTCTCTGAGAAGTAGGCCAAATGAGCAGACAGAGGACTATGTCCTAAACGAAAGAAGAGGACAAAGCCACAGCAAGAGACCTAAACAAAATGGATATAAGGAACATGCCTGACAGAAAATTTAAGATAACAATTATAAAGATACTCACTGGGGAAATGAAAAGAGGGAGGACATCAGAAGGGGGAACATCATTGAGACTCTTAACAAAGAGATATGAAAGAAATAATCAGAGATGTGGAACACAAGAAATGAAATTAAGAATATACTAGATAGAATAATTAGCAGGATGGACGAAGCAGAGGAACAAATTAATGAGCTAGAAGACAGTAATGGAAAGTAATCAAGCGGAACAAATGAGAGGAAAAAGAAGTATGCAAAAATGAGAAGAGACTTAGGGAATTCAGTGACTCCATCCAGTGTAACAACACCCACATGAGAGGGATCCCAGAAGGTGAAAAGGGGGAAAAGGGGGCAGAAAATCTATTTGAGCAAAGAAGAGCTGAAAACTTAACCTAATCTGGTGAAGGAAACCTATACAAATCCATAAGGCATAGAGATCCCCTCCCACAAAGTCAACCGAAGGAGGTCCACATCAAGACACATAGTAATCCAAATGGGAAAAGGTAGTGATAAAGAAAAAACGTTTAAAGCAGCAAGATAAAAGAAGACAGGTAACATGCAAGGGAAAGCCCATAAAGCTATCAGCTGAGTTTTCAGCAGAAACTATGCAGGACAGAGGAAAGTGGCGTTAAATATTCAAAGTGCTGAAGGAGAAAAATCTGCAGCAAGGAATAATTTATCCAGCAAGCCTATCCTTCAGAAAAGAAGGGGAGAAAAAGAGTTTCTTAGCCACACAAACTAAAAGAGTTCATGACCACTAAATTAACTACAAAAAATATTGAAGGGGACACTATGAGTGGAAAAAAACCGTAAGTGAGAGTATGACAATAATGAATCAAGGAAGCAGTAAAAATAAGTATTTCTGTAAAAATCAGTTAAGGGATTCACAAAATAAAAGTATGTAAAATATGAAAACATATACCCTAACACATGAGGAGGAGTCAACAGTGGGTTTGAACTTAAACAGCATTCAACTTAATATAGACCGAAAAGGCTATATATAATCCAGGGGGTCACCACAAACCCAAAGCACTAATACACATGCAAAAGATAAAGGGAAAGAAATCCAAGAATATCATTAAAGAAAACGAGCAAACCATGAGAGAGAGAGCAAGAGAAGAAAGGATCAGAGAAAAACTACACAAAAAACTATGAAACAAGTAACAAAACATCAATAAATACATGTCTAATGATAATCAGTTTGAATGTAAATGGACTAAATGCTCCAAGCAAAAGAGCATGACAGAGTTTGTCTATATATATAAAAGATTTCACACCTAAAGACACCTGCAGATGGAAATTAAGAGATGGAGAAACATTAATCATGCAAGTGGATGTCAAAAGAAGTCAGAGTAGCAATCCTTATATCAGACCAAATAGACTTTTTTAAAATTGAAATTGAATTAGCCAACATAGAGTACACCAGTAGTTTCAAATGTAGCGTTCCACAATTCATCAGTTGTGTATAACACCCAGTGTTCATCACATCACAGGCATTCCTTAATGCCCATCACACAGTTACCCCATCTCCCCAGCCACCTTTCCTCCAGCAACCCTCAGTTGGTTTCCAATAGTTAGGAACCTGTCATGGATTTTCTTCCTCTCTGGTTTCTTCGCATTCATTTTCCCTCCCTTCCCCTATGATCCTCTGTGCTGTTCCTTCTATTCCACATATGAGTAAAACCATATAATAATTGTTTTTCTCTGACTGACTTATTTTGCTCAGCATAATACCCTCCAGTGCCACCCACATCGATATGCTAAATATTGATCCTTTCTGATGGCTGAGTCATATTCCATTGTATATGTATATACCATGTTTTCTTTATCCATTTATCTGTCGATGGATGTCTTGTTTCCTTCCACGGTTTGGCTATTGTGGACAATGTTGCTATAAACATTCGGGGTGCAGTTACCCCTTCAGATCACTACAGTGGTAGCTTTGGGGTAAATAAAATTGCTGGGTTGTAAGGGAGCTCTGTTTTAAGTTCTTGAGGAACCTCCATATTGTTTTCCAAAGTGGCTGTACCAGTTTTCATTCCCACTTAGAAGTGTAAGAGAGTTCCCCTTTCTCCTCACCAACATTTGTTATTTCTCCGCTTGTTAATTTTTGCAATTCTGACTGGTGTGAAGTGGTATCTCATTGTCATTTGGATTTCTTTTTCCCCATGCCAAGTGATGTTGAGCAGTTTGTCATGTATCTGTTGGCCATTTGTGTGTCTTCTTTGGAGAAATATCTGTTCATATCTTCTGCCCATTTCTTGACTCGCTTATTTGTTTTTTGGGTTTTGAGTTTGGGTGTTGAACGGTAGTAAAGCGTACGGCACATTCATGATGCTTCCACACCCACTTTTGGAAATGCTTCTCTCTCAAGGATACCTGAATATGTTAGTGGAGAGTTGCCGTATACGCAGACTTGCTTTTCCCAGGTGAGTGCATGGCACATTCCTTATTCCCTCACGCGCGCGCGCGCACACACACACACACACACACACACACAGAGTTGAACATGTTTCTGTCTCGTCAGGAAAGAAGGTGTTCGTTGAGTGACGGTTTCTCACTAATGCTTTTGGGTTCTTGCTTTTATTCCCCCCGGAGAGTGAAGTGTAGGCGCTTTTTCCGTAGGCTTGCGTACACACCCTTGAGAAGCCTTCCGTCAGCCAGAAACAAGCCGTGAGTTGAAAGAGGCGTCCACACAGACCTCCTTCTCAGAGCGAAGCCTTTCACACTTTTCCTTGTGAAGTAAACTACAGAGATACAAATACTTTATCAATGATTGCTTTAACAAAAAAGGACTAAATATCCCAATCAGAAAACATAGACTGTAAAGAGGAAGCAAGACCCATCTCTATGCTGCCTACCAGAGAATCACTTCAGACCTAAAAATAAAAGCAGATTCGAAGTAATGGGAAACAAAACCATTTATGATGTAAATGGAAGTGAAAAGAAAGTTGGAGTCGTAATATTTTTATGAGACAAAATAAACTGAATTGTGGGGAAGATGGCAGAGTAGAAGGACCCTAAACTCACCTCATCCCACAGATACAACTAGATCACACTCACACCAGAGTCACCCAGAAGTGGACCTTCAGGTTTCCCAACAAAACTCTACAACTAAATGGAGAGAGGAAATCACATCAAAGATGGTAGGAAGGACAAGGACTCTGTAGGAATCTAAACCCCGTATTTCTGACCAGCAGAGGGAGGGAACCACAGTCACAGAGGGGCCAGAAACAAACTACTACACCGGGGAGCCTCTAAAGCGTAGAGACATCCTCATAGCTTATGGCTTTGAAAATCAGAAGGGATGACATTTGTGAGCGTATACAACCAGCAGACTTAAAGCTTGGAACTTTTAAAAATCAGCTGTCTCAGCTCTGAGAGAGCACAGAAGGTGATCGGAAGCTGAGATCTGTCCTTAAAGAGAAAGCACAGCAAACAGTCTGGAGAAGCTTGGGTGAAGCAGGTTGAAACGTGCTTGAGGATTAAACAAGGGAGACATAGTTCCTGAACTCAGAGTTTGCTAAGGGACTTGTCCAGGAACAAAGGAGCTGGCAGGTTCCATTTCCCTCTACGGCCCCTCATTATAAACACACACCTACCTGCAAGATCAAGCACAATCTAGCAATCACTAACTTGCATAAACCATGGCCCATCCCCACACCTACCACACCTGCTTCAGTCCCAGTGCTGTGGATACCCTCCCTGATAAGACCCACACAATCCTTGACAACAATATGTCTCCCCATCACCCACAGAACACGCATGCATCTTGTTAAAACAGCACACCCCATGTGTTGTGCACAATGACACAGTCCAGATCCAGTCTCTGTTGTTGCTATGCATTACCTTCAGAGGAGAACCAGCATCACCAAGTTAAAAATGTATGTTCTGCCCCGTATTATCAAGAACAAGCAATATATCTGACCTTCCTAACCGAGAGATATTCTCTGAGAAGTAGGCCAAATGAGCAGACAGAGGACTATGTCCTAAACGAAAGAAGAGGACAAAGCCACAGCAAGAGACCTAAACAAAATGGATATAAGGAACATGCCTGACAGAAAATTTAAGATAACAATTATAAAGATACTCACTGGGGAAATGAAAAGAGGGAGGACATCAGAAGGGGGAACATCATTGAGACTCTTAACAAAGAGATATGAAAGAAATAATCAGAGATGTGGAACACAAGAAATGAAATGAAGAATATACTAGATAGAATAATTAGCAGGATGGACGAAGCAGAGGAACAAATTAATGAACTAGAAGACAGTAATGGAAAGTAATCAAGCGGAACAAATGAGAGGAAAAAGAAGTATGCAAAAATGAGAAGAGACTTAGGGAATTCAGTGACTCCATCCAGTGTAACAACACCCACATTAGAGGGATCCCAGAAGGTGAAAAGGGGGAAAAGGGGGCAGAAAATCTATTTGAGCAAAGAAGAGCTGAAAACTTAACCTCATCTGGTGAAGGAAACCTATACAAATCCATAAGGCATAGAGATCCCCTCCCACAAAGTCAACCGAAGGAGGTCCACATCAAGACACATAGTAATCCAAATGGGAAAAGGTAGTGATAAAGAAAAAACATTTAAAGCAGCAAGATAAAAGAAGACAGGTAACATGCAAGGGAAAGCCCATAAAGCTATCAGCTGAGTTTTCAGCAGAAACTATGCAGGACAGAAGAAAGTGGCGTTAAATATTCAAAGTGCTGAATGAGAAAAATCTGCAGCAAGGAATAATTTATCCAGCAAGCCTATCCTTCAGAAAAGAAGGGGAGAAAAAGAGTTTCTTAGCCACACAAACTAAAAGAGTTCATGACCACTAAATTAACTACAAAAAATATTGAAGGGGACACTATGAGTGGAAAAAAATCGTAAGTGAGAGTATGACAATAATGAATCAAGGAAGCAGTAAAAATAAGTATTTCTGTAAAAATCAGTTAAGGGATTCACAAAATAAAAGTATGTAAAATATGAAAACATATACCCTAACACATGAGGAGGAGTCAACAGTGGGTTTGAACTTAAACAGCATTCAACTTAATATAGACCGAAAAGGCTATATATAATCCAGGGGGTCACCACAAACCCAAAGCACTAATACACATGCAAAAGATAAAGGGAAAGAAATCCAAGAATATCATTAAAGAAAACGAGCAAACCATGAGAGAGAGAGCAAGAGAAGAAAGGATCAGAGAAAAACTACACAAAAAACTATGAAACAAGTAACAAAACATCAATAAATACATGTCTAATGATAATCAGTTTGAATGTAAATGGACTAAATGCTCCAAGCAAAAGAGCATGACAGAGTTTGTCTATATATATAAAAGATTTCACACCTAAAGACACCTGCAGATGGAAATTAAGAGATGGAGAAACATTAATCATGCAAGTGGATGTCAAAAGAAGTCAGAGTAGCAATCCTTATATCAGACCAAATAGAGTTTTTTAAAATTGAAATTGAATTAGCCAACATAGAGTACACCAGTAGTTTCAAATGTAGCGTTCCACAATTCATCAGTTGTGTATAACACCCAGTGTTCATCACATCACAGGCATTCCTTAATGCCCATCACACAGTTACCCCATCTCCCCAGCCACCTTTCCTCCAGCAACCCTCAGTTGGTTTCCAATAGTTAGGAACCTGTCATGGATTTTCTTCCTCTCTGGTTTCTTCGCATTCATTTTCCCTCCCTTCCCCTATGATCCTCTGTGCTGTTCCTTCTATTCCACATATGAGTAAAACCATATAATAATTGTTTTTCTCTGACTGACTTATTTTGCTCAGCATAATACCCTCCAGTGCCACCCACATCGATATGCTAAATATTGATCCTTTCTGATGGCTGAGTCATATTCCATTGTATATGTATATACCATGTTTTCTTTATCCATTTATCTGTCGATGGATGTCTTGTTTCCTTCCACGGTTTGGCTATTGTGGACAATGTTGCTATAAACATTCGGGGTGGAGTTACCCCTTCAGATCACTACAGTGGTAGCTTTGGGGTAAATAAAATTGCTGGGTTGTAAGGGAGCTCTGTTTTAAGTTCTTGAGGAACCTGCATATTGTTTTCCAAAGTGGCTGTACCAGTTTTCATTCCCACTTAGAAGTGTAAGAGAGTTCCCCTTTCTCCTCACCAACATTTGTTATTTCTCCGCTTGTTAATTTTTGCAATTCTGACTGGTGTGAAGTGGTATCTCATTGTCATTTGGATTTCTTTTTCCCCATGCCAAGTGATGTTGAGCAGTTTGTCATATATCTGTTGGCCATTTGTGTGTCTTCTTTGGAGAAATATCTGTTCATATCTTCTGCCCATTTCTTGACTCGCTTATTTGTTTTTTGGGTGTTGAGTTTGGGTGTTGAACGGTAGTAAAGCGTACGGCACATTCATGATGCTTCCACACCCACTTTTGGAAATGCTTCTCTCTCAAGGATACCTGAATATGTTAGTGGAGAGTTGCCGTATACGCAGACTTGCTTTTCCCAGGTGAGTGCATGGCACATTCCTTATTCCCTCACGCGCGCGCGCGCACACACACACACACACACACACACACACACACACAGAGTTGAACATGTTTCTGTCTCGTCAGGAAAGAAGGTGTTCGTTGAGTGACGGTTTCTCACTGATGCTTTTGGGTTCTTGCTTTTATTCCTCCCGGAGAGTGAAGTGTAGGCGCTTTTTCCGTAGGCTTGCGTACACACCCTTGAGAAGCCTTCCGTCAGCCAGAAACAAGCCGTGAGTTGAAAGAGGCGTCCACGCAGACCTCCTTCTCAGAGCGAAGCCTTTCACACTTTTCCTTGTGAAGTAAACTACAGAGATACAAATACTTTATCAATGATTGCTTTAACAAAAAAGGACTAAATATCCCAATCAGAAAACATAGACTGTAAAGAGGAAGCAAGACCCATCTCTATGCTGCCTACCAGAGAATCACTTCAGACCTAAAAATAAAAGCAGATTCGAAGTAATGGGAAACAAAACCATTTATGATGCAAATGGAAGTGAAAAGAAAGTTGGAGTCGTAATATTTTTATGAGACAAAATAAACTGAATTGTGGGGAAGATGGCAGAGTAGAAGGACCCTAAACTCACCTCATCCCACAGATACAACTAGATCACACTCACACCAGAGTCACCCAGAAATGGACCTTCAGATTTCCCAACAAAACTCTACAACTAAATGGAGAGAGGAAATCACATCAAAGATGGTAGGAAGGACAAGGACTCTGTAGGAATCTAAACCCCGTATTTCTGACCACCAGAGGGAGGGAACCACAGTCACAGAGGGGCCAGAAACAAACTACTACACCGGGGAGCCTCTAAAGCGTAGAGACATCCTCATAGCTTATGGCTTTGAAAATCAGAAGGGATGACATTTGTGAGCGTATACAACCAGCAGACTTAAAGCTTGGAACTTTTAAAAATCAGCTGTCTCAGCTCTGAGAGAGCACAGAAGGTGATCGGAAGCTGAGATCTGTCCTTAAAGAGAAAGCACAGCAAACAGTCTGGAGAAGCTTGGGTGAAGCAGGTTGAAACGTGCTTGAGGATTAAACAAGGGAGACATAGTTCCTGAACTCAGAGTTTGCTAAGGGACTTGTCCAGGAACAAAGGAGCTGGCAGGTTCCATTTCCCTCTACGGCCCCTCATTATAAACACACACCTACCTGCAAGATCAAGCACAATCTAGCAATCACTAACTTGCATAAACCATGACCCATCCCCACACCTACCACACCTGCTTCAGTCCCAGTGCTGTGGATACCCTCCCTGATAAGACCCACACAATCCTTGACAACAATATGTCTCCCCATCACCCACAGAACACGCATGCATCTTGTTAAAACAGCACACCCCATGTGTTGTGCACAATGACACAGTCCAGATCCAGTCTCTGTTGTTGCTATGCATTACCTTCAGAGGAGAACCAGCATCACCAAGTTAAAAATGTATGTTCTGCCCCGTATTTTCAAGAACAAGCAATATATCTGACCTTCCTAACCGAGAGATATTCTCTGAGAAGTAGGCCAAATGAGCAGACAGAGGACTATGTCCTAAACGAAAGAAGAGGACAAAGCCACAGCAAGAGACCTAAACAAAATGGATATAAGGAACATGCCTGACAGAAAATTTAAGATAACAATTATAAAGATACTCACTGGGGAAATGAAAAGAGGGAGGACATCAGAAGGGGGAACATCATTGAGACTCTTAACAAAGAGATATGAAAGAAATAATCAGAGATGTGGAACACAAGAAATGAAATTAAGAATATACTAGATAGAATAATTAGCAGGATGGACGAAGCAGAGGAACAAATTAATGAGCTAGAAGACAGTAATGGAAAGTAATCAAGCGGAACAAATGAGAGGAAAAAGAAGTATGCAAAAATGAGAAGAGACTTAGGGAATTCAGTGACTCCATCCAGTGTAACAACACCCACATTAGAGGGATCCCAGAAGGTGAAAAGGGGGAAAAGGGGGCAGAAAATCTATTTGAGCAAAGAAGAGCTGAAAACTTAACCTAATCTGGTGAAGGAAACCTATACAAATCCATAAGGCATAGAGATCCCCTCCCACAAAGTCAACCGAAGGAGGTCCACATCAAGACACATAGTAATCCAAATGGGAAAAGGTAGTGATAAAGAAAAAACATTTAAAGCAGCAAGATAAAAGAAGACAGGTAACATGCAAGGGAAAGCCCATAAAGCTATCAGCTGAGTTTTCAGCAGAAACTATGCAGGACAGAAGAAAGTGGCGTTAAATATTCAAAGTGCTGAATGAGAAAAATCTGCAGCAAGGAATAATTTATCCAGCAAGCCTATCCTTCAGAAAAGAAGGGGAGAAAAAGAGTTTCTTAGCCACACAAACTAAAAGAGTTCATGACCACTAAATTAACTACAAAAAATATTGAAGGGGACACTATGAGTGGAAAAAAACCGTAAGTGAGAGTATGACAATAATGAATCAAGGAAGCAGTAAAAATAAGTATTTCTGTAAAAATCAGTTAAGGGATTCACAAAATAAAAGTATGTAAAATATGAAAACATATACCCTAACACATGAGGAGGAGTCAACAGTGGGTTTGAACTTAAACAGCATTCAACTTATATAGACCGAAAAGGCTATATATAATCCAGGGGGTCACCACAAACCCAAAGCACTAATACACATGCAAAAGATAAAGGGAAAGAAATCCAAGAATATCATTAAAGAAAACGAGCAAACCATGAGAGAGAGAGCAAGAGAAGAAAGGATCAGAGAAAAACTACACAAAAAACTATGAAACAAGTAACAAAACATCAATAAATACATGTCTAATGATAATCAGTTTGAATGTAAATGGACTAAATGCTCCAAGCAAAAGAGCATGACAGAGTTTGTCTATATATATAAAAGATTTCACACCTAAAGACACCTGCAGATGGAAATTAAGAGATGGAGAAACATTAATCATGCAAGTGGATGTCAAAAGAAGTCAGAGTAGCAATCCTTATATCAGACCAAATAGAGTTTTTTAAAATTGAAATTGAATTAGCCAACATAGAGTACACCAGTAGTTTCAAATGTAGCGTTCCACAATTCATCAGTTGTGTATAACACCTAGTGTTCATCACATCACAGGCATTCCTTAATGCCCATCACACAGTTACCCCATCTCCCCAGCCACCTTTCCTCCAGCAACCCTCAGTTGGTTTCCAATAGTTAGGAACCTGTCATGGATTTTCTTCCTCTCTGGTTTCTTCGCATTCATTTTCCCTCCCTTCCCCTATGATCCTGTGTGCTGTTCCTTCTATTCCACATATGAGTAAAACCATATAATAATTGTTTTTCTCTGACTGACTTATTTTGCTCAGCATAATACCCTCCAGTGCCACCCACATCGATATGCTAAATATTGATCCTTTCTGATGGCTGAGTCATATTCCATTGTATATGTATATACCATGTTTTCTTTATCCATTTATCTGTCGATGGATGTCTTGTTTCCTTCCACGGTTTGGCTATTGTGGACAATGTTGCTATAAACATTCGGGGTGGAGTTACCCCTTCAGATCACTACAGTGGTAGCTTTGGGGTAAATAAAATTGCTGGGTTGTAAGGGAGCTCTGTTTTAAGTTCTTGAGGAACCTGCATATTGTTTTCCAAAGTGGCTGTACCAGTTTTCATTCCCACTTAGAAGTGTAAGAGAGTTCCCCTTTCTCCTCACCAACATTTGTTATTTCTCCGCTTGTTAATTTTTGCAATTCTGACTGGTGTGAAGTGGTATCTCATTGTCATTTGGATTTCTTTTTCCCCATGCCAAGTGATGTTGAGCAGTTTGTCATATATCTGTTGGCCATTTGTGTGTCTTCTTTGGAGAAATATCTGTTCATATCTTCTGCCCATTTCTTGACTCGCTTATTTGTTTTTTGGGTGTTGAGTTTGGGTGTTGAACGGTAGTAAAGCGTACGGCACATTCATGATGCTTCCACACCCACTTTTGGAAATGCTTCTCTCTCAAGGATACCTGAATATGTTAGTGGAGAGTTGCCGTATACGCAGACTTGCTTTTCCCAGGTGAGTGCATGGCACATTCCTTATTCCCTCACGCGCGCGCGCGCGCACACACACACACACACACACACACACACACAGAGTTGAACATGTTTCTGTCTCGTCAGGAAAGAAGGTGTTCGTTGAGTGACGGTTTCTCACTGATGCTTTTGGGTTCTTGCTTTTATTCCTCCCGGAGAGTGAAGTGTAGGCGCTTTTTCCGTAGGCTTGCGTACACACCCTTGAGAAGCCTTCCGTCAGCCAGAAACAAGCCGTGAGTTGAAAGAGGCGTCCACGCAGACCTCCTTCTCAGAGCGAAGCCTTTCACACTTTTCCTTGTGAAGTAAACTAGAGAGATACAAATACTTTATCAATGATTGCTTTAACAAAAAAGGACTAAATATCCCAATCAGAAAACATAGACTGTAAAGAGGAAGCAAGACCCATCTCTATGCTGCCTACCAGAGAATCACTTCAGACCTAAAAATAAAAGCAGATTCGAAGTAATGGGAAACAAAACGATTTATGATGCAAATGGAAGTGAAAAGAAAGTTGGAGTCGTAATATTTTTATGAGACAAAATAAACTGAATTGTGGGGAAGATGGCAGAGTAGAAGGACCCTAAACTCACCTCATCCCACAGATACAACTAGATCACACTCACACCAGAGTCACCCAGAAATGGACCTTCAGATTTCCCAACAAAACTCTACAACTAAATGGAGAGAGGAAATCACATCAAAGATGGTAGGAAGGACAAGGACTCTGTAGGAATCTAAACCCCGTATTTCTGACCAGCAGAGGGAGGGAACCACAGTCACAGAGGGGCCAGAAACAAACTACTACACCGGGGAGCCTCTAAAGCGTAGAGACATCCTCATAGCTTATGGCTTTGAAAATCAGAACGGATGACATTTGTGAGCGTATACAACCAGCAGACTTAAAGCTTGGAACTTTTAAAAATCAGCTGTCTCAGCTCTGAGAGAGCACAGAAGGTGATCGGAAGCTGAGATCTGTCCTTAAAGAGAAAGCACAGCAAACAGTCTGGAGAAGCTTGGGTGAAGCAGGTTGAAACGTGCTTGAGGATTAAACAAGGGAGACATAGTTCCTGAACTCAGAGTTTGCTAAGGGACTTGTCCAGGAACAAAGGAGCTGGCAGGTTCCATTTCCCTCTACGGCCCCTCATTATAAACACACACCTACCTGCAAGATCAAGCACAATCTAGCAATCACTAACTTGCATAAACCATGGCCCATCCCCACACCTACCACACCTGCTTCAGTCCCAGTGCTGTGGATACCCTCCCTGATAAGACCCACACAATCCTTGACAACAATATGTCTCCCCATCACCCACAGAACACGCATGCATCTTGTTAAAACAGCACACCCCATGTGTTGTGCACAATGACACAGTCCAGATCCAGTCTCTGTTGTTGCTATGCATTACCTTCAGAGGAGAACCAGCATCACCAAGTTAAAAATGTATGTTCTGCCCCGTATTATCAAGAACAAGCAATATATCTGACCTTCCTAACCGAGAGATATTCTCTGAGAAGTAGGCCAAATGAGCAGACAGAGGACTATGTCCTAAACGAAAGAAGAGGACAAAGCCACAGCAAGAGACCTAAACAAAATGGATATAAGGAACATGCCTGACAGAAAATTTAAGATAACAATTATAAAGATACTCACTGGGGAAATGAAAAGAGGGAGGACATCAGAAGGGGGAACATCATTGAGACTCTTAACAAAGAGATATGAAAGAAATAATCAGAGATGTGGAACACAAGAAATGAAATTAAGAATATACTAGATAGAATAATTAGCAGGATGGACGAAGCAGAGGAACAAATTAATGAACTAGAAGACAGTAATGGAAAGTAATCAAGCGGAACAAATGAGAGGAAAAAGAAGTATGCAAAAATGAGAAGAGACTTAGGGAATTCAGTGACTCCATCCAGTGTAACAACACCCACATTAGAGGGATCCCAGAAGGTGAAAAGGGGGAAAAGGGGGCAGAAAATCTATTTGAGCAAAGAAGAGCTGAAAACTTAACCTAATCTGGTGAAGGAAACCTATACAAATCCATAAGGCATAGAGATCCCCTCCCACAAAGTCAACCGAAGGAGGTCCACATCAAGACACATAGTAATCCAAATGGGAAAAGGTAGTGATAAAGAAAAAACATTTAAAGCAGCAAGATAAAAGAAGACAGGTAACATGCAAGGGAAAGCCCATAAAGCTATCAGCTGAGTTTTCAGCAGAAACTATGCAGGACAGAAGAAAGTGGCGTTAAATATTCAAAGTGCTGAATGAGAAAAATCTGCAGCAAGGAATAATTTATCCAGCAAGCCTATCCTTCAGAAAAGAAGGGGAGAAAAAGAGTTTCTTAGCCACACAAACTAAAAGAGTTCATGACCACTAAATTAACTACAAAAAATATTGAAGGGGACACTATGAGTGGAAAAAAACCGTAAGTGAGAGTATGACAATAATGAATCAAGGAAGCAGTAAAAATAAGTATTTCTGTAAAAATCAGTTAAGGGATTCACAAAATAAAAGTATGTAAAATATGAAAACATATACCCTAACACATGAGGAGGAGTCAACAGTGGGTTTGAACTTAAACAGCATTCAACTTAATATAGACCGAAAAGGCTATATATAATCCAGGGGGTCACCACAAACCCAAAGCACTAATACACATGCAAAAGATAAAGGGAAAGAAATCCAAGAATATCATTAAAGAAAACGAGCAAACCATGAGAGAGAGAGCAAGAGAAGAAAGGATCAGAGAAAAACTACACAAAAAACTATGAAACAAGTAACAAAACATCAATAAATACATGTCTAATGATAATCAGTTTGAATGTAAATGGACTAAATGCTCCAAGCAAAAGAGCATGACAGAGTTTGTCTATATATATAAAAGATTTCACACCTAAAGACACCTGCAGATGGAAATTAAGAGATGGAGAAACATTAATCATGCAAGTGGATGTCAAAAGAAGTCAGAGTAGCAATCCTTATATCAGACCAAATAGACTTTTTTAAAATTGAAATTGAATTAGCCAACATAGAGTACACCAGTAGTTTCAAATGTAGCGTTCCACAATTCATCAGTTGTGTATAACACCCAGTGTTCATCACATCACAGGCATTCCTTAATGCCCATCACACAGTTACCCCATCTCCCCAGCCACCTTTCCTCCAGCAACCCTCAGTTGGTTTCCAATAGTTAGGAACCTGTCATGGATTTTCTTCCTCTCTGGTTTCTTCGCATTCATTTTCCCTCCCTTCCCCTATGATCCTCTGTGCTGTTCCTTCTATTCCACATATGAGTAAAACCATATAATAATTGTTTTTCTCTGACTGACTTATTTTGCTCAGCATAATACCCTCCAGTGCCACCCACATCGATATGCTAAATATTGATCCTTTCTGATGGCTGAGTCATATTCCATTGTATATGTATATACCATGTTTTCTTTATCCATTTATCTGTCGATGGATGTCTTGTTTCCTTCCACGGTTTGGCTATTGTGGACAATGTTGCTATAAACATTCGGGGTGGAGTTACCCCTTCAGATCACTACAGTGGTAGCTTTGGGGTAAATAAAATTGCTGGGTTGTAAGGGAGCTCTGTTTTAAGTTCTTGAGGAACCTCCATATTGTTTTCCAAAGTGGCTGTACCAGTTTTCATTCCCACTTAGAAGTGTAAGAGAGTTCCCCTTTCTCCTCACCAACATTTGTTATTTCTCCGCTTGTTAATTTTTGCAATTCTGACTGGTGTGAAGTGGTATCTCATTGTCATTTGGATTTCTTTTTCCCCATGCCAAGTGATGTTGAGCAGTTTGTCATGTATCTGTTGGCCATTTGTGTGTCTTCTTTGGAGAAATATCTGTTCATATCTTCTGCCCATTTCTTGACTCGCTTATTTGTTTTTTGGGTTTTGAGTTTGGGTGTTGAACGGTAGTAAAGCGTACGGCACATTCATGATGCTTCAACACCCACTTTTGGAAATGCTTCTCTCTCAAGGATACCTGAATATGTTAGTGGAGAGTTGCCGTATACGCAGACTTGCTTTTCCCAGGTGAGTGCATGGCACATTCCTTATTCCCTCACGCGCACGCGCGCACACACACACACACACACACACACACACACACAGAGTTGAACATGTTTCTGTCTCGTCAGGAAAGAAGGTGTTCGTTGAGTGACGGTTTCTCACTGATGCTTTTGGGTTCTTGCTTTTATTCCTCCCGGAGAGTGAAGTGTAGGCGCTTTTTCCGTAGGCTTGCGTACACACCCTTGAGAAGCCTTCCGTCAGCCAGAAACAAGCCGTGAGTTGAAAGAGGCGTCCACGCAGACCTCCTTCTCAGAGCGAAGCCTTTCACACTTTTCCTTGTGAAGTAAACTAGAGAGATACAAATACTTTATCAATGATTGCTTTAACAAAAAAGGACTAAATATCCCAATCAGAAAACATAGACTGTAAAGAGGAAGCAAGACCCATCTCTATGCTGCCTACCAGAGAATCACTTCAGACCTAAAAATAAAAGCAGATTCGAAGTAATGGGAAACAAAACGATTTATGATGCAAATGGAAGTGAAAAGAAAGTTGGAGTCGTAATATTTTTATGAGACAAAATAAACTGAATTGTGGGGAAGATGGCAGAGTAGAAGGACCCTAAACTCACCTCATCCCACAGATACAACTAGATCACACTCACACCAGAGTCACCCAGAAATGGACCTTCAGATTTCCCAACAAAACTCTACAACTAAATGGAGAGAGGAAATCACATCAAAGATGGTAGGAAGGACAAGGACTCTGTAGGAATCTAAACCCCGTATTTCTGACCACCAGAGGGAGGGAACCACAGTCACAGAGGGGCCAGAAACAAACTACTACACCGGGGAGCCTCTAAAGCGTAGAGACATCCTCATAGCTTATGGCTTTGAAAATCAGAAGGGATGACATTTGTGAGCGTATACAACCAGCAGACTTAAAGCTTGGAACTTTTAAAAATCAGCTGTCTCAGCTCTGAGAGAGCACAGAAGGTGATCGGAAGCTGAGATCTGTCCTTAAAGAGAAAGCACAGCAAACAGTCTGGAGAAGCTTGGGTGAAGCAGGTTGAAACGTGCTTGAGGATTAAACAAGGGAGACATAGTTCCTGAACTCAGAGTTTGCTAAGGGACTTGTCCAGGAACAAAGGAGCTGGCAGGTTCCATTTCCCTCTACGGCCCCTCATTATAAACACACACCTACCTGCAAGATCAAGCACAATCTAGCAATCACTAACTTGCATAAACCATGGCCCATCCCCACACCTACCACACCTGCTTCAGTCCCAGTGCTGTGGATACCCTCCCTGATAAGACCCACACAATCCTTGACAACAATATGTCTCCCCATCACCCACAGAACACGCATGCATCTTGTTAAAACAGCACACCCCATGTGTTGTGCACAATGACACAGTCCAGATCCAGTCTCTGTTGTTGCTATGCATTACCTTCAGAGGAGAACCAGCATCACCAAGTTAAAAATGTATGTTCTGCCCCGTATTATCAAGAACAAGCAATATATCTGACCTTCCTCACCGAGAGATATTCTCTGAGAAGTAGGCCAAATGAGCAGACAGAGGACTATGTCCTAAACGAAAGAAGAGGACAAAGCCACAGCAAGAGACCTAAACAAAATGGATATAAGGAACATGCCTGACAGAAAATTTAAGATAACAATTATAAAGATACTCACTGGGGAAATGAAAAGAGGGAGGACATCAGAAGGGGGAACATCATTGAGACTCTTAACAAAGAGATATGAAAGAAATAATCAGAGATGTGGAACACAAGAAATGAAATGAAGAATATACTAGATAGAATAATTAGCAGGATGGACGAAGCAGAGGAACAAATTAATGAACTAGAAGACAGTAATGGAAAGTAATCAAGCGGAACAAATGAGAGGAAAAAGAAGTATGCAAAAATGAGAAGAGACTTAGGGAATTCAGTGACTCCATCCAGTGTAACAACACCCACATTAGAGGGATCCCAGAAGGTGAAAAGGGGGAAAAGGGGGCAGAAAATCTATTTGAGCAAAGAAGAGCTGAAAACTTAACCTAATCTGGTGAAGGAAACCTATACAAATCCATAAGGCATAGAGATCCCCTCCCACAAAGTCAACCGAAGGAGGTCCACATCAAGACACATAGTAATCCAAATGGGAAAAGGTAGTGATAAAGAAAAATCATTTAAAGCAGCAAGATAAAAGAAGACAGGTAACATGCAAGGGAAAGCCCATAAAGCTATCAGCTGAGTTTTCAGCAGAAACTATGCAGGACAGAAGAAAGTGGCGTTAAATATTCAAAGTGCTGAATGAGAAAAATCTGCAGCAAGGAATAATTTATCCAGCAAGCCTATCCTTCAGAAAAGAAGGGGAGAAAAAGAGTTTCTTAGCCACACAAACTAAAAGAGTTCATGACCACTAAATTAACTACAAAAAATATTGAAGGGGACACTATGAGTGGAAAAGAACCGTAAGTGAGAGTATGACAATAATGAATCAAGGAAGCAGTAAAAATAAGTATTTCTGTAAAAATCAGTTAAGGGATTCACAAAATAAAAGTATGTAAAATATGAAAACATATACCCTAACACATGAGGAGGAGTCAACAGTGGGTTTGAACTTAAACAGCATTCAACTTAATATAGACCGAAAAGGCTATATATAATCCAGGGGGTCACCACAAACCCAAAGCACTAATACACATGCAAAAGATAAAGGGAAAGAAATCCAAGAATATCATTAAAGAAAACGAGCAAACCATGAGAGAGAGAGCAAGAGAAGAAAGGATCAGAGAAAAACTACACAAAAAACTATGAAACAAGTAACAAAACATCAATAAATACATGTCTAATGATAATCAGTTTGAATGTAAATGGACTAAATGCTCCAAGCAAAAGAGCATGACAGAGTTTGTCTATATATATAAAAGATTTCACACCTAAAGACACCTGCAGATGGAAATTAAGAGATGGAGAAACATTAATCATGCAAGTGGATGTCAAAAGAAGTCAGAGTAGCAATCCTTATATCAGACCAAATAGACTTTTTTAAAATTGAAATTGAATTAGCCAACATAGAGTACACCAGTAGTTTCAAATGTAGCGTTCCACAATTCATCAGTTGTGTATAACACCCAGTGTTCATCACATCACAGGCATTCCTTAATGCCCATCACACAGTTACCCCATCTCCCCAGCCACCTTTCCTCCAGCAACCCTCAGTTGGTTTCCAATAGTTAGGAACCTGTCATGGATTTTCTTCCTCTCTGGTTTCTTCGCATTCATTTTCCCTCCCTTCCCCTATGATCCTCTGTGCTGTTCCTTCTATTCCACATATGAGTAAAACCATATAATAATTGTTTTTCTCTGACTGACTTATTTTGCTCAGCATAATACCCTCCAGTGCCACCCACATCGATATGCTAAATATTGATCCTTTCTGATGGCTGAGTCATATTCCATTGTATATGTATATACCATGTTTTCTTTATCCATTTATCTGTCGATGGATGTCTTGTTTCCTTCCACGGTTTGGCTATTGTGGACAATGTTGCTATAAACATTCGGGGTGGAGTTACCCCTTCAGATCACTACAGTGGTAGCTTTGGGGTAAATAAAATTGCTGGGTTGTAAGGGAGCTCTGTTTTAAGTTCTTGAGGAACCTGCATATTGTTTTCCAAAGTGGCTGTACCAGTTTTCATTCCCACTTAGAAGTGTAAGAGAGTTCCCCTTTCTCCTCACCAACATTTGTTATTTCTCCGCTTGTTAATTTTTGCAATTCTGACTGGTGTGAAGTGGTATCTCATTGTCATTTGGATTTCTTTTTCCCCATGCCAAGTGATGTTGAGCAGTTTGTCATATATCTGTTGGCCATTTGTGTGTCTTCTTTGGAGAAATATCTGTTCATATCTTCTGCCCATTTCTTGACTCGCTTATTTGTTTTTTGGGTGTTGAGTTTGGGTGTTGAACGGTAGTAAAGCGTACGGCACATTCATGATGCTTCCACACCCACTTTTGGAAATGCTTCTCTCTCAAGGATACCTGAATATGTTAGTGGAGAGTTGCCGTATACGCAGACTTGCTTTTCCCAGGTGAGTGCATGGCACATTCCTTATTCCCTCACGCGCGCACGCGCACACACACACACACACACACACACACACACACACACAGAGTTGAACATGTTTCTGTCTCGTCAGGAAAGAAGGTGTTCGTTGAGTGACGGTTTCTCACTGATGCTTTTGGGTTCTTGCTTTTATTCCTCCCGGAGAGTGAAGTGTAGGCGCTTTTACCGTAGGCTTGCGTACACACCCTTGAGAAGCCTTCCGTCAGCCAGAAACAAGCCGTGAGTTGAAAGAGGCGTCCACGCAGACCTCCTTCTCAGAGCGAAGCCTTTCACACTTTTCCTTGTGAAGTAAACTAGAGAGATACAAATACTTTATCAATGATTGCTTTAACAAAAAAGGACTAAATATCCCAATCAGAAAACATAGACTGTAAAGAGGAAGCAAGACCCATCTCTATGCTGCCTACCAGAGAATCACTTCAGACCTAAAAATAAAAGCAGATTCGAAGTAATGGGAAACAAAACGATTTATGATGCAAATGGAAGTGAAAAGAAAGTTGGAGTCGTAATATTTTTATGAGACAAAATAAACTGAATTGTGGGGAAGATGGCAGAGTAGAAGGACCCTAAACTCACCTCATCCCACAGATACAACTAGATCACACTCACACCAGAGTCACCCAGAAATGGACCTTCAGATTTCCCAACAAAACTCTACAACTAAATGGAGAGAGGAAATCACATCAAAGATGGTAGGAAGGACAAGGACTCTGTAGGAATCTAAACCCCGTATTTCTGACCACCAGAGGGAGGGAACCACAGTCACAGAGGGGCCAGAAACAAACTACTACACCGGGGAGCCTCTAAAGCGTAGAGACATCCTCATAGCTTATGGCTTTGAAAATCAGAAGGGATGACATTTGTGAGCGTATACAACCAGCAGACTTAAAGCTTGGAACTTTTAAAAATCAGCTGTCTCAGCTCTGAGAGAGCACAGAAGGTGATCGGAAGCTGAGATCTGTCCTTAAAGAGAAAGCACAGCAAACAGTCTGGAGAAGCTTGGGTGAAGCAGGTTGAAACGTGCTTGAGGATTAAACAAGGGAGACATAGTTCCTGAACTCAGAGTTTGCTAAGGGACTTGTCCAGGAACAAAGGAGCTGGCAGGTTCCATTTCCCTCTACGGCCCCTCATTATAAACACACACCTACCTGCAAGATCAAGCACAATCTAGCAATCACTAACTTGCATAAACCATGGCCCATCCCCACACCTACCACACCTGCTTCAGTCCCAGTGCTGTGGATACCCTCCCTGATAAGACCCACACAATCCTTGACAACAATATGTCTCCCCATCACCCACAGAACACGCATGCATCTTGTTAAAACAGCACACCCCATGTGTTGTGCACAATGACACAGTCCAGATCCAGTCTCTGTTGTTGCTATGCATTACCTTCAGAGGAGAACCAGCATCACCAAGTTAAAAATGTATGTTCTGCCCCGTATTTTCAAGAACAAGCAATATATCTGACCTTCCTAACCGAGAGATATTCTCTGAGAAGTAGGCCAAATGAGCAGACAGAGGACTATGTCCTAAACGAAAGAAGAGGACAAAGCCACAGCAAGAGACCTAAACAAAATGGATATAAGGAACATGCCTGACAGAAAATTTAAGATAACAATTATAAAGATACTCACTGGGGAAATGAAAAGAGGGAGGACATCAGAAGGGGGAACATCACTGAGACTCTTAACAAAGAGATATGAAAGAAATAATCAGAGATGTGGAACACAAGAAATGAAATGAAGAATATACTAGATAGAATAATTAGCAGGATGGACGAAGCAGAGGAACAAATTAATGAACTAGAAGACAGTAATGGAAAGTAATCAAGCGGAACAAATGAGAGGAAAAAGAAGTATGCAAAAATGAGAAGAGACTTAGGGAATTCAGTGACTCCATCCAGTGTAACAACACCCACATTAGAGGGATCCCAGAAGGTGAAAAGGGGGAAAAGGGGGCAGAAAATCTATTTGAGCAAAGAAGAGCTGAAAACTTAACCTAATCTGGTGAAGGAAACCTATACAAATCCATAAGGCATAGAGATCCCCTCCCACAAAGTCAACCGAAGGAGGTCCACATCAAGACACATAGTAATCCAAATGGGAAAAGGTAGTGATAAAGAAAAAACATTGAAAGCAGCAAGATAAAAGAAGACAGGTAACATGCAAGGGAAAGCCCATAAAGCTATCAGCTGAGTTTTCAGCAGAAACTATGCAGGACAGAAGAAAGTGGCGTTAAATATTCAAAGTGCTGAATGAGAAAAATCTGCAGCAAGGAATAATTTATCCAGCAAGCCTATCCTTCAGAAAAGAAGGGGAGAAAAAGAGTTTCTTAGCCACACAAACTAAAAGAGTTCATGACCACTAAATTAACTACAAAAAATATTGAAGGGGACACTATGAGTGGAAAAAAACCGTAAGTGAGAGTATGACAATAATGAATCAAGGAAGCAGTAAAAATAAGTATTTCTGTAAAAATCAGTTAAGGGATTCACAAAATAAAAGTATGTAAAATATGAAAACATATACCCTAACACATGAGGAGGAGTCAACAGTGGGTTTGAACTTAAACAGCATTCAACTTAATATAGACCGAAAAGGCTATATATAATCCAGGGGGTCACCACAAACCCAAAGCACTAATACACATGCAAAAGATAAAGGGAAAGAAATCCAAGAATATCATTAAAGAAAACGAGCAAACCATGAGAGAGAGAGCAAGAGAAGAAAGGATCAGAGAAAAACTACACAAAAAACTATGAAACAAGTAACAAAACATCAATAAATACATGTCTAATGATAATCAGTTTGAATGTAAATGGACTAAATGCTCCAAGCAAAAGAGCATGACAGAGTTTGTCTATATATATAAAAGATTTCACACCTAAAGACACCTGCAGATGGAAATTAAGAGATGGAGAAACATTAATCATGCAAGTGGATGTCAAAAGAAGTCAGAGTAGCAATCCTTATATCAGACCAAATAGACTTTTTTAAAATTGAAATTGAATTAGCCAACATAGAGTACACCAGTAGTTTCAAATGTAGCGTTCCACAATTCATCAGTTGTGTATAACACCCAGTGTTCATCACATCACAGGCATTCCTTAATGCCCATCACACAGTTACCCCATCTCCCCAGCCACCTTTCCTCCAGCAACCCTCAGTTGGTTTCCAATAGTTAGGAACCTGTCATGGATTTTCTTCCTCTCTGGTTTCTTCGCATTCATTTTCCCTCCCTTCCCCTATGATCCTCTGTGCTGTTCCTTCTATTCCACATATGAGTAAAACCATATAATAATTGTTTTTCTCTGACTGACTTATTTTGCTCAGCATAATACCCTCCAGTGCCACCCACATCGATATGCTAAATATTGATCCTTTCTGATGGCTGAGTCATATTCCATTGTATATGTATATACCATGTTTTCTTTATCCATTTATCTGTCGATGGATGTCTTGTTTCCTTCCACGGTTTGGCTATTGTGGACAATGTTGCTATAAACATTCGGGGTGCAGTTACCCCTTCAGATCACTACAGTGGTAGCTTTGGGGTAAATAAAATTGCTGGGTTGTAAGGGAGCTCTGTTTTAAGTTCTTGAGGAACCTCCATATTGTTTTCCAAAGTGGCTGTACCAGTTTTCATTCCCACTTAGAAGTGTAAGAGAGTTCCCCTTTCTCCTCACCAACATTTGTTATTTCTCCGCTTGTTAATTTTTGCAATTCTGACTGGTGTGAAGTGGTATCTCATTGTCATTTGGATTTCTTTTTCCCCATGCCAAGTGATGTTGAGCAGTTTGTCATGTATCTGTTGGCCATTTGTGTGTCTTCTTTGGAGAAATATCTGTTCATATCTTCTGCCCATTTCTTGACTCGCTTATTTGTTTTTTGGGTTTTGAGTTTGGGTGTTGAACGGTAGTAAAGCGTACGGCACATTCATGATGCTTCCACACCCACTTTTGGAAATGCTTCTCTCTCAAGGATACCTGAATATGTTAGTGGAGAGTTGCCGTATACGCAGACTTGCTTTTCCCAGGTGAGTGCATGGCACATTCCTTATTCCCTCACGCGCGCGCGCGCACACACACACACACACACACACACACACACACACAGAGTTGAACATGTTTCTGTCTCGTCAGGAAAGAAGGTGTTCGTTGAGTGACGGTTTCTCACTGATGCTTTTGGGTTCTTGCTTTTATTCCTCCCGGAGAGTGAAGTGTAGGCGCTTTTTCCGTAGGCTTGCGTACACACCCTTGAGAAGCCTTCCGTCAGCCAGAAACAAGCCGTGAGTTGAAAGAGGCGTCCACGCAGACCTCCTTCTCAGAGCGAAGCCTTTCACACTTTTCCTTGTGAAGTAAACTAGAGAGATACAAATACTTTATCAATGATTGCTTTAACAAAAAAGGACTAAATATCCCAATCAGAAAACATAGACTGTAAAGAGGAAGCAAGACCCATCTCTATGCTGCCTACCAGAGAATCACTTCAGACCTAAAAATAAAAGCAGATTCGAAGTAATGGGAAACAAAACCATTTATGATGCAAATGGAAGTGAAAAGAAAGTTGGAGTCGTAATATTTTTATGAGACAAAATAAACTGAATTGTGGGGAAGATGGCAGAGTAGAAGGACCCTAAACTCACCTCATCCCACAGATACAACTAGATCACACTCACACCAGAGTCACCCAGAAATGGACCTTCAGCTTTCCCAACAAAACTCTACAACTAAATGGAGAGAGGAAATCACATCAAAGATGGTAGGAAGGACAAGGACTCTGTAGGAATCTAAACCCCGTATTTCTGACCACCAGAGGGAGGGAACCACAGTCACAGAGGGGCCAGAAACAAACTACTACACCGGGGAGCCTCTAAAGCGTAGAGACATCCTCATAGCTTATGGCTTTGAAAATCAGAAGGGATGACATTTGTGAGCGTATACAACCAGCAGACTTAAAGCTTGGAACTTTTAAAAATCAGCTGTCTCAGCTCTGAGAGAGCACAGAAGGTGATCGGAAGCTGAGATCTGTCCTTAAAGAGAAAGCACAGCAAACAGTCTGGAGAAGCTTGGGTGAAGCAGGTTGAAACGTGCTTGAGGATTAAACAAGGGAGACATAGTTCCTGAACTCAGAGTTTGCTAAGGGACTTGTCCAGGAACAAAGGAGCTGGCAGGTTCCATTTCCCTCTACGGCCCCTCATTATAAACACACACCTACCTGCAAGATCAAGCACAATCTAGCAATCACTAACTTGCATAAACCATGGCCCATCCCCACACCTACCACACCTGCTTCAGTCCCAGTGCTGTGGATACCCTCCCTGATAAGACCCACACAATCCTTGACAACAATATGTCTCCCCATCACCCACAGAACACGCATGCATCTTGTTAAAACAGCACACCCCATGTGTTGTGCACAATGACACAGTCCAGATCCAGTCTCTGTTGTTGCTATGCATTACCTTCAGAGGAGAACCAGCATCACCAAGTTAAAAATGTATGTTCTGCCCCGTATTATCAAGAACAAGCAATATATCTGACCTTCCTAACCGAGAGATATTCTCTGAGAAGTAGGCCAAATGAGCAGACAGAGGACTATGTCCTAAACGAAAGAAGAGGACAAAGCCACAGCAAGAGACCTAAACAAAATGGATATAAGGAACATGCCTGACAGAAAATTTAAGATAACAATTATAAAGATACTCACTGGGGAAATGAAAAGAGGGAGGACATCAGAAGGGGGAACATCATTGAGACTCTTAACAAAGAGATATGAAAGAAATAATCAGAGATGTGGAACACAAGAAATGAAATTAAGAATATACTAGATAGAATAATTTGCAGGATGGACGAAGCAGAGGAACAAATTAATGAGCTAGAAGACAGTAATGGAAAGTAATCAAGCGGAACAAATGAGAGGAAAAAGAAGTATGCAAAAATGAGAAGAGACTTAGGGAATTCAGTGACTCCATCCAGTGTAACAACACCCACATTAGAGGGATCCCAGAAGGTGAAAAGGGGGAAAAGGGGGCAGAAAATCTATTTGAGCAAAGAAGAGCTGAAAACTTAACCTAATCTGGTGAAGGAAACCTATACAAATCCATAAGGCATAGAGATCCCCTCCCACAAAGTCAACCGAAGGAGGTCCACATCAAGACACATAGTAATCCAAATGGGAAAAGGTAGTGATAAAGAAAAAACGTTTAAAGCAGCAAGATAAAAGAAGACAGGTAACATGCAAGGGAAAGCCCATAAAGCTATCAGCTGAGTTTTCAGCAGAAACTATGCAGGACAGAGGAAAGTGGCGTTAAATATTCAAAGTGCTGAAGGAGAAAAATCTGCAGCAAGGAATAATTTATCCAGCAAGCCTATCCTTCAGAAAAGAAGGGGAGAAAAAGAGTTTCTTAGCCACACAAACTAAAAGAGTTCATGACCACTAAATTAACTACAAAAAATATTGAAGGGGACACTATGAGTGGAAAAAAACCGTAAGTGAGAGTATGACAATAATGAATCAAGGAAGCAGTAAAAATAAGTATTTCTGTAAAAATCAGTTAAGGGATTCACAAAATAAAAGTATGTAAAATATGAAAACATATACCCTAACACATGAGGAGGAGTCAACAGTGGGTTTGAACTTAAACAGCATTCAACTTAATATAGACCGAAAAGGCTATATATAATCCAGGGGGTCACCACAAACCCAAAGCACTAATACACATGCAAAAGATAAAGGGAAAGAAATCCAAGAATATCATTAAAGAAAACGAGCAAACCATGAGAGAGAGAGCAAGAGAAGAAAGGATCAGAGAAAAACTACACAAAAAACTATGAAACAAGTAACAAAACATCAATAAATACATGTCTAATGATAATCAGTTTGAATGTAAATGGACTAAATGCTCCAAGCAAAAGAGCATGACAGAGTTTGTCTATATATATAAAAGATTTCACACCTAAAGACACCTGCAGATGGAAATTAAGAGATGGAGAAACATTAATCATGCAAGTGGATGTCAAAAGAAGTCAGAGTAGCAATCCTTATATCAGACCAAATAGACTTTTTTAAAATTGAAATTGAATTAGCCAACATAGAGTACACCAGTAGTTTCAAATGTAGCGTTCCACAATTCATCAGTTGTGTATAACACCCAGTGTTCATCACATCACAGGCATTCCTTAATGCCCATCACACAGTTACCCCATCTCCCCAGCCACCTTTCCTCCAGCAACCCTCAGTTGGTTTCCAATAGTTAGGAACCTGTCATGGATTTTCTTCCTCTCTGGTTTCTTCGCATTCATTTTCCCTCCCTTCCCCTATGATCCTCTGTGCTGTTCCTTCTATTCCACATATGAGTAAAACCATATAATAATTGTTTTTCTCTGACTGACTTATTTTGCTCAGCATAATACCCTCCAGTGCCACCCACATCGATATGCTAAATATTGATCCTTTCTGATGGCTGAGTCATATTCCATTGTATATGTATATACCATGTTTTCTTTATCCATTTATCTGTCGATGGATGTCTTGTTTCCTTCCACGGTTTGGCTATTGTGGACAATGTTGCTATAAACATTCGGGGTGCAGTTACCCCTTCAGATCACTACAGTGGTAGCTTTGGGGTAAATAAAATTGCTGGGTTGTAAGGGAGCTCTGTTTTAAGTTCTTGAGGAACCTCCATATTGTTTTCCAAAGTGGCTGTACCAGTTTTCATTCCCACTTAGAAGTGTAAGAGAGTTCCCCTTTCTCCTCACCAACATTTGTTATTTCTCCGCTTGTTAATTTTTGCAATTCTGACTGGTGTGAAGTGGTATCTCATTGTCATTTGGATTTCTTTTTCCCCATGCCAAGTGATGTTGAGCAGTTTGTCATGTATCTGTTGGCCATTTGTGTGTCTTCTTTGGAGAAATATCTGTTCATATCTTCTGCCCATTTCTTGACTCGCTTATTTGTTTTTTGGGTTTTGAGTTTGGGTGTTGAACGGTAGTAAAGCGTACGGCACATTCATGATGCTTCCACACCCACTTTTGGAAATGCTTCTCTCTCAAGGATACCTGAATATGTTAGTGGAGAGTTGCCGTATACGCAGACTTGCTTTTCCCAGGTGAGTGCATGGCACATTCCTTATTCCCTCACGCGCGCGCGCGCACACACACACACACACACACACACACACACACACAGAGTTGAACATGTTTCTGTCTCGTCAGGAAAGAAGGTGTTCGTTGAGTGACGGTTTCTCACTGATGCTTTTGGGTTCTTGCTTTTATTCCTCACGGAGAGTGAAGTGTAGGCGCTTTTTCCGTAGGCTTGCGTACACACCCTTGAGAAGCCTTCCGTCAGCCAGAAACAAGCCGTGAGTTGAAAGAGGCGTCCACGCAGACCTCCTTCTCAGAGCGAAGCCTTTCACACTTTTCCTTGTGAAGTAAACTAGAGAGATACAAATACTTTATCAATGATTGCTTTAACAAAAAAGGACTAAATATCCCAATCAGAAAACATAGACTGTAAAGAGGAAGCAAGACCCATCTCTATGCTGCCTACCAGAGAATCACTTCAGACCTAAAAATAAAAGCAGATTCGAAGTAATGGGAAACAAAACGATTTATGATGCAAATGGAAGTGAAAAGAAAGTTGGAGTCGTAATATTTTTATGAGACAAAATAAACTGAATTGTGGGGAAGATGGCAGAGTAGAAGGACCCTAAACTCACCTCATCCCACAGATACAACTAGATCACACTCACACCAGAGTCACCCAGAAATGGACCTTCAGATTTCCCAACAAAACTCTACAACTAAATGGAGAGAGGAAATCACATCAAAGATGGTAGGAAGGACAAGGACTCTGTAGGAATCTAAACCCCGTATTTCTGACCACCAGAGGGAGGGAACCACAGTCACAGAGGGGCCAGAAACAAACTACTACACCGGGGAGCCTCTAAAGCGTAGAGACATCCTCATAGCTTATGGCTTTGAAAATCAGAAGGGATGACATTTGTGAGCGTATACAACCAGCAGACTTAAAGCTTGGAACTTTTAAAAATCAGCTGTCTCAGCTCTGAGAGAGCACAGAAGGTGATCGGAAGCTGAGATCTGTCCTTAAAGAGAAAGCACAGCAAACAGTCTGGAGAAGCTTGGGTGAAGCAGGTTGAAACGTGCTTGAGGATTAAACAAGGGAGACATAGTTCCTGAACTCAGAGTTTGCTAAGGGACTTGTCCAGGAACAAAGGAGCTGGCAGGTTCCATTTCCCTCTATGGCCCCTCATTATAAACACACACCTACCTGCAAGATCAAGCACAATCTAGCAATCACTAACTTGCATAAACCATGGCCCATCCCCACACCTACCACACCTGCTTCAGTCCCAGTGCTGTGGATACCCTCCCTGATAAGACCCACACAATCCTTGACAACAATATGTCTCCCCATCACCCACAGAACACGCATGCATCTTGTTAAAACAGCACACCCCATGTGTTGTGCACAATGACACAGTCCAGATCCAGTCTCTGTTGTTGCTATGCATTACCTTCAGAGGAGAACCAGCATCACCAAGTTAAAAATGTATGTTCTGCCCCGTATTTTCAAGAACAAGCAATATATCTGACCTTCCTAACCGAGAGATATTCTCTGAGAAGTAGGCCAAATGAGCAGACAGAGGACTATGTCCTAAACGAAAGAAGAGGACAAAGCCACAGCAAGAGACCTAAACAAAATGGATATAAGGAACATGCCTGACAGAAAATTTAAGATAACAATTATAAAGATACTCACTGGGGAAATGAAAAGAGGGAGGACATCAGAAGGGGGAACATCATTGAGACTCTTAACAAAGAGATATGAAAGAAATAATCAGAGATGTGGAACACAAGAAATGAAATGAAGAATATACTAGATAGAATAATTAGCAGGATGGACGAAGCAGAGGAACAAATTAATGAACTAGAAGACAGTAATGGAAAGTAATCAAGCGGAACAAATGAGAGGAAAAAGAAGTATGCAAAAATGAGAAGAGACTTAGGGAATTCAGTGACTCCATCCAGTGTAACAACACCCACATTAGAGGGATCCCAGAAGGTGAAAAGGGGGAAAAGGGGGCAGAAAATCTATTTGAGCAAAGAAGAGCTGAAAACTTAACCTAATCTGGTGAAGGAAACCTATACAAATCCATAAGGCATAGAGATCCCCTCCCACAAAGTCAACCGAAGGAGGTCCACATCAAGACACATAGTAATCCAAATGGGAAAAGGTAGTGATAAAGAAAAAACATTTAAAGCAGCAAGATAAAAGAAGACAGGTAACATGCAAGGGAAAGCCCATAAAGCTATCAGCTGAGTTTTCAGCAGAAACTATGCAGGACAGAAGAAAGTGGCGTTAAATATTCAAAGTGCTGAATGAGAAAAATCTGCAGCAAGGAATAATTTATCCAGCAAGCCTATCCTTCAGAAAAGAAGGGGAGAAAAAGAGTTTCTTAGCCACACAAACTAAAAGAGTTCATGACCACTAAATTAACTACAAAAAATATTGAAGGGGACACTATGAGTGGAAAAAAACCGTAAGTGAGAGTATGACAATAATGAATCAAGGAAGCAGTAAAAATAAGTATTTCTGTAAAAATCAGTTAAGGGATTCACAAAATAAAAGTATGTAAAATATGAAAACATATACCCTAACACATGAGGAGGAGTCAACAGTGGGTTTGAACTTAAACAGCATTCAACTTAATATAGACCGAAAAGGCTATATATAATCCAGGGGGTCACCACAAACCCAAAGCACTAATACACATGCAAAAGATAAAGGGAAAGAAATCCAAGAATATCATTAAAGAAAACGAGCAAACCATGAGAGAGAGAGCAAGAGAAGAAAGGATCAGAGAAAAACTACACAAAAAACTATGAAACAAGTAACAAAACATCAATAAATACATGTCTAATGATAATCAGTTTGAATGTAAATGGACTAAATGCTCCAAGCAAAAGAGCATGACAGAGTTTGTCTATATATATAAAAGATTTCACACCTAAAGACACCTGCAGATGGAAATTAAGAGATGGAGAAACATTAATCATGCAAGTGGATGTCAAAAGAAGTCAGAGTAGCAATCCTTATATCAGACCAAATAGACTTTTTTAAAATTGAAATTGAATTAGCCAACATAGAGTACACCAGTAGTTTCAAATGTAGCGTTCCACAATTCATCAGTTGTGTATAACACCCAGTGTTCATCACATCACAGGCATTCCTTAATGCCCATCACACAGTTACCCCATCTCCCCAGCCACCTTTCCTCCAGCAACCCTCAGTTGGTTTCCAATAGTTAGGAACCTGTCATGGATTTTCTTCCTCTCTGGTTTCTTCGCATTCATTTTCCCTCCCTTCCCCTATGATCCTCTGTGCTGTTCCTTCTATTCCACATATGAGTAAAACCATATAATAATTGTTTTTCTCTGACTGACTTATTTTGCTCAGCATAATACCCTCCAGTGCCACCCACATCGATATGCTAAATATTGATCCTTTCTGATGGCTGAGTCATATTCCATTGTATATGTATATACCATGTTTTCTTTATCCATTTATCTGTCGATGGATGTCTTGTTTCCTTCCACGGTTTGGCTATTGTGGACAATGTTGCTATAAACATTCGGGGTGCAGTTACCCCTTCAGATCACTACAGTGGTAGCTTTGGGGTAAATAAAATTGCTGGGTTGTAAGGGAGCTCTGTTTTAAGTTCTTGAGGAACCTCCATATTGTTTTCCAAAGTGGCTGTACCAGTTTTCATTCCCACTTAGAAGTGTAAGAGAGTTCCCCTTTCTCCTCACCAACATTTGTTATTTCTCCGCTTGTTAATTTTTGCAATTCTGACTGGTGTGAAGTGGTATCTCATTGTCATTTGGATTTCTTTTTCCCCATGCCAAGTGATGTTGAGCAGTTTGTCATGTATCTGTTGGCCATTTGTGTGTCTTCTTTGGAGAAATATCTGTTCATATCTTCTGCCCATTTCTTGACTCGCTTATTTGTTTTTTGGGTTTTGAGTTTGGGTGTTGAACGGTAGTAAAGCGTACGGCACATTCATGATGCTTCCACACCCACTTTTGGAAATGCTTCTCTCTCAAGGATACCTGAATATGTTAGTGGAGAGTTGCCGTATACGCAGACTTGCTTTTCCCAGGTGAGTGCATGGCACATTCCTTATTCCCTCACGCGCGCGCGCGCACACACACACACACACACACACAGAGTTGAACATGTTTCTGTCTCGTCAGGAAAGGTGTTCGTTGAGTGACGGTTTCTCACTGATGCTTTTGGGTTCTTGCTTTTATTCCCCCCGGAGAGTGAAGTGTAGGCGCTTTTTCCGTAGGCTTCCGTACACACCCTTGAGAAGCCTTCCGTCAGCCAGAAACAAGCCGTGAGTTGAAAGAGGCGTCCACGCAGACCTCCTTCTCAGAGCGAAGCCTTTCACACTTTTCCTTGTGAAGTAAACTACAGAGATACAAATACTTTATCAATGATTGCTTTAACAAAAAAGGACTAAATATCCCAATCAGAAAACATAGACTGTAAAGAGGAAGCAAGACCCATCTCTATGCTGCCTACCAGAGAATCACTTCAGACCTAAAAATAAAAGCAGATTCGAAGTAATGGGAAACAAAACCATTTATGATGCAAATGGAAGTGAAAAGAAAGTTGGAGTCGTAATATTTTTATGAGACAAAATAAACTGAATTGTGGGGAAGATGGCAGAGTAGAAGGACCCTAAACTCACCTCATCCCACAGATACAACTAGATCACACTCACACCAGAGTCACCCAGAAATGGACCTTCAGATTTCCCAACAAAACTCTACAACTAAATGGAGAGAGGAAATCACATCAAAGATGGTAGGAAGGACAAGGACTCTGTAGGAATCTAAACCCCGTATTTCTGACCACCAGAGGGAGGGAACCACAGTCACAGAGGGGCCAGAAACAAACTACTACACCGGGGAGCCTCTAAAGCGTAGAGACATCCTCATAGCTTATGGCTTTGAAAATCAGAAGGGATGACATTTGTGAGCGTATACAACCAGCAGACTTAAAGCTTGGAACTTTTAAAAATCAGCTGTCTCAGCTCTGAGAGAGCACAGAAGGTGATCGGAAGCTGAGATCTGTCCTTAAAGAGAAAGCACAGCAAACAGTCTGGAGAAGCTTGGGTGAAGCAGGTTGAAACGTGCTTGAGGATTAAACAAGGGAGACATAGTTCCTGAACTCAGAGTTTGCTAAGGGACTTGTCCAGGAACAAAGGAGCTGGCAGGTTCCATTTCCCTCTACGGCCCCTCATTATAAACACACACCTACCTGCAAGATCAAGCACAATCTAGCAATCACTAACTTGCATAAACCATGGCCCATCCCCACACCTACCACACCTGCTTCAGTCCCAGTGCTGTGGATACCCTCCCTGATAAGACCCACACAATCCTTGACAACAATATGTCTCCCCATCACCCACAGAACACGCATGCATCTTGTTAAAACAGCACACCCCATGTGTTGTGCACAATGACACAGTCCAGATCCAGTCTCTGTTGTTGCTATGCATTACCTTCAGAGGAGAACCAGCATCACCAAGTTAAAAATGTATGTTCTGCCCCGTATTTTCAAGAACAAGCAATATATCTGACCTTCCTAACCGAGAGATATTCTCTGAGAAGTAGGCCAAATGAGCAGACAGAGGACTATGTCCTAAACGAAAGAAGAGGACAAAGCCACAGCAAGAGACCTAAACAAAATGGATATAAGGAACATGCCTGACAGAAAATTTAAGATAACAATTATAAAGATACTCACTGGGGAAATGAAAAGAGGGAGGACATCAGAAGGGGGAACATCATTGAGACTCTTAACAAAGAGATATGAAAGAAATAATCAGAGATGTGGAACACAAGAAATGAAATGAAGAATATACTAGATAGAATAATTAGCAGGATGGACGAAGCAGAGGAACAAATTAATGAACTAGAAGACAGTAATGGAAAGTAATCAAGCGGAACAAATGAGAGGAAAAAGAAGTATGCAAAAATGAGAAGAGACTTAGGGAATTCAGTGACTCCATCCAGTGTAACAACACCCACATTAGAGGGATCCCAGAAGGTGAAAAGGGGGAAAAGGGGGCAGAAAATCTATTTGAGCAAAGAAGAGCTGAAAACTTAACCTAATCTGGTGAAGGAAACCTATACAAATCCATAAGGCATAGAGATCCCCTCCCACAAAGTCAACCGAAGGAGGTCCACATCAAGACACATAGTAATCCAAATGGGAAAAGGTAGTGATAAAGAAAAAACATTTAAAGCAGCAAGATAAAAGAAGACAGGTAACATGCAAGGGAAAGCCCATAAAGCTATCAGCTGAGTTTTCAGCAGAAACTATGCAGGACAGAAGAAAGTGGCGTTAAATATTCAAAGTGCTGAATGAGAAAAATCTGCAGCAAGGAATAATTTATCCAGCAAGCCTATCCTTCAGAAAAGAAGGGGAGAAAAAGAGTTTCTTAGCCACACAAACTAAAAGAGTTCATGACCACTAAATTAACTACAAAAAATATTGAAGGGGACACTATGAGTGGAAAAAAACCGTAAGTGAGAGTATGACAATAATGAATCAAGGAAGCAGTAAAAATAAGTATTTCTGTAAAAATCAGTTAAGGGATTCACAAAATAAAAGTATGTAAAATATGAAAACATATACCCTAACACATGAGGAGGAGTCAACAGTGGGTTTGAACTTAAACAGCATTCAACTTAATATAGACCGAAAAGGCTATATATAATCCAGGGGGTCACCACAAACCCAAAGCACTAATACACATGCAAAAGATAAAGGGAAAGAAATCCAAGAATATCATTAAAGAAAACGAGCAAACCATGAGAGAGAGAGCAAGAGAAGAAAGGATCAGAGAAAAACTACACAAAAAACTATGAAACAAGTAACAAAACATCAATAAATACATGTCTAATGATAATCAGTTTGAATGTAAATGGACTAAATGCTCCAAGCAAAAGAGCATGACAGAGTTTGTCTATATATATAAAAGATTTCACACCTAAAGACACTTGCAGATGGAAATTAAGAGATGGAGAAACATTAATCATGCAAGTGGATGTCAAAAGAAGTCAGAGTAGCAATCCTTATATCAGACCAAATAGACTTTTTTAAAATTGAAATTGAATTAGCCAACATAGAGTACACCAGTAGTTTCAAATGTAGCGTTCCACAATTCATCAGTTGTGTATAATACCCAGTGTTCATCACATCACAGGCATTCCTTAATGCCCATCACACAGTTACCCCATCTCCCCAGCCACCTTTCCTCCAGCAACCCTCAGTTGGTTTCCAATAGTTAGGAACCTGTCATGGATTTTCTTCCTCTCTGGTTTCTTCGCATTCATTTTCCCTCCCTTCCCCTATGATCCTCTGTGCTGTTCCTTCTATTCCACATATGAGTAAAACCATATAATAATTGTTTATCTCTGACTGACTTATTTTGCTCAGCATAATACCCTCCAGTGCCATCCACATCGATATGCTCAATATTGATCCTTTCTGATGGCTGAGTCATATTCCATTGTATATGTATATACCATGTTTTCTTTATCCATTTATCTGTCGATGGATGTCTTGGTTCCTTCCACGGTTTGGCTATTGTGGACAATGTTGCTATAAACATTCGGGGTGCAGTTGCCCCTTCAGATCACTACATTGGTAGCTTTGGGGTAAATAAAATTGCTGGGTTGTAAGGGAGCTCTGTTTTAAGTTCTTGAGGAACCTCCATATTGTTTTCCAAAGTGGCTGTACCAGTTTTCATTCCCACTTAGAAGTGTAAGAGAGTTCCCCTTTCTCCTCACCAACATTTGTTATTTCTCCGCTTGTTAATTTTTGCAATTCTGACTGGTGTGAAGTGGTATCTCATTGTCATTTGGATTTCTTTTTCCCCATGCCAAGTGATGTTGAGCAGTTTGTCATATATCTGTTGGCCATTTGTGTGTCTTCTTTGGAGAAATATCTGTTCATATCTTCTGCCCATTTCTTGACTCGCTTATTTGTTTTTTGGGTGTTGAGTTTGGGTGTTGAACGGTAGTAAAGCGTACGGCACATTCATGATGCTTCCACACCCACTTTTGGAAATGCTTCTCTCTCAAGGATACCTGAATATGTTAGTGGAGAGTTGCCGTATACGCAGACTTGCTTTTCCCAGGTGAGTGCATGGCACATTCCTTATTCCCTCACGCGCGCGCGCGCACACACACACACACACACACACACACACAGAGTTGAACATGTTTCTGTCTCGTCAGGAAAGAAGGTGTTCGTTGAGTGACGGTTTCTCACTGATGCTTTTGGGTTCTTGCTTTTATTCCTCCAGGAGAGTGAAGTGTAGGCGCTTTTTCCGTAGGCTTGCGTACACACCCTTGAGAAGCCTTCCGTCAGCCAGAAACAAGCCGTGAGTTGAAAGAGGCGTCCACGCAGACCTCCTTCTCAGAGCGAAGCCTTTCACACTTTTCCTTGTGAAGTAAACTACAGAGATACAAATACTTTATCAATGATTGCTTTAACAAAAAAGGACTAAATATCCCAATCAGAAAACATAGACTGTAAAGAGGAAGCAAGACCCATCTCTATGCTGCCTACCAGAGAATCACTTCAGACCTAAAAATAAAAGCAGATTCGAAGTAATGGGAAACAAAACCATTTATGATGCAAATGGAAGTGAAAAGAAAGTTGGAGTCGTAATATTTTTATGAGACAAAATAAACTGAATTGTGGGGAAGATGGCAGAGTAGAAGGACCCTAAACTCACCTCATCCCACAGATACAACTAGATCACACTCACACCAGAGTCACCCAGAAATGGACCTTCAGATTTCCCAACAAAACTCTACAACTAAATGGAGAGAGGAAATCACATCAAAGATGGTAGGAAGGACAAGGACTCTGTAGGAATCTAAACCCCGTATTTCTGACCACCAGAGGGAGGGAACCACAGTCACAGAGGGGCCAGAAACAAACTACTACACCGGGGAGCCTCTAAAGCGTAGAGACATCCTCATAGCTTATGGCTTTGAAAATCAGAAGGGATGACATTTGTGAGCGTATACAACCAGCAGACTTAAAGCTTGGAACTTTTAAAAATCAGCTGTCTCAGCTCTGAGAGAGCACAGAAGGTGATCGGAAGCTGAGATCTGTCCTTAAAGAGAAAGCACAGCAAACAGTCTGGAGAAGCTTGGGTGAAGCAGGTTGAAACGTGCTTGAGGATTAAACAAGGGAGACATAGTTCCTGAACTCAGAGTTTGCTAAGGGACTTGTCCAGGAACAAAGGAGCTGGCAGGTTCCATTTCCCTCTACGGCCCCTCATTATAAACACACACCTACCTGCAAGATCAAGCACAATCTAGCAATCACTAACTTGCATAAACCATGGCCCATCCCCACACCTACCACACCTGCTTCAGTCCCAGTGCTGTGGATACCCTCCCTGATAAGACCCACACAATCCTTGACAACAATATGTCTCCCCATCACCCACAGAACACGCATGCATCTTGTTAAAACAGCACACCCCATGTGTTGTGCACAATGACACAGTCCAGATCCAGTCTCTGTTGTTGCTATGCATTACCTTCAGAGGAGAACCAGCATCACCAAGTTAAAAATGTATGTTCTGCCCCGTATTATCAAGAACAAGCAATATATCTGACCTTCCTAACCGAGAGATATTCTCTGAGAAGTAGGCCAAATGAGCAGACAGAGGACTATGTCCTAAACGAAAGAAGAGGACAAAGCCACAGCAAGAGACCTAAACAAAATGGATATAAGGAACATGCCTGACAGAAAATTTAAGATAACAATTATAAAGATACTCACTGGGGAAATGAAAAGAGGGAGGACATCAGAAGGGGGAACATCATTGAGACTCTTAACAAAGAGATATGAAAGAAATAATCAGAGATGTGGAACACAAGAAATGAAATGAAGAATATACTAGATAGAATAATTAGCAGGATGGACGAAGCAGAGGAACAAATTAATGAACTAGAAGACAGTAATGGAAAGTAATCAAGCGGAACAAATGAGAGGAAAAAGAAGTATGCAAAAATGAGAAGAGACTTAGGGAATTCAGTGACTCCATCCAGTGTAACAACACCCACATTAGAGGGATCCCAGAAGGTGAAAAGGGGGAAAAGGGGGCAGAAAATCTATTTGAGCAAAGAAGAGCTGAAAACTTAACCTAATCTGGTGAAGGAAACCTATACAAATCCATAAGGCATAGAGATCCCCTCCCACAAAGTCAACCGAAGGAGGTCCACATCAAGACACATAGTAATCCAAATGGGAAAAGGTAGTGATAAAGAAAAAACATTTAAAGCAGCAAGATAAAAGAAGACAGGTAACATGCAAGGGAAAGCCCATAAAGCTATCAGCTGAGTTTTCAGCAGAAACTATGCAGGACAGAAGAAAGTGGCGTTAAATATTCAAAGTGCTGAATGAGAAAAATCTGCAGCAAGGAATAATTTATCCAGCAAGCCTATCCTTCAGAAAAGAAGGGGAGAAAAAGAGTTTCTTAGCCACACAAACTAAAAGAGTTCATGACCACTAAATTAACTACAAAAAATATTGAAGGGGACACTATGAGTGGAAAAAAATCGTAAGTGAGAGTATGACAATAATGAATCAAGGAAGCAGTAAAAATAAGTATTTCTGTAAAAATCAGTTAAGGGATTCACAAAATAAAAGTATGTAAAATATGAAAACATATACCCTAACACATGAGGAGGAGTCAACAGTGGGTTTGAACTTAAACAGCATTCAACTTAATATAGACCGAAAAGGCTATATATAATCCAGGGGGTCACCACAAACCCAAAGCACTAATACACATGCAAAAGATAAAGGGAAAGAAATCCAAGAATATCATTAAAGAAAACGAGCAAACCATGAGAGAGAGAGCAAGAGAAGAAAGGATCAGAGAAAAACTACACAAAAAACTATGAAACAAGTAACAAAACATCAATAAATACATGTCTAATGATAATCAGTTTGAATGTAAATGGACTAAATGCTCCAAGCAAAAGAGCATGACAGAGTTTGTCTATATATATAAAAGATTTCACACCTAAAGACACCTGCAGATGGAAATTAAGAGATGGAGAAACATTAATCATGCAAGTGGATGTCAAAAGAAGTCAGAGTAGCAATCCTTATATCAGACCAAATAGAGTTTTTTAAAATTGAAATTGAATTAGCCAACATAGAGTACACCAGTAGTTTCAAATGTAGCGTTCCACAATTCATCAGTTGTGTATAACACCCAGTGTTCATCACATCACAGGCATTCCTTAATGCCCATCACACAGTTACCCCATCTCCCCAGCCACCTTTCCTCCAGCAACCCTCAGTTGGTTTCCAATAGTTAGGAACCTGTCATGGATTTTCTTCCTCTCTGGTTTCTTCGCATTCATTTTCCCTCCCTTCCCCTATGATCCTCTGTGCTGTTCCTTCTATTCCACATATGAGTAAAACCATATAATAATTGTTTTTCTCTGACTGACTTATTTTGCTCAGCATAATACCCTCCAGTGCCACCCACATCGATATGCTAAATATTGATCCTTTCTGATGGCTGAGTCATATTCCATTGTATATGTATATACCATGTTTTCTTTATCCATTTATCTGTCGATGGATGTCTTGTTTCCTTCCACGGTTTGGCTATTGTGGACAATGTTGCTATAAACATTCGGGGTGGAGTTACCCCTTCAGATCACTACAGTGGTAGCTTTGGGGTAAATAAAATTGCTGGGTTGTAAGGGAGCTCTGTTTTAAGTTCTTGAGGAACCTGCATATTGTTTTCCAAAGTGGCTGTACCAGTTTTCATTCCCACTTAGAAGTGTAAGAGAGTTCCCCTTTCTCCTCACCAACATTTGTTATTTCTCCGCTTGTTAATTTTTGCAATTCTGACTGGTGTGAAGTGGTATCTCATTGTCATTTGGATTTCTTTTTCCCCATGCCAAGTGATGTTGAGCAGTTTGTCATATATCTGTTGGCCATTTGTGTGTCTTCTTTGGAGAAATATCTGTTCATATCTTCTGCCCATTTCTTGACTCGCTTATTTGTTTTTTGGGTGTTGAGTTTGGGTGTTGAACGGTAGTAAAGCGTACGGCACATTCATGATGCTTCCACACCCACTTTTGGAAATGCTTCTCTCTCAAGGATACCTGAATATGTTAGTGGAGAGTTGCCGTATACGCAGACTTGCTTTTCCCAGGTGAGTGCATGGCACATTCCTTATTCCCTCACGCGCGCGCGCGCACACACACACACACACACACACACACACACACACAGAGTTGAACATGTTTCTGTCTCGTCAGGAAAGAAGGTGTTCGTTGAGTGACGGTTTCTCACTGATGCTTTTGGGTTCTTGCTTTTATTCCTCCCGGAGAGTGAAGTGTAGGCGCTTTTTCCGTAGGCTTGCGTACACACCCTTGAGAAGCCTTCCGTCAGCCAGAAACAAGCCGTGAGTTGAAAGAGGCGTCCACGCAGACCTCCTTCTCAGAGCGAAGCCTTTCACACTTTTCCTTGTGAAGTAAACTACAGAGATACAAATACTTTATCAATGATTGCTTTAACAAAAAAGGACTAAATATCCCAATCAGAAAACATAGACTGTAAAGAGGAAGCAAGACCCATCTCTATGCTGCCTACCAGAGAATCACTTCAGACCTAAAAATAAAAGCAGATTCGAAGTAATGGGAAACAAAACCATTTATGATGCAAATGGAAGTGAAAAGAAAGTTGGAGTCGTAATATTTTTATGAGACAAAATAAACTGAATTGTGGGGAAGATGGCAGAGTAGAAGGACCCTAAACTCACCTCATCCCACAGATACAACTAGATCACACTCACACCAGAGTCACCCAGAAATGGACCTTCAGATTTCCCAACAAAACTCTACAACTAAATGGAGAGAGGAAATCACATCAAAGATGGTAGGAAGGACAAGGACTCTGTAGGAATCTAAACCCCGTATTTCTGACCACCAGAGGGAGGGAACCACAGTCACAGAGGGGCCAGAAACAAACTACTACACCGGGGAGCCTCTAAAGCGTAGAGACATCCTCATAGCTTATGGCTTTGAAAATCAGAAGGGATGACATTTGTGAGCGTATACAACCAGCAGACTTAAAGCTTGGAACTTTTAAAAATCAGCTGTCTCAGCTCTGAGAGAGCACAGAAGGTGATCGGAAGCTGAGATCTGTCCTTAAAGAGAAAGCACAGCAAACAGTCTGGAGAAGCTTGGGTGAAGCAGGTTGAAACGTGCTTGAGGATTAAACAAGGGAGACATAGTTCCTGAACTCAGAGTTTGCTAAGGGACTTGTCCAGGAACAAAGGAGCTGGCAGGTTCCATTTCCCTCTACGGCCCCTCATTATAAACACACACCTACCTGCAAGATCAAGCACAATCTAGCAATCACTAACTTGCATAAACCATGACCCATCCCCACACCTACCACACCTGCTTCAGTCCCAGTGCTGTGGATACCCTCCCTGATAAGACCCACACAATCCTTGACAACAATATGTCTCCCCATCACCCACAGAACACGCATGCATCTTGTTAAAACAGCACACCCCATGTGTTGTGCACAATGACACAGTCCAGATCCAGTCTCTGTTGTTGCTATGCATTACCTTCAGAGGAGAACCAGCATCACCAAGTTAAAAATGTATGTTCTGCCCCGTATTTTCAAGAACAAGCAATATATCTGACCTTCCTAACCGAGAGATATTCTCTGAGAAGTAGGCCAAATGAGCAGACAGAGGACTATGTCCTAAACGAAAGAAGAGGACAAAGCCACAGCAAGAGACCTAAACAAAATGGATATAAGGAACATGCCTGACAGAAAATTTAAGATAACAATTATAAAGATACTCACTGGGGAAATGAAAAGAGGGAGGACATCAGAAGGGGGAACATCATTGAGACTCTTAACAAAGAGATATGAAAGAAATAATCAGAGATGTGGAACACAAGAAATGAAATTAAGAATATACTAGATAGAATAATTAGCAGGATGGACGAAGCAGAGGAACAAATTAATGAGCTAGAAGACAGTAATGGAAAGTAATCAAGCGGAACAAATGAGAGGAAAAAGAAGTATGCAAAAATGAGAAGAGACTTAGGGAATTCAGTGACTCCATCCAGTGTAACAACACCCACATTAGAGGGATCCCAGAAGGTGAAAAGGGGGAAAAGGGGGCAGAAAATCTATTTGAGCAAAGAAGAGCTGAAAACTTAACCTAATCTGGTGAAGGAAACCTATACAAATCCATAAGGCATAGAGATCCCCTCCCACAAAGTCAACCGAAGGAGGTCCACATCAAGACACATAGTAATCCAAATGGGAAAAGGTAGTGATAAAGAAAAAACATTTAAAGCAGCAAGATAAAAGAAGACAGGTAACATGCAAGGGAAAGCCCATAAAGCTATCAGCTGAGTTTTCAGCAGAAACTATGCAGGACAGAAGAAAGTGGCGTTAAATATTCAAAGTGCTGAATGAGAAAAATCTGCAGCAAGGAATAATTTATCCAGCAAGCCTATCCTTCAGAAAAGAAGGGGAGAAAAAGAGTTTCTTAGCCACACAAACTAAAAGAGTTCATGACCACTAAATTAACTACAAAAAATATTGAAGGGGACACTATGAGTGGAAAAAAACCGTAAGTGAGAGTATGACAATAATGAATCAAGGAAGCAGTAAAAATAAGTATTTCTGTAAAAATCAGTTAAGGGATTCACAAAATAAAAGTATGTAAAATATGAAAACATATACCCTAACACATGAGGAGGAGTCAACAGTGGGTTTGAACTTAAACAGCATTCAACTTATATAGACCGAAAAGGCTATATATAATCCAGGGGGTCACCACAAACCCAAAGCACTAATACACATGCAAAAGATAAAGGGAAAGAAATCCAAGAATATCATTAAAGAAAACGAGCAAACCATGAGAGAGAGAGCAAGAGAAGAAAGGATCAGAGAAAAACTACACAAAAAACTATGAAACAAGTAACAAAACATCAATAAATACATGTCTAATGATAATCAGTTTGAATGTAAATGGACTAAATGCTCCAAGCAAAAGAGCATGACAGAGTTTGTCTATATATATAAAAGATTTCACACCTAAAGACACCTGCAGATGGAAATTAAGAGATGGAGAAACATTAATCATGCAAGTGGATGTCAAAAGAAGTCAGAGTAGCAATCCTTATATCAGACCAAATAGAGTTTTTTAAAATTGAAATTGAATTAGCCAACATAGAGTACACCAGTAGTTTCAAATGTAGCGTTCCACAATTCATCAGTTGTGTATAACACCTAGTGTTCATCACATCACAGGCATTCCTTAATGCCCATCACACAGTTACCCCATCTCCCCAGCCACCTTTCCTCCAGCAACCCTCAGTTGGTTTCCAATAGTTAGGAATCTGTCATGGATTTTCTTCCTCTCTGGTTTCTTCGCATTCATTTTCCCTCCCTTCCCCTATGATCCTGTGTGCTGTTCCTTCTATTCCACATATGAGTAAAACCATATAATAATTGTTTTTCTCTGACTGACTTATTTTGCTCAGCATAATACCCTCCAGTGCCACCCACATCGATATGCTAAATATTGATCCTTTCTGATGGCTGAGTCATATTCCATTGTATATGTATATACCATGTTTTCTTTATCCATTTATCTGTCGATGGATGTCTTGTTTCCTTCCACGGTTTGGCTATTGTGGACAATGTTGCTATAAACATTCGGGGTGGAGTTACCCCTTCAGATCACTACAGTGGTAGCTTTGGGGTAAATAAAATTGCTGGGTTGTAAGGGAGCTCTGTTTTAAGTTCTTGAGGAACCTGCATATTGTTTTCCAAAGTGGCTGTACCAGTTTTCATTCCCACTTAGAAGTGTAAGAGAGTTCCCCTTTCTCCTCACCAACATTTGTTATTTCTCCGCTTGTTAATTTTTGCAATTCTGACTGGTGTGAAGTGGTATCTCATTGTCATTTGGATTTCTTTTTCCCCATGCCAAGTGATGTTGAGCAGTTTGTCATATATCTGTTGGCCATTTGTGTGTCTTCTTTGGAGAAATATCTGTTCATATCTTCTGCCCATTTCTTGACTCGCTTATTTGTTTTTTGGGTGTTGAGTTTGGGTGTTGAACGGTAGTAAAGCGTACGGCACATTCATGATGCTTCCACACCCACTTTTGGAAATGCTTCTCTCTCAAGGATACCTGAATATGTTAGTGGAGAGTTGCCGTATACGCAGACTTGCTTTTCCCAGGTGAGTGCATGGCACATTCCTTATTCCCTCACGCGCGCGCGCGCGCACACACACACACACACACACACACACACACAGAGTTGAACATGTTTCTGTCTCGTCAGGAAAGAAGGTGTTCGTTGAGTGACGGTTTCTCACTGATGCTTTTGGGTTCTTGCTTTTATTCCTCCCGGAGAGTGAAGTGTAGGCGCTTTTTCCGTAGGCTTGCGTACACACCCTTGAGAAGCCTTCCGTCAGCCAGAAACAAGCCGTGAGTTGAAAGAGGCGTCCACGCAGACCTCCTTCTCAGAGCGAAGCCTTTCACACTTTTCCTTGTGAAGTAAACTAGAGAGATACAAATACTTTATCAATGATTGCTTTAACAAAAAAGGACTAAATATCCCAATCAGAAAACATAGACTGTAAAGAGGAAGCAAGACCCATCTCTATGCTGCCTACCAGAGAATCACTTCAGACCTAAAAATAAAAGCAGATTCGAAGTAATGGGAAACAAAACCATTTATGATGCAAATGGAAGTGAAAAGAAAGTTGGAGTCGTAATATTTTTATGAGACAAAATAAACTGAATTCTGGGGAAGATGGCAGAGTAGAAGGACCCTAAACTCACCTCATCCCACAGATACAACTAGATCACACTCACACCAGAGTCACCCAGAAATGGACCTTCAGATTTCCCAACAAAACTCTACAACTAAATGGAGAGAGGAAATCACATCAAAGATGGTAGGAAGGACAAGGACTCTGTAGGAATCTAAACCCCGTATTTCTGACCACCAGAGGGAGGGAACCACAGTCACAGAGGGGCCAGAAACAAACTACTACACCGGGGAGCCTCTAAAGCGTAGAGACATCCTCATAGCTTATGGCTTTGAAAATCAGAACGGATGACATTTGTGAGCGTATACAACCAGCAGACTTAAAGCTTGGAACTTTTAAAAATCAGCTGTCTCAGCTCTGAGAGAGCACAGAAGGTGATCGGAAGCTGAGATCTGTCCTTAAAGAGAAAGCACAGCAAACAGTCTGGAGAAGCTTGGGTGAAGCAGGTTGAAACGTGCTTGAGGATTAAACAAGGGAGACATAGTTCCTGAACTCAGAGTTTGCTAAGGGACTTGTCCAGGAACAAAGGAGCTGGCAGGTTCCATTTCCCTCTACGGCCCCTCATTATAAACACACACCTACCTGCAAGATCAAGCACAATCTAGCAATCACTAACTTGCATAAACCATGGCCCATCCCCACACCTACCACACCTGCTTCAGTCCCAGTGCTGTGGATACCCTCCCTGATAAGACCCACACAATCCTTGACAACAATATGTCTCCCCATCACCCACAGAACACGCATGCATCTTGTTAAAACAGCACACCCCATGTGTTGTGCACAATGACACAGTCCAGATCCAGTCTCTGTTGTTGCTATGCATTACCTTCAGAGGAGAACCAGCATCACCAAGTTAAAAATGTATGTTCTGCCCCGTATTATCAAGAACAAGCAATATATCTGACCTTCCTAACCGAGAGATATTCTCTGAGAAGTAGGCCAAATGAGCAGACAGAGGACTATGTCCTAAACGAAAGAAGAGGACAAAGCCACAGCAAGAGACCTAAACAAAATGGATATAAGGAACATGCCTGACAGAAAATTTAAGATAACAATTATAAAGATACTCACTGGGGAAATGAAAAGAGGGAGGACATCAGAAGGGGGAACATCATTGAGACTCTTAACAAAGAGATATGAAAGAAATAATCAGAGATGTGGAACACAAGAAATGAAATTAAGAATATACTAGATAGAATAATTAGCAGGATGGACGAAGCAGAGGAACAAATTAATGAACTAGAAGACAGTAATGGAAAGTAATCAAGCGGAACAAATGAGAGGAAAAAGAAGTATGCAAAAATGAGAAGAGACTTAGGGAATTCAGTGACTCCATCCAGTGTAACAACACCCACATTAGAGGGATCCCAGAAGGTGAAAAGGGGGAAAAGGGGGCAGAAAATCTATTTGAGCAAAGAAGAGCTGAAAACTTAACCTCATCTGGTGAAGGAAACCTATACAAATCCATAAGGCATAGAGATCCCCTCCCACAAAGTCAACCGAAGGAGGTCCACATCAAGACACATAGTAATCCAAATGGGAAAAGGTAGTGATAAAGAAAAAACATTGAAAGCAGCAAGATAAAAGAAGACAGGTAACATGCAAGGGAAAGCCCATAAAGCTATCAGCTGAGTTTTCAGCAGAAACTATGCAGGACAGAAGAAAGTGGCGTTAAATATTCAAAGTGCTGAATGAGAAAAATCTGCAGCAAGGAATAATTTATCCAGCAAGCCTATCCTTCAGAAAAGAAGGGGAGAAAAAGAGTTTCTTAGCCACACAAACTAAAAGAGTTCATGACCACTAAATTAACTACAAAAAATATTGAAGGGGACACTATGAGTGGAAAAAAACCGTAAGTGAGAGTATGACAATAATGAATCAAGGAAGCAGTAAAAATAAGTATTTCTGTAAAAATCAGTTAAGGGATTCACAAAATAAAAGTATGTAAAATATGAAAACATATACCCTAACACATGAGGAGGAGTCAACAGTGGGTTTGAACTTAAACAGCATTCAACTTAATATAGACCGAAAAGGCTATATATAATCCAGGGGGTCACCACAAACCCAAAGCACTAATACACATGCAAAAGATAAAGGGAAAGAAATCCAAGAATATCATTAAAGAAAACGAGCAAACCATGAGAGAGAGAGCAAGAGAAGAAAGGATCAGAGAAAAACTACACAAAAAACTATGAAACAAGTAACAAAACATCAATAAATACATGTCTAATGATAATCAGTTTGAATGTAAATGGACTAAATGCTCCAAGCAAAAGAGCATGACAGAGTTTGTCTATATATATAAAAGATTTCACACCTAAAGACACCTGCAGATGGAAATTAAGAGATGGAGAAACATTAATCATGCAAGTGGATGTCAAAAGAAGTCAGAGTAGCAATCCTTATATCAGACCAAATAGACTTTTTTAAAATTGAAATTGAATTAGCCAACATAGAGTACACCAGTAGTTTCAAATGTAGCGTTCCACAATTCATCAGTTGTGTATAACACCCAGTGTTCATCACATCACAGGCATTCCTTAATGCCCATCACACAGTTACCCCATCTCCCCAGCCACCTTTCCTCCAGCAACCCTCAGTTGGTTTCCAATAGTTAGGAACCTGTCATGGATTTTCTTCCTCTCTGGTTTCTTCGCATTCATTTTCCCTCCCTTCCCCTATGATCCTCTGTGCTGTTCCTTCTATTCCACATATGAGTAAAACCATATAATAATTGTTTTTCTCTGACTGACTTATTTTGCTCAGCATAATACCCTCCAGTGCCACCCACATCGATATGCTAAATATTGATCCTTTCTGATGGCTGAGTCATATTCCATTGTATATGTATATACCATGTTTTCTTTATCCATTTATCTGTCGATGGATGTCTTGTTTCCTTCCACGGTTTGGCTATTGTGGACAATGTTGCTATAAACATTCGGGGTGCAGTTACCCCTTCAGATCACTACAGTGGTAGCTTTGGGGTAAATAAAATTGCTGGGTTGTAAGGGAGCTCTGTTTTAAGTTCTTGAGGAACCTCCATATTGTTTTCCAAAGTGGCTGTACCAGTTTTCATTCCCACTTAGAAGTGTAAGAGAGTTCCCCTTTCTCCTCACCAACATTTGTTATTTCTCCGCTTGTTAATTTTTGCAATTCTGACTGGTGTGAAGTGGTATCTCATTGTCATTTGGATTTCTTTTTCCCCATGCCAAGTGATGTTGAGCAGTTTGTCATGTATCTGTTGGCCATTTGTGTGTCTTCTTTGGAGAAATATCTGTTCATATCTTCTGCCCATTTCTTGACTCGCTTATTTGTTTTTTGGGTTTTGAGTTTGGGTGTTGAACGGTAGTAAAGCGTACGGCACATTCATGATGCTTCAACACCCACTTTTGGAAATGCTTCTCTCTCAAGGATACCTGAATATGTTAGTGGAGAGTTGCCGTATACGCAGACTTGCTTTTCCCAGGTGAGTGCATGGCACATTCCTTATTCCCTCACGCGCACGCGCGCACACACACACACACACACACACACACACACACAGAGTTGAACATGTTTCTGTCTCGTCAGGAAAGAAGGTGTTCGTTGAGTGACGGTTTCTCACTGATGCTTTTGGGTTCTTGCTTTTATTCCTCCCGGAGAGTGAAGTGTAGGCGCTTTTTCCGTAGGCTTGCGTACACACCCTTGAGAAGCCTTCCGTCAGCCAGAAACAAGCCGTGAGTTGAAAGAGGCGTCCACGCAGACCTCCTTCTCAGAGCGAAGCCTTTCACACTTTTCCTTGTGAAGTAAACTAGAGAGATACAAATACTTTATCAATGATTGCTTTAACAAAAAAGGACTAAATATCCCAATCAGAAAACATAGACTGTAAAGAGGAAGCAAGACCCATCTCTATGCTGCCTACCAGAGAATCACTTCAGACCTAAAAATAAAAGCAGATTCGAAGTAATGGGAAACAAAACGATTTATGATGCAAATGGAAGTGAAAAGAAAGTTGGAGTCGTAATATTTTTATGAGACAAAATAAACTGAATTGTGGGGAAGATGGCAGAGTAGAAGGACCCTAAACTCACCTCATCCCACAGATACAACTAGATCACACTCACACCAGAGTCACCCAGAAATGGACCTTCAGATTTCCCAACAAAACTCTACAACTAAATGGAGAGAGGAAATCACATCAAAGATGGTAGGAAGGACAAGGACTCTGTAGGAATCTAAACCCCGTATTTCTGACCACCAGAGGGAGGGAACCACAGTCACAGAGGGGCCAGAAACAAACTACTACACCGGGGAGCCTCTAAAGCGTAGAGACATCCTCATAGCTTATGGCTTTGAAAATCAGAAGGGATGACATTTGTGAGCGTATACAACCAGCAGACTTAAAGCTTGGAACTTTTAAAAATCAGCTGTCTCAGCTCTGAGAGAGCACAGAAGGTGATCGGAAGCTGAGATCTGTCCTTAAAGAGAAAGCACAGCAAACAGTCTGGAGAAGCTTGGGTGAAGCAGGTTGAAACGTGCTTGAGGATTAAACAAGGGAGACATAGTTCCTGAACTCAGAGTTTGCTAAGGGACTTGTCCAGGAACAAAGGAGCTGGCAGGTTCCATTTCCCTCTACGGCCCCTCATTATAAACACACACCTACCTGCAAGATCAAGCACAATCTAGCAATCACTAACTTGCATAAACCATGGCCCATCCCCACACCTACCACACCTGCTTCAGTCCCAGTGCTGTGGATACCCTCCCTGATAAGACCCACACAATCCTTGACAACAATATGTCTCCCCATCACCCACAGAACACGCATGCATCTTGTTAAAACAGCACACCCCATGTGTTGTGCACAATGACACAGTCCAGATCCAGTCTCTGTTGTTGCTATGCATTACCTTCAGAGGAGAACCAGCATCACCAAGTTAAAAATGTATGTTCTGCCCCGTATTATCAAGAACAAGCAATATATCTGACCTTCCTCACCGAGAGATATTCTCTGAGAAGTAGGCCAAATGAGCAGACAGAGGACTATGTCCTAAACGAAAGAAGAGGACAAAGCCACAGCAAGAGACCTAAACAAAATGGATATAAGGAACATGCCTGACAGAAAATTTAAGATAACAATTATAAAGATACTCACTGGGGAAATGAAAAGAGGGAGGACATCAGAAGGGGGAACATCATTGAGACTCTTAACAAAGAGATATGAAAGAAATAATCAGAGATGTGGAACACAAGAAATGAAATGAAGAATATACTAGATAGAATAATTAGCAGGATGGACGAAGCAGAGGAACAAATTAATGAACTAGAAGACAGTAATGGAAAGTAATCAAGCGGAACAAATGAGAGGAAAAAGAAGTATGCAAAAATGAGAAGAGACTTAGGGAATTCAGTGACTCCATCCAGTGTAACAACACCCACATTAGAGGGATCCCAGAAGGTGAAAAGGGGGAAAAGGGGGCAGAAAATCTATTTGAGCAAAGAAGAGCTGAAAACTTAACCTAATCTGGTGAAGGAAACCTATACAAATCCATAAGGCATAGAGATCCCCTCCCACAAAGTCAACCGAAGGAGGTCCACATCAAGACACATAGTAATCCAAATGGGAAAAGGTAGTGATAAAGAAAAATCATTTAAAGCAGCAAGATAAAAGAAGACAGGTAACATGCAAGGGAAAGCCCATAAAGCTATCAGCTGAGTTTTCAGCAGAAACTATGCAGGACAGAAGAAAGTGGCGTTAAATATTCAAAGTGCTGAATGAGAAAAATCTGCAGCAAGGAATAATTTATCCAGCAAGCCTATCCTTCAGAAAAGAAGGGGAGAAAAAGAGTTTCTTAGCCACACAAACTAAAAGAGTTCATGACCACTAAATTAACTACAAAAAATATTGAAGGGGACACTATGAGTGGAAAAGAACCGTAAGTGAGAGTATGACAATAATGAATCAAGGAAGCAGTAAAAATAAGTATTTCTGTAAAAATCAGTTAAGGGATTCACAAAATAAAAGTATGTAAAATATGAAAACATATACCCTAACACATGAGGAGGAGTCAACAGTGGGTTTGAACTTAAACAGCATTCAACTTAATATAGACCGAAAAGGCTATATATAATCCAGGGGGTCACCACAAACCCAAAGCACTAATACACATGCAAAAGATAAAGGGAAAGAAATCCAAGAATATCATTAAAGAAAACGAGCAAACCATGAGAGAGAGAGCAAGAGAAGAAAGGATCAGAGAAAAACTACACAAAAAACTATGAAACAAGTAACAAAACATCAATAAATACATGTCTAATGATAATCAGTTTGAATGTAAATGGACTAAATGCTCCAAGCAAAAGAGCATGACAGAGTTTGTCTATATATATAAAAGATTTCACACCTAAAGACACCTGCAGATGGAAATTAAGAGATGGAGAAACATTAATCATGCAAGTGGATGTCAAAAGAAGTCAGAGTAGCAATCCTTATATCAGACCAAATAGACTTTTTTAAAATTGAAATTGAATTAGCCAACATAGAGTACACCAGTAGTTTCAAATGTAGCGTTCCACAATTCATCAGTTGTGTATAACACCCAGTGTTCATCACATCACAGGCATTCCTTAATGCCCATCACACAGTTACCCCATCTCCCCAGCCACCTTTCCTCCAGCAACCCTCAGTTGGTTTCCAATAGTTAGGAACCTGTCATGGATTTTCTTCCTCTCTGGTTTCTTCGCATTCATTTTCCCTCCCTTCCCCTATGATCCTCTGTGCTGTTCCTTCTATTCCACATATGAGTAAAACCATATAATAATTGTTTTTCTCTGACTGACTTATTTTGCTCAGCATAATACCCTCCAGTGCCACCCACATCGATATGCTAAATATTGATCCTTTCTGATGGCTGAGTCATATTCCATTGTATATGTATATACCATGTTTTCTTTATCCATTTATCTGTCGATGGATGTCTTGTTTCCTTCCACGGTTTGGCTATTGTGGACAATGTTGCTATAAACATTCGGGGTGGAGTTACCCCTTCAGATCACTACAGTGGTAGCTTTGGGGTAAATAAAATTGCTGGGTTGTAAGGGAGCTCTGTTTTAAGTTCTTGAGGAACCTGCATATTGTTTTCCAAAGTGGCTGTACCAGTTTTCATTCCCACTTAGAAGTGTAAGAGAGTTCCCCTTTCTCCTCACCAACATTTGTTATTTCTCCGCTTGTTAATTTTTGCAATTCTGACTGGTGTGAAGTGGTATCTCATTGTCATTTGGATTTCTTTTTCCCCATGCCAAGTGATGTTGAGCAGTTTGTCATATATCTGTTGGCCATTTGTGTGTCTTCTTTGGAGAAATATCTGTTCATATCTTCTGCCCATTTCTTGACTCGCTTATTTGTTTTTTGGGTGTTGAGTTTGGGTGTTGAACGGTAGTAAAGCGTACGGCACATTCATGATGCTTCCACACCCACTTTTGGAAATGCTTCTCTCTCAAGGATACCTGAATATGTTAGTGGAGAGTTGCCGTATACGCAGACTTGCTTTTCCCAGGTGAGTGCATGGCACATTCCTTATTCCCTCACGCGCGCACGCGCACACACACACACACACACACACACACACACACACACACAGAGTTGAACATGTTTCTGTCTCGTCAGGAAAGAAGGTGTTCGTTGAGTGACGGTTTCTCACTGATGCTTTTGGGTTCTTGCTTTTATTCCTCCCGGAGAGTGAAGTGTAGGCGCTTTTACCGTAGGCTTGCGTACACACCCTTGAGAAGCCTTCCGTCAGCCAGAAACAAGCCGTGAGTTGAAAGAGGCGTCCACGCAGACCTCCTTCTCAGAGCGAAGCCTTTCACACTTTTCCTTGTGAAGTAAACTAGAGAGATACAAATACTTTATCAATGATTGCTTTAACAAAAAAGGACTAAATATCCCAATCAGAAAACATAGACTGTAAAGAGGAAGCAAGACCCATCTCTATGCTGCCTACCAGAGAATCACTTCAGACCTAAAAATAAAAGCAGATTCGAAGTAATGGGAAACAAAACCATTTATGATGCAAATGGAAGTGAAAAGAAAGTTGGAGTCGTAATATTTTTATGAGACAAAATAAACTGAATTGTGGGGAAGATGGCAGAGTAGAAGGACCCTAAACTCACCTCATCCCACAGATACAACTAGATCACACTCACACCAGAGTCACCCAGAAATGGACCTTCAGATTTCCCAACAAAACTCTACAACTAAATGGAGAGAGGAAATCACATCAAAGATGGTAGGAAGGACAAGGACTCTGTAGGAATCTAAACCCCGTATTTCTGACCACCAGAGGGAGGGAACCACAGTCACAGAGGGGCCAGAAACAAACTACTACACCGGGGAGCCTCTAAAGCGTAGAGACATCCTCATAGCTTATGGCTTTGAAAATCAGAAGGGATGACATTTGTGAGCGTATACAACCAGCAGACGTAAAGCTTGGAACTTTTAAAAATCAGCTGTCTCAGCTCTGAGAGAGCACAGAAGGTGATCGGAAGCTGAGATCTGTCCTTAAAGAGAAAGCACAGCAAACAGTCTGGAGAAGCTTGGGTGAAGCAGGTTGAAACGTGCTTGAGGATTAAACAAGGGAGACATAGTTCCTGAACTCAGAGTTTGCTAAGGGACTTGTCCAGGAACAAAGGAGCTGGCAGGTTCCATTTCCCTCTACGGCCCCTCATTATAAACACACACCTACCTGCAAGATCAAGCACAATCTAGCAATCACTAACTTGCATAAACCATGGCCCATCCCCACACCTACCACACCTGCTTCAGTCCCAGTGCTGTGGATACCCTCCCTGATAAGACCCACACAATCCTTGACAACAATATGTCTCCCCATCACCCACAGAACACGCATGCATCTTGTTAAAACAGCACACCCCATGTGTTGTGCACAATGACACAGTCCAGATCCAGTCTCTGTTGTTGCTATGCATTACCTTCAGAGGAGAACCAGCATCACCAAGTTAAAAATGTATGTTCTGCCCCGTATTTTCAAGAACAAGCAATATATCTGACCTTCCTAACCGAGAGATATTCTCTGAGAAGTAGGCCAAATGAGCAGACAGAGTACTATGTCCTAAACGAAAGAAGAGGACAAAGCCACAGCAAGAGACCTAAACAAAATGGATATAAGGAACATGCCTGACAGAAAATTTAAGATAACAATTATAAAGATACTCACTGGGGAAATGAAAAGAGGGAGGACATCAGAAGGGGGAACATCATTGAGACTCTTAACAAAGAGATATGAAAGAAATAATCAGAGATGTGGAACACAAGAAATGAAATGAAGAATATACTAGATAGAATAATTAGCAGGATGGACGAAGCAGAGGAACAAATTAATGAACTAGAAGACAGTAATGGAAAGTAATCAAGCGGAACAAATGAGAGGAAAAAGAAGTATGCAAAAATGAGAAGAGACTTAGGGAATTCAGTGACTCCATCCAGTGTAACAACACCCACATTAGAGGGATCCCAGAAGGTGAAAAGGGGGAAAAGGGGGCAGAAAATCTATTTGAGCAAAGAAGAGCTGAAAACTTAACCTAATCTGGTGAAGGAAACCTATACAAATCCATAAGGCATAGAGATCCCCTCCCACAAAGTCAACCGAAGGAGGTCCACATCAAGACACATAGTAATCCAAATGGGAAAAGGTAGTGATAAAGAAAAAACATTGAAAGCAGCAAGATAAAAGAAGACAGGTAACATGCAAGGGAAAGCCCATAAAGCTATCAGCTGAGTTTTCAGCAGAAACTATGCAGGACAGAAGAAAGTGGCGTTAAATATTCAAAGTGCTGAATGAGAAAAATCTGCAGCAAGGAATAATTTATCCAGCAAGCCTATCCTTCAGAAAAGAAGGGGAGAAAAAGAGTTTCTTAGCCACACAAACTAAAAGAGTTCATGACCACTAAATTAACTACAAAAAATATTGAAGGGGACACTATGAGTGGAAAAAAACCGTAAGTGAGAGTATGACAATAATGAATCAAGGAAGCAGTAAAAATAAGTATTTCTGTAAAAATCAGTTAAGGGATTCACAAAATAAAAGTATGTAAAATATGAAAACATATACCCTAACACATGAGGAGGAGTCAACAGTGGGTTTGAACTTAAACAGCATTCAACTTAATATAGACCGAAAAGGCTATATATAATCCAGGGGGTCACCACAAACCCAAAGCACTAATACACATGCAAAAGATAAAGGGAAAGAAATCCAAGAATATCATTAAAGAAAACGAGCAAACCATGAGAGAGAGAGCAAGAGAAGAAAGGATCAGAGAAAAACTACACAAAAAACTATGAAACAAGTAACAAAACATCAATAAATACATGTCTAATGATAATCAGTTTGAATGTAAATGGACTAAATGCTCCAAGCAAAAGAGCATGACAGAGTTTGTCTATATATATAAAAGATTTCACACCTAAAGACACCTGCAGATGGAAATTAAGAGATGGAGAAACATTAATCATGCAAGTGGATGTCAAAAGAAGTCAGAGTAGCAATCCTTATATCAGACCAAATAGACTTTTTTAAAATTGAAATTGAATTAGCCAACATAGAGTACACCAGTAGTTTCAAATGTAGCGTTCCACAATTCATCAGTTGTGTATAACACCCAGTGTTCATCACATCACAGGCATTCCTTAATGCCCATCACACAGTTACCCCATCTCCCCAGCCACCTTTCCTCCAGCAACCCTCAGTTGGTTTCCAATAGTTAGGAACCTGTCATGGATTTTCTTCCTCTCTGGTTTCTTCGCATTCATTTTCCCTCCCTTCCCCTATGATCCTCTGTGCTGTTCCTTCTATTCCACATATGAGTAAAACCATATAATAATTGTTTTTCTCTGACTGACTTATTTTGCTCAGCATAATACCCTCCAGTGCCACCCACATCGATATGCTAAATATTGATCCTTTCTGATGGCTGAGTCATATTCCATTGTATATGTATATACCATGTTTTCTTTATCCATTTATCTGTCGATGGATGTCTTGTTTCCTTCCACGGTTTGGCTATTGTGGACAATGTTGCTATAAACATTCGGGGTGCAGTTACCCCTTCAGATCACTACAGTGGTAGCTTTGGGGTAAATAAAATTGCTGGGTTGTAAGGGAGCTCTGTTTTAAGTTCTTGAGGAACCTCCATATTGTTTTCCAAAGTGGCTGTACCAGTTTTCATTCCCACTTAGAAGTGTAAGAGAGTTCCCCTTTCTCCTCACCAACATTTGTTATTTCTCCGCTTGTTAATTTTTGCAATTCTGACTGGTGTGAAGTGGTATCTCATTGTCATTTGGATTTCTTTTTCCCCATGCCAAGTGATGTTGAGCAGTTTGTCATGTATCTGTTGGCCATTTGTGTGTCTTCTTTGGAGAAATATCTGTTCATATCTTCTGCCCATTTCTTGACTCGCTTATTTGTTTTTTGGGTTTTGAGTTTGGGTGTTGAACGGTAGTAAAGCGTACGGCACATTCATGATGCTTCCACACCCACTTTTGGAAATGCTTCTCTCTCAAGGATACCTGAATATGTTAGTGGAGAGTTGCCGTATACGCAGACTTGCTTTTCCCAGGTGAGTGCATGGCACATTCCTTATTCCCCCACGCGCGCGCGCGCACACACACACACACACACACACACACACACACACACAGAGTTGAACATGTTTCTGTCTCGTCAGGAAAGAAGGTGTTCGTTGAGTGACGGTTTCTCACTGATGCTTTTGGGTTCTTGCTTTTATTCCCCCCGGAGAGTGAAGTGTAGGCGCTTTTTCCGTAGGCTTGCGTACACACCCTTGAGAAGCCTTCCGTCAGCCAGAAACAAGCCGTGAGTTGAAAGAGGCGTCCACGCAGACCTCCTTCTCAGAGCGAAGCCTTTCACACTTTTCCTTGTGAAGTAAACTAGAGAGATACAAATACTTTATCAATGATTGCTTTAACAAAAAAGGACTAAATATCCCAATCAGAAAACATAGACTGTAAAGAGGAAGCAAGACCCATCTCTATGCTGCCTACCAGAGAATCACTTCAGACCTAAAAATAAAAGCAGATTCGAAGTAATGGGAAACAAAACGATTTATGATGCAAATGGAAGTGAAAAGAAAGTTGGAGTCGTAATATTTTTATGAGACAAAATAAACTGAATTCTGGGGAAGATGGCAGAGTAGAAGGACCCTAAACTCACCTCATCCCACAGATACAACTAGATCACACTCACACCAGAGTCACCCAGAAATGGACCTTCAGATTTCCCAACAAAACTCTACAACTAAATGGAGAGAGGAAATCACATCAAAGATGGTAGGAAGGACAAGGACTCTGTAGGAATCTAAACCCCGTATTTCTGACCACCAGAGGGAGGGAACCACAGTCACAGAGGGGCCAGAAACAAACTACTACACCGGGGAGCCTCTAAAGCGTAGAGACATCCTCATAGCTTATGGCTTTGAAAATCAGAAGGGATGACATTTGTGAGCGTATACAACCAGCAGACTTAAAGCTTGGAACTTTTAAAAATCAGCTGTCTCAGCTCTGAGAGAGCACAGAAGGTGATCGGAAGCTGAGATCTGTCCTTAAAGAGAAAGCACAGCAAACAGTCTGGAGAAGCTTGGGTGAAGCAGGTTGAAACGTGCTTGAGGATTAAACAAGGGAGACATAGTTCCTGAACTCAGAGTTTGCTAAGGGACTTGTCCAGGAACAAAGGAGCTGGCAGGTTCCATTTCCCTCTACGGCCCCTCATTATAAACACACACCTACCTGCAAGATCAAGCACAATCTAGCAATCACTAACTTGCATAAACCATGGCCCATCCCCACACCTACCACACCTGCTTCAGTCCCAGTGCTGTGGATACCCTCCCTGATAAGACCCACACAATCCTTGACAACAATATGTCTCCCCATCACCCACAGAACACGCATGCATCTTGTTAAAACAGCACACCCCATGTGTTGTGCACAATGACACAGTCCAGATCCAGTCTCTGTTGTTGCTATGCATTACCTTCAGAGGAGAACCAGCATCACCAAGTTAAAAATGTATGTTCTGCCCCGTATTTTCAAGAACAAGCAATATATCTGACCTTCCTAACCGAGAGATATTCTCTGAGAAGTAGGCCAAATGAGCAGACAGAGGACTATGTCCTAAACGAAAGAAGAGGACAAAGCCACAGCAAGAGACCTAAACAAAATGGATATAAGGAACATGCCTGACAGAAAATTTAAGATAACAATTATAAAGATACTCACTGGGGAAATGAAAAGAGGGAGGACATCAGAAGGGGGAACATCATTGAGACTCTTAACAAAGAGATATGAAAGAAATAATCAGAGATGTGGAACACAAGAAATGAAATTAAGAATATACTAGATAGAATAATTAGCAGGATGGACGAAGCAGAGGAACAAATTAATGAGCTAGAAGACAGTAATGGAAAGTAATCAAGCGGAACAAATGAGAGGAAAAAGAAGTATGCAAAAATGAGAAGAGACTTAGGGAATTCAGTGACTCCATCCAGTGTAACAACACCCACATTAGAGGGATCCCAGAAGGTGAAAAGGGGGAAAAGGGGGCAGAAAATCTATTTGAGCAAAGAAGAGCTGAAAACTTAACCTAATCTGGTGAAGGAAACCTATACAAATCCATAAGGCATAGAGATCCCCTCCCACAAAGTCAACCGAAGGAGGTCCACATCAAGACACATAGTAATCCAAATGGGAAAAGGTAGTGATAAAGAAAAAACATTTAAAGCAGCAAGATAAAAGAAGACAGGTAACATGCAAGGGAAAGCCCATAAAGCTATCAGCTGAGTTTTCAGCAGAAACTATGCAGGACAGAAGAAAGTGGCGTTAAATATTCAAAGTGCTGAATGAGAAAAATCTGCAGCAAGGAATAATTTATCCAGCAAGCCTATCCTTCAGAAAAGAAGGGGAGAAAAAGAGTTTCTTAGCCACACAAACTAAAAGAGTTCATGACCCCTAAATTAACTACAAAAAATATTGAAGGGGACACTATGAGTGGAAAAAAACCGTAAGTGAGAGTATGACAATAATGAATCAAGGAAGCAGTAAAAATAAGTATTTCTGTAAAAATCAGTTAAGGGATTCACAAAATAAAAGTATGTAAAATATGAAAACATATACCCTAACACATGAGGAGGAGTCAACAGTGGGTTTGAACTTAAACAGCATTCAACTTAATATAGACCGAAAAGGCTATATATAATCCAGGGGGTCACCACAAACCCAAAGCACTAATACACATGCAAAAGATAAAGGGAAAGAAATCCAAGAATATCATTAAAGAAAACGAGCAAACCATGAGAGAGAGAGCAAGAGAAGAAAGGATCAGAGAAAAACTACACAAAAAACTATGAAACAAGTAACAAAACATCAATAAATACATGTCTAATGATAATCAGTTTGAATGTAAATGGACTAAATGCTCCAAGCAAAAGAGCATGACAGAGTTTGTCTATATATATAAAAGATTTCACACCTAAAGACACCTGCAGATGGAAATTAAGAGATGGAGAAACATTAATCATGCAAGTGGATGTCAAAAGAAGTCAGAGTAGCAATCCTTATATCAGACCAAATAGACTTTTTTAAAATTGAAATTGAATTAGCCAACATAGAGTACACCAGTAGTTTCAAATGTAGCGTTCCACAATTCATCAGTTGTGTATAACACCCAGTGTTCATCACATCACAGGCATTCCTTAATGCCCATCACACAGTTACCCCATCTCCCCAGCCACCTTTCCTCCAGCAACCCTCAGTTGGTTTCCAATAGTTAGGAACCTGTCATGGATTTTCTTCCTCTCTGGTTTCTTCGCATTCATTTTCCCTCCCTTCCCCTATGATCCTCTGTGCTGTTCCTTCTATTCCACATATGAGTAAAACCATATAATAATTGTTTTTCTCTGACTGACTTATTTTGCTCAGCATAATACCCTCCAGTGCCACCCACATCGATATGCTAAATATTGATCCTTTCTGATGGCTGAGTCATATTCCATTGTATATGTATATACCATGTTTTCTTTATCCATTTATCTGTCGATGGATGTCTTGTTTCCTTCCACGGTTTGGCTATTGTGGACAATGTTGCTATAAACATTCGGGGTGCAGTTACCCCTTCAGATCACTACAGTGGTAGCTTTGGGGTAAATAAAATTGCTGGGTTGTAAGGGAGCTCTGTTTTAAGTTCTTGAGGAACCTCCATATTGTTTTCCAAAGTGGCTGTACCAGTTTCCATTCCCACTTAGAAGTGTAAGAGAGTTCCCCTTTCTCCTCACCAACATTTGTTATTTCTCCGCTTGTTAATTTTTGCAATTCTGACTGGTGTGAAGTGGTATCTCATTGTCATTTGGATTTCTTTTTCCCCATGCCAAGTGATGTTGAGCAGTTTGTCATGTATCTGTTGGCCATTTGTGTGTCTTCTTTGGAGAAATATCTGTTCATATCTTCTGCCCATTTCTTGACTCGCTTATTTGTTTTTTGGGTTTTGAGTTTGGGTGTTGAACGGTAGTAAAGCGTACGGCACATTCATGATGCTTCCACACCCACTTTTGGAAATGCTTCTCTCTCAAGGATACCTGAATATGTTAGTGGAGAGTTGCCGTATACGCAGACTTGCTTTTCCCAGGTGAGTGCATGGCACATTCCTTATTCCCTCACGCGCGCGCGCGCACACACACACACACACACACACACACACACACACAGAGTTGAACATGTTTCTGTCTCGTCAGGAAAGAAGGTGTTCGTTGAGTGACGGTTTCTCACTGATGCTTTTGGGTTCTTGCTTTTATTCCTCACGGAGAGTGAAGTGTAGGCGCTTTTTCCGTAGGCTTGCGTACACACCCTTGAGAAGCCTTCCGTCAGCCAGAAACAAGCCGTGAGTTGAAAGAGGCGTCCACGCAGACCTCCTTCTCAGAGCGAAGCCTTTCACACTTTTCCTTGTGAAGTAAACTAGAGAGATACAAATACTTTATCAATGATTGCTTTAACAAAAAAGGACTAAATATCCCAATCAGAAAACATAGACTGTAAAGAGGAAGCAAGACCCATCTCTATGCTGCCTACCAGAGAATCACTTCAGACCTAAAAATAAAAGCAGATTCGAAGTAATGGGAAACAAAACGATTTATGATGCAAATGGAAGTGAAAAGAAAGTTGGAGTCGTAATATTTTTATGAGACAAAATAAACTGAATTGTGGGGAAGATGGCAGAGTAGAAGGACCCTAAACTCACCTCATCCCACAGATACAACTAGATCACACTCACACCAGAGTCACCCAGAAATGGACCTTCAGATTTCCCAACAAAACTCTACAACTAAATGGAGAGAGGAAATCACATCAAAGATGGTAGGAAGGACAAGGACTCTGTAGGAATCTAAACCCCGTATTTCTGACCACCAGAGGGAGGGAACCACAGTCACAGAGGGGCCAGAAACAAACTACTACACCGGGGAGCCTCTAAAGCGTAGAGACATCCTCATAGCTTATGGCTTTGAAAATCAGAAGGGATGACATTTGTGAGCGTATACAACCAGCAGACTTAAAGCTTGGAACTTTTAAAAATCAGCTGTCTCAGCTCTGAGAGAGCACAGAAGGTGATCGGAAGCTGAGATCTGTCCTTAAAGAGAAAGCACAGCAAACAGTCTGGAGAAGCTTGGGTGAAGCAGGTTGAAACGTGCTTGAGGATTAAACAAGGGAGACATAGTTCCTGAACTCAGAGTTTGCTAAGGGACTTGTCCAGGAACAAAGGAGCTGGCAGGTTCCATTTCCCTCTACGGCCCCTCATTATAAACACACACCTACCTGCAAGATCAAGCACAATCTAGCAATCACTAACTTGCATAAACCATGGCCCATCCCCACACCTACCACACCTGCTTCAGTCCCAGTGCTGTGGATACCCTCCCTGATAAGACCCACACAATCCTTGACAACAATATGTCTCCCCATCACCCACAGAACACGCATGCATCTTGTTAAAACAGCACACCCCATGTGTTGTGCACAATGACACAGTCCAGATCCAGTCTCTGTTGTTGCTATGCATTACCTTCAGAGGAGAACCAGCATCACCAAGTTAAAAATGTATGTTCTGCCCCGTATTTTCAAGAACAAGCAATATATCTGACCTTCCTAACCGAGAGATATTCTCTGAGAAGTAGGCCAAATGAGCAGACAGAGGACTATGTCCTAAACGAAAGAAGAGGACAAAGCCACAGCAAGAGACCTAAACAAAATGGATATAAGGAACATGCCTGACAGAAAATTTAAGATAACAATTATAAAGATACTCACTGGGGAAATGAAAAGAGGGAGGACATCAGAAGGGGGAACATCATTGAGACTCTTAACAAAGAGATATGAAAGAAATAATCAGAGATGTGGAACACAAGAAATGAAATGAAGAATATACTAGATAGAATAATTAGCAGGATGGACGAAGCAGAGGAACAAATTAATGAACTAGAAGACAGTAATGGAAAGTAATCAAGCGGAACAAATGAGAGGAAAAAGAAGTATGCAAAAATGAGAAGAGACTTAGGGAATTCAGTGACTCCATCCAGTGTAACAACACCCACATTAGAGGGATCCCAGAAGGTGAAAAGGGGGAAAAGGGGGCAGAAAATCTATTTGAGCAAAGAAGAGCTGAAAACTTAACCTAATCTGGTGAAGGAAACCTATACAAATCCATAAGGCATAGAGATCCCCTCCCACAAAGTCAACCGAAGGAGGTCCACATCAAGACACATAGTAATCCAAATGGGAAAAGGTAGTGATAAAGAAAAAACATTGAAAGCAGCAAGATAAAAGAAGACAGGTAACATGCAAGGGAAAGCCCATAAAGCTATCAGCTGAGTTTTCAGCAGAAACTATGCAGGACAGAAGAAAGTGGCGTTAAATATTCAAAGTGCTGAATGAGAAAAATCTGCAGCAAGGAATAATTTATCCAGCAAGCCTATCCTTCAGAAAAGAAGGGGAGAAAAAGAGTTTCTTAGCCACACAAACTAAAAGAGTTCATGACCACTAAATTAACTACAAAAAATATTGAAGGGGACACTATGAGTGGAAAAAAACCGTAAGTGAGAGTATGACAATAATGAATCAAGGAAGCAGTAAAAATAAGTATTTCTGTAAAAATCAGTTAAGGGATTCACAAAATAAAAGTATGTAAAATATGAAAACATATACCCTAACACATGAGGAGGAGTCAACAGTGGGTTTGAACTTAAACAGCATTCAACTTAATATAGACCGAAAAGGCTATATATAATCCAGGGGGTCACCACAAACCCAAAGCACTAATACACATGCAAAAGATAAAGGGAAAGAAATCCAAGAATATCATTAAAGAAAACGAGCAAACCATGAGAGAGAGAGCAAGAGAAGAAAGGATCAGAGAAAAACTACACAAAAAACTATGAAACAAGTAACAAAACATCAATAAATACATGTCTAATGATAATCAGTTTGAATGTAAATGGACTAAATGCTCCAAGCAAAAGAGCATGACAGAGTTTGTCTATATATATAAAAGATTTCACACCTAAAGACACCTGCAGATGGAAATTAAGAGATGGAGAAACATTAATCATGCAAGTGGATGTCAAAAGAAGTCAGAGTAGCAATCCTTATATCAGACCAAATAGACTTTTTTAAAATTGAAATTGAATTAGCCAACATAGAGTACACCAGTAGTTTCAAATGTAGCGTTCCACAATTCATCAGTTGTGTATAACACCCAGTGTTCATCACATCACAGGCATTCCTTAATGCCCATCACACAGTTACCCCATCTCCCCAGCCACCTTTCCTCCAGCAACCCTCAGTTGGTTTCCAATAGTTAGGAACCTGTCATGGATTTTCTTCCTCTCTGGTTTCTTCGCATTCATTTTCCCTCCCTTCCCCTATGATCCTCTGTGCTGTTCCTTCTATTCCACATATGAGTAAAACCATATAATAATTGTTTTTCTCTGACTGACTTATTTTGCTCAGCATAATACCCTCCAGTGCCACCCACATCGATATGCTAAATATTGATCCTTTCTGATGGCTGAGTCATATTCCATTGTATATGTATATACCATGTTTTCTTTATCCATTTATCTGTCGATGGATGTCTTGTTTCCTTCCACGGTTTGGCTATTGTGGACAATGTTGCTATAAACATTCGGGGTGCAGTTACCCCTTCAGATCACTACAGTGGTAGCTTTGGGGTAAATAAAATTGCTGGGTTGTAAGGGAGCTCTGTTTTAAGTTCTTGAGGAACCTCCATATTGTTTTCCAAAGTGGCTGTACCAGTTTTCATTCCCACTTAGAAGTGTAAGAGAGTTCCCCTTTCTCCTCACCAACATTTGTTATTTCTCCGCTTGTTAATTTTTGCAATTCTGACTGGTGTGAAGTGGTATCTCATTGTCATTTGGATTTCTTTTTCCCCATGCCAAGTGATGTTGAGCAGTTTGTCATGTATCTGTTGGCCATTTGTGTGTCTTCTTTGGAGAAATATCTGTTCATATCTTCTGCCCATTTCTTGACTCGCTTATTTGTTTTTTGGGTTTTGAGTTTGGGTGTTGAACGGTAGTAAAGCGTACGGCACATTCATGATGCTTCCACACCCACTTTTGGAAATGCTTCTCTCTCAAGGATACCTGAATATGTTAGTGGAGAGTTGCCGTATACGCAGACTTGCTTTTCCCAGGTGAGTGCATGGCACATTCCTTATTCCCTCACGCGCGCGCGCGCACACACACACACACACACACACACACACACACACAGAGTTGAACATGTTTCTGTCTCGTCAGGAAAGAAGGTGTTCGTTGAGTGACGGTTTCTCACTGATGCTTTTGGGTTCTTGCTTTTATTCCTCCCGGAGAGTGAAGTGTAGGCGCTTTTTCCGTAGGCTTGCGTACACACCCTTGAGAAGCCTTCCGTCAGCCAGAAACAAGCCGTGAGTTGAAAGAGGCGTCCACGCAGACCTCCTTCTCAGAGCGAAGCCTTTCACACTTTTCCTTGTGAAGTAAACTACAGAGATACAAATACTTTATCAATGATTGCTTTAACAAAAAAGGACTAAATATCCCAATCAGAAAACATAGACTGTAAAGAGGAAGCAAGACCCATCTCTATGCTGCCTACCAGAGAATCACTTCAGACCTAAAAATAAAAGCAGATTCGAAGTAATGGGAAACAAAACCATTTATGATGCAAATGGAAGTGAAAAGAAAGTTGGAGTCGTAATATTTTTATGAGACAAAATAAACTGAATTGTGGGGAAGATGGCAGAGTAGAAGGACCCTAAACTCACCTCATCCCACAGATACAACTAGATCACACTCACACCAGAGTCACCCAGAAATGGACCTTCAGCTTTCCCAACAAAACTCTACAACTAAATGGAGAGAGGAAATCACATCAAAGATGGTAGGAAGGACAAGGACTCTGTAGGAATCTAAACCCCGTATTTCTGACCACCAGAGGGAGGGAACCACAGTCACAGAGGGGCCAGAAACAAACTACTACACCGGGGAGCCTCTAAAGCGTAGAGACATCCTCATAGCTTATGGCTTTGAAAATCAGAAGGGATGACATTTGTGAGCGTATACAACCAGCAGACTTAAAGCTTGGAACTTTTAAAAATCAGCTGTCTCAGCTCTGAGAGAGCACAGAAGGTGATCGGAAGCTGAGATCTGTCCTTAAAGAGAAAGCACAGCAAACAGTCTGGAGAAGCTTGGGTGAAGCAGGTTGAAACGTGCTTGAGGATTAAACAAGGGAGACATAGTTCCTGAACTCAGAGTTTGCTAAGGGACTTGTCCAGGAACAAAGGAGCTGGCAGGTTCCATTTCCCTCTACGGCCCCTCATTATAAACACACACCTACCTGCAAGATCAAGCACAATCTAGCAATCACTAACTTGCATAAACCATGGCCCATCCCCACACCTACCACACCTGCTTCAGTCCCAGTGCTGTGGATACCCTCCCTGATAAGACCCACACAATCCTTGACAACAATATGTCTCCCCATCACCCACAGAACACGCATGCATCTTGTTAAAACAGCACACCCCATGTGTTGTGCACAATGACACAGTCCAGATCCAGTCTCTGTTGTTGCTATGCATTACCTTCAGAGGAGAACCAGCATCACCAAGTTAAAAATGTATGTTCTGCCCCGTATTATCAAGAACAAGCAATATATCTGACCTTCCTAACCGAGAGATATTCTCTGAGAAGTAGGCCAAATGAGCAGACAGAGGACTATGTCCTAAACGAAAGAAGAGGACAAAGCCACAGCAAGAGACCTAAACAAAATGGATATAAGGAACATGCCTGACAGAAAATTTAAGATAACAATTATAAAGATACTCACTGGGGAAATGAAAAGAGGGAGGACATCAGAAGGGGGAACATCATTGAGACTCTTAACAAAGAGATATGAAAGAAATAATCAGAGATGTGGAACACAAGAAATGAAATTAAGAATATACTAGATAGAATAATTAGCAGGATGGACGAAGCAGAGGAACAAATTAATGAGCTAGAAGACAGTAATGGAAAGTAATCAAGCGGAACAAATGAGAGGAAAAAGAAGTATGCAAAAATGAGAAGAGACTTAGGGAATTCAGTGACTCCATCCAGTGTAACAACACCCACATTAGAGGGATCCCAGAAGGTGAAAAGGGGGAAAAGGGGGCAGAAAATCTATTTGAGCAAAGAAGAGCTGAAAACTTAACCTAATCTGGTGAAGGAAACCTATACAAATCCATAAGGCATAGAGATCCCCTCCCACAAAGTCAACCGAAGGAGGTCCACATCAAGACACATAGTAATCCAAATGGGAAAAGGTAGTGATAAAGAAAAAACGTTTAAAGCAGCAAGATAAAAGAAGACAGGTAACATGCAAGGGAAAGCCCATAAAGCTATCAGCTGAGTTTTCAGCAGAAACTATGCAGGACAGAGGAAAGTGGCGTTAAATATTCAAAGTGCTGAAGGAGAAAAATCTGCAGCAAGGAATAATTTATCCAGCAAGCCTATCCTTCAGAAAAGAAGGGGAGAAAAAGAGTTTCTTAGCCACACAAACTAAAAGAGTTCATGACCACTAAATTAACTACAAAAAATATTGAAGGGGACACTATGAGTGGAATAAAACCGTAAGTGAGAGTATGACAATAATGAATCAAGGAAGCAGTAAAAATAAGTATTTCTGTAAAAATCAGTTAAGGGATTCACAAAATAAAAGTATGTAAAATATGAAAACATATACCCTAACACATGAGGAGGAGTCAACAGTGGGTTTGAACTTAAACAGCATTCAACTTAATATAGACCGAAAAGGCTATATATAATCCAGGGGGTCACCACAAACCCAAAGCACTAATACACATGCAAAAGATAAAGGGAAAGAAATCCAAGAATATCATTAAAGAAAACGAGCAAACCATGAGAGAGAGAGCAAGAGAAGAAAGGATCAGAGAAAAACTACACAAAAAACTATGAAACAAGTAACAAAACATCAATAAATACATGTCTAATGATAATCAGTTTGAATGTAAATGGACTAAATGCTCCAAGCAAAAGAGCATGACAGAGTTTGTCTATATATATAAAAGATTTCACACCTAAAGACACCTGCAGATGGAAATTAAGAGATGGAGAAACATTAATCATGCAAGTGGATGTCAAAAGAAGTCAGAGTAGCAATCCTTATATCAGACCAAATAGACTTTTTTAAAATTGAAATTGAATTAGCCAACATAGAGTACACCAGTAGTTTCAAATGTAGCGTTCCACAATTCATCAGTTGTGTATAACACCCAGTGTTCATCACATCACAGGCATTCCTTAATGCCCATCACACAGTTACCCCATCTCCCCAGCCACCTTTCCTCCAGCAACCCTCAGTTGGTTTCCAATAGTTAGGAACCTGTCATGGATTTTCTTCCTCTCTGGTTTCTTCGCATTCATTTTCCCTCCCTTCCCCTATGATCCTCTGTGCTGTTCCTTCTATTCCACATATGAGTAAAACCATATAATAATTGTTTTTCTCTGACTGACTTATTTTGCTCAGCATAATACCCTCCAGTGCCACCCACATCGATATGCTAAATATTGATCCTTTCTGATGGCTGAGTCATATTCCATTGTATATGTATATACCATGTTTTCTTTATCCATTTATCTGTCGATGGATGTCTTGTTTCCTTCCACGGTTTGGCTATTGTGGACAATGTTGCTATAAACATTCGGGGTGCAGTTACCCCTTCAGATCACTACAGTGGTAGCTTTGGGGTAAATAAAATTGCTGGGTTGTAAGGGAGCTCTGTTTTAAGTTCTTGAGGAACCTCCATATTGTTTTCCAAAGTGGCTGTACCAGTTTCCATTCCCACTTAGAAGTGTAAGAGAGTTCCCCTTTCTCCTCACCAACATTTGTTATTTCTCCGCTTGTTAATTTTTGCAATTCTGACTGGTGTGAAGTGGTATCTCATTGTCATTTGGATTTCTTTTTCCCCATGCCAAGTGATGTTGAGCAGTTTGTCATGTATCTGTTGGCCATTTGTGTGTCTTCTTTGGAGAAATATCTGTTCATATCTTCTGCCCATTTCTTGACTCGCTTATTTGTTTTTTGGGTTTTGAGTTTGGGTGTTGAACGGTAGTAAAGCGTACGGCACATTCATGATGCTTCCACACCCACTTTTGGAAATGCTTCTCTCTCAAGGATACCTGAATATGTTAGTGGAGAGTTGCCGTATACGCAGACTTGCTTTTCCCAGGTGAGTGCATGGCACATTCCTTATTCCCTCACGCGCGCGCGCGCACACACACACACACACACACACACACACACACACAGAGTTGAACATGTTTCTGTCTCGTCAGGAAAGAAGGTGTTCGTTGAGTGACGGTTTCTCACTGATGCTTTTGGGTTCTTGCTTTTATTCCTCACGGAGAGTGAAGTGTAGGCGCTTTTTCCGTAGGCTTGCGTACACACCCTTGAGAAGCCTTCCGTCAGCCAGAAACAAGCCGTGAGTTGAAAGAGGCGTCCACGCAGACCTCCTTCTCAGAGCGAAGCCTTTCACACTTTTCCTTGTGAAGTAAACTAGAGAGATACAAATACTTTATCAATGATTGCTTTAACAAAAAAGGACTAAATATCCCAATCAGAAAACATAGACTGTAAAGAGGAAGCAAGACCCATCTCTATGCTGCCTACCAGAGAATCACTTCAGACCTAAAAATAAAAGCAGATTCGAAGTAATGGGAAACAAAACGATTTATGATGCAAATGGAAGTGAAAAGAAAGTTGGAGTCGTAATATTTTTATGAGACAAAATAAACTGAATTGTGGGGAAGATGGCAGAGTAGAAGGACCCTAAACTCACCTCATCCCACAGATACAACTAGATCACACTCACACCAGAGTCACCCAGAAATGGACCTTCAGATTTCCCAACAAAACTCTACAACTAAATGGAGAGAGGAAATCACATCAAAGATGGTAGGAAGGACAAGGACTCTGTAGGAATCTAAACCCCGTATTTCTGACCACCAGAGGGAGGGAACCACAGTCACAGAGGGGCCAGAAACAAACTACTACACCGGGGAGCCTCTAAAGCGTAGAGACATCCTCATAGCTTATGGCTTTGAAAATCAGAAGGGATGACATTTGTGAGCGTATACAACCAGCAGACTTAAAGCTTGGAACTTTTAAAAATCAGCTGTCTCAGCTCTGAGAGAGCACAGAAGGTGATCGGAAGCTGAGATCTGTCCTTAAAGAGAAAGCACAGCAAACAGTCTGGAGAAGCTTGGGTGAAGCAGGTTGAAACGTGCTTGAGGATTAAACAAGGGAGACATAGTTCCTGAACTCAGAGTTTGCTAAGGGACTTGTCCAGGAACAAAGGAGCTGGCAGGTTCCATTTCCCTCTACGGCCCCTCATTATAAACACACACCTACCTGCAAGATCAAGCACAATCTAGCAATCACTAACTTGCATAAACCATGGCCCATCCCCACACCTACCACACCTGCTTCAGTCCCAGTGCTGTGGATACCCTCCCTGATAAGACCCACACAATCCTTGACAACAATATGTCTCCCCATCACCCACAGAACACGCATGCATCTTGTTAAAACAGCACACCCCATGTGTTGTGCACAATGACACAGTCCAGATCCAGTCTCTGTTGTTGCTATGCATTACCTTCAGAGGAGAACCAGCATCACCAAGTTAAAAATGTATGTTCTGCCCCGTATTTTCAAGAACAAGCAATATATCTGACCTTCCTAACCGAGAGATATTCTCTGAGAAGTAGGCCAAATGAGCAGACAGAGGACTATGTCCTAAACGAAAGAAGAGGACAAAGCCACAGCAAGAGACCTAAACAAAATGGATATAAGGAACATGCCTGACAGAAAATTTAAGATAACAATTATAAAGATACTCACTGGGGAAATGAAAAGAGGGAGGACATCAGAAGGGGGAACATCATTGAGACTCTTAACAAAGAGATATGAAAGAAATAATCAGAGATGTGGAACACAAGAAATGAAATGAAGAATATACTAGATAGAATAATTAGCAGGATGGACGAAGCAGAGGAACAAATTAATGAACTAGAAGACAGTAATGGAAAGTAATCAAGCGGAACAAATGAGAGGAAAAAGAAGTATGCAAAAATGAGAAGAGACTTAGGGAATTCAGTGACTCCATCCAGTGTAACAACACCCACATTAGAGGGATCCCAGAAGGTGAAAAGGGGGAAAAGGGGGCAGAAAATCTATTTGAGCAAAGAAGAGCTGAAAACTTAACCTAATCTGGTGAAGGAAACCTATACAAATCCATAAGGCATAGAGATCCCCTCCCACAAAGTCAACCGAAGGAGGTCCACATCAAGACACATAGTAATCCAAATGGGAAAAGGTAGTGATAAAGAAAAAACATTGAAAGCAGCAAGATAAAAGAAGACAGGTAACATGCAAGGGAAAGCCCATAAAGCTATCAGCTGAGTTTTCAGCAGAAACTATGCAGGACAGAAGAAAGTGGCGTTAAATATTCAAAGTGCTGAATGAGAAAAATCTGCAGCAAGGAATAATTTATCCAGCAAGCCTATCCTTCAGAAAAGAAGGGGAGAAAAAGAGTTTCTTAGCCACACAAACTAAAAGAGTTCATGACCACTAAATTAACTACAAAAAATATTGAAGGGGACACTATGAGTGGAAAAAAACCGTAAGTGAGAGTATGACAATAATGAATCAAGGAAGCAGTAAAAATAAGTATTTCTGTAAAAATCAGTTAAGGGATTCACAAAATAAAAGTATGTAAAATATGAAAACATATACCCTAACACATGAGGAGGAGTCAACAGTGGGTTTGAACTTAAACAGCATTCAACTTAATATAGACCGAAAAGGCTATATATAATCCAGGGGGTCACCACAAACCCAAAGCACTAATACACATGCAAAAGATAAAGGGAAAGAAATCCAAGAATATCATTAAAGAAAACGAGCAAACCATGAGAGAGAGAGCAAGAGAAGAAAGGATCAGAGAAAAACTACACAAAAAACTATGAAACAAGTAACAAAACATCAATAAATACATGTCTAATGATAATCAGTTTGAATGTAAATGGACTAAATGCTCCAAGCAAAAGAGCATGACAGAGTTTGTCTATATATATAAAAGATTTCACACCTAAAGACACCTGCAGATGGAAATTAAGAGATGGAGAAACATTAATCATGCAAGTGGATGTCAAAAGAAGTCAGAGTAGCAATCCTTATATCAGACCAAATAGACTTTTTTAAAATTGAAATTGAATTAGCCAACATAGAGTACACCAGTAGTTTCAAATGTAGCGTTCCACAATTCATCAGTTGTGTATAACACCCAGTGTTCATCACATCACAGGCATTCCTTAATGCCCATCACACAGTTACCCCATCTCCCCAGCCACCTTTCCTCCAGCAACCCTCAGTTGGTTTCCAATAGTTAGGAACCTGTCATGGATTTTCTTCCTCTCTGGTTTCTTCGCATTCATTTTCCCTCCCTTCCCCTATGATCCTCTGTGCTGTTCCTTCTATTCCACATATGAGTAAAACCATATAATAATTGTTTTTCTCTGACTGACTTATTTTGCTCAGCATAATACCCTCCAGTGCCACCCACATCGATATGCTAAATATTGATCCTTTCTGATGGCTGAGTCATATTCCATTGTATATGTATATACCATGTTTTCTTTATCCATTTATCTGTCGATGGATGTCTTGTTTCCTTCCACGGTTTGGCTATTGTGGACAATGTTGCTATAAACATTCGGGGTGCAGTTACCCCTTCAGATCACTACAGTGGTAGCTTTGGGGTAAATAAAATTGCTGGGTTGTAAGGGAGCTCTGTTTTAAGTTCTTGAGGAACCTCCATATTGTTTTCCAAAGTGGCTGTACCAGTTTTCATTCCCACTTAGAAGTGTAAGAGAGTTCCCCTTTCTCCTCACCAACATTTGTTATTTCTCCGCTTGTTAATTTTTGCAATTCTGACTGGTGTGAAGTGGTATCTCATTGTCATTTGGATTTCTTTTTCCCCATGCCAAGTGATGTTGAGCAGTTTGTCATGTATCTGTTGGCCATTTGTGTGTCTTCTTTGGAGAAATATCTGTTCATATCTTCTGCCCATTTCTTGACTCGCTTATTTGTTTTTTGGGTTTTGAGTTTGGGTGTTGAACGGTAGTAAAGCGTACGGCACATTCATGATGCTTCCACACCCACTTTTGGAAATGCTTCTCTCTCAAGGATACCTGAATATGTTAGTGGAGAGTTGCCGTATACGCAGACTTGCTTTTCCCAGGTGAGTGCATGGCACATTCCTTATTCCCTCACGCGCGCGCGCGCACACACACACACACACACACACACACACACACACAGAGTTGAACATGTTTCTGTCTCGTCAGGAAAGAAGGTGTTCGTTGAGTGACGGTTTCTCACTGATGCTTTTGGGTTCTTGCTTTTATTCCTCCCGGAGAGTGAAGTGTAGGCGCTTTTTCCGTAGGCTTGCGTACACACCCTTGAGAAGCCTTCCGTCAGCCAGAAACAAGCCGTGAGTTGAAAGAGGCGTCCACGCAGACCTCCTTCTCAGAGCGAAGCCTTTCACACTTTTCCTTGTGAAGTAAACTAGAGAGATACAAATACTTTATCAATGATTGCTTTAACAAAAAAGGACTAAATATCCCAATCAGAAAACATAGACTGTAAAGAGGAAGCAAGACCCATCTCTATGCTGCCTACCAGAGAATCACTTCAGACCTAAAAATAAAAGCAGATTCGAAGTAATGGGAAACAAAACCATTTATGATGCAAATGGAAGTGAAAAGAAAGTTGGAGTCGTAATATTTTTATGAGACAAAATAACTGAATTGTGGGGAAGATGGCAGAGTAGAAGGACCCTAAACTCACCTCATCCCACAGATACAACTAGATCACACTCACACCAGAGTCACCCAGAAATGGACCTTCAGCTTTCCCAACAAAACTCTACAACTAAATGGAGAGAGGAAATCACATCCAAGATGGTAGGAAGGACAAGGACTCTGTAGGAATCTAAACCCCGTATTTCTGACCACCAGAGGGAGGGAACCACAGTCACAGAGGGGCCAGAAACAAACTACTACACCGGGGAGCCTCTAAAGCGTAGAGACATCCTCATAGCTTATGGCTTTGAAATCAGAAGGGATGACATTTGTGAGCGTATACAACCAGCAGACTTAAAGCTTGGAACTTTTAAAAATCAGCTGTCTCAGCTCTGAGAGAGCACAGAAGGTGATCGGAAGCTGAGATCTGTCCTTAAGAGAAAGCACAGCAAACAGTCTGGAGAAGCTTGGGTGAAGCAGGTTGAAACGTGCTTGAGGATTAAACAAGGGAGACATAGTTCCTGAACTCAGAGTTTGCTAAGGGACTTGTCCAGGAACAAAGGAGCTGGCAGGTTCCATTTCCCTCTACGGCCCCTCATTATAAACACACACCTACCTGCAAGATCAAGCACAATCTAGCAATCACTAACTTGCATAAACCATGGCCCATCCCACACCTACCACACCTGCTTCAGTCCCAGTGCTGTGGATACCCTCCCTGATAAGACCCACACAATCCTTGACAACAATATGTCTCCCCATCACCCACAGAACACGCATGCATCTTGTTAAAACAGCACACCCCATGTGTTGTGCACAATGACACAGTCCAGATCCAGTCTCTGTTGTTGCTATGCATTACCTTCAGAGGAGAACCAGCATCACCAAGTTAAAAATGTATGTTCTGCCCCGTATTATCAAGAACAAGCAATATATCTGACCTTCCTAACCGAGAGATATTCTCTGAGAAGTAGGCCAAATGAGCAGACAGAGGACTATGTCCTAAACGAAAGAAGAGGACAAAGCCACAGCAAGAGACCTAAACAAAATGGATATAAGGAACATGCCTGACAGAAAATTTAAGATAACAATTATAAAGATACTCACTGGGGAAATGAAAAGAGGGAGGACATCAGAAGGGGGAACATCATTGAGACTCTAACAAAGAGATATGAAAGAAATAATCAGAGATGTGGAACACAAGAAATGAAATTAAGAATATACTAGATAGAATAATTAGCAGGATGGA